>NC_138293.1:49600000-50275000 GCF_965601325.2 Salmo salar
CCAGTGGGTCAGAAGTTTACATACACTCAATTAGTATTTGGTAGCATTGCCTTTAAATTGTTTAACTTGGGTCAAACGTTTCGGGTTGCCTTCCACAAGCTTCCCACAAAAAATTAGGTGAATTTTGTACCATTCCTCCTGACAGAGCTGGTATAACTGAGGTAGGTTTGTAGGCCTCCTTGCTCCTTGCCTTCAGTTCTGCACACAAATTTTCTATAGGGTTGAGGTCAGGGCTTTGTGATAGCCACTCCTGGAAGACCATTTTGTGACCAAGCTTTAACTTCTAGACTGATGCCTTGAGATGTTGCTTCAATATATCCACATAATTTTCCTCCCTCATGATGCCATCTATTTTGTGAAGTGCACCAGTCCATCCTGCAGCAAAGCACCCCCACAACATGATGCTGCCACCCCCGTGCTTCACGGTTGGGATGGTGTTCTTCGGGCTTGCAAGCCTCCCCCTTTTTCCTCCAAACATAACGATGGTCATAACGGCCAAACAGTTCTATTTTTGTTTCATCAGACCAGAGGATATTTCTCCAAACCGTAGTCTGGCTTTTACATGGCGGTTTTGGAGCAGTGGCTTCTTCCTTGATGAGTGGCCTTTCAGGTTATGTCGATATAGGACTCATTTTACTGTGGATATAAATACTTTTGTACCTGTTTCCTCCAGCATCTTCATAAGGTCCTTTGCTGTTGTTCTGGGATTGATTTGCACTTTTTGCACCAAAGTACGTTCATCTCTAAGAGACAGAACGCGTCTCCTTCCTGAGCGGTATGACGGCTGCGTGGTCCCATGGTGTTTATACTTGCTTACTATTTTTGTACAGATTAATGTGGTACCTTCAGGCATTTGGAAATTGCTCCCGAGGATGAACCAGACTTGTGGAGGTCTACAATTTGTTTTCTGAGGTCTTGGCTGATTTCTTTTGATTTTCCCATGATGTGAAGCAAAGAGGCACTGAGTTTGAAGGTAGGCCTTGAAATACATCCGCAGGTACACCTCCAATTGACTCAAATGATGTCAATTAGCCTTTCAGAAGCTTCTAAAGCCATGACATCATTTTCTGGAATTTTCCAAGCTGTTTAAAGGCACAGTCAACTTAGTGTATATAAACTTCTAATCCACTGGATATGTGATACAGTGAATTATAAGTGAAATAATCTGTCTGTAAACAATTGTTGGAAAAATTACTTGTGTCATGCACAAAGTAGATGTACTAACCGATTTGCCAAAACTCTTGTTTGTGAAGAAGAAATTTGTGAAGTGGTTGAAAATACATTTTAATGACTCCAACCTAAGTGTATGTAAACTTCTGACTTCAACTGTAACTGTTATGAAAGTTGTATTGTCAACTTGTTTGTTTTTAAATGCCACTTTAAACATGTACATGACACTGAAACAAAATTTCCTCATGGGGATGTCGTGTCTTTGGCATCATTAAAAGTGAAGACTGTTATTTTATCAAATCAATTCTCTGTAATTATTATTACGTGATTAAACTAATCATGTAAATGTAATTAACTAGGAACTCGGGGCACCATGGAAAATCTTCAGATTTCAAAGTTATAATTTTTCGAATATAACTCTTCAGATATTTTATATCTGATCAATTAGTCTTCTATTAATGAATTATTCTTTACCTCACATCAGTCTCCTTCCAAACGTTGTAAATTGTTGGTTATCTGCACGAACCCAGCCTTTACTATGAATCATCCATACACCAATTGGCTTAATCATTTATTTACTAACTAACTAAATAATCACAGAAATGCATAAACAAACAAATAGTAGATATTAGTTACTAACAATGATAGGGAAGATTCCCTAGTGGGCTAAATATGACGGCTTGGTGGACAAAGGGAAGTGGGTGTGGACTGAGAAAGGAGCGGGAAAGACAAAAGGGATCACTACACACAGTTGATAACTATATTATTTGAAATGCTAATCCTTTGCACATGAACGCTCACTCATTCGGGAATAATTGCAATCAATATATATTTACGCCCATGTGGCGTGATCTTTTCTTTTGGAATCCGGTCTGTCTGCTGGAGAGTTCATCCAAGTCTCTCTCTCTCTTTCTGTTTCCCTGAAGATCAAAGTATTTCGTGGTTAGAATGGATACCTCAGAGTACCATTCAGAAATGTTCCCATAGAATAGATGTTTCGGTGGTTGTCGGTAATTGCATCCCAGGTTTACATCATTTCTAGCTGCAGACTAGTAATTAGTATCTAAGATTTGCTCTTATTCTGTAGGGATCGATAGTCTCAGAGTTTAACCATTTCCAGCTGTGTAGCCAATTCTCCACGTGGTATGGTTAAGAATTCAATAACTATTCACAATCACAGCTCACACTGTGGGTTTGCTTAGTCTAAACTATTCGCAATCACAGCTCACGCTGTGGGTTTGCTCAGTCTTGGTTCTCAAACCTGTGCCACCTCAGCTGACACCTAGGTATGCGTGGTCTGAAGAGGTTTCCTAAGGAGGGGGTTTTATTCATAACAATAAAAAAGGCGGTTCTATGACGCCTGATCATGTCTGTGCTCATGGGGGCGGGCCAATGACTTAGTTAAACTTTCAAGGAAATACAATTCTCTCACATTAAAGGTTTAACATCACATTACATCATTTCACAAAGAGTTTCATCTTTACTCATTCATTTTATACAACAATTAGACACAAACCCCATAATTGACAAATATACACATTGAGAGATATAGTTATGTGTGTTTTCTGTCCTCTCTGAGGTCACCAACTGAAACACACTCATCATACCCGTCCCTTAAGTGTCCATGAATCATTCCCACAAGTGGACATTTTGTTTCATATTCCCATTTTGGGGATTTAGGTGTTTACCACATGAAATCCTTTGTTCTCTCTGTGTCTCTCTCTCTGCATGACCAGGGGGAGAGTGTCTCCGCCAGGAATGTATGGCCTGAGATAACAGAACCTGGGTGTAAGAGAGAGTGAGAGGGAGGAGGAAGCCACGATCTTACCCAGAAAGGGCCACATCATGAGAGGGACAATAAAGTCAGTCAACTTATAATGTATTCTGCTGCTACCCTGTTTCTATTATCATAACTCCATAAATATAGCAGGTGTCAAGTCAGGTCAATGCCAGTTCAGTCTTTTTAGTTATTTGCACGTGAAAATATCTTGTAATCCTAGTTTAATATTGCTTGGTAGTGTTTTGTTTTGTTGGTGGGTCTACTTATTGATGGTTAACAAATATCACAGAGTGTTGCTTAAAATGGCAATCTGCGATTATTATATACATTTTGGGACATTTAAAATAATGTTATACAGTGGGGTCCGAAATTATTGGGGGAAATTATATTATTTTATACTAATACAATTGCTCAGAGATAGAGATTTTGTTTAACAAGTCATATTTTTTTTCTCAAAAAGGTAGGGGTAAAGGTTATTGACACCCCTGTTTGCAATGCCTTTCAATACCTCACCTTGTGGGGAAAACGGCATTAAGCCTTTTTCTAAAATGTCTTGTGAGATGGAGAGCACATTGAGTTGAATCATTCCTCCATACAGAATCCTTCCAGATCCTTGTCTGTGCTTATGGACTGCCCTCCAATTCAAACCACAGGTTTTCAATGGGTTTCGAGTCTGGAGACTGAGATGGCCATTTCAAACTGTTGATTTTGTGAATTGTGATGTGTGGTAGGGATTATTGTCTTGCTGAAAAATCCACTTGCGGCAAAGTAGGGCTGACCCCAATTAGTTGACTGGTCAATGATTTGGTTGATAGACTGTTTTTTTATTTGAGCTGTAGCAAATATATTTCTATATATTTTACAGGCACACGAGACACCGGTCTTATTCGTGCCCATCTCAGTGAGCAAATCCATTGAAGAGGCCCAGACTAATATATTGTGGCGGCTGCGGGAATGGCACAGTCCAAGAAGAAGGGGAGTGTGGCTAAAATGCACAATGCACATCTCTCTCCAGAATGTGCTCTCCCGTCAATTTGTGCACATTCATTGTTTCATAACTTTATTGTGTGAATTGTTTGTGTTTGATTGTTAGTGTCTATCAATTTCACATTACATACAATACCAGTTAAAAGTTTGGACACATCTACTCATTCCAGGGTTTTTCTTTATTTTTAAAAATGTTTTACAAGACATCAAAACTATGAAATAACACATATGGATTCATACAGTAAGCAAAAAAAGATTTAACAAATCAAAATATATACATTTGAGATTCTTCAAAGTGTCACCCTTTGCCTTGAAGACAGCTTTGCACAGTTCATTTGTGGAATTTCTTTCCTACTTAAAACTTCTTAAGGCTAGGGGGCAGTATTCGGAAGTTTGGATGACTGACGTGCCCAAAGTAAACTGCCTGTTACTCAGGCCTAGAAGCTAGGATATGCATATAGTATTGTATAGGAAACACTCTGAAATTTCTAAAACTGTTAAAATAATGTCTGTGAGTATAACAGAACTGATCTAGCAGGCAAAAACCCGAGGAGAATCCATCCAGAATTGTTTTTTTTTGAGGTCACCACCCATTGAAATGCTTGTCTATGGGAAATTCAAAGGAAATCCTTCCAGATTGCAGTTCCTATGGCTTCCGCTAGATGTCAACAGTCTTTAGAACGGGTTTCAGGCTTGTTTTTTGAAAAATGAATTAGTAGTTGTAGTTTTTCAAGGTGGCTCTCATTTTGACTGTAGTCTTGTGGTGCGCGTGGATGAGGGCGCACACCTCGTTATTTATCTCCGGTATTGAACATACAACATTCTGTCTTAAATTTTATTATTTATTTACATATTAGGGTACCTGAGGATTGATTAGAAACGTTGTTTTGACTTGTTTGGACTAAGTTTATTGGTAACTTTTGGGATTCCTTTGTATGCATGTTGAACTAGTGGAACGGGTGGATTACTGAATCAAACGCACCAACTAAACTGACTTTTTTTAATATAAATAAGGGCTTTATCGAACAAAACAACCATTTGTTGTGTAGCTGGGACCCTTGGGATTGCAATCTAGAAGAAAAAGAAACGCGCACCTATTAAGGCGAGGTGCTGGCTAGCGGAGTAGAAAACTTGAAAATAAGGGAGAGCCGCACACTCTAGGAGCTCAGATGCAAAAATGTTATATCCAACATTTCGACAGCCAAGCTGTCTTCATCAGGGTATCACGACCCTTGGGATTGCAATCAGAGAAAGCTCTTCAAAGGTAAGTGATTTATTTTATTGCTATTTCTGACTTTTGTGACGCCTCTGCTGGTTTGGAAAATGTTTTTAATGCTTTTGTATGCGGGGCACTGTCCACAGATAATCGCATGGTCTGTTTTCGCCGTAAAGCCTTTTTTGAAATCTGACAAAGCGGCTGGATTAACAAGAAGTTAAGCTTTTAAATGATGTATGACACTTGTATTTTCATGAATGTTTAAAATTACGATTTTTGTATTTTGAATTTCGCGCTCTGCAATTTCACCGGATGTTGTCGAGATGGGGCGCTAGCGTCCCACCTAGCCAAAGAGGATGCATTTGATCAGTTGTGTTGTGACATGGTAAGGGTGGTATACATAAGATAGCCTTATTTGGTAAAGTCCATATTATGGCAAGAACAGCTCAAATCAGCAAAGACAAACGACAGTCCATCACTACTTTAAGACATGAAGGTCAGTCAATCCGGAAAATGTCAAGAACTTTCAAAGTTTCTTTGAGTGCAGTCGCAAAAACTACCAAGCGCTATGATGAAACTGGCTCTCATGAGGACCCCCACAGGAAAGGAAGATCCAGAGTTACCTCTGCTACAGAGGACAAGTTCATTAGAGTTAAATGCACCTCAGATTGCAGCCCAAATAAATGCTTCACAGAGTTCAAGTAACAGACACATCTCAACATCAACTACTAAAGGAAACCAATGAGAAGAAGAGACTATGCATTGGGCCAAGAAACATGAGCAATGGACATTAACCTGTTAAGGCTAGGGGGCAGTATTTGCACGGCCGGATAAAAAACGTACCCGATTTAAACTGGTTACTAATCTTTCCCAGAAACGAGAATATGCATATAATTAGTGGATTTGGATAGAAAACACCCTAAAGTTTCTAAAACTGTTTGAATGGTGTCTGTGAGTATAACAGAACTCATATGGCAGGCCAAAACCTGAGAAGATTCCATACAGGAAGTGCCCTGTCTGACAATTTGTCTCTGCTGTAATGTGACATTTTCTAAGGCTTCCATTGGTTCTCAGAAGGCGCCAGAAAGTGTAATGGGGTGTCTGCTGTCTCTGGGCGAAGAACAGCAGGAGAATTTGGGAGTGGTCAGCCTGGGGACAGTGACAGTGGAGATGCACGTTCATGAGAATTCTCCATTTTTTTCTTTCAGCCTTTGAATGAATACAACGTCATCTGGTTGGAATATTATCGCTATTTTACGAGAAAAATATCATAAAAAATTATTTTAAACAGCGTTTGACAAAGTTAATCATGAGTAGGCCCAACAGGCTCTTACATCTAGATGTTCCGCTAGCGGAACACCGCTCCAATATCCAATGATAGGGGCGTGGCGCAAATTTCAAACTCCTCAAAAATCCCAAAACTTCAATTTCTCAAACATATTACTATTTTACACCATTTTAAAGACAAGACTCTCCTTTATCTAAACACATTGTCCGATTTCAAAAAGGCTTTACAACGAAAGCAAAACATTAGATTATGTCAGGAGAGTACCCAGCCAGAAATAATCACACACCCATTTTTCAAGCTAGCATATAATGTCACAAAAACCAAAACCACAGCTAAATGCAGCACTAACCTTTGTTGATCTTCATCAGATGACACTCCTAGGACATTATGTTATACAATACATGCATGTTTTGTTCAATCAAGTTCATATTTATATCAAAAACCAGCTTTTTACATTAGCATGTGACGTTCAGAACTAGCATACCCACCGAAACTTCCGGTGAATTTACTAAATTACTCACGATAAATGTTCACAAAAAACATAACAATTATTTTAAGAATTATAGATACAGAACTCCTTTATGCAATCGCTATGTCCGATTTTAAAATAGCTTTTCGGTGAAAGCACATTTTGCAATATTCTGAGTAGATAGCCCGGCCATCATGGCTAGCTATTTTGACACCCACCAAGATTGGCACTCACCAAACTCAGATTTACTATAAGAAAAATTGGATTACCTTTGCTGTTCTTCGTCAGAATGCACTCCCAGGACTTCTAGTTTACACCCAATGTTGTTTTGGTTCCAAATAATCCATAGTTATATCCAAATAGCGGCGTTTTGTTCTTGCGTTCAAGGCACTATCCGAAGGGTGACGCGCCGGCGCGTATCGTGACAAAAAAAATCTAAATATTCCATTACCGTACTTCGAAGCATGTCAAACGATGTTTAAAATCCATTTTCATGCGATTTTTCTCGTAAAATAGCGATAATATTCCGACCGGGAGACGTCGTTTTCGTTCAAAGACTGAAAATGTAAAATGGACTCTTCACGTGCACACGCGCACCCGTTTCATTGTTCTCAGATCGACCACTACCCAAATGCGCTACTGTTTTTCAGCCAGGGACTGCAGAGTCATCATTCCCCGTTCTGGCGCCTTCTGAGAGCCTATGGGAGTCTTAGAAAATGTCACGTTACAGTAGAGATCCTCTGTTTTCGATAAAGAGGCTATAGAAGGCCAAGAAATGGTCAGAGAGGGCACTTCCTGTTTAGAATCTTCTCAGGTTTTGGCCTGCCATATGAGTTCTGTTATACTCACAGACACCATTCAAACAGTTTTAGAAACTTTAGGGTCTTTTCTATCCAAATCAAACAATTATATGCATATTCTAGTTTCTGGGCAGGAGTAATAACCAGATTAAATCGTGTACGTTTTTTTATCCGGCCGTGAAAATACTGCTCCCTATCCTAAACAGGTTAAACAGATCAAAATATATTTTATATGTGAGATTCTTCAAATAGCCACCCTTTGCCTTGAAGACAGCTTTGCACACTCTTGGCGTTTTCTCAACAAGCTTCATGAGGTAGTCACCTGGAATGCATTTCAATTAACAGGTATGCCTTCCTAAAAGTTAATTTTGTCACACACTGATCTGTTTCACCTGTCTTTGTGCTTGTCTCCACCCCCCTCCAGGTGTTGCCCATCTTCCCATTATCCCCTGTGTATTTATTCCTGTGTTCTCTATTTGTATCTTCCCAGTTCGTCTTGTCTTGTCAGGTCTTACCAGCATGCTTTCCCGTCTTCCTTTTTCTAAAGTCTGTTTTCCTAGTTTTCCCGGGTTCTGACTGTTCTGCCTGCCTTGACCCCGAGCCTGTCTGCCGTCCTGTACCTGCCTGACTCTGACCTGACCACGAACCCCTGACTGTCCTTGACCTGCCCTTTGCCTGCCCCGTGTTTTAAATAAATCATCTGAGAACTGTACTATCCGCATCTGGGTTATATCCTTGAGTTGTGTTAAATTTGTGGAATTTCTATCCTTCAAAATGCATTTGAGCTAATCAGTTGCATTGTGACAAGGTGGGGAGGTATACAGAAGATAGCCCTGTTAGGTCAGATACCAAGTCCATAAGAAGGCAAGAACCGCTCAAATAAGCAAAGAGAAATGACAGTCCACCATTACTTTAAGACATGAAGGTCAGTCAATATGGAACATTTCAAGAACTTTCAAAGTTTCTTCAAGTGCAGTCGCAAATATCATCAAGCGCTGTGATGAAACTGACTCTCATGAGGAATGCCACAGGAATGGAAGACCCAGAGTTATCTCTGCTCCAGAGGATTAGGTCATAGGAGTTACCAGCCTCAGAAATCGCAGCCCAAATAAATGCTTCACAGAGTTCAAATAACAGACACATCTCAAAATCAACTGTTCAGAGGAGACTGTTTGAATCAGGCCTTCATGGTCAATTTGCTGCAAAGAAATGGACATTTGTCCTTTGGTCTCGAGTCCAAATTGGGGATTTTTGGTTCCAACCGCTGTGTCTTTGTGATATGCGGTGTGGGTGAACGGATGATCTCCACATGTGTATTTTCCACCGTGAAGCATGGAGGAGGACATGTTAAGGTGTGGGTGTGCTTTGCTGGTGACACTGTCTGTGATCTATTTAACCACACTTAACCAGCATGGCTACCACAGTATTCTGCAGTGATACTCCATCCCATCTGGTTGGGCTTAGTGGGACTAGCATTTGTTTTTCGACAGGACAATGACCCAAAACACCTCCAGGCTGTGTAAGGGCTATTTTACCAAGGAGAGTGATGGAGTGCTGCATCAGACGACCTGTCCTCCATAATCCCCCAACCTCAACCAAATTGAGATGGTTTGTAATGAGTCGGACCGCAGAGTGAAGGAAAAGCAGCTAACAAGTGCTCATCGTATGTGGGAACTTCTTCAAAAGCATTCCAGGTGAAGCTGGTTGAGAGAATGCCAAGAGTGTGCAAAGCTGTCATCAAGGCAAAAGGTGTCTATTTGAAGAATCTCACATATAAAATATATTTTGATCTATTTAACACTTTTTTGGTTACTACATGATTCCATATGTGTTATTTGTTGTTGTTGTTTATTGTTTCTCCTAGACGTTTCCACTTCAGAATAAAAGCACTTACAGTTGACCAAGGCAGCTCTAGCAGGGCAGAAATTTTATGACCTGACTTGTTGGACGGTGCCATGTTGAAAGTCACTGAGGTCATCAATAAGGCCATTCTACTGCCCATGTTTGTCTATGGAGATTGCATGGTTGTATGCTTAATTTTATACACCTTTCAGCAACAGGTGTGGTTGAAATAGCCGAATCCACAAATTTGAAGGGGTGTCCAAATACTTTTGTATGTATAGTGTATGTACATATAGGTAGGTGTAAAGTGGCAAGGCAAGAGGATAGATAATAAACAGTATTAGCATGTATATGATGACTCAAAAGAGTTAGTGCAAAAAGTGTCAATGCCGATGTCTAGATGCTGCCTAGAAGACCAGCACCCCAGAGTCGCCTCTTCACTGTTGACGTTGAGACTGGTGTTTTGCGGGTACTATTTAATGAAGCTGCCAGTTGAGGACTTGTAAGGAGTCTGTTTCTCATACTAGACACTCTAATATACTTGTCCTCTTGCTCAGTTGTGCACCGGGGCCTCTCACTCCTCTTTCTATTCTGGTTAGAGCCAGTTTGCGCTGTTCTGTGAAGGGAGTAGTACTCAGCGTTGTACGAGATTTTCAGTTCCTTGGCAATTTCTCGCATGGAATAGCCTTCATTTCTCAGAACAAGAATAGACTGACGAGTTTCAGAAGAAAGGTCTTTGTTTCTGGCCATTTTGAGCCTGTAATCAATCCCACAAATGCTGATGCTTAAAAAAACTCAACGAGTCTAAAGAAGGCCAGTTTTATTGCTTCTTTAATCAGTACAACAGTTTTCAGTTGTGCTAACATAATTGCAGAAGGGTTTTCTAATGATCAATTAGCCTTTTAAAATTATAAACTTGGATTAGCTAACACAACGTTGCTGATAATGGGCCTCTGTACGCCTATGTCGATATTCCATAAAAAAATCTGCTATTTCCAGCTACAATAGTCATTTACAACATCAACAATGTCTACACGTATTTCTGATCAATTTGATCTTATTTTAATGAACAAAATAATATCTTTCAAAAAAAAGGACATTTCTATGTGGCCCCAAACTTTTGAACGGTAGTGTACTTTGCAATTCTTTTGAATGAGCGTCCGTTCATGTGCAAAGTACTAGCATTTCCACGAGCATAGTTATCAACTGTATGTAGTGGGTCCATTCTGTCTTTCCCGCTCTTTATCTGTCCCCACCCCTTTCTAATGTGTTCCAAGCCGTCATATCGGGTTTAGTCCACTAAGGACTTGTCATTGCATTATGTAGTAATTAAGGTGTAAGCTATTCTGTTTGTGTGTTTATGTAATTCTATGTGATTATTTAGTTAGTTAGTAAATAAATAATTAAGTCAATTTGTATATTGCTGATTCATCATTTATGCTAGGGTTCGTGCAGACATCCAAGGATTTTGTGACATTCAGAATGAGACTGAAGGTAAATAATAATGAATGCATTGACTGTGACTGATGTAAGAGATATTTATGTCTTTATAGTTTAGTTGGGAGATAGTAACTCGTTAAATAACTTTTTTCCATGGTGCCCCAGATTACTACTTAATTAATTGTTACATGAGTAATTTAATCGCATAATAACTTTACATGGTATGTAATTATTTTATAAAATAACAGTCAATCACATTAATTAGGCAGGATACCTTCGCTTCCTTTGGCACAGGGACTAAGGTGGTCTGCTTGAAACATGTCGGTATTACAGACTCGGTCAGGGAGAGGTTGAAAATGTCAGTGAAGACACTTGCCAGTTGGTCCGCACATGCTGTGAGTACACATCCTGGTACTCAAAATATACAACAACGAACTGTATTCAGGAAGTACACAGAAATTCCAATTCTAATTCTCGTAAAATGTCAAAGTGGATTTTGGTTTACTTTCTGAATTGACTGGAATGTAAATGGAACTGACCTCAACATTGGTTAGCACACTTGGACGCAACCACACCTGGGATTTGAACTCATAACCTCTGGGATGCCATTAAGAGGAATTTCCTGCTTTGCCAGCAGGTATGTGGCCATGACAGAGATCAACCACAGATTTATTGGCAAGAATACATTTCTGCATTTTGCAAGTTGCCCGGAATCTTCACATTTTATTTTGGCCTAAAGTATAGCGCACTGAATGGGGGAATCAAGTGTCATTGGAAATTTCATCACTGTACTTTCAGAAAGTGTGGTACAAAATTATTGAATTCCGGCCTTGGTCGTTATGAAAAGCAGCTGTGTCTGTTGGATTAGCAATTGTCTCTAATGTTGTTATAGAAAGCTTAATTACACAAAGTCCTACAGGAGACATTACATTTAAGTCATTTAGCAGACGCTCTTATCCAGAGAGACACAACGTCGGATTGAGGACTTGATGTTGTATTTTGTTGTTGTTCTTTTCTCCTCTCTTTCTATCTCTAACAGAAACCACTGTGCGTATGTGATCCAGAAGAACATCACGTGTACGATGGAGGACGGCATGGCCACCTATGTGAAGGCAGAGTACACCACCAAGTGCATCTGGGGGCAGAAGTGTCCTGTCGTCATGTAAGTCTACACTCTTAGAAAAAATATTAAATTCCAATTTAATTCAATTCCAAAGATGTTTTGTTTTTACAATTACAATTCAATTCCCATTCAAAAAGTCCAAATAGTTTAATTCCAATTCAATTCCATGAGTTGAAGGATTGTTTTAATTAGAATGTAATGCTATGTAAATTCTTCACTTCATGAGTGAATTCAATAATTTAATTGGTATTTTAAATTCAATTGGAATTGACCCCAACCCTGATAGTTACTACACTCAGTTCAGACCCACCTCTGACACTACCATACGTATCGTAACATGAGAGAGGATACATACATAATAGATACTGACAGTAGCTAGCTTTCCATCCAATTGGCAACATATTTTCATGTGAATATTCTAGAATCTGAAACCCACCAGTGGTGTTTCCAACCAACTGGCTTGTTGCAGATAAAAACATGTGATTACGTAGCGCATAAGAAATGCACGTTTTCATGTACTCAATAAGAATCTAATGTTCAAATAATTTCCATCACATTTACAACTCTAATGGGTTTTGCCATAAAAACTGTTTTAAATTGCAAATGTGTTTACTCTGATCTTGGTACTTTTGTAGGCAGGCTAGTCTAGATGATGATATTATGGATAAGAGTCAGAATGTTTTCATTTGTAAAAACAGCAGCCAAGCATTGATCATCATGTCACTAGAATAACACCCTCAATATTTATTGGAAAGGAGCATCAGGCTCATCACCTTGCACATTCACCATGCTGTAAAGTTCATCATAACTTATTTCATTTCTAGCCTAATAAACTGCATGGTAGGCCAATCCCTAGTCGTAGTAGGAGGACCACACACCATGACTCCAAATTTACTTCGATATGATAGTTATTATATCAATATTTATGCATAAATGTTTTCTTGTAAAAATCCTTTTAAAGACACAAAAAGATCCCACAATGTCGAACGAACAAATGATCTGTTGGCATTTATAAAATTGTATGGAAACTTCCTGTTTCCATCACAGCTGTCATGATTTTTTTTTGTATGGTATGACTTGACTCGCATAAAACTGTGGATGGGAACGTGGTTTATGAGACTCATCCCACTGCTGTACACTTTCCATACAGTTTTGACGGGCACAGCAAAGTAGGTAGTGTACTATGCATTGGGACTCATATATATATATGTACTGCCCTCTAGTGGTGTCAGTTTGTATTACTAGTTATCTCCACACTGTCCCTCCAGCTGCACTTTCAGCTGTGTTTGTGGTCAGTGGCTCTGTGACTCTGCTCAGGCCTCAAAGGATGGAAAGTGTTAATGGTCTGCTAGTTTTCATAATAATTGGATTCTTATAAAATCTGACAATTTATTTCCATCTCAGTGGATTATAAACAAACTCATATTATGGTTATTACAGAGGCCACTTTTTCAGTATAGATTTACAGTAATCTGTCAGTGAAATTGTGCTGTGTCCATTTGTGTGCATGCATGAGTTTGTATGTGTGCGCGTGTGTGTCTATAGCTCATCTCTGTAATGAGTGTGTGAGCTGGGATGTCGGATTCTCTCTGATGTGACTGAAGCCTCTCAAAGGTCCTCTGTAGTGACATCACAGAGAAAAGGGATTTCTACTTCAAAAGAAATGTAGGGAATGACATAGAAGACAGAGAGGAAAGAGAGAGTAGAGATCACTATTCTTCAGTAGAAAAGTAGAGTAGACACCTTAAGACATAAAAGTCTCAGTGAGGTCAATGACCCTTGTAACAATCCTTCATCTGAGAATGCATCATCATCACACTAAAGCATCTCTTTATCGCCTAATCTACTGTTCATACCCTCCCCAATCTCATTATACAAACCTTGATCCTTTGATGTATCCTCTTCTCTCCTCCCATCTCACTTTCTAAGATAGTCACTGACCTCTTGTTTTCTTCTCTCTCCTCTCCATCCACTCCAGGTACCGGACCTTCTACAAGCCTAAGTATAAGGTGGGCTATAAGAGAATTACTGAGCTGGAGTGGAGGTGTTGTCCTGGCTACTCTGGGGAGAACTGCTACGATGGACCCACCTCTCTGCCCCCTTTCAAAGGAGGTGCCCCACACCGAGCAGGGATCAAGGGGTACCCACATGGGCACCCCCAACCTCCCCTGAACCACAAACCTGTCCCTGGTGGGGCTAATCTGGAGCCAGGGAGCCCCTTCCCAAGTCAGCCTGATAGCAGACCCATCCCCACTGGACAACTGCCCACCGGGAATGGCAAACCCAACTATGGTGAGTCCAGACAGCGGGTGAAATATTTGCCAATTTATATTTTCAGACTGTGATTCACTCTTCCCCTCTCCCTCCCTTGCCCTATGTAATAACTTTTTCTCTTTCTCTCTAGGTAATAAAGTTGGTGGAGACCGTCTAGATCGTTTGGAGGAGGACCTGCTTCGTCTGACCCAGGATCTGGACATTCTGAACGGGGTGATGGCCGGCCTAGAAGACCGCCTGCGCCTCTCTCTCCGGGAGGACACAAAAAATATGCTGGGCTCCCTGCTCTCCACCGTCCCCCGTCTTTCAGACTCCTCTGTTGGCTTTGGGGTGATCCCAGACGGGATCCCAGATGGCCTGGAGGGGGGAGAGGGATTCCCTGGGTTTGGAGACCTGGCTGGGAGGGTGACAGAGGTGAAGGATGAGCTCAAAGCTAAAGGACATGTGCTTGAGGAGATACAGGTGGGTGCTACGGTATTGTTAATGTTAATTGACTGGTTTATGCTAGCTTATGGAAATGTAGATAAACAAGCAGATGTCTAAATCAATAATATAATTTTTGCTGATTGGTAACATTCTGAATCTCACACTGAGATTCTGTGTATCTATGGCTCTGGACTGGGCTATTTCCACACAATGTCATTCACTTACAGTGTCAAAGAATTTGAGGTATTCCTAAAGCCAAACCATTGTCTTTCCTCAGGGCATGGTTCTGGGCCATGAAGGGCATCTGAAAAAGCTGTTGGAAGCTGCGACTGGCAGGCCCATCACTGGGTCAGTCTCTCCCTCCATCCTGGAGGAGCTGCTGGATGCTAAACTAGCAGGTGTCCGCGCTGACATCCTGGACGGCTTCGAGAGGCGTCTGTCTGGCCTGGAGAACCACTGTGAGGAGAGGATAGGAGAGGTCCAGAGACAGTGCCATAATGAACACATGAACGGCCAGGAGCACATACAGCAGTCTCTGGATGGCAGAGAAACTGGACTGAGAGAGGAGCTGGGTACTCTGCAGGCACAGATACAGGGACTCACCCTCACTGAGAGCTGCTGTGGACAGGTACCAAAAACTTTGGGTGTTTCTCAATGCTACTGGACATGGCATGTTTTTATTGAGGCAACAGAAATTCATCAATACTTCAAACACTAGCTACCACATCAAATGTTATGGGCATACACACCTTGAAAAATGCAGTGTGAAAATTGGGTTACAGATACTCAATGTAAATATGAAATATTCAGGTAAATATTGTCTGCTAAATGGCCAAAACTTGTATATTACTAAAATATTTGCAAAACGTCTTATTGCTACACTATATGCCTGACATGTGACTGTCCCAGCAGGTGAACAGCCTGTCGCAGAGGATGTTGATGCTGGAGGAGTCAGTGAAGGGGTTAACAGAGTCCCAGCGGGAGCTTCAGGCTGCTCTCACTGACCAGACCATCCACATTGAGACCCTGATAGAGGCCCGTCTGGAAGACATAGATGCCAGGCTCAATGTCACCGAGTCTGGGCACGTAGGGGTTGGCAAGGTGCCTGGGGGTCTGGACGGCTTCAAGACCTTGTTGAAGGACAAGCTGAAGTCCCTGGAGGAGAGGGTGTTTGTGGCTTTGGAGGAGCTGAGTAACGCCACCGCCCCAGCTCTGCTGGAGGGTCAGGTGATGCCCGCCCTGGAGACAGAGATTGAGTCGGTCAGGAGGAGGGTGGAAGGAGACCTGGACTGCATCCAGAGGAAACTCACAGACCTGGAGCTCCTCTGCACCACCTCCTGCTCCCACGCCACTCCCCCTGGAGGAGGCGCACGGACAGGCCTAGTGGAGGAGTGTGAGGCGGTGGAGAAGAAGGTGTCAGGCCGTCTGGACTCCCATGCTGACCAGCTCGACCGACTCAATACCACCCTGCAGACCCTACTGAACCGCATTGCCCAGGAGGACGAGGAAGGCTCTGTCCAGGGAGAGATCACCCTCCTCAAGATCAACGTCAACTCAGTCAACCGCACCCTGAAGGGCCTGAGGGACTCTGTTAGCCTGTTCACTAAGGAAGTGGGCCATGCTAACGCCACGTGGACACACAGGGAGAATCAGCTAGCCACCCAGGTCCAGGGTATCACCCAGCTGGTGGGGCGCCAGGCCTACCTCCTGGGGGCCGGGGAGAACCGACTAGCCCAGCTGAAGGGGGAGCTGGTGAGCCTGAGGAGGAGACTGGCTGGGGAGCTGCAGGGCTGCCGGAGTACGGCCCTGGGGGTGCAGAGGGAGGTAAAGGAGGTGGATAGTCGAGTGGCCCAGGTGGAGGGACAGTGTGGTAGCCTGGGGGAGCTGGCGGACAACCTGGAGAGGATCAGGACAGAGCTGGAGAGACACTCAGACTCGCACCTGTCACAGGTCAAAGGAACGATGGCCAGTCACTCTACACAGCTGGCCGAACTGAAGGGAGAAATGAAAGACTGTGTCGGAAAGGGCTCAGCCAATCAGAGGGGAGACCAGTAACACTTGAGCTACGGAGAACGACGTGTGTATGTCCTCTCATCTTCTGCTCTCCTTCATCTGCTCAAATGGGAAACTTGAGAACAGATTTATTTCACCTATACTACATTTTCAGATCAGTGAAGGAGAGGAGATGAGTAGAATAGGCCATTTGAAGCTATTGAAATGCACCCTTGGTTGTATAGTTGGGCAATATTTTCCCTCAAGTTTTTCTTCTAAAGGGGCATTTAGTTTTTTTCTTATAGTTTTGTTTTCACATTTTATATTGATATTAACTGACTTTTTAACTTATATGAAGAAAAGATGACTGCATTGTTATACTGTATTAGAAATATTTGTAAAAAATGAATAACAAAAACAAAGCAAATGATATCCCACGTCAATTCAATGTCTATTCCACATTTGTTCAACGTAATTTGATTGAAATGACGTGGAAACAACGTTGATTCAACCAGTGCCCAGTGGGTTGGGACTATGGGTTTCTACCCTGCAAGCACACTCTACTCTCTGTGTGGACTCTTCCTTTAAAAATACTGTATGTCAATATGAAAGGTGCTATACATTTTGTTAACATTCATTTTTTTGTATTTCTCCATAAAGGTTCCGAACATCATCAAAATGACTGTAGCTTATACATTGATAAAGTTTGATCATACAGTTACTGGTCCCTTCCACCGGTGTCAAACACTTGGATTCAGGAGGCAGGCCAGATACTCCTTTCTCTGTCTCTGGACAGGCACAACCAAGGATTTAGTTCCGGCTTTATGCAACGTCACATAAAGCAAGAAGTGTAAAACACCAACGGTAGCGTCTTATCGTATTAACATATTATGTTCTGCCTTAAAACCACCATCGCCTTGATTTGGTTTTGTTAACAAACCATAAGCTAGTATCTAGCTCAAACAGAACGTACGACCACAGGTACTGATAACCTTTCATCTGTTGTGTGACTGTTAGCTAGCAAGCTACTTACTAGCACGTCGGAAAAAGCACACTATGTTGTGACTGGATGCAATCGTGTAAAATTAACCTTACGCTATTTTCCGAAGAATGAAGCCATCAGATATCAGTGGCTGCTTTTAATTTCGGGTGGACAGGCTGCAGCAAAAATGATGATGATAATGGCACGCGCGTGCACATTTAGAGTGAAGTTGCTTCACCAATTGAGGAGAACATTCGATGAGTCTAGTCCTGAAAACGGATGCTGTATCATCATTGACAGTGGATCTTTTGATGTGTCTGACACGGTAGCCAACATTTTTGGGGGATCATAGGGCTAACGTCAAATAATGCAACTGTGGCTGTTTTGACTTGTAAACAGTATATTTTCATAACACAGCTGAGTCACTACAGTATATGGTTTTTATCTTTCATCCCTAAGCCCCCTACATTTAGTCTTAGAACACACAGCTGGCCAGAAGGAATGTTGTCCACAAAAGGAATTTGATATTTAGCCATTTCATTGTGCGGTTGTTGTCTTACAGTTGATGTATCTTGTGTCATTGGGTCTAGTCATGATGATTTGAGGGGGAGAATTATAGTTATTCATTTCAAATCTGCATCAATTTAGCAATTCACACACACTAAAATTAAAAATACAAACATTGAAAAGTTTCACAAAAACTGCACAACCAAATATTGCATATTTCAAATAAAAAACACCAGAAAACACATTGTAGAATGAGTAGATTGCTACATTCACGAATTGATAGAATCATAAAATACAATTAAATTCACTACCCATTTAACAAACATTTCCCTTTTGAAAAACATTACAGGCTACGTAGACGGGCTCCTGGATCTACTCTTCAATGAGATCACCTTTGATCCAGCTCCATAGGTGAGGAAGCCGTGCGAGCAGGACACCTATCTGCCCAGTGTGAGCTGTTGTCTCCCGCTTCAACCTTTAGGGTGACTGAAGACAAGTGGGTGACTGAAGCCTGCTTGATTAAAGTGGGGTACATGGGTTCCTCTCCCCTCCCCATCAATCTCTGTAGTTGTATTTCCTGAATCATAAGTAATTAACTTTCACGTGATATCACATGTTGTTATAAAATTGTTTTAAAAAGCATTCGGACAGGAGATGAGTGTTACAAATTACACAAATCAATGGGTCCTGCACACTGTAGGGTGGCCGGGTGCCTATATCAGGCGTATGGCTCTAATTATGTATCTTATGTCAAATTATGTCTCACCATTATTTCTCATGCGTGTTCTTGTCGATCTTTTTGCTATGGTGGCCTATCATAAATGTCTGATCATTAATGTCTGATCATTGCATACAATCCTGACCATATTGTCAAATCTAATGCTAATACAGAGTTACCAATAAATTGTCCAGTACACTTATTGTATGCTGTTTTCATGTACATTCCCTTATGTCTATGGCTTGAGGCATACTATTTAGGCTCGGAATGACTTGTCTCATTGTTTACCTTGTTACCTGGCAGTGACCACAAAGGCATTTCAAAGAGCTGTCAGTCAAGGAGAGGTCATGAGTATATAGAATCTCTCTGCCCACTCAGACTGTTCTTTCAGGCTTCCTGATAGTTAGAGATGAGAGAAAATGTACAATTTCTTCAATTCTGAGATTTTAATAGCGTAAAAATATTCTGGGTGATGTTTTGGTCATTCAAAGGCTATTTTTACTTTTAAAGTGTTGTGGTTTATTTTCTGGTCATTCTGATGTCTAAGACATAATATTAGTATGCTGAAGTGTTTTGGTAGTAGCCTGGTCCAGATCTGTTTGTGCTCTTACCAGGGAGTTGACATAATAGCAAAAACAGACTGGCACTTGTAAAAAAAAAAAAGAAAATCTAATTTCTCATGTTCTGATGCAGTTCTAAGAATAACCAGCAGGAGGCACCAAATCCTCTGATTACAGAGATTTTATGTTTTGTTCTTTAGTATTTCAGTGGTATTTCCAACACAAAGGGACAGTCAGGGACTAATCTCCCCCACTTCACAGAAGAAGAACATTTTTCCATGTCAGGTGGACTAGGGAGTAAACAGAGGGATAGGATTTGACTAAGCGCACGAGAGCTGCACCGTCAGCAGGTTTACTGCATCAGCACGTATCACAGACCACTGGTTAGAAGTCACCAAAGATGAACTGTCAATCCTTGTTTTAAAGAATGGTTGGAAGTTGCCAAGATATTACAATGAGAACCAAAGATTAACTGTGAGTCCTTATTTTGGTGGGGTGAGAGAATTTCATTTTTATTTTTTTTTACCTTTATTTAAGGATGCAGTCAGAGAAAGACGGGCAGGCTACAGCTCTGACCACTCTCTCTTCCTCTTCTCCTTCCTCCTCCCCTCTTTCTTATCTTTCTAGCCCCTTTCTGAACCAATGCCCCCCCCCCCCCCCCCAAACTACACTCTTAGAAAAAAATGTGTATCATCTAGAACCTAAAATAGTTCTTCAGCTGTTCCCATAGGAGAACCCTTTGAACAACCCTTTTGGGTTCCATGTAGAACCCTTTCCACAGAGAGTTCTACCTGGAACCAAAAGGATTCTGCTATTGGAACAGCCTAGCAAACCTTTTTTTCTAAGTGTGTACAATAATTTCAGGGCAACATGGATTAATTTTATTAGCTTACTTTGACAATAACAACAACGGTAAAAATAAATTTCCATCAGAACTGGACAATAATCAAAAGATACTAATGCAGATACAGATGGCTTCAATTCAAGGAGAAATAAACTCCTTACAATTATTTATTTTTTCTTATTATTATTATTTTTAAAACCTTTATTTAACTAGACAAGTTATCCCCTAACCCGGACCACGCTGATCCAATTGTCAGAGAAAGATATCTTTATAATATAGTTGTGTATTCATCTTTTAATTTGCTTTAATAGAAACACCTTTTGGGGATGTAGGATCTGGAGTTGGTTGTGTTTTAAGCTGATGTAGTACCAACTTTAAGCTACACCTTAACCCTTTAGCCTACTGAGTTGATTCCATGCAATATCTTCTACTGCATGACAAGGGGAAAGCATTTGTAATGCCAAACTATTCAAGAATTCTGATAGTCCATCAGCTTTAGAACTTTATTCCTTAATAAAAATGAGTGAGGAACTAATAATGTGAAAGTGCTTACAGTATGTAGCTGGATGAGGTTTAGTAGTTCCATGACACCAGATAATCCTCAGCGAAATCACTCTAAACTCTTGTTCGTTAAGGTAGAATCTTTAGTGATTTAAGACCTTTTTGTTTATCTTTTCTAAAACACAAGACAATAATATTGGACAATACAATTGGCCATTTATAATGGTATGCAAGTGTTATATTTAATATAAATAGATTTGCTTATGAAACATTTAAACTTGTTTGAAAACACTGAAATAAATTAAAATATGTTTTTAATGCTTGCCAGTTAGGCAGTGCTTACCTCTGCAACAGGTCACCTACCAGATTATCCAATATATTACATGTGTAATAACAGAGGGTAGCTATACCAAGGCTGAGCAGTACTGTTCCCTTCATTTGGACTGGCACAGAATGGGTCAGATGAGTCAGATCATGGCTCTGCTAGGACAGAGAGGAGCCTGACAAGACAGGGGCCTTGGAGCACAGCGACTCACCTGGCTAAGCTCTGGGTTTACAACATACTAACACAAGACCAGTAAGAACAACAACCTAAACCCAGGTGTCCCCAGTCCTAGTCCTCGAGGGCTGCAGCACTGTAAAGACCAACCAATGTCACTGACAGGCCAGAGAATACTGCATGTTCACTTTGTTTCCCAGGTCTAAGTCACTCTCTGGTTCAAGGCACTCTCTGGTTCAAGGCAAAGGAAAAGAACCAGTGGCTACAGGCCTCAACGCATCCTTGACCGCTGGCTACGTCCCTTCCGTCTTCAAGAGAGCGAGAGTTGCACCCCTTCTGAAAAAACCTACACTCGATCCCTCCGATGTCAACAACTACAGGCCAGTATCCCTTCTTTCCTTTCTCTCCAAAACTCTTGAACGCGCCGTGCTTGGCCAGCTCTCTTGCTATCTCTCTCAGAATGACCTTCTTGATCCTAATCAGTCAGGTTTCAAGACTGGGCATTCAACTGAGACTGCTCTTCTCTGTGTCACGGAGGCTCTCCGCACTGCTAAAGCTAACTCTCTCTCCTCTGCTCTCATCCTTCTAGACCTATCTGCTGCCTTTGATACCGTGAACCATCAGATCCTCCTCTCCACCCTCTCCGAGCTGGGCATCTCCGGCACCGCGCACGCTTGGATTGCGTCCTACCTGACAGGTCGCTCCTACCAGGTGGCGTGGCGAGAATCTGTCTCCGCACCACGTGCTCTCACCACTGGTGTCCCCCAGGGCTCTGTTCTTGGCCCACTCCTATTCTCGCTATACACCAAGTCACTTGGCTCTGTCATATCCTCACATGGTCTCTCATATCATTGCTATGCAGATGACACACAATTAATCTTCTCCTTTCCCCCTTCTGACAACCAGGTGGCGAATCGCATCTCTGCATGTCTGGCAGACATATCAGTGTGGATGACGGATCACCACCTCAAGCTGAACCTCGGCAAGACGGAGCTGCTCTTCCTCCCGGGGAAGGACTGCCCGTTCCATGATCTCGCCATCACGGTTGACAACTCCCTTGTGTCCTCCTCCCAGAGTGCTAAGAGCCTTGGCGTGACCCTGGACAACACCCTGTCGTTCTCCACCAACATCAAGGCGGTGACCCGATCCTGTAGGTTCATGCTCTACAACATTCGCAGAGTACGACCCTGCCTCACACAGGAAGCGGCGCAGGTCCTAATCCAGGCACTTGTCATCTCCCGTCTGGATTACTGCAACTCGCTGTTGGCTGGGCTCCCTGCCTGTGCCATTAAACCCCTACAACTCATCCAGAACGCCGCAGCCCGTCTGGTGTTCAACCTTCCCAAGTTCTCTCACGTCACCCCGCTCCTCCGCTCTCTCCACTGGCTTCCAGTCGAAGCTCGCATCCGCTACAAGACCATGGTGCTTGCCTACGGAGCTGTGAGGGGAACGGCACCTCCGTACCTTCAGGCTCTGATCAGGCCCTACACCCAAACAAGGGCACTCCGTTCATCCACCTCTGGCCTGCTCGCCTCCCTACCTCTGAGGAAGCACAGTTCCCGCTCAGCCCAGTCAAAACTGTTCGCTGCTCTGGCACCCCAATGGTGGAACAAGCTCCCTCACGACGCCAGGACAGCGGAGTCAATCACCACCTTCCGGAGACACCTGAAACCCCACCTCTTCAAGGAATACCTGGGATAGGATAAAGTAATCCTTCTAACCCCCCCCTTAAAAGATTTAGATGCACTATTGTAAAGTGGTTGTTCCCCTGGATATTATAGGTGAATGCACCAATTTGTAAGTCGCTCTGGATAAGAGCGTCTGCTAAATGACTAAAATGTAAAAAAAAAAAAATGTAAATGTAAGAGCTGGGGTGGGGTTTACCTAGAGCTGACACCAGGGGGATTCAAACCCAGGCCTTCAGGTCAGTACCACTGCTGTGTTTTATTCCACCTCTTCCATCAGGCTTGTAAACCTTTCGACTTGTATTGGAACATTCTGGCCTACAAACTCAGCCTAAGCCATTCTGAGCAGGTCTCATATCAGTGCTTGAAAACAAACCATCTTTTCATGCAAAAACAACAACAGTCTCTTGTGGATGGGCCCTGGCATTGACAGGCTCCGCCATTTCAATCAAACACACTCGGAGAGGAAGACTTTAGAAACTAGCAGCTAATGTCAACAACTCTCCACTAAGCACCTCCAAATTGGCTACAATAGGTAAACACGTGCTTCAGGTTGGGTGATGTTAAAAAGGGGAAGGTTTGATGAACCAATAAGGGGGTACTTCCTGTAGCTATCTAAGTACAGATTGGTTTCCATGTAGCACGTAATTAGTGACTCCCCCAATCGGAGGTCTAGCAGATCAGCACCATTGATTACAGATCAGGAAATTTAAGTGAAGTGGGAGGAAGTGATATCAAGCACTTTCTGATTAGGCATCTCCTCCTTCCACAATGTCTGTTCAGCAGATTAATAAAAACATGTCAAATCCCAAATCAACCCCTAGACCCTAATCTCTATGGACTTTCGTAGATCTGACAGGATTGGAAAGGTTTAAGCAATATGGCAGACAATCCAACTAGCAAATTAAAAGGCATGGTGGAGCTGTTACCATTTTGGTTATACTTATACAATTCTTTCAGATCTAAGTGTATAGAGTTTAGGGGCTAGCAGTTGATTTGGGACATCCTTCCACACAGTCTGGACTCTCACAGTCTCACACTAAGTTTCAGTGCTTCTAACACAGCCTGTCTCACAGCATGTCACCTCATCACAATATCAATCACAACAAAATCCATCACAGGAAGTAATCCATAAAATAGTAAATAAATAAAGGAGGTCCGCCTCTGTCATATTATCATGGGAACTGAAAATGAACAGTTATGTCAACTGTTTCAACTGTTTTCCCAAACGATACATCTGAAGTCAATGTTTCGACATGCTGATGTGTGTGAAATTAAATAGCTGTATGTGGAAGCTAAGGGAACACAGAGAGACGGGGGGGGGGGGGGGGGTGGAATATAGGGCTTTTAAGAGACAACAATAGGACTACATCTGATATTACTACAATACTGTGTTACAGAACAAATCACTTAAATAAACACTGCCAAACACACACAGGCACAAAAACAAATGTGCACGAGCACACACTCATCTGAGAAGACGACGAAGAGCTTGAATTGCTCGAGATATTTTGTGCGGTGAATGCACTTTCAGCTTATGTGAGGTATTATGAAGCAGCATACCACCCAAAAACAAAAAGCCAGTTTTCATGCTAGTGAGGGCCGAGAATCCACTTTCACATAGGTACGTGGTTGCAAAGGGCATCAGTGTCTTAACAGCGCGATTTGCCAAGGCAAGAAACTCTGAGTGCCGCCCTATTCAAAAATCTGGCAGTGGCTTCGATGAGGCTCTCTGTTCAGATATCGGTAAGTGGACTGGAGGCAGGGTATGAAAGGAATAACGAATCCATTTGTTTGTGTCATCCGTTTCGTGAAAGTACCTGTGTAATTGAGCACCCAGCTCACTCAGCTGCTTCGCTATATCACATTTGACATTGTCCATAAACTTGAGTTCATTTGCACACAAAAAAATCATACAATGATGGAAAGACCTGTGTGTTGTCCTTAATGCAGACAGAAAAGAGCTCCAACTTCTTAATCATAGCCTCAGATTGTCCCGCACATTGAATATAGTTGCGGAGAGTCCATGTAATCCTAGATTCAGATCATTCAGGCGAGAAAAAACATCACCTAGATAGGCCAGTCGTGTGAGAAACTCGTCATCATGCAAGCGGTCAGACAAGTGAAAATTATGGTCAGTAAAGAAAACTTTAAGCTAGTCTCTCAATTCAAAAAAACGTGTCAATACTTTGCCCCTTGATAACCAGCGCACTTCTGTATGTTGTAAAAGCGTTACATGGTCGCTGCCCATATCATTGCATAATGCAAAAAATACACAAGAGTTCAGGGGCCTTGCTTTAACAAAGTTAACCATTTTCAATGTAGTGTCCAAAACGTCTTTCAAGCTGTCAGGCATTCCCTTGGCAGCAAGAGCCGCTCGGTGGATGCTGCAGTGTACCTAAGTGGCGTTGGGAGCAACTGCTTGCACGCGCGTTACCACTCCACTATGTCTCCGTGTCATGGCTTTTGCGCCATCAGTACAGAGACCAACACATCTTGACCACCAAAGTCCATTTGATGTCACAAAGCTGTCCAGTACTTTAAAAATATCCTATCATGTCCTGGATTCCAGTGGTTTGCAGAAGAGGATGTCTTCCTTAATTGACCCCCCCATAAACGTAACGAACATATACCAGGAGCTGTGCCAGGCCCGCCACGTCTGTTGACTCATCCAGCTGTAATGCATATAATTCACTGGCTTGTATGCGAAGTAGTAATTGTCTCAAAACATCTCCTGCCATGTCACTGATGCGTTGTGAAACAGTGTTGTTTGATGAAGACATTGTCTGTAAAGTTTTTTTGGCTTTTCCCCCAGCATTGTCCCAGCCATATCCGTGGCAGCAGGAAGAATAAAGCCCTCCACAATAGTGACCCTATGACTAGGGTGGCTGGAGTCTTTGCAATTTTTAGGGCCTTCCTCTGACACCGCCTGGTATAGAGGTCCTGGATGGCAGTAAGCTTGACCCCAGTGATGTACTGGGCCATTCGCACTACCCTCGCGGTCTGAGGCCGAGCAGTAGCCATACCAGGCAGTGATGCAACCAGTCAGGATGCTCTCGATGGTGCAGCTGTAGAACCTTTTGAGGATCTGAGGACACATGCCAAATCTTTTCAGTCTCTTGAGGGGGAATAGGCTTTGTCGTGCCCTCTTCAAGACTGTCTTGGTGTGTTTGGACCATGATAGTTTGTTGGAGATGTGGACACCAAGGATTCTAACATAGGTGTTCATTTTGTCCAGGTGGGAAAGGGCAGTGTGGAGTGCAATAGAGATTGCATCATCTGTGGATCTGTTGGGGCGGGATGCAAATTGGAGTGGGTCTAGGGTTTCTGGGATAATGGTGTTGATGTGAGCCATGACCAGCCTTTCAAAGCACTTCATGGCTACAGATGTGAGTGCTACGGGTCGGTAGTCATTTTGGCAGGTTACCTTAGTGTTCTTGGGCACAGGGACTGTGGTGGTCTGCTTGAAACATGTTGGTATTACAGACTCAGTCAGGGACAGGTTGAAAATGTCAGTGAAGACACTTGCCAGTTGGTCAGCGCATGCTCAGAGTACACATCCTGGTAATCCGTCTGGCCCTGCGGCCTTGTGAATGTTGGCCTGTTTAAAGGTCTTACATCGGCTGCGGAGATCGTTATAACGCAGTCGTCCGGAACAGCTGATGCTCTCATGCATGTTTCTGTGTTACTTGCCTCGAAGTGAGCATAGAAGTAATTTAGCTCGTCTGGTAGACTATTGTCACTGAGCAGCTCGCGGTTGTGCTTCCCTTTGTAGTCTGTAATAGTTTGCATGCCCTGCCACATCCAACGAGCATCAGAGCCGGTGTAGTACGATTTAATCTTAGTCCTGTATTGACGCTTTGCCTGTTTGATGGTTCGTCAGAGGGCATAGTGGGATTTCTTTTAAGCTTCCGGGTTAGAGTCCCGTTCCTTGAAAGCGGCAGCTCTACCCCTTATCTCAGTGTGGATGTTGCCTGTAATCCATGGTTCTGGTTGGGGTATGTCTGTGGGGTAACACTGTGGGGATAACGTCATCGATGCACTTATTGATGAAACCAGTGACTGATGTGGTGTAGTCCTCAATGCCACCGGAAGAATCCCGGAACATATTTTAGTCTGTGCTAGCAAAACAGTCCTGTAGTTTAGCATCTGCTTCATCTGGCCACTTTTTTATTGACCGAGTCGCTGGTGCTTCCTGCTTTAGTTTTGCTTGTAAGCCGGAATCAGGAGGATAGAATTATTGTCAGATTTGCCAAATGGAGGGCGAGGGAGAGCTTTGTACGCGTCTCTGTGTGTGGAGTAAAGGTGGTCTAGAGTTTTTTCCCTCTGGTTGCACATTTAATATGCTTATAGAAATGAGGTAAAACGGTTTTAAGTTTCCCTGCATTAACCTCTCACGCTAGCGCCCCACTTCGCCAACAGCCAGTGAAATTGCAGGGCGCCAAATTCAAACAACAGAAATCTCAAACAAACATCCGGTGAAACTGCAGAGCGCCACATCAAATTACAGAAATACTCATCATAAACATTGATGAAAGATACAAGTGTTTAACATACGATTAAAGATAAACTTCTCCTTAATGCAACCGCTGTGTCAGATTTCAAAAAGGCTTTACAGCAAAAGCACACCATGTGATTATGTTAGGTCAGCGCCTAGCCACAGAAAACCATACAGCCATTTTCCAACCAAGGAGAGGTGTCACAAAAGTCAGAAATAGCATTAAAATGAATCACTTACCTTTGATGATCTTCATCTGATGGCACTCCCAGGTCTTCATGTTAGACAATAAATGTTTGTTTTGTTCGATAAAGTTCATCTTTATGTCCAAATACCTCCTTTTTGTTCGCACATTTAGTCCAGTAATCCAAATGCACAAGACTCGCTCACAAAGTGCAGACGAAAAGTTAAAAAGTTCCATTATAGTTCATATAAACATGTCAAACGATGTATATAATCAATCTTTAGGATGTTTTTATCACAAATCTTCAATAATATTCCAACCGGACAATTCCTTTGTCTTTAGAAAGGAAAGGGAACGGAGCTCGCGGGCGGCCACTCAAGGCTTTCAACCAGACCCCTGGTTCAAACAGCTCTTATTCGCTCCCCTTTCACAGTAGAAGCCTGAAACAACGTTCTAAAGACTGTTGACATCTAGTGGAAGCCTTAGGAAGTGCAATCATAGACACAGTATATTGGATAGGCAGATTTCCCACTTCCTGGTTGGATTTTTCTCAGGTTTTTGCCTGCCATATGAGTTCAGTTATACTCAAATACATTATTTTAACAGTTTTGGAAACTTTAGAGTGTTTTCTATCCAAATCGATGAATTATATGCATATTCTAGCTTCTGGGCAGTTTACTCTGTAGCAGGCAGTTTACTCTGGGCACCTTATTCATCCAAGCTACTCAATACTGCCCCCCGTTCCCAAAGAAGTTAAAGTCCCCAGCCACTAGATGAGCGTTTTCCTGTTTCCTTATGGCTGTATACAGCTCATGGAATGTGGCCATACTGCCAGCGTCGGTTTGTGGTGACAAATAGACAGCTACGAAGAATATAGATGCAAACTCTTTTGGTAAATAGTGTGGTCTACAGTTTATCATGAGATACTCTACCTCAGGTGAGAAAAAACTCAAGACTTCCTTAGATTTTGTGCACCAGCTGTTGTTTACCAATATACACAGACCGCCACCCCTTGTCTTTCCAGAGGCAGCCGTTCTATCCTGACAAAAAAGCATAAAACCCGCCAGCTCTATGTTATTCATGTCATTGTTCAGACTCGGTGAAACCGTTTTTAAAGAGATGGGTGGGGCTAAAGCTTAAGAGGGTGTGAACAATGCTGAATGGGTTTAGACAAAGAAGAGTTCTCCAGTAGGTGTACCAAAATATTCACAGGCCGTTTTCTGAAAAGTGGGGTTTACAAGTTTATCAACTTTCAAAGCAAAATTACTTTGACATTGTTCCTCAATTGCAGTGTATTGTATACCATTTCTAGCTCTGAGTCTTTACTTTTATCCAATGTAAAAAATAAAATTTCAAATTTTGCTACATAAGACCGAATCGAGGCGGTCGGTCACATATGGTGTTTAATTTAGGCTG
Organism: Salmo salar; assembly: GCF_965601325.2. Lineage (NCBI taxonomy): Eukaryota > Metazoa > Chordata > Actinopteri > Salmoniformes > Salmonidae > Salmo > Salmo salar. The sequence continues at coordinate 49,629,202 of NC_138293.1, forward strand.
TTATGGTGTTAACTTTGAACCAGGTCCAAATTTAGCATGCCATGGGTCTAGCTGTTATCCCAGTCTAAATATAGCCCAGAATGTCCTGGTGATGCTGGGTGATGAGGAGCCCACCGTCTCTGAGGGAAACCAACGGCACGAGGTGCAGCACGCAGCACCGGCACACACACATACTGCACGGACACACACACTGCACAGGCACACACATGCTGCAAAGGCACACACACTACAAATGCAAACACACACTGCACAGGCACACACACATGCTGCAAAGGCACACACATACACACACTACAAATGCAAACACACACACTGCAAAGGCACACACCCATTGCACACACACACCCATTTGATGCACACAAAACACTCTGCACACAGAGCAGTCACCTAGCGCCACTTCTTAGATTAGAAGGGAATTCATTGGTGTAATTCATAGGATGAAAGCTCCACCTAGCCCTATGGTAGATTAATGTTCCATCCCAAATCTACCCCTAAAGGTTACATCAATTTATACGCAACTGCTGTATTGTATGCCTGTATATTGTTATGGCAACTCTGTACCAAATCTGATCATATTATGACAAATTATTTGATTAATCAAATATATTGTTGCCATGCTGACAATACTGTATGTATATTATGTATTGGTCACTCATACGCTACTATAATTTAAAATGTGATATTATTTAAAGACAAATAGGATGCCTTATATTTAGTACTTATTTTGTCAGAGGTTAAGTCCAACAAGCTGTGGTCTGTAGGTACCTACCACCCTCTGCTGGTCACAAGGACAGATTGCAGTTCCATTCAAGGTGAGCGTAGATATCACAGGTAGGCTACATAGCCGTAGCACTATGGCCTACTTGTCTGAAATTAGAAAAACTAAAAAGTAAATGTATTCCTACTTGCCATAAATTATGGGAAAATTACAATGTGTGTATACATGTGATGATTACGTTTTGCGCCAGCACAGAATTGTGAAAACATTTCATTAACTTCATTCACGATCCCCCTTTTTCTCCCACCAAAGCATTAATTTGATGGGGTAACTAGCCTACCCCCATGGTAAACGTTACACCACTCCAGCCGACGCTTGGCATTGCGCACTCGGCCATGGAAACACATTTCATGAAACTCCCGATGAACAGTTCTTGTGCCGATTTTTACGCGCTTCAGCACTCCACGGTTCCATTCTGTGAGCTTGTGTGGCCTACCACTTCACAGCTGAGCCATTGTTGCTCTTAGACGTTTCCACTTCACAATAACAGCACTTACAGTTGACCGGGGCAGCACTAGCAGGGCAGACATTTGACGAACTGTTAGAAAGGTGGAATCCTATGAAGGTGCCACGTTAAAAGTCACTGAGCTCTTCAGTAAGGCCATTGCACTGCCAATGTTACTTGTGGAGATTGCATGGCTGTGTGCTCAATTTTATACACCTGTCAGCAACAGGTGTGGCTGAAATAGCCTAATTCACAAATTTGAAGTGGTATCCACACATTGTGTTTATATATACACACATATATACAGTGAGGGAAAAAAGTATTTGATCCCCTGCTGATTTTGTACATTTGCCCACTGACAAAGAAATGATCAGTCTATAATTTTAATGGTAGGTTTATTTGAACAGTGAGAGACAGAATAACAACAACAACAAAAATCCAGAAAAACTCATGTCATAAATGTTATAAAATGATTAGCATTTTAATGAGGGAAATAAGTATTTGACCCCTCTGCAAAACATGACTTACTACTTGGTGGCAAAACCCTTGTTGGCAATCACAGAGGTCAGACGTTTCTTGTAGTTGGCCACCAGGTTTGCACACATCTCAGGAGGGATTTTGTCCCACTCCACTTTGCAGATCTTCTCCAAGTCATTAAGGTTTCGAGGCTGACGTTTGGCAACTCGAATCTTCAGCTCCCTCCACAGATTTTCTATGGGATTAAGGTCTGGAGACTGGCTAGGCCACTCCAGGACCTTAATGTGCTTCTTCATGAACCACTCCTTTGTTGCCTTGGCTGTGTGTTTTGGGTCATTGTCATGCTGGAATACCCATCCACGACCCATTTTCAATGCCCTGGCTGAGGGAAGGAGGTTCTCACCCAAGATTTGACGGTACATGGCCCCGTAAATCGTCCCTTTGATGCGGTGAAGTTGTCTTGTCCCCTTAGCAGAAAAACACCCCCAAAGCATAATGTTTCCACCTCCATGTTTGACGGTTGGGATGGTGTTCTTGGGGGTCATAGGCAGCATTCCTCCTCCTCCAAACACGGCGAGTTGATGCGAAAGAGCTCCATTTTGGTCTCATCTGACCACAACACTTTCACCCAGTTGTCCTCTGAGTCATTCAGATGTTCATTGGCAAACTTCAGACGGGCATGTATATGTGCTTTCTTGAGCAGGGGGACCTTGCGGGCGCTGCAGGATTTCAGTCCTTCACGGCGTAGTGTGTTACCAATTGTTTTCTTGGTGACTATGGTCTCAGCTGCCTTGAGATCATTGACAAGATCCTCCCGTGTAGTTCTGGGCTATTAAATTTAGATTTTATTTTCTCACAGGCCTACATGCAATTTCTACAAATTAATAAAAAATGTAAAGTTGAAATGTCTTGATTCAATAAGTATTCAACCCCTTTGTTATGGCAAGACTAGAGTAAACATTTGCTTAACAAGTCACATAAAAGTTGCATATATTCACTCTGTGTGCAATAATTGTGTTTAACATTATTTTTTAATGACTACCTCATCTCTGTACCCCACACATACATGTAATGTCCCTCAGTTGAGCAGATAATTTCAAACAGATTCAACCACAAAGACCAGGGAGGTTTTCCAATACCTCACAAAGAATGACACCGATTGGTAGATGGATACAAATTAGAAAAGTAGACAGAATATCCCTTTGAGCATGGTGAAGTTATTAATTACACTTTGGAGGATGCATCAATACACCCACTCACTACAAAGACACAGGCGTCCTTCCTAACTCATTAGTTGGAAGGCAACCACTAAGGGATTTCACCATGAGGCCAACGGTGAATTTAAAGCAGTTAGAGTTTAATGGCTGTGATAGGAGGCAACTGAGGATGGATCAACTCCACAATACTGACCTAACTGACAGAGTTAAAAGAAGGAAGACTGTACAGAATAAAAAATATTCCAAAACATGCATCCTGTTTGCAACAAGACACTAAATTAATAATGCAAAAAAAAATGGCAAAGCAATTAACCTTTTGTCCTGAACAAAGAGTTATGTTTTGGGCAAATCCATAAAAATAAAAAAACGTTTTTCACTGAGTACAATTCTCTATATTTTCAAGCCTAGTGGTGGCTGCATCATGTTGTGGGTATGCTTGTAATCGTTAAGGACTGGGGAGTTTTTAAGGATAAAAAAGAAATGGAATGGAGCTTACCACAGGCAAAATCTTAAAGGAAAACCTGGTTGTCTGCTTTCCAACACTGGGAGATGAATTCATCTTTCAGCAGGACAATAACCTAAAACACAAGGCCAAATCTACACTGGACTTTCTTACCAAGAAGAAAGCTAATGTCCCTGAGTGGCTGAGTTACAGTTTTGACTTAAATCTGCTTGAAAATATATGGCACGACCATAAAATGGTTGCCTAGCAATAATGAACAACCAAATTGACAAAGTTTGAAGAATTTAGAAAATAATAAAATGGGCAAATGTTGCACATTCCAGGCGTGGAAAGCTCTTGGAGAATTTACCCATAAAAACTCACAGCTGTAATCATTGCCAAATGTCATTCTAACATGTATTGACTCAGTGGGTTGAATACTTATGTAATCAAGATATATTAGTGTTGTATTTTTCATTATTCTTACAAATTTTACCATCTCAATTGGGTTGAGTTCGGGGGATTGTGGAGGCCAGGTCATCTGATGTAGCACTCCATCACTCTCCTTCTTGGTCAAATAGCCCTAACACAGCCTGGAGGTGTGTTTTGGGTAATTGTCCTGTTGAAAAACAAATGATAGTCCAACTAAGCACAAACTAGATGAGTTTGCGTATCGCTGCAGAATGCCGTGGTAGCCATGCTGGTTGTGTGCCTTCAATTCTAAATAAATCAGACAGTGTCACCAGCAAAGCACCCCACACCATGCTTCACGGTGGGAACCACATATGCAGAGATCATCCGTTCACCTATTTTGCGTCTCACAAAGACACAGCGGTTGGAACCAAAAATCAAAAGAATTTAACTCATCAGACAAAAGGACAGATTTCCACCGGTCTAATGTCCATTGCTCATGTTTCTTAGCCGAAGCAAGTCTCTTCTTCTAATTGGTGTCCTTTAGTAGTGGATTCTTTGCAGCATTTTGACCATGAAGGCCTGATTCACAGTCTCCTCTGAACAGTTGATGTTGAGCTGTGTCAGTTACTTGAACTCTGTGAGCATTTATTTGGGCTGCAATTTCTGAGGCTGGTAACTCTTATGAACTTATCCTCTGCAGCAAAGGTAACTCTGGGTCTTCCTTTCCTATGGCGGTCCTCATGAGAGCCAGTTTCATCATAGCGCTGGATGGTATTTGCGACTGCACTTGAAGAAACTTTGAAAGTTCTTGACATTTTCCGTATTGACTGACCTTCATGTGTTAAAGTAATGATGGACTGTCGGTTCTTTTTGCTTATTTGAGCGGTTCTTGACATAATATGAACTTGGTATATTACCAAATAGGACTATCTTATGTATACCAACCCTACCTTGTCACAACACAACTGATTGCCTCAAACACATTAAGGAAATAAATTCCACAAAACTTTTAACAAGGCACACCTGTTCATTGAAATGCATTCCGGGTGACTACCTCATGAAGCTGGTTGAGAGAATGCCAAGTGTGCAAAGCTGTCATCAAGGCAAAGGGTGGCTACTTTGAAGAATCTGAAATATATTTTGATTCGTTTAAAACGTCTTTGGTTACTACATGATTCTGTGTGTAATTTCATAGTTTTGTTGTCTTCACTATTATTCTACAATGTAGAAAATAGTAAAGATAAAGAAAACCCCTTGAATGAGTAGGTGTGTCCACATGTTTTACTGGTACTGTGTGCGCACACACACACACACACACACACACACACACACACTACCGTTCAAAAGTTTGGAGCTACTTTGAATTGTACTTGTTTTCCATGAAAACATACAGTTGAAGTCGGAAGTTTACATCCAATTAGGTTGGAGTCATTAAAACTCGTTTTTCAACCACTCCACAAATTTCTTGTTAATAAACTATAGTTTTGGAAAGTCAGTTAGGACATCTACTTTGTGCATGACAAGTACTTTCTCCAACAATTATTTGCAGACAGATTTTTTCACTTATTTTTCACTGTATCACAATTCCAGTGGGTCAGAAGTTTACATACACTAAGTTGACTGTGCCTTTGAACAGTTTGGAAAATTCCAGAAAATTATGTCATGGCTTTAGAAGCTTCTGATAGGCTAATTGACATCATTTGAGTCAGTTGGAGGTGTACCTGTGGATGTATTTCAAGGCCTACCTTCAATCTCAGTGCCTCTTTGCTTGACATCATGGAAAAATCAAAAGAAATCCAAGACCTCAGAAAAAGTCTGGTTCATCCTTGGGAGCAATTTCCAAACACCTGAAGGTACCACGTTCATCTGTACAAACAATAGTACGCAAGTATAAACACCATGGGACCACGCAGCCGTCATACCGCTCAGGAAGGAGATGAGTTCTCCTAGAGATGAACGTACTTTGGTGCAAAAAGTGCAAATCAATCCAAGAACAACAGCAAAGGACCTTGTGAAGATGCTGGAGGAAACAGGTACAAAAGTATCAATATCCACAGTAAAACGAGTCCTATATCGACATAACCTGAAAGGCCGCTCAGCAAGGAAGAAGCCGCCATCAAAAAGCCAGACTACGGTTTGCAACTGCACATGGGGACAAAGACAAAGATTGGAGAAATGTCCTCTGGTCTGATGAAACAAAAATAGAACTGTTTGGCCATAATGACCATCATTCTGTTTGGAGGAAAAAGGGGGAGGCTTGCAAGCCGAAGAACACCATCCCAACCGTGAGGCACGGGCGTGGCAGCCTCATGTTGTGAGGGTGCTTTGCTGCAGGAGGGACAAGTGCACTTCACAAAATACATGGCATCATGAGAAAGGAAAATGTGGATATATTGAAGCAACATCAAGACATCAGTAAGTTAAAGCTTGGTCGCAAATGGGTCTTCCAAATGGACAATGACCCCAAGCATACTTCCAAAGTTGTGTCAAAATGGCTTAAGGACAACAAAGTCAAGATATTGGAGTGGCCATCACAAAGCCCTGACCTCAATCCTATAGAAAATATGTGGAGAGAACTGAAAAAGCATGTGCGAGCAAAGAGGCCTACAAACCTGACTCAGTTACACAAGCTCTGTCAGGAGGAATGGGCCAAAATTCCCCCAACTTATTGTGAGAAGCTTGTGGAAGGCTACCCGAAACGTTTGACCCAAGTTAAACTATTTAAAGGCAATGCTACCAAATACTAATTGAGTGTATGCAAACTTCTGACCCACTGGGAATGTGATGAAAGAAATTAAAGCTGAAATAAATCATTCTTTCTACTATTATTCTGACAGTTCACCTTCTTAAAATAAAGTGGTGATCCTAACTGATCTAAGACAGGGAATTTTTACGAGGATTAAATGTCAAGAATTGTGAAAAACTGAGTTTAAATGTATTTGGCTAAGGTGTATGTAAACCTCTGACTTCAACTGTACATACTTTTCACCAATTTACAATGTTGGCTATTTTCCCTCCTCCTCTCCCTGTATGGCCGTGTCGTGATAGTGGGGGTTGAACCCCTCTACACAGATATTCTGCGATGCTCCTCACTGTCAATGGGTGGAGGGGGAGGAGAGGGGGTAAAGATAAGGTTCCAGGCTGGATCTACAGAGCATGCCGGGTGAGGAGAGGATTTGTGGGTCGGGGCAACACCACCACTTTTCATACTGGTAAGATAACCACAAAGAGAGAAGAGGGATGATTGATTTCTCTGTCACATAGGAAGTTTCATGTGTGAAAAAATATATACAAATGGCAGCGAATCAAATTGGCGGCATCAAAGCTGCTCAATGACATTTTGTCATGGGCTTGCTGTGACTACTAGTTCGTCATTTGTTTCCATTTCTCTACTGGCTAGAATACAGAGTAGGTTATGCCCAATGGCCTGTTCTCTCTGTGTTCCTTTTGGTCTGTGAAGACAATGGGTGTTTCTTTCATGCATATTCAGTACAGATTCTGCAGAGATTTTAATTGTGTCCTATTGGTCCCTGAGATGTTAACATGTTTCTAGCCAGACAGTGTAAAGAGATGATACTCTGCACAGAAGCTGTGTCTGTGACAGAAACACACTCAGCGGGAGGTGAGAGCCAAATAGAGATCACCTGGTGAAAGTGCTTCTTGAAATAAGAACATTTATAAAGTATTGGACCATATCCATTAGGCAATCTTTTTGGCCCTTTCGGAAACATCACTAGATGAACGAGGAGAAGAGGTCAAAAGTGAATTGCACTGCTCCTTAAGGCCACTCTGGAAAGACATTTCAACCAAGTTCAAAAAAATGCAGTAGCACCCTTCCTTGAGGTAATGACAGATGTAATACATTCCACTACATAGCTTTCACCAAGTAATAGACCAAGCAATTACAGTACATCAATGAGGATTTCAGTAGGCCTTTTTAAAACTGACTCCATTGGGGATCCGTAGAGCAGAAATTTAGTATACTTTAAATGCCAGGATATCATACTCATTTCTTCTTTTTACCTAGTAGAATTCGCTGCACACTACTGAGGAAGAGAGTCGTCTTTTGAGATCCAGGTGTGTCTTACAGAAGCTGATAATCATCTGAGGGTGACGCACTTTACCAAAATGAACGTATGGCGGGAAATAACAAATTGCACATTAGATGACGCATTCACAGTAGGATGAGCATAGTATCCTGATATGTTGCTTACTGCATTTGTTTTTACAACACAGTACATTCTTATTATGTAGTACAATTAGTACACAGTATGCAGTTTAAGTAAGTAGTAGACAAGCCAGATGTTGGAAACACAGCCAATGTCTTAAGTCCAACTTCTCTGACTTTCGTTATGCGTATGGCCTGACAATGATTTTCATTGGACATCCCTAAAGCAGAGAGCTGAGACAAGGCTAAGCACCTAGGGCTAGAGGTTGACTTGGAATTTAACCTTTATTTAACTAGGCAAATTATTATTTACAATGACGGCCTAAGAACAGTGGGTTAACTGCCTTGTTCAGGGGCAGAACGACAGACTTTTACCTCGTCAGCTCTGGGATTCAACCTAGCAACCTTTTGGGTTACTGGCCCAACGCTCTAACCACTAGGCTACCTGCCGCCCCAATAGTGCATAGACGCTGACAAAATCACCCTTCTCTAGCTAGAGCTGTTGTTGAAAGAATAATGTAAGGCAGCAGTGGCCAATTGGGTTCATCAGTCAGAAACAAAACACTTCCCTTTTCGTGCTGTGTTGTGTATTTTTCTAACCCATAACCTTATCCACAAGTCTCTTTATTAAACTGTGAATTTTACAGTCCTGTGTTTTTTGCAAAGACTTTGTGACTTCATCACTCACCACATAAGGATTTCAGCATGGCCAGAACATTTAACTTTGTACGTGTGAAGTGTCATTGCCCACAGGGAGACCTGTGTATAAGGATTTCAGCATGGCCAGAACGTTTAACTTTGTCCGTGTAAAGTGTCACTGCCCACAGGTAGACCTGTGTATAAGGACTTCAGCACGGCCAGAACGTTTAACTCTGTACGTGTGAAGTGTCATTGCCCACAGGGAGACCTGTGTATAAGGATTTCAGCATGGCCAGAACGTTTAACTTTGTACGTGTGAAGTGTCACTGCCCACAGGGAGACCTGTGTATAAGGATTTCAGCATGGCCAGAACATTTAACTTTGTTCGTGTGAAGTGTCACTGCCCACAGGGAGGCCTGTGTTTAGCAGAGTGTAAAATCACCCCTGCAGCTCCTGCTTGCCCATATTTAGTAAATGGACTGAACTGTGGGTGAGGTTATACAATGGGGTAAAAAAATGTACTCATTATAAAGATGAGCAAAAATCCTTAGTCTGCGCTTATGGACTGCCCTCTTCAATTCAAACCATAGGTTTTCAATGGGATTCAAGTCCTGAGACAAATTGCCATTGCAAACTGTTGATTTTGTCAATTAACAATTGCTTTGTGAATTTTGATGTGCACTTTGGGATTATTGTCTTGCTGAAAGATTCACTTGCAGAAAATGTTTTTCCCCCTAGCAGAGGCAACCAAATGTTGGCCTAAAATGTCCTGAGTTCATGATGCTGTTGACCTTTTTATTTAACCTTCATTTAACTAGGCAAGTCAGTTAAGAACAAATTCTTATTTAAAATGACAGCCTAGAAACGGCCCCAGCCTTGATCAGGGGCAGAACGACAGATTTTTACCTTGTCAGCTTGGGGATTCGATCTTGCAACATTCCGAATCAAATCTAATTTTATTGGTCACATACACATGGTTAGCAGATGTTAATGTGAGTGTAGCGAAATGCTTCCAGTTACTAGTCCCGCCCCCACCTTAAGGGCCCCAGGACCAGTGGAAGCAAAATAGCCCCATAACATCAAAAGATCCACCACCATATTTTACAGTAGGTATGGGGTTCTTTTCTGCATTCTCATTTCACCGCCAAACCCACCACTGGTGTGCGTGGCCAAAAAGCTCTATTTTCACCTCTGACCAAAGCAGCAGCTACAATCCAAATGCCATTTAGTAAACTCCAAGTGTTTACATTAGTTCACTGACATGAAAATAGGTATGCACATTTTTTTCAGCACACAATATAGCTCAGTATTTGATTTATATAATTTTTTTGCTTATCTTTATCAAGCGTGTCAATAATTTCAAACCCGACTGTAAATGGGAGAAAGAACAAGTTGTCAAACACTAACCGAAGATCAGTTGGGAGAATTACCATCTGGGTAAGCTGTCACAGAACAGAAACTTCTACCTGTAGTGTCTAAATGCCAGTGTAGCAAAGAGTGAAGTTCTTATATAGTCTCAGGACTGTCACTGGCTTCAGACTTAAATTCTTAGGGTCCTCCAGTTTATTGGATTATTCAAAACAACAGCCACCTCCAAGAAGCTGGGTGACATATCAGCATGATAGCAATGAGATTGAGGATTGCGGTGTGTTGTGATATGATAGAGAAAATGATACAAGAAAACAGGTTATTTCCACAGCAGCATGTAAACCTCAGCCATACACTTTAAATATTTAAGGGTACATTTACAAGTGATTGTTCTTTAAATAGTGGTCAGTTGCCATAATAGTCTCAAAATATCCCTTTAAAGCATCAACCCCCACACCAAATATTCACTCCAGCCTCTTTCACCACCCAACTAACAGTCTCACATTGATCTACGGAATGAACCATTGAAAATATATACTATTTAATTCCAGTGTAAGTTCAGTGTTCTTTCCTATTGGTTTTCAAGGTTAAAAAGTTAATCAGCGCACACAATCCAGTTTCAGAAGTCTTCTCTACGACACATCTAACGGAGTCTCCTCAGCTGAGAAGTTATGTCAGCGTTTGTTTTGTTTGGACGGCTTTCCTTCGAGCCGTCTGGCGCTCTCTTTTTCCCCGTTTCGTTTGAAGGAGGAATAGATTTAAGGGATTGGGAAGCCCTACGACGTCACATGACTAAGCTAGAGTGGGTGGAGCAGTAAGGAAGAAGAGGAACCAGTTAAAAAAGCATGATCTTTTACAAGGCAGAGAGAGCATGTGTAATGTATGTATTCCAGAGCCATACATCTGATAGAGACAATATGAGTGAGGGGAGGAAAGAAAGCGCAGGGGAGAGTGCAAGGGTACAAGGGAAGGGTGAGAGGAAAGTGAGAGTTCACTCCCTGTTCCTGGCTCATCGGTACACCAGGTGTGATATGGTTCCAGACTTAAAGTTGAGCTGATGGTTGGGGACAAAGGTGTGCTGGGGGTTTTTACGTGTGCACAAGTCTTTGCCGTACAGGCTCATGCACGAGTCACACGATACCTTGGAGCAGTTCACACAGGTGTGAGACGCACCCGGCTTGTTACAGAACCCGCACCGCGACCCCCCCAGACTTGCTCGGTCAGCATTGGCTACCATGGCTGACGCCACGGCAACCGACTTGCTGGGAAACAGCTTGGTGGCCATGAGGGGTTTCTCCACCATCTGGGGGTGGGGGTGGGTGTGCTGGTGGGTGAGGGGATGAGGGTGCATGTGGGGGTGAGGAGAGTGGGTGTTGGAGTATACTGACAGCTTCTCCTTGACGGGGAGGTAGCCATCCATGGGGCGGGGTGATTTGGGGGTTGGGTACTCCTGCAGGCCGCAACAGGGGGAGGGGTCGATGTCGTGACAGGCCGAGCACAGGATCATTTCACACCTAGGGCAGGCGGCCAGGCTGGAGCAGCCCAGGCCACAACCCTGACACTTCACCCCCAGAGAAGAGAGTCCGCCATGGGCTTTGAGTGCCCAGCCGTCCCTGGCATCCCAGGGCTCCCTGGATGAAGGTCTGGAAGGCGTCTGTCGACCTCCAACCCCAGGCCCACCTCTCTCTGTGTACAGATCAATCTCATCCAATGAGGAGAGGTGGTAGGAGGAGTAGGCATCAACCGAGGGCGGTGATTGGATAGGGAAGAAGTCAGCCAAGGGGCTGTAAGAAGGCGGGGCTGCCACAGAAAACATGGATGTGGAGGTGCTGGGCCTGATGATCTCATCCTTTATGTCCTCCTCTGCATCCACAAACAGAGGCTCCTTCCTCAGGCTCAGAGAGGCTTTCAGGACAGGCTTACTGGCTGTGTGCCAATGCCCCGCTCCATCCGTCACATCCACTGACTTGGACGGCCTTCCCCCTCTCCTCAGATGGTGAGGGTGACCTATGTCCACTGGTCGCACAGAGAGCCGGGCCATGTCAGCCCCGAGGCTGTCCCGCCGCCGAAGGACCTCGGCACAGCCGGCTGCGTCGTCCCGGCAGCCCCTCCGTTGCTCCAGGGCCTCCAACTCAGAAGCTGAGCCCCGGGCCAGAGCCACCACCTCCCCCAGGAGACGACACTCTGCCTGGGCCAGGAACAGCTCGAAGGCTAGCTGCCGGAGGTGGGCCGGGCCACCAGGGTGGTCCCGGACGTGGAACTGCAGCTCATGGTCACGGGAGTAGCCCATGGAACGCAGGAGGGAACGGAGATCGGCATCGCACAAGACAGCCTGAAGGTGGTAGACATACGGGCCCGTGAAGGTCTAGAAGGGGGAGACACAAAGGAGGACAATTATTAAGGATTGTTCCAGCAAATTCATTGAAATGCATACAATACAATGTTTAACCTCAGGGACCATATTAATAAACTACAACAATCCTGCCATCAGAACAGTCAGATGAGAGAAACACATCCATTCCAGAAGCTTTAGATGATGGTACGTACCTTGATGCAGCGGAACTCTTTCTTCCAGGGGAAGAGCAGCAGGTTGGTGCAGACCGTCTCCAGGGTGAGGAAGGCTCTCTCCAGGCCACGCAGACTGCAGCCTCTCAGGCAGCGCATGGCATTCTCCACCACCTCATAGAAACGCACCATGCGGAACCTCTGGCCCGGGTCTGGCTGGTAGGCCCCCAGCAGGGCCGTGGCCGTGGAGAGTAGGGCCTCGCTGCCCCTCTGTGAGGTGCCTCTCCCAGGGCCCGCCTTCCCCCCTCCGTCCTCCAGCCGCCTCTCCAGGCATGCCACGTACCTCCGGAACAGGTCCTCTTGCAGTTTAGCATCCATTGGCGGCGCAGCAGTGAACTGCTCAGCCGTGACACTCCTCTCTCATGCCAAGGACCGGGACGACACTCAGCAGCCCCTCTCTGCCGCCATCTCAGGACACACACAAATAGACTCCGCTGAGGATTTTGAGAAACGCACAAGAACACGCCTCTGGCCTCAATCAGGAAGCCGTCACCATTCTAAAGACAAAAGGGGGATTGGTAGTAGTATTGAACTTAACTGCTTCCTGGTTTAGGCTAATTAGGGTGGTTAGGCTTTTGCCTGTAAGACCACCCTCTGCTTTTGGGCATCTCTGGTTATTTTATTATCTGGCAGTCTGTGGGCTCTCCAGGGCAAATGTGGGAAATAAAACAAGGCCAGAGGGGGCTGGTGGTTCACAGTTGTGGTCCTGAGTTGCATCCGGAGCTCTAGCCTCTGCCCTGTCAAAAGTAGTGAATTCAAGGTCACCAGGCAGAGAAGGTCACGATCATGATGCTGTGCATTTTTTTAACAAACTCCAAGCTGCAACGACAAAGAGGGATATGCGGTAGGATATTGAACACACATATGCGCACTCCACACACACACACTTCACTGTGCCAATAACGATGACATATTGAGCTTGGGACACTTCCCTTCTTTCTCTGCATTCATCCAGCCATTGAAGAGAATGCAATGCTGACATCAGGTGATTCAGCAGCAGCCAGATCTGTTCCAAACATGCTAAATGGCCCATTGAAACAAAGGGGGAGCATCGATCTCAGTGTGTGTGATTGAGGGGATGGGAATATGTATCCTAGTGAGTGACACACCCCCTCCGTTACTGACACTAAATGTGCAGTGTGTAGCATGGATATGTTTTTCCCCACAGTGCACTAAATAGCTAGCTAACCATTTAGCCAAAAAACTGCACTCGCATCCACCTTGCATGAATGATCAACAAAAAAAGTAACAGCTCAAAATGCAGATGGCTACATGGTATGCTGATTCATGAATATAGCTAGCTCTGAAGTTACCCATTTTACCTGCATAAGTGTATTGATTTCAAAATAGAGAAATATAATTGACAATGTTTTACCATGCAGTAAATAAATTTTTTATACATCTCAAAATCTGCATTTCACAGCAATATCCTTTTGACATTCACATAAGGGTTTGCGTCAGTGTAAGGTTTGGCTAACTATAGGGCTGCAAATATGCTGGCAAATTCTAGGGCAATGAAGTTGAGTTGAGTTTTTCCCCCACCCCAAAAAAATAAATCCTTGCCAAAAATGAAAACACAAAGCAGACCAAACTCGTTTGTCCTGTAAAAAAACCTGCTGTATGTAAAATGTTGTGCGCTATAGCTTGGAAAATAAATAAATGTGACTCTGGATGACAAGATAATGATGTTTGTTTCCAACACTAGGGCTGTTTTCCTAAAGAAATTAAATCTGCTTTGTGTTGTTTCCTTCCCACGATACTAACTACTTTGACAATAATTGTATCATCCCGGCACTTGCTAATTCTGCAATTCCTTTCATCCAGATCGCTGTAAATAAAATTATCAAGATCGCTGTAAATAAAATTATCAACATGCAACAATTTCAAAATCGAAAGGCATAACTAAGCGATTGCTATATTTGAATTGAAAAGGGAATCAGCAAATCACTACTACTGCCCTGTTTCGTATTGGCCATCTACCGTAAACATTGTCCCACAAGGAGATGAGTTGATAAACGTCTCCTAACTGTTCTAATCTATCGACAGGTAGTGTTGTGCTTTGTTTTTAGAAGAGCGCAAATGGCACGCAGCAGCAGCGAGTTATCCTAGTTCCATTGATTCCCATACAGTCTTGACATGAGTGATTCATCTGAGTGAGCTATTGATTATAGTAGAACAACCTAATCAATTTCAGTCTGGAGTACAGCTTCGTAAATGTTACACTGCATGAGCAGTTTAAAGGTACTCATTTGGAAAAATACAAGTCATCTCAACACAGGTGTTTATAGTGGGTATTTTTTTATGCATTGGTCTTCAACATATCACAACATATTTCAGAATAATGATTATGAATTGGGACATTTAAAACCGTTGTTTCGACACTCACTGCTATAAATTATATTTAAAAAAAAATAACAGGAAGCAGCAACAGTATCATTTTCAACTTGTGTTCTAGGAATATAAAGGTATAATTATCTTTTGAAGTACTTTTACATGAAATCACTGAATGAACCCAAAAACGTGCTATGATTTATTGATTGATGATATTAGTGAAATCGTGAACATGTGTTTGACCTGGCTAAGCTAACCATGTGTGGCTATTTGGTGATCGAAATTGAAGGCATAGGACCGGCTGGGCAAGGGATAAACTTCTAGTATTCCGCTTAGCAAGCTAGCTAACTAGTTAGCATCTGAAAATACATAACCACCTGGGTTAGCATGCCAACTATGTTAGCATGCGTTATTCCCACCAGTTAACCACGACTAAAACGTTATTATACATCAAATTGAACAATAACGCCTTGCAACGTTAACAACAATGATCAGCTGGGTACGCAGTGAAAGTGTCATGTACAAGACGGAGTTAGCAAGCAGTGATACTAATTGACGTTAGCTTACTACTCTGGCTATAGTTAGATGTGTGATAAATTGAACAACGCGACACACATCAACGTTAACAATTATCAGCTGGGTACTCAATGAAATTGGCGTTTACAAGCCAGAGCTGGCAAGCTGTGATGCTAATGGGCGTTAGCCACAGTAGCTAACTAGCTAGTAAGTGTGTGTCTGTTTGATGGCATGGGCCCCCAGCCGCACAGCGAAGCTAGCGTGCGATGCAAACTCTTCACATATGTCCAGACAGTGGAGTCAAATGCATGTTTAATGTTCTGTTATTGTAAAACCTGTTTTATCAGAGAGAGAGAGACGCCACGAACATGCAGCACCTTACCTTTTCCGTTGTACTGCTGGAAATCCCCATCGCCTCACTGCGCAGGCTCCCGGTACTGACAGTTAATCAGTATCAGCTGGCGCACAGGCACTCTCCGGAGAGGGGCTTGGCCACGTTCAAGGACGCGCCTGCAGGGTCCACCGCAGAACAATCATTCACTCGGAATAAACACAGTTTCTTTGCTGATTGACAGGCAGCTGTGGTGAGGCTCGAGTTTAAAGTGAAGGGAGTACAGGGCTGTCTCTCGAGGAGGCAAAAAATACATTTAGGCTTGGAAAAGTTGAACATGTTCAGAAGGAGTTGGATAAAGGGGGATTGGAGGGAGGGAGAGAGGATGTTGAAAATACTGAGGGAGGCAGAGGATGGGTTTGAATCAGTTGAAACAAGCAATAACAAGGGAGGGGAAATATATCGAGGAAGATTGTTGTCAAGTTTGAACAGTGTGAGCCGGTGTGATGAGAACTAGAATAAGACGATACGAGCGCTTATTTAAGAGAGCGCTCCGTAAACCACGTCCCACTGGGCAGAGCTAGACAAGTTGGACTGGAACACGTTTTAAAACAATAAAAACACTAATTTTACAGTGGGTCCGCCATGGTTCTGTATAGCCTACGTATGCTAATATATTTCAGACCAGTGTATTGCAGTACATTTCGTCTTCGACTTGATTGGTAAAATATCTTTCAGTAGTCAACAGGGAAACAACGTGTCCCAGACAGTTCGCAATATAACATGCCAGAGGGAGTAACGTTTACTAGGCTACCTAAATTATTGGGATCATTGTTTTTGGAAACATCGAGCTTTTTGACAAAACAGACCATGGAACGCCTTTTCACACGAAGGTCCGCAGTCGGTCTGTGTAAATTATCCGATTATATTGGAGACAGGTTTATAGCAGTGAATGTCATCTATTAATGTACTCCTATAGTATTTCTAAGTAGAAGCCATATCAGCCAGGGAAACTAATTGTTCTCACTTTATGATAGAACATTCAGATTTGTCTGCCTGACTGTGGGTCTTTTTATTGAATTGTTAGGATTTTATTGTGATCACAAAAAATACATTTAACTCAAATAGAGTGGAATAAATTGTAACTGACAAGGTAAATGGTAACTGACAGCCTTAGGAAATCATTGGGGAAAGAACTCACACATCCAGTTTGAACAAATCTTTATTTGATTTGCTGTAATAGAGAGATAGGCAGTATAAAAGCATACATTCAATCTATCAATGTCTTCATTGTGTTTTAATTGAAAATTAAAGCATTGTCTTCCTTTATTCACCATTTCAATAAGGAAAGGGTAAAACCAGTATCAATGGCCAGCAGGCTCAGACAATATCCATAATGACTATAGAGAAAGTACTCGCACTTCAAGACCCAATGGACAGATGGCTTTTAATAAAGTCATATGGTAGGTAATGAAATCCAAGTTTCTGGGTGTGTGGGGAGTGGGTCAGGCACATCCAGGTCAGGCCAGGGTGTCCTCAGTCACAGTCCAAGAGACTCAGGCCCTCCGGAAGGGGAGAAAGACATAATATGAGGATTAGCATGGCTAAAACCATAGTACGCCATTAGAATTTAGAATTACTGGGGGTAGATCATAATTAATAGTGTTGCTGTGGACACTGGATAATCTGACTAACACACACAATCTAGAAGAAAAAGAAACGCACACCTAATTAAGGCGAGGTGCTGGCTTGCTGAGTAGAAAACTTGAAAATAAGGGAGAGCCGCACACTCTAGGAGCTCAGATGCAAAAATTTAATATCCAACGTTTCGACAGCCAAGCTGTCTTCATCAGGGTATCATCACAAACACTGCGAGATGACTCGTTTATATAGTGTCAGAAGACACACAGGTGTCTGTAATCATGGCCAAATGTGGCCTAATATCATTGGTTAACTCTGAAATATAAAAATGGCATACAAAGAACATACAAAAGAAGAAATGGATAGCATACGATCATAGATTCATTTTAGACTACACAAGCTTACAAACAATTACAATGGCAAAGTCACAAAAATGGCTTCAGATCCATTGGCGAAAATCTGATATCAACTTTGGAGGGGACAATTACATGACATTTTCTCAAGAGCAATTCCTGAGGGGGACACCAAAAGTAGTGCTGTAACACATAGCCTACATTGTAATATGGTAAATGTATATTGAGGAACCAAAGAAATAAGGTGTTTGCCGTACTCCTAACTACCGGTACCCAAAGCTACACAACTAATCACAACAGCAATACCATTGCCTTTAACAAATCTTAGTTCAGTCACCAGTTTGAGAGTGGGGGTATCCATGGCATTTTCCAATTATGTTCCTATTTTACAAGTAAAAAAAATGGAGAACCTTTCATAATGTTGCCAAACAAAGACTCAACAAACTTACCTGAGACTCCCTGTCTGCATATCTGTCCCCAACTCTGCTGTCTGTGTGCCATCTGTTGCCTGCTCTGCCTAATGACATCATTGTGAAACATTTCCATTAGAATTTCATTTCTTTCTTATTAACATTTTATCAACTAGTCTTTGAGATATTAGGCTACTAGGGTTCTTACTATGCGTTTTGGTGTATTGAAAAATACTCTGATGTCCGTCTTTTATTTTTCTGCCATTTTTCTACCTGGCTGGCTACACACACAGTGTGTAGGTTATTTACAGTAGGAGATGGGCTTCTATCATCTTCAATCATTCTATTTGGACTTCGATCTAAAAGGTAGCTAGCAAATGTGAACCGGATTAAAATGACAACAGTTGACAGCTGTATGAGTTCACCATTTACACAACATATGCTGCAACCTTTTGTAATTTTAATAGTTTGTTTCATATTGGCTGGCTTCCAACAATAGCTGAATTTGCAAAGCTAGCGAGCACCAATTCAGTTTCAGTGGTGTTTGCTATAATCTTTGCTACCCGGGTTAAATAAAGGTGAAATAAAATAAATAAAAGTTCACTTGCGACAATTTAGCTTTTGCAACGAGACCATTAAATATATTTAAGACAATGGTAGAAGAGAGTTTAGTTCTGTTCAGTTTGGAATAAATGGAATAGGTACTAGCTAGTTTAATAGTTAATATTTGCGCGCTAGCTCTGCATATTCAGCTAGTGTGTGTGCGCGATTGACTGGATTAACCTCACGTCAGTTACGTAGCAAGCTAAGGAACTGGCAGTGGATCAAACCATTGTGAGGCAAAGGGTGGGGGGTTGCAATCTTTTGAAACTTAAAAACGCGCAATTAAGTGTCTATAATCAGCACAATTGCTTTCATTGCGTATTATTAATATTATTTAAATTACATAGTTATGTTTCAGTGATATATTGGGGGGGGGGGGGAAATCATATTTTTCCCAGGATGGGGGGGTCGTGTCCCCCCTGGGATTTCCGCCCCTGTTCAGATCAAAGTCTACGTTGAGACCGAAGGGAGCAAGGGTCTTTAAATTAAAGATCCAGGCAGCCTCTCGTTTTAACAATAAATTATCAAGGTCACCCCCTCTCCTAGTGAGGGTGACATGTTCGATGCCAATATAACGCAGACGAAATCGAGTGGTTTGCTTCCATAAAGGGGGCCGCAACTGGGTAAGTCAAGTTTTTGCACCTAATGGTGCTACGATGCTCTGAGATACGTACTTTTAATTCACACTTTGTTTTACCCACATAATTTTTACCACAAGGACAAGTTATAAGATAAATAACTGCCTTAGTGGAGCACGTGATAACACCTTTGATTGGGATCTGTTTCCTTGTTTGGGGGTGTTTGAAGGATCTACATTTATAAGTGCCATTGCATTGAGCACAGCCATTACACTTGTAATTTCCATCCAGTAGGGGCGCAAATAGACGTTGTTCTGGGATATCTTAGGGTGATAAATCAGAGTTTACCAATTGGTCTCTGAGTTTTCTGCCCCGCGAGAATACGACCAAGGGAAGGTCCGAAAACACATTACCGAGACTATCATCGGATTTTAGAATGTGCCAATGTTTGAGAACGATTCCCTTAATTTGTTCAGAGCGCTTTGAATAGCGGGTAGTTAGAACGCAAGAATGCGTCTTTTTGCGAGACTGACCTTAAAAAAGGTCATGTCTCGTTTTGTTTAGAATTTTCTCAATGGCAATATTAATCTGATCATTTTTGTACCCCCTCTCCTTGAACTTTCTGTGCGTCTCAGCCATATTTCTGTCGAAATCTGATTGTTTTTTACACATTCTTTTGATTCGACAGAATTGGCTGTAGGGCAAACTATTTTTCAAGGGAAGTGGGTGACAACTATCAGCCCTCAACACACACCACACACACCTGTTTGACCTCACGGAGATACTGTAGCCAAACTTATTGTTACTTGAATTCAAGTAGAATTTAATGTCCTGCATTTGTGTTAATCATGGCAGCCAGAATTGTAAATAAAGAGATGTGCAGAAAGTTAATCAGCCTCTATGTCTTTCTACTTAATGTATTTTATGTCAGCCAGGACTATCTTTTCAAAGAAAAAACATTTATTTCAATCTCTAGTTGAGTAAGGACGCAATTGCTTCAGTCCTTGTATATTTTTTTATTCTTGCTACCTGGTAAATTACCAACAACCATGGATACAAGGAGAATAAGGTGAGGAACCAATCCATGTCAGCCAGGTCCCTATTTTTAAAGAAACACCATTTAGTTCAATCTTTAGTTAAGTAAAATAAGTAGTTTTGTTCTGGTAATAAGATAATTCAGAAAATTGCGGAAAACAGTAGTGTCCTGTCCTCTCAGGTCGTTGGCATTGGGTAGGATCAGATAGGGTTAAAGTAGTAGAATAAGGTGGTGGGTTTTAATCAGTGTTTGGTAATGAAATAAAAGATATACACACCTACTCATTCAAGGGGTTGCCTTCATTTTTACTATTTTCTACATTGTAGAATAATAGTGAAGACATCAAAACTAGGAAATAACACATATAGAATCATGTAGTAACCAAAAGGTGTTAAACAAATCAAAATATATTTTAGATTCTTCAAATTAGCCAACCTTTGCCTTGATGACAGCTTTGCACACTATTGGCATTCTAAGGTTTATTTGACCAAGAAGGAGAGTGATGGAGTGCTGTGAGTGAGATGCCGTGGGGGAGATCTTCATGGGCTATACTCAGCTTTGTCTCAGGATGGTAAGTTGGTGGTTTGAAGATATGCCTCTAGTGGTGTGGGTGCTGTGCTTTGGCAAAGTGGGTGGGGTTAAATCCTTCCTGTTTGGCCCTGTCTGGGGGTATCGTCGGACGGGGCCACAGTGTCTCCCGACCCCTCCTGTCTCAGCCTCCAGTATTTACGCTGCAATAGTTTATGTGTCAGGGGTGCTAGGATCAATCTGTTATCTCTGGAGTATTTCTTATTGTTACTTCAATTCAAGTAGAATTTATCTGGTTTTCCTGTGTGAATTTAAGTATGCTTCCTCTAACTCTCTCTTTTCTCTGAGGACCTGAGCCCTAGGACCATGCCTCAGGACTACCTGGCCTGATGACTCCTTGCTGTCCCCAGTCCACCTGGTCGTGCTGCTGCTCCAGTTTCAACTGTTCTGCCTGCGGCTATGGAACCCCGACCTGTTCACCGGATGTGCTACCTTGCCCCGGACCTGCTGTTTTCGATTCTCTCTCTCTCTACCGCACCTGCTGTCTCTAAATCTGAATTATCGGCTATGAAAAGCCAAATTACATTTACTCCTGAGGTGCTGACCTGTTGGACCACAGAGTGAAGGAAAAGCAGCCCAAACGTGCTCAGCATATGTGGGAACTCCTTCATGACTGTTGGAAAAGTATTCCAGGTGAAGGTGGTTGAGAGAATACCAAGAGTGTGCAAAGCTGTCCTCAAGGCAAAGGGTGGCTACTTTGTAGAATCTATGTTATGTTTTGCACATACCTATGTTATGTGCAATCTATATCCATGTTGTGTGAGGATACTATCATTGCATCCGTTCCAACATCATGCATTTGTCATTACTTTTTGGTGAGGGGCCACTAGTGGGCTACCAGTGAAGCTAGCTACAGACAGGTTTAAATGCCTGTAGCTTCCTCTTTCCATGTAAATCCATTGAATGGCTACAATAGATTATTATATGTAATGCACATTTTTATGATCAATGTTTTTGCAGTGGTGGAAAAAGTACCAAATTGTCATACTTGAGTAAAAGTAAAGATACCTTAATAAAAATTGACTCAAGTAAAAGTGAAAGTCACTCAGTAAAATACTATTTGAGTAAAAGTCTAAAAGCATTTGGTTTTAAATATACTTTAGTATTAAAAGTAAAAGTAATATCTAAAATATACTTAAGTATCAAAAGTAAAAGTATAAATCATTTCACATTCCTTATATTAAGCAAACCAGACGGCACCGTTTTCTTGTTTTAAACTTGTAAGGATAGCCAGGGGCACACTCCTACACTTTACAAATGAAGGGGGGGGGGGCATTATTGTAAATAATAATTTGTTCTTAACTGACATGCCTAGTTAAATAAAGGTTAAATAAAAAAATAATAAAATGTTCAGTACTAATACGTTGTGGAGCGTTGCATATAGAAATGCAATGACTAGAGCTGACATGAGTTGAGTATGTTTGTTCTCTACATCAGTGGTTCCCAATCAGGGGTGGTAGGACCCATGGGGGTACTTGGCCTAGCCACAGGGGACACTTGAGAAGACTTATGAGATCATAGGCCTACTGATAAAATGCACATGAGGGGGTACTTCAGGGGTACTCTCCTATCATTGCTATGCAGACGACACACAATTAATCTTCTCCTTTCCCCCTTCTGATAACCAGGCGGCGAATCGCATCTCTGCATGTCTATCAGACATATCAGTGTGGATGACGGATCACCAGCTCAAGCTGAACCTCGGCAAGACGGAGCTGCTCTTCCTCCCGGGGAAGGACTGCCCGTTCCATGATCTCGCCATCACGGTTGACAACTCCCTTGTGTCCTCCTCCCAGAGTGCTAAGAACCTTGGCGTGATCCTGGACAACACCCTGTCGTTCTCCACTAACATCAAGGCGGTGACCCGATCCTGTAGGTTCATGCTCTACAACATTCGCAGAGTACGACCCTGCCTCACACAGGAAGCGGCGCAGGTCCTAATCCAGGCACTTGTCATCTCCCGTCTGGATTACTGCAACTCGCTGTTGGCTGGGCTCCCGGCCTGTGCCATTAAACCCCTACAACTCATCCAGAACGCCGCAGCCCGTCTGGTGTTCAACCTTCCCAAGTTCTCTCACGTCACCCCGCTCCTCCGCTCTCTCCACTGGCTTCCAGTTGAAGCTCGCATCCGCTACAAGACCATGGTGATTGCCTACGGAGCTGTGAAGGGAACGGCACCTCCATACCTTCAGGCTCTGATCAGGCCCTACACCCAAATAAGGGCACTGCGTTCATCCACCACTGGCCTGCTGGCCCCCCTACCTCTGAGGAAGCACAGTTCCCGCTCAGCCCAGTCAAAACTGTTCGCTGCTCTGGCACCCCAATGGTGGACCAAGCTCCCTCACGACGCCAGGACAGCGGAGTCAATCACCACCTTCCGGAGACACCTGAAACCCCACCTCTTTAAGGAATACCTAGGATAGGATAAAGTAATCCTTCTAAACCCCCCCCCCCCCCCTTAAAAGATTTAGATGCACTATTGTAAAGTGGTTGTTCCACTGGATATCATAAGGTGAATGCACCATTTTGTAAGTCGCTCTGGATAAGAGCGTCTGCTAAATGACTTAAATGTAATGTAATGTAATGGGTACTAGGACCACTGGGGGTACTTGGCCTATCTACATGGGGTACTTGAGAAGACTCATGAGACCATAGGCCTACTGATAAAATGCACATGAGGGGGTACTTCAGGGGTACTCCGGGCAGAGAAAAATGCAGGTGGTGGTGAATAAATGTATGATACTCTAAATCAAACGTTTATATCATTTATATCTGAACATTGGCCAATGTTGTGTCCAGGGGAGCATTCATTAGTACACACCCGTAGCAAAACAGTTTCGAAAAGACACACTTTCCATTTTCCTTATGCCCATAAGTCTTCATCTAGTTTTTTCTCAAGGGGAGAAGAGGTAGTACGAGGACACACACAGTAAAACCACAGTAGACTGATCTGCCTCGCCGCAATGAGGTGTGTGTGCCAGTATGTATTATCTAACACACCCTGAGGTAGTGGAGCAGGTCAAACTTAGGTGGATATTACGTGTCTGTCGCATGGCTTTACTTGGGGGGAGACAGTCGCTATTGAAGGTCTACACACAACTTGCACGGTCTTAACATTTTGCATCCTTAAAATGTACTCAAAAAATTGATTACATTAGATTTTTTTCCCTATCCATCTACATAACCTACTCCACATTTTCAACATGAAAGACAAATTATAGAACACCTTTGAAATGATGTATTATGAAATACAAAATGAGGATGTATTGATTGCGTATGTCTTCACACCCCAGAGTTAATTAAGTGATAAGGCATAGGGGTGGCAGGGTAGCCTAGTGGTTAGAGCGTTGGACTAGTAACCGCAAGGTTGTGAGTTCAAATCCCTGAGCTGACAAGGTACAAATCTGTAGTTCTGCCCCTGAACAAGGCAGTTAACCCACTAGGCCATCATTGAAAATAAGAATTTGTTCTTAACTGACTTGCCTAGTTAAATAAAAATATGGCCAATATACCACAGCTAAGGGCTGCTCTTACATACGACCCAACGCGGAGTGCCTGGATGCAGTCCTAAGCCGTGGTATATTGGCAGAGGTGTGGACTCAAGTCACATGACTCAGACTCGAGTCACAAATATGATGACTTGCAACTCGATTTTGACTTTAACACCAATGACTCGTGACTTGACCTGACTTGATACCCTCCCAAAGCCCAAATATGAAAAATGATGCTATTAAAAAAAGTGTGCAGCGCATCAACTCTTCATTTAACGGATTACAGTTTGAATCGGAGAGCAGCCAATCAAATTGTGCCAGCTGAGAAAAAGTTGGGCATGGCAGTACAGAGGAACGTCAGCGGGTGAATTCAGATGGAGCCCTTGGAAAGATGATACCCCAAATTATTATTTTCAGATATAAAGACAACGTTGTATCAACAAAAAATGGATTGCAACTTGCAAAGCATACGGGAAGAAAATTACAGACGGAGGTGCAACAATTCCCAACTTTGTTCGACATTTGAAGCTGCACAAAGAACGGTAAGTCATGGCTAATATAGCCGACAGCTATATATTTTTTTACTTTACTGGTGAATCATGTAGGCTAACGTAACGTTAAATCAATGAGCCTCCGCACAGTCAGTCAGTGCGGGAACGTGATCATTGCACCCAAGATTGAGCTACAACTGGCTAGGCAGTTGGTAGCCTAAATCCTACCTGATGTTACTGCTGTTCCTAAAACCATTGACATACGTTAGCCTACTGTAACCACACAGAGAGAGTGTGTGTCTGTGTGTTAAGGTTTGGCGATTGTGTACAAGCCTACATCGCGATCCTCAATAGTCTATCACTATTGGGGGGGGTGTGTCTTTCTCATGACTACCCATGTATTTCCATTGAAATATAAAGTTTATTTGGAAAGTAATAAATATATAGATATTTTTAAAAGCATTCATGATTTGCGTAAATGTAATATACTATTACTCTTGTTAAAAATATGAAATGGTATTACATTTGGTGAAGAGCACATTATGACTTGTTTAGGACTCGAAACTCAAAGTTTAGGACTTGAGACTTGACTTAGACTTGCCTGTCTTGACTTGGGACTTGAGTGCTAAGACTCGAGACTTACTTGTGACTTGTAAAACAATGACTTGGTCCCACCTCTGTATATTGGCCATATACCACAGGTGCCTTATTGCTATTATAAACTGGTTAGAAACGTAATTAGAGCAGTAAAAATAAATGTTTTGTCGTATCCATGGTATACGGTCTGATATACCACGTCTGTCAGCCAATCAGCATTCAAGGCTCTAACCACCCATTATATAATACTTCTTATACAATGGCTGGGTCTAACCCTGAATGCTGATTGGTTAAAAGCACATTCCAGCCAGTGTCTATTCCACAAGTTACCACTGGCTAAATCTATGACATTAAAATGCCTATTTACTCTGTTCCATCTGACTGCGCAATCCACTGTCTCATCAGCCCAGCCAGGCAAATTATATTTTTTACATTTTTTAAATTTCACCTTTACTTAACCAGGTAGGCTAGTTGAGAACAAGTTCTCATTTACAACTGCGACCTGGCCAAGATAAAGCAAAGCAGATGGACACATACAACAACACAGAGTTACACATGGAATGAACAAACATACAGTCAATAATACAATAGAAAAAAAAGAAGTATATATACAGTGTGTGCAAATGAGGTAAGATAAGGGAGGTAAGGCAATAAAATAGGCCATAGTGACGAGGTAATTACGATATAGCAATTATACACTGGAGTGGTAGATGTTCAGAAGATGAATGTGCAAGTAGAGATACTGGGGTGCAAAGGAGCAAAATAAATAAAAAAAATACAGTATAGGGATGAGGTAGTTGGATGGGCTATTTACAGATGGACTATGTACAGGTGCAATGATCTGTGAGCTGCTCTGACAGCTGGTGTTTGAAGTTAGTGGGGGAGATGAGTCTCCAGCTTCAGCGATTTTTGCAGTTTGTTCCAGTCATTGGCAGCTGGAAGGAAAGGCGGCCAAAGGAGGAATTGACATTGGGGGTGACCAGTGAAATATACCTGCTGGAGCGCATGCTACGAGTGGGTGCTGCTATGGTGACCAGTGAACTGAGATAAGGCGGGATTTAACCTGTTAGGGCTAGGGGGCAGTATTGACACGGCCGGATAAAAAACGTACCCGATTTAATCTGGTTACTACTCCTGCCCAGTAACTAGAATATGCATATAATTATTGGCTTTGGATAGAAAACACCCTAAAGTTTCTAAAACTGTTTGAATGGTGTCTGTGAGTATAACAGAACTCATATGGCAGGCCAAAACCTGAGAAGATTCCATGCAGGAAGTGGCCTGTCTGACAAGTTGTGTTTCATCTTGGCTCTTTTTATTGAAGACTGAGGATCTTTGCTATAACGTGACACTTCCTACGGCTCCCATAGGCTCTCAGAGCCCGGGAAAAAGCTGAACGATATCGAGGCAGCCTCTGGCTGAAACACTTTATCGCGTTTGGCAAGTGGCCGATCAGAGTACGATGGGCTTAGGCGCGTGCCCGAGTCGACCCCATGCTTTATTTTCTTTCGTCTGTTTACCTACAAGCAGATTCCCGGTCGGAATATTATCGCTTTTTATGAGAAAAATGGCATAAAAATTGATTTTAAACAGCGGTTGACATGCTTCGAAGTACGGTAATGGAATATTTAGATTTTTTTTGTCACGAATTGCACCATGCTCGTCACCCTTATTTACCCTTTCGGATAGTGTCTTGAACGCACGAACAAAACGCCGCTATTTGGATATAACTATGGATTATTTGGGACCAAACCAACATTTGTTATTGAAGTAGAAGTCCTGGGAGTGCATTCTGACGAAGACAGCAAAGGTAATAACATTTTTCTTATAGTAAATCTGACTTTGGTGAGTGCTAAACTTGCTGGGTGTCTAAATAGCTAGCCCTGTGATGCCGGGCTATCTACTGAGAATATTGCAAAATGTGCTTTCACCGAAAACTATTTTAAAATCGGACATATCGAGTGCATAGAGGAGTTCTGTATCTATAATTCTTAAAATAATTGTTATGCTTTTTGTGAACGTTTATCGTGAGTAATTTAGTAAATTCACCGGCAGTGTTCGGTGGGAATGCTAGTCACATGCTAGTCACATGCTAATGTAAAAAGCTGGTTTTTGATATAAATATGAACTTGATTGAACAAAACATGCATGTATTGTATAACATAATGTCCTAGGGTTGTCATCTGATGAAGATCATCAAAGGTTAGTGCTACATTTAGCTGTGGTTTGGGTTTATGTGACATTATATGCTAGCTTGAAAAATGGGTGTCTGATTATTTCTGGCTGGGTACTCTGCTGACATAATCTAATGTTTTGCTTTCGTTGTAAAGCCTTTTTGAAATCGGACAGTGTGGTTAGATTAACAAGAGTCTTGTCTTTAAAATGGTGTAAAATAGTCATATGTTTGAAAAATTGAAGTTTTTGCATTTTTGAGGAATTTGAATAACGCGCCACGGGATTACACTGGCTGTTGAGTAGGTGGGACGCTTGCCCATAGAGGTTAACTAGCAAAGACTTGTAGATGACCTGGAGCAAGTGGGTTTGGCGACGAGTATGAAGCAAGGGCCAGCCAACGAGAGCATACAGGTCGCAGTGGTGGGTAGTATATGGGGCTTTGGTGACAAAACGGATGGCACTGTGATAGACTGCATCCAGTTTGTTGAGTAGAGTGTTGGAGGCTATTTTGTAAATGACATCGCCGAAGTCGAGGATCGGTAGGATAGTCAATTTTAAGAGGGTATGTTTGGCAGCATGAGTGAACGATGCATTGTTGCGAAATAGGAAGCCGATTCTAGATTTGATTTTGGATTGGAGATGCTTAATGTGGGTCTGGAAGGAGAGTTTACAGTCTAACCAGACACCTAGGTATTTGTAGTTGTCCACATATTCTAGGTCAGAACTGTCCAGAGTAGTGATGCTGGAACGGGCGGGCAGGTGTGGGCAGCAATCGGTTGAAGAGCATGCATTTAGTTTTACTTGCATTTAAGAGCAGTTGGAGGACACGGAAGGAGTGTTGTATGGCATTGAAGCTCACTTGGAGGTTAGTTAGCACAGTGTCCAAAGAAGGGCCAGAAGTATACAGAATGGTGTCGTCTGCGTAGAGGTGGATCAGAGAATCACCAGCAGCAAGAGCGACATCATTGATATATATGGAGAAAAGAGTCGGCCCAAGAATTGAACCCTGTGGCACCCCCATAGAGACTGCCAGAGGTCTGGACAACAGGCCCTCCGATTTGACACACTGAACTCTATCAGCGAAGTAGTTGGTGAACCAGGCGAGGCAGTCATTTGAGAAACCAAGGCTGTTGAGTCTGCCGATAAGAATGTGGTGATTGACAGAGTTGAAAGCCTTGGCCAGGTCGATGAATACGGCTGCACAGTATTGTCTCTTATCGATGGCAGTTATGATATCATTTTGGACCTTGAGCGTGGCTGAGGTGCACCCATGACCAGCTCTGAAACCAAATTGCATAGCGGAGAAGGTACGGTGGGATTCGAAATGGTTGCTGATTTGTTTGTTAACTTGGCTTTCAAAGACCTTAGAAAGGCAGGGTAGGAACTTGATCTCCACTATAAAAAGCATCTAGACATTATTTAACATTTCTTTTAGACTAAGATTTAGTTTTCAACAGTGAATATTTGTATAAACCTTGCTGTCTGTCTCTCCAACACTTGCTACATTGTTTCAATATTCAAATTCGATCTCCAGCTGTCCCGTAGTAATGGTGGTGCAGGAGTTGGGTACTAGACAGACAGGCAGCGTTTCTCAGCCAGTCGAAATCATGAATCAGATGGCATAATTTTTATGTATATATACAAAGACATGTCAATTTAGAAAAGGTAAAACGAAACGAAGTGCAGCTAGTTTGCAGTCTTTACAGCTTCCGTGTTTGAAATTATTGTGTTAGCTGTGTTGTCGGCTAGCTCTCCTGAACTAGTGTTTTGACAAGAGAGCACATTTTCTATGCCAAGCGAAATTGCGCCTCATTAGATCATTGTTATGGCTATATCCAAATAAGTGTTACTAGAAAACAATTTAAACAAATGCAGCTACTGTTGTTATTCTTTTTGACGTGACTGTAAGTTAGCCGTAGTTGGCTGGCAAGCAAGGGATATGATCGTTGCCAGCTAGTATGGCTATGGAACATTTAGAACGAACGACTGGGCCGCGTCCATAGATACAGAACCAATAGAATTAACGACTGGGCCGCGTCCATAGATACAGAACCAATAGAATGAACGACTGGGCCGCGTCCATAGATACAGAACCAATAGAACGAACGACTGGGCCGCGTCCATAGATACAGAACCAATAGAAAGAACGACTGGGCCGCGTCCATAGATACAGAACCAATAGAACGAACGACCAGCCGGCTTGGGTAGCAACCATAAATTTGTGTCGGGACTATATATTGTGGAAGGATGAAATAGCATGAATAAATTTATCAAAATAAAGTTAATGAAAATATGTCAATCATTATTGAAATATATTGGTAACCCGTTATAATACCGTCGAAGCCGGTGTTTGGAGTATATGTTGACACGGTTTGCCGGCACTCGACTTCTCTGGACTAACAACAGCCGTGCCAATATATCCTGCAAACACTGCCTTCTCCGGCATTATCACTTAAGTACACACCCGTAGCAAAACAGTTTCGAAAAGGTTTTGCAACAAAAAGAGTTTCTATTGGAGAAATCCAGGAAGGTCCCGCCCTGTTCCGTTCGCTTCTCTTTGGTTTCTAGTGAGTACACCCCTGCTGACCCAGCTCAAGATTACCAAATCTGTCAAACTTCAACAGCAAAAAAAGCTAAGGATGCTCCTCCTTTTCACCAGCGAAGAGAAGAAATGGCGATGCTAGGATCTTTTAGCTCCGCACAGCAGAATAAAAATGTTTCTGGCGGCGACAGGGACGGGACAGAGTTCGTATGTCCGGTTTGTCTCGAGATTTTCGATAGCCCTGTCACAACACAATGTGGACATACGTGAGTATCTTTACACAAATATCTAATTGTTTGTATATAAACGTAGCTAGCTAGACATCATCCAAGTTGAAGCTAACGAGCTGTCTGGCGTTAACCAGCAAGATACTTGTGTTGTGAGCTGGCTAGTTAAGGGATTGAACATGTATGTGATCCGGCAATATAACTACTGACAGGAAATCATATTTAACTTGCCATTTAATGTTTCCTTTTGGCTTTTAATGTTATATGTTGGTAATATATTTGCAAGTTCATAAATCTATGCTTTACTTTCAGTTTTGTTTACATCAAGAAATGGGCTTCAATTGAATTGTGGCCTTTGTAGTTAAATGATTTGAGAAATGCATTCTGTACATATGTAAAGAACTACAAAGCCCAATGTCCTCATCGGACAGGTCTTTTGTTTCTATCGGGAAGTGAATTTATCAATAACACCAATTCTACTCGTACCGTCCTCTAATTTCACAAAGTAAAGAAAGCAATTGTCAGTTAGGAACATAGTGGTTCAATAATCAGCATCATTGTTTGGTTTTGTCATACCAGACGTCTAACTTTCGTTTTCCTTCTGTAGTACGATGGCTATATGTTTGCTTTCATTTTAGCCTATGAATGACTCGCAACATCTCGATCTCCTTTCCCTTCTCTCCTTCCACCCTTAGGTTTTGTCAAAGTTGTCTGCAGGAGTGCCTGCGGCCCCAGAAGCCAGTGTGTGCCGTTTGTAGGGCAGCACTGGGCCACTGGGCCAAAGCCACTGACCTAGAGGCCCTCATACACACCTCAATGGCGGCCTGCAAGGGCTGTGGAGCACAGGTATGTGTCTAGCAGTTTGTCAGTTTGTAAAACAATGTGAATAGTCAAAGGAATTAAGATAAGTGAGTGAATTATCTATTATAAATGTGGATAAGTCTGTATGTTTTTAAATAAAGTGCATTACCATTGATGCCTTGTGTTTTCTCGACTTTCAGGTGGGCCTGTCCCAGATGAGAGGCCACACGGCAGCATGCTCCAAGTACCAGGAGTATATTGAGGAGGGAGTCAGGACCACTGCCCAGACCCAGCCTAACATTATTGGGTGAGAAGTGGAGGGTGGTGGTACAGCAGCTTTGATATGCTGTGCAATTATCCATATATGGTCATAGTGTAATATTCTCTGCTTCTCCGTATGTGTTGATGATCAACCCATATATAGGTTCTCACCTTTGTAATGGCTCTCAATATCCTAACGTATTTATTAACTGGTGGCTTTGACTTTTGCATAAACACTGTGATTGGGTTTCATGGGAATGACACAAACCCAGAGGGATCATGGTTATATAATGCATACAAAAGAGGCACTACCTAAACATATCCAGTGACATGTCCTCATTCTACTTCTCCTCTGTCTCCCCAGCCCTGTGCCGAACCGCTTCACTTTCTCATGCCCCTACTGTAACTACCAGAACCTGGACCAGGACGGCCTGGTGGAGCACTGTACTTCCCAGCATGCCCGGGACACGCGCCACGTGGTAAGGGGTCTTCAGTGAAACATGACTCACCTGACAATTAGTTTCCTTAAGCATTTTTCATTCATTGTTTGAAATGTGAGGACAAAGATGGTGTGTTAATGCATGCTATGTCTATGACGGCTTGCCTCAACCAGGAGTGTAACATGAGATATGGTTGCAGAGAGGGAGAGAAATAAGCATGAGCTTGACAGAAAGTCAAGAGCGAGGGAGAAAGTAAGAGGGGAAATTAAATGGGGATGGCTTGTAAAATTGGCTACTCAGGGCCTTGTGAGAGAGTGTGAAAGAGTCTATTGCGCTGCTCCACTGTGCTCATCCGTCATTCTGTACCTGCCACAGTGTTATGGTCATAGATAGCAGCTTCCAAGAAACACAGAGGAGGGAGATGGTGGAGGTTAGGGGGCATGATAATGTCTAGTTCTTTAACCTCTTGGGGCTAGGTGGGACGCTAGCGTGCCACCCGTGGTGCACTCCATCAACAGCAGGTGCATTTCAAGAGCGGCAAATTTGAATCCAAATAAATGTCAAAATTCAAATTTTTCAAAAATACAACTATGTTACACCATTTGAAAGATAAACATCTCCTTAATCTAACCACGTTTTACGATTTCAAAAAGGTTTTACGGCGAAAGCATAAATTTAGAGTATGTTAGGACAGTACATTTACAAGAGTTGTGTGTAATGTTTTGTCAAGTCAAAGACAGGGTCACCAAAACCATAAAACCAGCTAAAATGATACACTAACCTTTTACAATCTCCATCAGATGACACTCCTAGGACATTATGTTAGACAATGCATGCATTTTTAGTTCTATCAAGTTGATATTTATATCCAAAAACAGCGTTTTACTATGGCATTGATGTTGAGGAAATCGTTTCCCTCCAATAACCGGCAGTCAAGTCAGCGTCACAAATTAAATAATTAAAATTAGAAAACATTGGTAAAATATTATATTGTCATTTAAAGAATTATAGATTTACATCTTTTGAACGCAATCAACTTGCCAGATTTAAAAATAACCTTACTGGGAAATCACACTTTGCAATAATCTGAGCACTGCGCCCAGAAAAATACGCGTTGCGATACAGACTAGACGTCATGTTGGGGAGATCTAAAATCGAAAATACTATGTAAATAATCCATTACCTTTGATTCTCTTCATCAGATGTCACTTCCAGGTATCACAGGTCCATAACGAATGTAGTTTTGTTCAAAAAAGCTCATCATTTATGTCCAAAAATCTCCGTCTCGTTAGCACATGATGTAAGCCAGCCGGACTTCTCGTCATGAACGAGGGGAAAAAATATATTTCCGTTCGTTCAAACATGTCAAACGTTGTATAGCATAAATCATTAGGGCCTTTTTTAACCAGAACATGAATAATATTCAAGGTGGACGAATGCATAGTCTTTTATAACGTATTGGAACGAGGGTACCCAACATGAAGTAGCGCGCCAGGTGTCTAATGGGACATCACCGTTCCATGGCTCTTGTTCGGTCAGATCTCCCTCCAGAAGACTCAAAACACTTTGTAAAGGCTGGTGACATCTAGTGGAAGCAATAGGAAGTGCCAAAATATTCCTAAACCCCTGTGTTTTTCAATGGGATAGGTTTAAAGTCAATACAACACATCAGGTATCCACTTCCTGTCAGAAAATGTCTCAGGGTTTTGCCTGCCAAATGAGTTCTGTTATACTCACAGACACCATTCAAACAGTTTTGGAAACTTTAGAGTGTTTTCTATCCATATATAATAAGTATATGCATATTCTAGTTACTGGGTAGGATTAGTAACCAGATTAAATCGGGTACATTTTTTTTATCCAGACGTGCAAATGCTGCCCCCTAGACCCAACAGGTTAAGTGTTTCCGTTAGCCGGTAATTGACCCGTTAGCTGGTAATTGACGGTTTTTGGCTGATACAAATACATAAACTTGTAAAGATGTCAACTGGTACCGGCCCGTGACCGACTGAGAAGTGTATTTGTATATATTCATGGTATATCATCCCATCTTCAGGGTTAATCATCATGGGTTGATTCAAACCAGGAACCTGTACAGCCATATACAGTGGTTGATTAAATTGTTTTTTTCCCCCTCCCTCATCAAGCTACACACAATACCCCATAATGACAAAGCAAAAACAGATTTTTTTGAAATCTTTGCAAATGTATAAAAAAATAATAAACAGATATCACATTTTCGTAAATATTCAGACGCTTTACTCAGTACTTTGTTGAAGCACCTTCGGCAGTGATTACAGCCTCGAGTCTTCTTGGGTATGACGCTATAAGCTTGGCACACCTGTATTTGGGGAGTTTCTCCCATTCTTCTCTGCAGATCCTCTCAAGCTCTGTCAGGTTGGATGAGGAGCGTTGCTGCACAACTATTTTCAGGTCTCCAGAGATGTTTGATCGGGTTCAAGTCCGGGCTCTGGCTGGGCCACTCAAGGACATTCAGAGACTTGTCCCGAAGCCTTGTCTTGGCTGTGTGCCTAGGACCGTTGTCCTGTTGGAAGGTGAACCTTCGCCCCCAGTCTGAGGTTCTGAGCACTCTGGAGCAGGTTTTCATCAAGGATCTCGCTGTACTTTGCTCTGTTCATTTTTTCTCTCGATGCTGACTAGTCGCCCACTCCCTGCCACTGAAAAACATTCCCACAGCATGATGCTGCCACCACTATGCTTAACCAACATGTATTTTCTTTAGAAGGAAGGCTATTTAAATTCCAGGCTATTGGTTAAAAACAGCTACGAGATATGTGCTTTTTCTCCACCACCAAAACATGACATTCTAATTTTAGCTGATATGGGAGTGAATACATTGAAGCAGCATATCAAACTGGGATAACGCTGTAGGTTACACTGGCAAGTAGAACAATAGATAATCAGACTGGGGTAACGCTGTAGGTTACACTGGCAAGTAGAACCAATTTGTAAGTCGCTCTGGATAAGAGTGTCTGCTAAATGACGTAAATGTAATGTAAATGTAGAACAATCGATGATCAGACTGGGATAACGCTGTAGGTTACACTGGCAAGTAGAACAATAGTTGATCAGACTGGGATAACGCTGTAGGTTACACTGGCAAGTAGAACAATAGATGATCAGACTAGGATAACGCTGTAGGTTACACTGGCAAGTAGAACAATAGATGATCAGACTGGGGTAACGCTGTAGTTTACACTGGCAAGTAGAAC
The DNA here is from genome assembly GCF_965601325.2 of Salmo salar. Taxonomy (NCBI): domain Eukaryota; kingdom Metazoa; phylum Chordata; class Actinopteri; order Salmoniformes; family Salmonidae; genus Salmo; species Salmo salar. The sequence continues at coordinate 49,664,360 of NC_138293.1, forward strand.
AGTAGTTGACAGGGCATATTATTTTATTATAAATCGAGCTATTTCGAAATGGGAAGATAATCACTTAAACTTCAAGTTTGCTGTCTTTTTTTTTTTTTTTTAGCTTGGCATTCCTACATTCAAACGGCATATTAAACTGGGATAATGTTGTAAATTACACTGGCAAGTTAAGAATATTATTTAATTATAGATCAGATTATTTCACATGTGGGAAACTAAATGGCTAGCTTGCTTACTGTTTTTAGCCAGTAAGCTGCTAGCGGAGTATCCTACAGCCAACTGGCAGGCATAAAATGTGGTAATGTAATACAAACCTAGCATCCCCTTCTGTATGTGGCTATTCAGGGGTCTAAGAACACTGGAGAGTCTTTCATGGGACCGCATTCAAAAGGGTTTCAATTAGATAAGGCCAGTGAAAATCTGTCCGGACATGTGACGGCGTGAGTGTGCATGTTTATTGCTGCTTTAACACAGTGTGTGATGTTTTGTCTATTACTGCTTTATGTTACTTGTGAAGGCAAGCTAAAGGCCCATCTGTGTCCAGAGATGAACAAAGAAGTTATATTCTGTTGTCTTGCAGGTGTGTCCTATCTGTGCCTCTATGCCTTGGGGGGACCCCAACTACAGGAGTGCTGACTTCTTCCAGCACCTAAAGATTAGACACACCTTCTCTTATGACACCTTTGTGGTAAGTGGGCCTTAAGACACAGTGGTCACAATTCAGTTATTGTTTTCTGGACCTCCCTTTTTTTTGAAATCGTATTAATTAATGCCTTGCTTTTCCTTCTCGCCAGGACTACTCCACAGACGAACACACTATGATCCAGGAGGCTCTACAACGCTCCCTCATGGAGAACTGAGGTGGTGTCTGTCTTGAGGAAGGAGGAAAAGGTGGCTTTGAGGGAAAATATAATTGCACTGCACCATCCTTGAACTGGGCTAGTGGTGTAACCATAGGAAAAAGAATAGTAAGGGTGGGTGGCAACTTCCTGACTGCATAACCAGGAAGCTTTGAGGCCTACCAAGCAACTCTTCTTATCACTTTACAATTATCATTCAAGCATAAATAAAACAAGTTAAACAAACAGTTCATGTGCTTTCTGGTATAGAAGTGGAGTGATGTCCCTGTATCTCTCTCTGAAGAAGTGTTGTATTGTTAGACCATTCATAATTCCGCTGAATCATGATTATTTGATCTGTTCATTGTTAGCATTGTCTTATAGGCCTACTGTACCTGAGACTTCCAAAGTTATTTGTTTTCTACTGTTATGACTTTATTCTGCAATAAGAGGTTTTAACCACTAGGTGGCTACCTTTTGCCAACAAAATGCGACGATAACATAGAGATGGAAAGAGGTAGGATAGAGGACTCATCTTTCTATCTTTGCCATTTTAGAATCTGACAGCATGGGCAGTGCCTTTTTGAGGCTTCCGTTTGAAAGTAGTCAGTTTTCTTCTTCACAATTGGCTGATCCCTCCTGATGACCCAGTTGGACATGACTCCAACACGGTCACCGGGAAGGATTAGCCGATGAAGTTGGAAGTCTCACCCAGTTGACTATATTAAAATGGTGGAAGCCCTTAATGGCACTGCCATGCTAATGCAGCCTTTTGGCCACTAAAGGCCTCTGTCATTCCCTATAGATGAGACATTGCTCTTCAATGCAAGAAATCATTGTAAAGTGTAAACTGCCAGTAACTATTATTCCGGGAGGAATGCGTGGATAAGATGTGTACTCCAAGATGAATTACTTCTGCTGATGAGAATAGATGTGTTCCCTGTAGTTTGACATTGTTTACTCACAGCTGTTTTTATCTTAATACCAAATCATTTCTGGGTAACAATTAAGTACCTTACTGTGATTGTTTTAAATTAAAATGGTAAAAAAAAACAAAAATGGCTTCTTAGCAAAGAGCAATTTCAAGCAAGAATTTTCCAAGGACTCGGAGTGGGGAGGGAAAAATTGAAAACTAGCTGGGTTTGGCAGAGAGGATCGAACGCTCTAACTTATTGGTCTATTAACTCATTTACCGCCTGGTGATGTCACCAGGCAGGCCAAAACTCCTCCCACCAAAACAGGCTGCAATTTCAGGAGGTCTTTTCAAACCGCTCTTTCACTGAAAGGGCGTTATCATTTTCACAATATTATTCCAACCTGGAAATATATAAAACATGAAAATCAAGTTGTTGACTACTGGTGTTTTTGCTAGTGTTTTTGTCTTTTTTCCTGTATACTTTTTGATTTTCTCCAAAGTAGAGACATGAGTCTTGTGTGTGCCTTGGAGACCGCACTTGTGAGAGACTATGCTGGTGGAGGCTCCAGTCTAAGTGTTGGACTTCTATGCATGTGTCGAAGGAGCCCTATTATTTGAAAGTGACATCCCTCTGTGTAACCTCTCATGGTTTCCGATGCGCATGCTACACCCTCTTGCTGGTAGATGACATTCATTTGAGAATCTAATTTATATAGCATTGATAAGTTAAGATATTATATAAGAACCTAATACAGCCAGGCAGTAAATATGTTGTTTATAATTGGACAATTGGATTTGATGCACTGCTATGGGCTCCCTGTAGGCTGTAGTTACCCATGTTTGGCCAGAGGAGGGCAGTAGAGCCACACCACCCATCCAACCTTGGAGGCAAGGTCTCATTTCCAGAATCTAGAGCAGTGGTCTTCAAATCTAGTCTTGCTATTGTGAGTGCAGGCATGTGTTCCAGTCCAGCACTTACATACACACACATGTTTTGAATAATCAACTAATCATGGTCTTTAATATGGACCACGATAAACTAGATTAGGTGTAGCACTGGGATGGAACAAAAGCCTGCATACCTTGTACTCCACGGTTACACCCTTGCTTTGTCAGAGCTGGGTGGCTTTCAATAGCAGCAAAATATAACATATTTAGAAAAGGGCAGGGCACTAATTTGTTCAATAAGAAAAAATCTCTTTTCCATTTCAAAATGTTTTCTCCTATCTGGTACTCCTGAACATGACAATTAATATTGATGGTGAACATTTGATTACGACAGTAAGATTCAGATGGATCACTAAAGAATGGTCTTTATTTGTGAAATTATATTTCCTTAATAAATAATTTGCTCTGCCTTTGTAGAGATACTATATCTTCCACGTTTACAGTGCTTTCACTTTATGCCAGAGTCCGGGCTGCAGGCCGCCGCTGAAGACTCCGGGCTGCAGGCAGCCGCTGAAGACTCCGGGCTGCAGGCCGCCGCTGGAGGCTCCGGACTGGGCAGCGTCGTTGGAGGCTCCGGACTGGGCAGCGTCGCTGGAGGCTCCGGACCGGGGAGCGACGCTGGAGGTTCCGTGCCATGGATCATCACTACAGGTTCCGCACCATGGATCATCACTGGAGGCTTTGTACCATGGATCATCACTGGAGGCTTCGTGCCATGGATCATCTCTACAGGCTCCGGGCCATGGATCATCCCTACAGGCTTCTTGCCATGGATTATGCCTACAGGCTCCGGGCCATGGATTATCTCTGGGGGCTTCGTGCCATGGATCATCCCTACAGGCTCCGGGCCATGGATCATCACTGGAGGCTTCGTGCCATGGATCATCACTGAAGGCTTCGGACCATAGATCATCACTGGAGGCTTCTTTTGTGGAGCTGGAATAGGTCTCACCGGACTAGGGAACGTCGCTGAGAGTTCTGGACTAGGGAACGTCGCTGGAGGCCGGGTGAGCAGAGCAGGCACAGGGTATACTGGGCCGTGGAGGCGCACTGGAGGTCTGGAGCTTATGGCTGGCACAACCCGTCCTGGCTGGATAACCCCCGTAGCCCGGCAAGCGTGGGGCGTTGTAACAGGTCGCACAGGTTTGTGCTGGCGAACTGGGAGTACCGTGCGTTGAGCTGGCGCAGGATAACCTGGGCCGAAGAGACGCACCGGAGACCAGAAACGCTGAGCAGGCACAATCCTTCCTGGATGAATGCTAACTCTAGCACGGCAACTGTGGGAAGCTTGCACCGAGCGCACCGGGCTGTAGCTGTGCACTGGCAACACAGTGCGCATCCCCGCATAACACGGTGCTTGCTCGATCACTCGCCCCCCATGGTAAGCACGGGGAGTTGGCTCAGGTCTCCAACCTGACTCTGCCAATCTCCCCGTGTGACCCCCCCAAAAACATTTTTGGGGGCTGTCTCTCACACTTGCCTCGTGGTTGGTATAGCGCCTCATAATAACGCCGCTCTGCTTTTGCTGCCTCAATCTCCTCCCTCGGGCGGCAATACTCCCCAGCCTGACTCCCAGGTCCTTTCCCGTCCAGAATGTCTTCCCAGGTCCATTCCTGATCATGCTGCTTGGTCCTTTGGTGGTGGGTAGTTCTGTAACGGCTATCGTAGAGAGGGGACCAAAGCGCAGCATGTTGATTGCTCATGATGATTATTTATTATAACTCAAAACACTAAAGGAAAAATAACAAAGAGAAAAAACGAAAGCGCACAGTTCTGTCAGGTACATAGACTAAACAGAAGACAACTACCCGCCAACACAGGTGGAAAAAAACCCTACTTAAGTATGATTTCCAATTAGAGACGACGAGGACCAGCTGCCTCTAATTGGAGATCATCCCCCCAAAAAACAACATAGAAATAGAAAAACTAGAACCTAAACATAGATATACAAAATATAGAAAAACACAAAACACCCCTGTCACGCCCTGACCTACTCTACCATAGAAAATAACATCTTACTATGGTCAGGACGTGACACCTTCACACCCCTGGGCCAGACTACACTCAATCATAGGACCTACTGAAGAGATGAGTCTTAAATAAAGACTTAAAGGTCGAGACCAAGTCTGTGTCTCTCACATGGATAGGCAGACCATTCCATGAAAATGGAGCTCTATAGGAGAAAGCCCTGTCTCCAGCTGTTTGCTTAGAAATTCTAGGGACAGTAAGGAGGCCTGCGTCTTGTGACCATAGCGTACGTGTAGGTATGTCCTGCAGGACCAAATCGGAAAGATAGATAGGAGCAAGCCCATGTAATGCTTTGTAGGTTAGCAGTAAAACCTTGAAATCAGCCCTAGACTTAACATGAAGGCAGTGTAGAGAGGCTAGCACTGGAGTAATATGATCAAATGTTTTTTCTTTTTAGTCAAGATTCTAGCAGCCGTGTTAAGCACTAACTGAAGTTAATTTAGTGCTTTATCCGGGTAGCAGGAAAGTAGAGCATTGCAGTAGTCTAATCTAGAAGTTACAAAAGCATGGATTCATTTTTCTGCATCACTTTTGGACAGAAAGTTTCAGATTTTTGCAATGTTACGTAGATGGAAAAAAGATGTCCTTGAAACAGTCTTGATATGTTCTTCAAAAGAGAGATCAGGGTCCAGAGTAACACCGAGGTCCTTCAGTTTTATTTGAGACGACTGTACAACCATCAAGATTAATTGTCAGATCCAACAGATCTCTTTTTTTCTTGGGACCTAGAACTAGCATCTCTGTCCGAGTTTAAAAGTAAACCATTTGACGCCATCCACTTCCTTATGTCTGAAACACAGGCTTCCAGGAAGGGCAATTTTGGGGCTTCACCATGTTTCATTGAAATGTACAGCTGTGTATCGTGTCTTTAGTATCATTAAATGTGAAGACTTATTTTATCAAATCAATTCTCTATGGGTAATTATTATTACGTGATTAAACTAATCATGTTAACGTTAATTAACTAGAAAGTCGGGGAACCACAGATTTTTTCTCTATTTCCCGAATCGACTATTCAGATATATTCATATCTTATCAATTAGTCTTCAATTAATGGTTATTAATTGTTAACTTCTGTCAGTCTCATTCAAAACGTCATAAAATTCTTGGTTATCTGCACAAACCCTAGTTTCCATAATTAATCAGCAATATACAAATTGGCTTAATTATTTATTTACTAACTAAATAATCACACAGAATTACAGAACAAACAAACAGTAGATATTGGTTATTAACAATGATAGAAAAGTCACTAGTGGACTAAGCCGATATGATGGCTTGGTAAACAAAGGGAGTTAGTATCATAGCTGATAACTACACTCATAGAAATTGCTAATACTTTACATGAATGACAGCTCATTAGAAAATAAATTGCAATTTACATATTTACGAGTATGTATTGTTGTCTCTCTCTGTGGTCGCCGGTCCATCTGCTGGAGAGAGTCGACAGAAAAGTCTCCGGTTGTGTTCCCCAGAAGTCACAGTCTTCTGTGACTCTAGGCGGTTAGAATGGACACTTCAGAGTACCATTCGGAAATGTTCTCATAGAATGTTCTCATAGATGCTTTGGCGGTTGTCGGTATTGTCTCAGAGGATAGAACATTACCACTGAACACCCCTGCAACTGTTCTGCAATAAATCCTCGCAATCCCAAGTACTTCTCTGCCGCTGCCAACACAACTATTTTCTGTGACTTCTGATCCATTTCTGCAGACGATTGACAACCATGGCTATGAATGATAAAAAGCCCACCTTACTGAAGCACATACAGTATTCTTCCCATCACTCTCTTGGTCTCTGCTATCGTGTCTTTGGCTATGCCGGATTAAGTGATATGACATGCTATTCTGTTCTATAAAATCCTTTCTCTGTAATTAATATTACCTGATTAAGCTAATCATGTAAATGTAATTAACTAGAAAGTCGGGGCACCACGAAAGAGTGTTTATAGAGCTGTTATCTTCCAAATAAACTCTTAAAGACCTAGTAATATTTAAATCAATAGCAGTCAATATTAATCGTCACCTTATTTCAGTCTCATCTGAAAGTTGTAAATTCTTGGTTATCTTCACGAACTCTGGCAAACAAGTTGAATCAGCAATACAAACTTTGGTTTAATTATTTATTTACTAAATAATCACACAGTATTACATATACACAGAATGCAAATTATGTCATACAGAAAATGTCCCTGGTGGACGGAGCCAACATGACGGCTGGTTACACAAAGGAAAGGGGGTTGGCTTTGAGTGAAAGAGCGGGAAGACTGAGGAACAAAGGGAGAAGCTATGCTATCGTAAATACAGTATCTTATGCATTCTAAATTACCGCCCATTTGGAAAAGGAAAATGCAATAAATATTTACTCTGAGCTGCGCTTCGGTAGGTTGGTCGTAGATGCTGGCCGTGTTGCCCAACAGAGATCTTCCTGGTCCTTTTAAGAGTGTCTCTGGTGGTAAACTAGATACTTGGCAGTGTTGTTTGTTAGAAGACATCCTTTGTCCGTCCTTTCCTAGCCCACGTTTACAGCGGCAGCTGCTAACTCAACGGCTAGGAGGTATCACTTCTGTAGTGAATAAGAGTTCAAAGTTCATACCATTCGCAACCAAAGCTCACGCTGAGGTTGGCTTAGTTCTGTAGTTGACATGTTAGTCCTTTTAACGTGGAACCGTCGTCCTCGGAACAGCTTATTATCTGAATCCTTCGGATATCGGACCGTCGCCCTAATGTACCCGGAACAGCAAGTTATTTGCCCTTTTAACGCAGAGGCTGCAGGCCTCGCGTACTCGGAACAAAAGGTTACATTTTCGTGTTTCATAGTTTATAACCAATGTCTCTTCACAGGGGCGGACCACTGATTGAGCAGAGCTCTAACCTTATGAAAACCCAATTCTCTCATTTGGAAGCTAAGATTACATTTCATCTTTTCACAAATAGTTTCATATTTAAACATTTAACCTCTCTAGGGTAGGTGGCACCAAATCGTCCCACCTACGCAACAGCCAGTCTAATCCCGTGGCGCGATATTCAAATACCTTAGAAATGCTATTACTTCAATTTCTCAAACATATGACTATTTTACACCATTTTAAAGACAAGACTCTCCTTTATCTAACCACACTGTCCGATTTCAAAAAGGCTTTACAACGAAAGCAAAACAGTAGATTATGTCAGCAGAGTACCCAGCCAGAAATAATCACACACCCATTTTTCAAGCTAGCATATAATGTCACATAAACCCAAACCACAGCTAAATGTAGCACTAACCTTTGATGATCTTCATCAGATGACAACCCTAGGACATTATGTTATACAATACATGCATGTTTTGTTCAATCAAGTTCATATTTATATCAAAAACCAGCGTTTTACATTAGCATGTGACGTTCAGAACTAGCATACCCCCCGCAAACTTCCGGGGAATTTACTAACAATTTACTAAATTACTCACAATAAACGTTCACAAAAAGCATAACAATTATTTTAAGAATTATAGATACAGAACTCCTCTATGCACTCGATATGGTGAAAGCACATTTTGCAATATTCTAAGTACATACCCCAGCCATCACGGGCTAGCTATTTAGACACCCAGCAAGTTTAGCCTTCACCAAAATCAGATTTACTATTACAAAAGTTTGATTACCTTTGATGTTCTTCGTCAGAATGCACTCCCAGGACTTCTACTTCAATAACAAATGTTGGTTTGGTCCCAAATAATCCATCGTTATATCCAAACAGCGGCGTTTTGTTCGTGCGTTCAAGAAACTATCCGAAATGGTAAATCAGGGTTACGAGCATGGCGCATTTCGTGACAAAAAAAATCTAAATATTCCATTACCGCTGTTTAAAATCAATTTTTATGCAATTTATCTCGTAAAAAAGCGATAATATTCCGACCGGGAATCTGCGTTTCGGTAAATAGAGGGAAAAAAAGAAAGACGGGGGTGACCAGTGCACACGCCTAAGCCCACTGTCCCCTGATCGGCCACTTGACAAAGGCGATATTGTGTTTCAGCCTGGGGCTGGAATGACGACATTCAGCTTTTTCCCGGGCTCTGAGAGCCTATGGGAGCCGTGGGAAGTGTCACGTTACCGCAGAGATCCTTTGTTTTGGAAAGAGATGTCAAAGAAAGCCAATAAATGGTCAGACAGGCCACTTCCTGTAAAGGAATCTCTCAGGTTCTTGCCTGCCATATGAGTTCTGTTATACTCACAGACACCATTCAAACAGTTTTAGAAACTTTAGGGTGTTTTCTATCCATATCTAATAAGTATATGCATATTCTAGTTACTGGGTAGGAGTAGTAACCAGATTAAATCGGGTACGTTTTTTATCCGGCCGTGTAAATACTGCCCCCTAGCCCTAAGAGGTTAAATTGCACAACAATTCCATGTGAATCTGAAAATTATAATGTGTAGACTTTCCATGATACAGTTTATGTCATCCTATCATTAATAAGAATGTCTCAGATGACAACTGAACTGACATCATATTCATTAAGTACCAATGCATATTCTCCACTGGTTGGATTACCGAAATATGGTTCCTTTCCCCACACCGTTTGATGTTCCCCGACTCTCTATGTTTAACAAAGGCTATTCAAGAGTCCTTCAGTAGAGTCAAGAGAAAGAAGGAAGGGAGAAATGTATTTATGGGGGGGGGGGGGTCATAAACCTTACCCACAGGCCAAGGTCATGACACTGCCTACTCACAGGAATACTCTCAGTATCCCTTACCCTGTACACACCCTACCGTTCTCTTCACTGCTTTGGCATACTGACACTTTCTGTACTAATCTAACCCTGGCAACCTCAACCTGTGCCTCTCTCACCAGACACCTCCGATCTCCAGCCCCATGGGCACCCCCACATCTAACACACACAACTTTCTCCACCGATACTACACATTCCTTTGTCTCATGCCCTCCTGCACACGTCTCACATCTAAGAATCTTCCTCCTACATACTGCTGCAACTTGTGACCTAAAACACAGTAGTATTTTCACAACAAAAATTCAAGGGATAACTTACACTTCCTAACTTGACCTTGTCGGGCAAAGACTCTACCTCAAAACTCAGACAATGTCTTTTCCGTTTCCCCACGCTCTCCACCGGATCTGCGTCGCACAAAACGGCGGGCATCACAGACACCGGGAATCTTCAATTTCAAATTATCCTCCCTACCCGTTATCACTCCTTTCAATGGCCTTCTGCTCCGGAGAGCAAAGCAAGTCACATTTCTTCTCCCTAGTTGTGTGATCCGAAGTGCCCGCTCCCTCTGGACTGAAGAAACACAATAAATCACACTAGTTCACTTCCAAGTTACTTTCACCAACTCAACAGTCCCCAAACTCTTCCCCAACCAACCTGACACCACATATGGATCAGCCAAAATGCAATGATCCATTCACTTCACAAATCTCACACCCACTGGATCAGAATCATCCTTTTCCTCCTTGGGATTAGGCCCGAACATAGAGGTACTCACCGCAGGTACTATATTCATACTCAAGTGAGGTTCCATCTCTGAGCTACTAGAGCACGTACCCCTCTTTTTGCACTTGACTCCAACCCTCCTCATCCCAGCCCTTCCCTCTACACTCAGCTCCTTCTCGGCGGTCATCACTGCACCTGCCACCACAATTAATTCACCCTCACTCATCACGTTCACTTTCCTTCTCGGGCTCTTCCAAAAGTTCTGTGCGATCCTCCATTCCATAATCCCTCAAAACATTTGAAAAACGTATTTTACCAGATTTTCCTTTTGGCTTGTGAAATCCCACACTCCATATTTATTCATATGTTCCACTTTCTTATATTTTTCCTTCTATTGTGACCCGCCTTGCCGGTGCTATAAGTGAAGCCAGCCTTTCAGATGATTTGCCTTCACACAGCATATGGTGTCCGTGCGGTCCTAAATCCAGCCGGCTGAACCCGCCAAACAGCCTACCCGACCGCTATGATGCCTCTTTTGGTATCACAGTGCAATGATAAAACTGGGGGGACAAAAATGCAATTTCAGAATGTGGGGGTGTCATCTCCCCCTCGTCCCCAGTGAAAGTTGCACTCCTGGTTGTTACTAACCTGTGGAAGTTAGGATAAATCATGCTCAGCTGAGGTAGCACTGGTTCAAAGCCTAAATAGGTTTTTTCATAGTAGTACTTTATCCCATGGTTTAAAAAAAATATTTCGTCACAAAAACCTTTTACACGTGTGATAAATTTGGACGTCTTGTGTTTTTTTTTGTCTCTAAATATTTTCTCTGGTAACTATTTGAGGATCTTTTTTTATCCCTCTTCCCCTATCCCATTTTTTATTAGCATTTTTGCCCGCTTTCTATCTCTCCCTCTCTCTCTCTCTGTCAGATGTGCTGTCTGAAGGTGCTAGATACTGATAAATTAAAGTATTCAATTATTTAAACACTGAACCCTGAAGTCAGCCTTTTTGATATATAACTAAAGTGTGTGATTTGGGGCAGAAACAACACTCAGTGCTCTGATGGATGACTACATGTGTGTCAGTGTGTATGTGTTATAGTGAGAGAGGAGTTGGTAATACCGTATCTTCAGAGAGTATTCATACCCCTTGACTTATTCCACATTTTGTTGTGTTACAGCCTGAATTCAAAATGGATTAAATACATTTTTTGGACCCATCTACACACAATACCCCATAATGATGACAAAGTGAAAACATGTTGTTACACATTTTTACAAATGTAGTGAAAATTAAATACAGAAATATCTCAACTACATAAGTACTCACACCCATGTAAAAATCACCTTTGGTAGCGTTTACAGCTGTGAGTCTTTCTGGGTAAGTCTCTTAGAGCTTTGCACACATGGAATGTACAATATTTGTGCATTATTCTTGAAAACATTATTCAATCTCTGTCAAGTTGGTTTTTGATCATTGCTAGACAGACATCGAAACTGTAACTAGACCACTCAGGAACATTCAATGTTGTCTTGGTAAGCAATTCCAGTGTATATTTGGCCTTCTGTTTTGGGTTATTGTCCTGGTGAAAGGTGAATTTGTCTTCCAGTGTCTGCTGGAAAGCAGACTGAAGCAGGTTTTCCTCTAGGATTTTACCTGTGCTTAGCTCTATTCCGGATTTCTTTTATCTAAAAAAACTCCCTAGTCCTTGCCGATGACAAGCATATCCATAACATGATGCAGCCACCACCATGCTTGAAAATATGAAGAGTGTACTCAGTGATGTGTTGTGTTGGATTTGCCCCAAACATAACACTTTGTATTCAGGACATAAAGTTAATTTCTTTGCCACCTTTTTTGTAGTTTTACTTTAGTGCCTTATTGCGAACAGGATGCATTTTTTGGAATATTTATTTTCTGTACAAGCTTCCTTCTTTTCAGTATTGTGGAGTAACTACAATGTTGTTGATCCATCCTCAGTTTTCTATCACAGCCATTAGATGTTTTAAAGTCACCATTGGCCTCATGGTTAAATCCCTGAGTGGTTACCTTCTTCTTCGGGCAACTGAGTTAGGAAGGACGACTGTATCTTTGTAGTGACTAGATGTATTGTTACACCACCCAAAGGCTAATTAATAACTTCACCATGCTCAAAGGGATATCCAATGTCTGCTTTTTTCTATTTTTATCCATATACCAATAGCTGCCCTTCTTTGCAAGGCATTGGAAAAGCTCCCTGTTCTTTGTGGTTGAATCTATGTTTGAAATTCACTGCTCGACTGAGGGAAATTTCAAAAACATAATTCCACTTTGACATTATGGGATATTGTGTGTAGGCCAATGACACAATTGTTCCATTTAAACCATTTTCAATTCAAGCTGTAATACAACAAAATGTAGAAAAAGTAAAGAGGTGTGAAGGCGTTGTATGTAATGTACGTCAATCTTGGGACCAACCATTATTGTGCCCGACTGTCTTTACTTGGGGAGAGGTGGGAGACAAGATTTGCACTAAAGTGGCAACTTGTAACGCATCCACAAAGGGAAGAGAGATGATAGTCAAATCTGGATAGTTTAAATGACAACTTCACTTCTTGATTAGGTCTCACTTTAGATTTGGTTAATTAAGAAATTCTAGCGGCCATGACTGAATTCAAATGTGAGTTGGTTTCGTGGTGTGGTTTGATGTAGGTGTTCGCAGGAGGGAAAAGTTATTTAGCCCATTAGCTTCAGCCGGCTGGTGTGCGAACGTGGCAAAGTTGGTTTTACTTTGGATAGCCTATCGCTGGGGTTAGTTAGGGACCGTCAATAAATTACACAATGTAAAGGAGACAACATGTACATGTTGCACACCTTTTAGTTTTCTTATTAAAATCGTTCAATGTTTGTATATGAATTTCTAGAATTTCTAGTTGGTTTGAGGTTTTTAAATAATTGAAATTTGGAGCTATTGGAATTAACATATTGTCTCACACTGTGTAATTTACCAATGGTCTCTAACTAGCCCCATATGGATATCCAAAGTGAAACCAAATTTAACACAGGCATTACGATCAGATCACGTGTAGCTGCACTCCGAATTGATAATTACTTGTGTGCTACCAGATGTGGGCAGGATTGAAATAAACCAAACCTTAGTTGTGACATATTCAGGTTTAAAACTCAGTTTTGGATGAGACTGACTTCATGACCAAAATTAATTTTGACAGTAGAATAAATGCTTGTGACATAGGCTCTTTTCTAAATTAGTTGTTTTTTTAGGGGGCAGTTGCGCTTTAAGTGAAAACCTATAATTGCTAAGAACCTAGGATAATGTATGTGAAGACAAGGAACACTGAAGAGATTGTTGTATCAAGTACTCATATGGACTCTTGTCCTACAAAGGCATAAATATAGTAGATTAGAATAGGTTATTTAAGAGTCACAATGTTCCATTGTGGATCCAAATAAAACAGTCAGCATGATGAAACAGCCTTGTAGCACAGTATGTCTTGACTCTGTCCATAGGGAGCGAATAACCCTTTCATATCTCCTTTTTCCTTTGTGTCCTTCTCCGCATCGCCTTTCTCATGGATGCAATTAGTTAAGCCTAACTTTTTCATTTCCCTGTCCTCCTTTCTTCTCCTCCCCTCGATCTCCTTTTATCCCCTTTTCTCCTGGCAAAGTGGAGAGGAGAAGTTGGCTGTGTGAGAACTAACGAGATACACCAGCAGTGCTTCTGGGCAAGAAGGAAGCTGGAGCTGAAAACATGTCAGGGACATTCTTGTCTGTTTGGTAGCAGTGGAAAGGGAGAGAGAGGCCAAGGTGGGGAATAGGAATATAAGGGAAGACAAGTGAACATATTGAATACAAATTTCATAAAGTTGTGCGTATGATTTCTTTAATGTGAGCATTGGATTGTGTGTGGCAGTCTAGGGCTGTGTAGAGGCAGTCATTCATGTTAAAATGCCCCGAAGGGCACACTGCAAAAGAGGAGAGAGGAGAGAGAGTGGGCGTTGGTTTATTTCAGAATTGTGTCACAACATCACTTGCCGCCCCAGACACACTTCCACCCACTTTCCTTTTACTTCTCCTCCATTTTCTCTCATTCTTTTATTTTCTAAAAAGATTTCAACCTGTGATAAGAGACTTCAACAACTTAGTGTTCACCTGAGGTGTCACCTCTGTCTGTAGTACTGTGTAATGTGTAAGCCACTTCAAGGGGGTGGTTTGGCAAGCAGGGCCAAGTCAAAGATGGCCTTACGTTTCATCATGTGCTCTATTTCGCTGGTCCTTTATGTCATCCTCCACCTATTATGTGTTTAGAGAGCAAGTCTAAGCAGGCAGCAGTATCACCAGCCTGGATTATGTATGTCTAGTACAGTGCATACTTGTAAACAGGGCCGACCCTGGGCATAAGCGGTCGCTTAGGGACCCTGGCCGCTAGGACGTCCCTGGGCCCCATCCCACGGCAAAATGCGTAAAATTACAGGAAATTAACTAAAACTGCAAATGTATCTCTACGCCCCATTGCAAAATGAGTAGAATTGCATGAAGTTAATTATAAAATTGCTAAATGTTCTCTCTGCCCCTTGGAAAAATGTGTATAATTGCAGGAAATTTCACTCTGGCTCTGCCATGGCATATAGTCATTACTATATAAACAGCGTTCTGTTTTTATCATAAACATCACAATTATCCAAACCACAAGCTAGAACTAGCCCATTTTAATTTCACTGGTAGAATGGGGAAGTTTTGACTCCCTGTGTATTTGACTGCTCATAGTGAACCATAAAGTCCGGTATACATAGCGAATGGTGATACAGCCCCCTAGGTACAGTAAATGGGCCGTGCCCACAAACTAGAATAATGGTGTTGTTTTCTTCGAACGGCCAACACACAGTAATCTCACATCTTCTCTTAGGCAAGAGATTCACCCCGATTCTGCCAGTGGCTTGCGGCTATCAAGATTGATGCGTGACCAAAGATTATCAGAGGGAATTTCTGGCTGGGAATCCATTTCGACGACAGCTGAGAAGTGATGCGATACCATATTATTTTTTTCTTTCACAACAAAACTTAAGATTCTCAATTAGAGGTAACCTAACATTAGCTAGCTTGCTAGCCTAGCTGTGTAATTAACGTTTCAGTCCTATATGGAACTCTGAAAGCCATCAGCTAAATCATATAGCTATCTTTTGGTACACACACTGTCAATAAATTTAGCCTATGCCATGGTAGCCACTGCTAGACTGGTAGCAATCTTCAGCAGAGAAAACATGATTGTTTGTTCTATCTTTGACTCACATTAGCTAACGTAAGCTAGCGAATGTTACCAAATTTGGTAGCCATCTATTCCACCCTTGTCTGGAAAACACTCAGTTACTAAAAATAGAATTGTCTATATAGCTAATTCACTCTCTGTTTGTGGGTTGGTAGCAATGATGAATGTGTATAAATCATCTGTGGTTGTTTAGTTGGTTCGCAGCCAGTCTCAGCTGGCTAACAATCTTGCTGCCAATTTAGTGACGCTAGTTAGCAAACACCAAGTTGACAATATTGAAATGTCCATGTCAGGCATGCTTAGCTAGCCAGTCTAATAGAGATCAATACAATTAGTGGGATGGTTAAATTGTGTATTTTGTTGTATGTGGTATAGAATCTGATTCCACTAACGTGTGCTTCTAACCCCTAGCTCTGCACAAGGTGAAGGTAAATATTTATATACTCACACATACAAAATATTTACAATTTACAGTAAGCATGGAATAAACTTTAATTGGGTAGTGTTTGTATGTTTGTTTGTGTTATGGGGTTACAGGTAGCCTGAGGACCACAGAGTACCTTCCAGACCATGTAAAAATTTAGTCTACCCTCTCTTTTTACCTTTTCTTTTTGTAAAACTCAGGTTATCTGGAGTCATTCCACAGTGCCCTGCTGAAAAATACCCCAAAGTGGAGGCATTTTGGGTACACAAGCTTGAGGGAGCGGACACGCCTTGCGGTTTTGGAGCGCAACAAGATTGTGGGATAGAAACCAGGGGGCACCAAGGGACACTGAAACATAAAATCAATCAAGACTACAACAGTAATGACAAAACCACCACAGTATTCTCTCTGCAGATTCTCAAAACACAATACAAAGACATGTCTACAAAATTCCCCTGCAAAGGGCTACTAATGACAAGAATGATCAAGGTCAATGGGCTGGGGGAGGGTTACAGACAGTACTTTGAGATGAGGAAGGGGTTTTGGTTGTTCAGGGTTTACTTACACAACAATACATTTACTGTCTATGAGAGCGATTGAGGTGCCCTTTCTCCTCAATCTCCCATACACAACAATTTTTCAGTGTAAGAACTGCCTTCCTAAGACCGTTCACACCTTCTTTAGCCCATTCACTTTGTTGACTGATCTTTTCTCTCAAAAGCAGCTTCCAATGTCCCCTCATTGTCCCTTAACAATACGCTAGCCGATCCCATTCGGTTGATACCTTTGCCAACAATGCTGTGTTGCCCTACGTCCCTTCCACAAAAAGTCTAAAATGCTAAGAAGACAACCATGTCTTTCCAGGAGACGTGCAGTACCAACAGTTGGTGGTTAAGGAGCTTGTCACACCAGTCTTCGCTTTGGCTCCCCCTCCTGTCCAACTCAGGCATTCGGCGTCTCCGGCCTTCTAGCTGCTGCCGAACCTACTGCTGGGAAACGCCCTTCACTCATCAACCCCAGACTTGTCTCGTCATCATTACACACACCTGGTTCCAATCCCCACACCATCACTGTATATAGACTCCCTCTGCCATTTGTCTTTGTCGGTCATTGTAAATGTGACTTGTTTTCCTGAGAGGAATCTCTCCTACTATTTCCTGAGTACTTTATATTTTGCACTTTGGGTTTGCCCTGTGTCTTTTTGTTTATGAAGATATATTTTGAGCACAACAGTGTTTGGGTTTTGTCCTGCTTTGTTGTATGGTGCTTAAATAAATAAATTAGTTCTAAACCTGCGACTGCCTCTCTACACCAGTTACAGAGCTCTACACCACTTTCGGAGTCTTATCCAGCTGGCCATTCACCACAGACCGGACAAGCCCATCACTATAAGCACAAAGAGTCTCAGCTTCCCCAGCCCACCAGTGCGAGTGTACCGGGGCCGGATAAAGGGCTATGGCTACGTTTACACAGGCAGCCCAATTCTTTTTTTCCCCCCGCTAATTGGTATTTTGACCAATCAGATCAGTTCTAAAAAGGATGTGTGATTCAGACCAATTAGTGTAGAAAATATCAGAATTGTGCTGCCTGTGTAAACGCAGCCAGTGTGGCTCAGCATAAGACCATGTAGAACATGGGTCTCCAACCCTGTTCCTGGAGAGCTACCCTCCTGTAGGTTTTCGCTTCAATCGCAGTTGTAACTAACCTGGTTCAGCTAATTATTAGAATCAGGGTTGAAGTGTGTCACGACTACTGCCGAGGGCGGTTCCTCTCCCTGTTCGGGTGGCGCTCGGCGGTCGTCGTCACCGGCCTACTAGCTGCCATCGATCCCTTTTTCGTTTTTCTGTTAGTTATGTCTTTATGAGTTACACCTGTTTCCCATTAGTAATTAGTTTTATTATTTAAGCCCGCCTCTCCACCTGTTCTGTGTGCGGGCTTGTTACGTGTTGTCACTTTATGGTTTGTGGTACATGTATTTTGGACTTCGGGGTTATTGTTTCGCCCTGTTGTGTTTGGACATATTTCCTCAGTTTTCAGTACTTATTAAATTACATATTGTACCAAACATTTTCCTGCTTCCTGCGCCTGACTCCACACCCACGAAGCCCAAAGTGTTACAAAGTGAAAACCTACAGGACAGTAGCTATCCAGGAACTGGAGAGCCCTGATGTAGAACCACTATGAAATACATGTGGATGTTTTCTATCAATCTAACATGCTGACTGGACCGGCAACAGCCATGAGTCCTCGTGTGCCATCTCACGCATGTTGATTTCTGTCCATCCACACCAGACACGATCAGGCCATGCAGGTTGAAATATCAAAACAAACTCTGAACCAATATTCATTTGGGGACAGGCCGAAACAAATACAACATTCATGGCAATTTAGCTAGCTTGCTGCTGCTAGCTAATTTCTCCTGGGATATAAACATTGGGTTGTTATTTTACCTGAAATGCACAAGGTCCTCTACTCTGACAATTCATCTACAGATAAAAGGGTAAACCGAGTTTGTTTCTATTAATCTCTCCTCCTTCAGTCTTTTTCTTCTTCTTCTTCTTTGGACTTTATATGGTGGTTGGCAACTAACTTTAAGGTGCATTACCACCACCATCTGGTCTGGAGTGTGGACCTCAGCTCATCTTTCAATCACCCACATGGGTATATTCTCCTAAAAACCAATGAGGAGATGGGAGAGGCGGGACTTGCAGCAAGTCAAGTGTAAATAATAGAACTAAGTTCTATTTTAGCACCTTGCCACGCAGAAGCTAGTTGATTTGCGCAGTTTGGATGAAATGATTGAATAACATGTACAGTTGAAGTCAGAAGTTTACATACACTTCGGTTGGAGTCATCAAAACTCGTTTTTCAACCACTCCACACATTTCTTCTTAACAAACTATAGTTTTGGCAAGTCGGTTAGGACATCTACGTTGTGCATGACATAAGTAATTTTTCCAACATTTGTTTACAGACAGATTATTTCACTTATAATTCACTGTATCACAATTCCAGTTGGTCAGAAGTTTACATTCACTAAGTTGACCGTGCCATTAAACAGCTTGGAAAATTCCAGAAAATGATGTCATGACTTTAGAAGCTTCTGAAAGGCTAATTGACATCATTTGAGTCAATTGGAGGTGTACCTGTGGATGTATTTCAAGGCCTACCTTCAAACTCAGTGCCACTTTGCTTGACATCATGGGAAAATCAAAAGAAATCAGCCAAGACCTCAGAAAAACAATTGTAGGCCTTCACAAGTCTGGTTCATCATTGGGAGCAATTTCCAAACGCCTGAAGGTACCACGTTCATCTGTAAAAACAATAGTACGCAAGTATAAACACCATGGGACCATGCAGCCGTCATTCCGCTCAGGAAGGAGGCACGTTCTGTCTCCTAGAGATTAACGTACTTTGGTGCAAAAAGTGCATATCAATCTCAGAACAACAGCAAAGGACCTTGATGAAGATGCTGGAGGAAACAGGTACAAAAGTATCGATATCCACAGTAAAACGAGTCCTATATTGATAACCTCAAATGCCGCTCAGCAAGGAAGAAGCCACTGCTCCAAAACCTCCATAAAAAAGCCAGACTACGGTTTGCAACCTGCAGATGGGGACAAAGATCGTACTTTTTGGAGAAATGTGCTCTGGTCTGATGAAACAAAAATAGAACTGTTTGGCCATAATGACAATCATTATGTTTGGAGGAAAAAGGGGGAGGCTTGCAAGCCGAAGAACACCATCCCAACCGTGAAGCACGGGGGTGGCAGCATCATGTTGTGGGGGTACTTTGCTGCAGGAGGGACAAGTGCACTTCACAAAATAGATGGCATCATGAGGGAGGAATATTATGTGGATATATTGAAGCAACATCTCAAGACATCAGTCAGGAAGTTAAAGCTTGGTCGCAAATGGGTTTTCCAAATGGACAATGACCCCAAGCATACTTCCAAAGTTGTGGCAAAATGGCATAATGACAACAATGTCAAGGTATTGGAGTGGCCATCACAAAGCCCTGACCCCAATCCTATAGAAAATTTGTGGGCAGAACTTAAAAAGTGTGTGCGAGCAAGAAGGCCTACAAACCTGACTCAGTTACACAAGCTCTGTCAGGAGGAATGGGCCAAAATTCACTCAAATTATTGTGGGAAGCTTGTGGAAGGCTACCTGAAACGTTTGACCCAAGTTAAACAATTTAAAGGCAACGCTACCAAATACTAATTGAGTGTATGTAAACTTCTGACCTACTGAGAATGTGATGAAAGAAATAAAAGCTGAAATAAATCATTCTCTCTGCTATTATTCTGCTATTTCACATAATTAAAATTAAGTGGTTATCCTAACTGACCTAAGACAGGGACTTTTTACTAGGATTAAATGTCAGGAATGTTGAAAAACTGAGTTTAAAGTATTTTGCTAAGGTGTATGTAAACTTCCGACTTCAACTGTATGTGTACATTTATTTTACAACGCTCATGCACGTAACTCAAGCAATGTGGTCAGCAGGTTAGAAATTTGTCAGTCTTTTTAGATTCACAGAAGATATTTATATAAGCTGTACAGGGCTCTGTAGCATCAAACAGATGCTAGACATTCAGATGTCCAAAGAATTTGTACACTATTTAATGCTAACTCAAGAGAACTGGGTATTCAGCAACAATGTTATATGTGTAACCCTTTCACCAGGCTTGAATGTGACTCTCACGATATAATCTTACGTAGGATATCTCAACAGCATGGGATGTTAGGTGAGAAGGACATCTCCAATAAGAATCCCTATTGTAAACTATCTAGGGTTATGACAACTAGGGTATTAACTTAAGATAGAATGATTACAGATGTTTTGTTATTATATAAGGATATACTTTCCCATACATTAAATGAAACTGAAACAGTAAATGACTCCACCAAGGCAACATACATGAGGTTGAAGATGTGTATCATTACATTTTCAAAGCACCACATCAAAAGAAAAAAAAATGAAGCCCAATGAGTCGAGCACAACCCATGTCCAAATTATTTAAAGCTCGCTTAACCCGTTGGCGCGCGTTGGAGCTCAAAACAAATGATGACACACATAAAGTCCCGAAGCACCCCACCGTTGTGGTTACTCACTACTTAGATATTCCCTCAGTGAAGTATGGCAGTTCCTTGCAGGTTTCCTCAAGATCCACAGCTATCAGTGTAGACAGTACTCTTTAGCAGTAACCGATATCCCATGGGAACATGAACTCGTTAATCTTTCCCAAGCAATTCTCTCTCGGTGTCACACGATGCTAGGCTAACCTCAAGGCTGTCAAATACCTTCACGATGAGACGGTAGCTTCAGTCTTTACTAAATCGGTATTTCACATCAAAACTCGGTCGGTATGGGTTTTGTTCTATTTTTATCATCTTCTTTTATCATTTTTCTTCACCAACGGTCATAATGAAATGTCCATCCTTTTCTCAACGTCTCTCTCCCTCTCTCATTGGCCACAGCTTAAAACCTGTTGTGGATAGGGGGCAGTATTTTCACGGCCAGATTAAAAAAACGTACCCGATTTAATCTGGTTACTACTCTTGCCCAGAAACTAGAATATGCATATTATTAGTAGATTTGGATAGAAAACACTCTGCAGTTTCTAAAACTGTTTGAATGGTGTCTGTGAGTATAACAGAACTCATATGGCAGGCAAAGACCTGAGAAGATTCCAAGCAGGCAGTGGCCTGTCTGAGAATTTGTAGTTCTTCTTTTGGTTCTCTATCG
The DNA here is from genome assembly GCF_965601325.2 of Salmo salar. Taxonomy (NCBI): domain Eukaryota; kingdom Metazoa; phylum Chordata; class Actinopteri; order Salmoniformes; family Salmonidae; genus Salmo; species Salmo salar. The sequence goes on from NC_138293.1 coordinate 49,685,968, forward strand.
AAACTACAGTATCTGTGGGGTTACGTAGCACTTTCTAAGGCTTCCATTGGCTCTCTAAAGCCTTCAGAAAGCGGACTGAGGCGTCTCCTGTCTCTGGGCAAAGTACAGCAGCAGAGTTTGTAAGTGGTCAGCCTGGGGACAGTGACACTGGAGATGCGCGTTCACAAGACTTCTCCATTTTTTTCTTTCAGTCTTTGATTGAATACAACGTTGCCCGGTTGGAATATTATCGCTATTTTCCGAGGAAAGTAGCATAAAAATAGATTTTAAACAGAGTTTGACATGCTTCTAAGTACGGTAATGTAATATTTAGACATTTTTGGTCACGAAATGCGCACGCGCGTTACACTTCGGATAGTGACCTGAACGCACGAACAAAACGGAGCTATTTGGATATAACTATGGATTATTTGGAACCAAAACAACATTTGTTGTTGAAGTAGAAGTCCTGGGAGTGCATTCTGACGAAGAACAGCAAAGGTAATCCAATTTTGGAAATCGGACAACGTGGTTCGATTCAGGAGAAGTGTATCTATAAAATGGTGTAAAATAGTCCTATGTTTGAGAACTTTGAATTATGACATTTTGTGCTTTTAAATTTGGCGCTCTGATTTGTCACTGGCTGTTGAATAGTGTGGGACGATTTTGTCCCACCTCCCCTAGAGAGGTTAACAAGCGACCTTATTGGTCAAAACTTAAACTTAAAAGTAAACCAACCGATTCACTTATACATTAAGATGCATCTATACTGAACAAAATATAAACGGAACATGCAACAATTTGAAAGATTTGAATAATGAGTTATAGTTTGTCATGACGTTGCCCTGTTGGTGAGGTTCATGACCCCCATAAATACCTTTCCTGCTTTCCTCTCACTACTCAACAGGATGTGACTCTTGAAAAGCCCTCTGTTAACATCAAAAGGGTGGGGAACGGAACCATATTTCGGTAATCCAACCAGTTGAAAATATCCGTTGGTACTTAAAGAATATGATGTCAGATCAGTTGTTGTCTGAGACATTATTACTGATGATAGGATGACATAAACTCTATCTTGGAAAGTCTACACATTCTAGTTATCTGATTCACATGGAATTGTTGTGCAATTTAAATGTTTACATATGAAACTATTTGTGAAAAATTTTAGCTTCTAAATGAGAGAATTGTTTTCATAAAGTAAAACTCCACTCACTCAGAATGCGCACAACAGTAAACCGATAATCTCATAGATAACCTCACCTGAATACCATATTCATAATGTATCAAGTGAACAGACATTGGTTGTGAACTATGAAACACGCCCTTCTCTCCCACCACTACAAAAGCCTGTTGACGTAATATTCAACTTGTGTTCCCGATGACGTGAGGACTGCTGTCCAGACGTTAAGAGGGCTAATATCAACTGCTGAACTAAGCCAACCTCAGCGTGAGCTTAAAGTATGGCAACTTGGTATGAACTTTGAACTCTAATTCACTAAAGAAGTGATACCTCCTAGCCATTGAGTTAGCAGGAGCTGGAAACATGGGCTAGGAAAGGATGGACAAAAGTACCTGTTCTAAGCAAACCAGATGGCACAATTGTATTATTTGTTATTGATGGATAGCCAGGGGCACGCACCAACACTCAGACATAATTTACAAACCAAGCATTTGTGTTTAGTGAGTCTGCCAGATTAGAGGCAGTCTGGATGACCAAGGAAGTTTTCTTGATAAGTGTTTGAATTGGACAATTTTCCTGTCAAAATGTAACGAGTACTTTTGGGTGTCAAGGAAAATGTATGGAGTAAAAAGTACATTATTTTCTTTACGAATGTAGTGAAGTACACATATAAATAGTAAAGTAATGTACAGATACCACAAAAAATGACTTGAGTAAAAATACTTTAAAGTACTACTTAAGTACTTTACACCACTGCCCAAATGCCTTCACAACAGTGCATTAGCATACTATATACACTGTTACACATGCACTTAATCACATTGTATTCCATTAATAAGTTAAGGCCATGCAACCGGAGTTGAAACCTGAGTGAGATGCTCATGTACAGTACATAAACAGATGCATGCACCATATATTTAAATAGGGACACCTGATACGGTCACATGATATTGTTGTGGTATGTCACAAAATCATGTTATGACCACACATATCAATATTCATTTTATATATCAATATTTTGCTAAGTCTTGCTAAGTGGATGATCTCTACAGAAGGTGTAAACGGTACAGCCAAATGGTTACTTTCATAGTTCAATATCAGAAATAGATAGTGTCAATATAAATAAAATAATATACAGTATGTACAAGAACAATATCAATAACAATATCAGTGATAGAGGTAGTTCTATACATACAATCAGGGGTAAAGTGGCTGAGCAGCAGGATAAAAAATAAATAGTAGCAGCAACGTATGGCATGTGTGTTAGGAGAGAGTCATGTGAATACAGGTACTGCAGACAGTGCTGATGACTGGTCCGTCCGAACCACGCATGAACAAGGGAATCTACATTCAGAGAGCCTGTTTCTGTCCTGCCCTTGACTTTGTTGCAGGGCATGTGATGTCCATAGCCTCTTCGGCGCAAAACTCCCTGACCTTGTCAAAAAGATAGTTTGTCCAGCTGTGTCCAGTCCAGGTGCTACTTGTACAGGCAGACCATCTATGGGAGGAAGGATGTCAGCGTAGTGCAGCAGCTGAAAGCTGGTCCCGACAGTCCGAACGCTCCTTGGCGACAACACCAGGCTCCAGAGCATCGAAGCTGTAAAATAGGGAATAACAAAAAATCTGAATACATTACAACCCTGCACAACATCAATTATCCTCCCAAGTTTAGATAAGAATAACCTCATACAAAGAAAATTATTTTTTACCTGAAGTGCTGGTACTGCTTGATCTGTGGCAGCGGTCTGAAGTACAGAGTCAGGTGTTGTTGTCAGCCATAGCTTTCCACCAGCACCGTACCATCCTCCAGTCCAACCAGCTGTGGGATGTTGACCCCTGTCACAATGCCATCCTTCACAACACCAGCAATCTCAGACAAAGTGTTCACTCTGGTCTTTCTGAAGCGCTGCTTGATGAGGCCGAAGCACCAGTCGGGGGCAAATGGTCCACTAGGAACAATAACTGAGCACAAACTTGTTCTTGTTTTGGCCGCTGCAGTTATCACAATTCAGGTCCAAACATGTTTTCTCAACTCTGTAGTTGGTGAAGAATTATTAATTTTTTTTCTATAGTGAGAGTGAAAATGTGAAAAATCTTTTGGAAGATGCATAAAAAAACATAGGATTTTTCACACAGGGTGCCTTTCCTTCACTGGGCGGCCGTTTGGGAACATTTTGGCAAAATTAGAGTATACCCACTTCTCCAGACACCACTACAACACTGCATAGGGCTGAGGGAAAGACAGCAGTCACACACAGCATAATGTTAAAGGATAAGCAGTCCATAACTTGGATATAATAAACCAGTAGGTCCAAATCATAAGAATACAAAAACATTTCCCAATCTAAATGTACAACTATTATTTCCCATTGCAAAAAACATTTCACATTTAGCACGGAAAGTAACCGGTGACCTAAAGGTTAAAGTGGAACTGACAGTTTTAACTACTTTGCAGATATATAAAAAAGCAGACAATCATAATATTAGTTAAAAAAAATGTTTTTCCCTAGTTTATGCTACAAAACCAACTTTATAAGAGGTTTTAAAAATAGGTTACATTTGACTCTACGTTCCATGATGTACACTAAGGCATTGTTGGCAGAATAGATTGATATAGTTCAATGCATGATTAATATAATTCACCAATACATTTCTTGTTAGTCCCAAAAGTATTGTTATCAGGCTGTAAATCACAGCTGGCCTGGTACATTGTTTGCTGCCGCCATTCAGGATGCACTGTTTCAGTTTCAATGACTCAATATTCTGGACAAAAATGGACAAACAAAACTAAGGCTGGGAATGTCAATACACTCAAACTAGCAAGGGTAATTTACTTTCCAAGATGGCGGAGCACTTCAGACGTCCTTTGTTCTCCTCTTGTCGTGTCCCATGTATATATATATATTTACATATTTTCTTCGCATATCTTTTTACATATTTTTTTCTAAAAACTCAACCTCAAAACACTCTCCTGCAACACGCCTCACCAATTTAACCTGTTGGGGCTAGGGGGCAGTATTTGCACGGCCGGATAAAAAACGTACCCGATTTAATCTGGTTACTACTCCTGCCCAGTAACTAGAATATGCATATAGATAGTAGATTTGGATAGAAAACACTCTAACAAAACAGAGGTGTGAAAGAAAGACCCAGATACCATAACAAAACAGAGGTGTGAAAGACCCAGATACCATAACAAATGCCGCTGTGGATCCGAGATCGTCAGCAGCGGTAAATTGTACTTTCTTATGAATAAGTGTTCCTTCTCATTGCATTTTGAATGGACCACAAATATCTGAATTGTTAGTCATTAAAAGTTGAGATTACTAATTAAAACTGGAATAGTGATGAAAACGCTGTATAAAACCACCATATCTTGTGACGAAAGAAAAAGCATGTACCGAAAAGTTAGGCAAAATACTGTTGGTTAATGAAGGTTAAATGGTTAAATGGTTTAATGAAGGCAAACAATGTCCCCCCACCCCCCGACATAAAACCCTCAAAATAACACAACAAAATAAACACAGTCCTATGCTCGCCTCTAAGGCTTCCCCAAATAGGGTCAATCTCCCGGTTAGCCATCTGTCACTTGACTAACCCTGCATAAGAGGGCTCCCAATTATAAACAGAAGAGGACAGTTTTAAATTGTTTAAACTCAAATATTATCAGTGTTGCTCAATAGCCGATCAGTTACATCCTCCATTGGCTTTAACAAATGCAAATAGCCAAATAAAATGCTTCTGTGTGTCAAGACTTCGGCCCATGGGTTGTGTTAGGGGGCGCACTCCACGCTCCCGCAGCTGCACCGCGCAACTGTGTCCACAACCACAGGTGGTAAAATATGATACTCAGGCGCCACTGGTCTTCATATCTTCACCCATGATGCACAGACCTACAGACACATTCCTGTTAATGCCCCTCTCCCCTCTTCCCTCTCCTTCCCCAGTTCATGTCTTGCCCTCAGGGAAGAAGCTGCTTACAGAGCACTCAAAGCATACAGAGCAATAATTTATGGACCTTTTACATGCTTATTTTCCCTTAAATCCCCCAACATACATATACCCTCCGTCCCTCACACACAAACACACCTCTCCCTCTCTTATTCTTCCCTTTCATTTCAGTCACGCCCCTTCCGCTCTTTCTTTGAAAAAGCGCCACAGTTAGCTGATATGTCAATCAGCTGTTGTGTGGCAGTGTATGTCCTGTAGGGGTTGTCTGTGTGTGTGGCGCGGTGGTGGGCCCTACACCTCCATTGGCGAGTTGCTTGATCATTAACCAGGCACGTAGTGAGTCAAACTGCTGACGGGAACCCAGTGATTGGTTGACAATGGCCCCGTTCCCTCTCCTTGTCACGGCAGTCAAAGCACTTTTTCCGTTAACTTCAGACGGATCTGGAATAGAACAAACCCCAACCTCACATTCACACACACACACACACACACACACACACACACACACACACACACACACACACACACACACACACACACACACACACTCCTCCCTCACAACCTGTGACAACTATTATGGAGCTATATTGAGCTATTAGTGAGGCAGGTAGCCTAAATGTAGTATTGTAGGCCCTGTGACTATGAGGAATATGTGTGGAGTTTATAGCAATGGACATTTACCTCAGTATAAAAATAAGGACATGCTGTAATGGTTTTAGATTACAGCATCAATTTAATATGATATGAGGACTTATAAGTGTAATGTATTTAATATGATATGAGGATTTATAGGTGTAATGTATTTAATATGATATAAGGATTTATAAGTGTAATGTATTTAATATGATATGAGGACTTATAAGTGTAATGTATTTAATATGATATGCCTATAAGGATTTATAAGTGTAATGTATTTAATATGATATGAGGATTTATAAGTGTAATGTATTTAATATGATATAAGGACTTATAAGTGTAATGTATTTAATATGATATGCCTATAAGGATTTATAAGTGTAATGTATTTGAACTCAGTGTAACTAAGGAATTGACATAATTCTGTGAATGGTCACCGGGTAGCACACTAGGAGTTTATTTACTGCTGTTGTCTTTCAAATCACCACTGAATACCATCATCACTATCTGACAACCAACTCTTCTTAGTTACAGTCCACTTCCATTTCTCTCTTTCACATGAATAGTACAACGCTTCCCAATTATTAACCGCCCTTGCAGAGCGCCCTTTCGCATTCAAGCTTTTCGCCTCCCTCTACTTCCTGTGCTTTGTGATAATAGGCGCTGGTTCTGAAGGGACGACGCAGGCACATCTGTCAATTAAAGTGGTGTTGCGCCCCCTCCCCCACTCCCACTCCCCCGGTCCTGCCCAGTGCCTGGCCATACACACATACACCTACACTACTGCCTGCAGTCTCACCGACTCATTGAGTAACCAACCAGCAGGTACTGAATCAAACTGCTGATGAGATGGTGGAGGGAGCAGGGGTGGAAGAGGAGGAGCAAGAGGAGTGGGGTGTGAAGGTGGGTGGATTATGAAGGGAAATAGGTAGAGGGTGGTGGGCTGTGATCAATAGATGACAATAATTGTATAATTTCACAGCCTACCTTGATGATGTAACTGTTCAATTTGAATGGGGGATAAGTCATGTACTTTCACTCTTCTCTTTCTCTTTGCATCTCTATTTTCTCCCCGGTCTCTCACCCTTTTCCTTCCTTGACACTCTCTCTTTACCTAGTTCAGACAAGTGCTGTCAAATTCAAATTAAAACATGTTTCTCACTTGCTCCGAATACAACAGGTGTAGATTTAACCGTGAAATGCTCGCAGGACTGTCTTACTTTCTCAACAATGCAAAGGTAAAAGATAATAATACAAATAAACAGGGAGTGCCAGTACCAGTCAGTCTCGCCACCGCTGCCCGGCTGAGCATTAACGTATCTTCTGGGATGACAAAAAGAACTGATGTCTCTATGTGCCTGACAGATTCTCCTTTGTCTTTTCTCAACCTGTGTTTATATATCTGTACCATCAGCAGATTTCTGCTTGACGTGATGGTTTTATGGTCCTGTTTTTCCTCTTCTCGGAAGACCTGGACCTCTTTGTTTTCCCATTGCCCCTTATCCTTCCCACTAGCATTTCTGACATTCTTCCACCCTCAAAATGCACTTCTAGTGTGTGTGAGTGTGTGCATGCATGTGTGTGTGTACGTGTGTGTATGCGTATGGCCTTTATATTCTCAACCGTTTTTCTTGGGGAGCGGCAGAGACAGGACAGGAGAGCGTCCTGGACTTTGACGTTGGCGATGGTGATGATGGTGTGTACTGTACTGTAGGTCACAAGGAAGAGCCATCCCACAGGGATGGAGGAGGAAGGGAGGAGGAGGAGAGGAGGAAAAGAGATATGGGGAAAATGCTGGAAGCAGGGACACTGGTTCGCAGGAAAGTGGGTAAAGAGTCAAAGCAGCTTATGAGGACACGGTGTTGGGGCTACCTACTGTGCGTACTCAGGCCTGGAGAAGCATCATACTGTACAATGAATGGAACATTCACTTTAAGTCTTGTGTTATCTGAACTAAGGTGTGGTAGGGAACACTGATTCTCAATCTACCGGTTCTCTTCTCTGTCTCTCCATCTTTCTCCCTTATCTCTCTCCCTCCACCTCTTCATCTCTTGCTCTCTCTCTTTCTCTTATCCCTCAGGCATATGCCCTCTCTCCTGCTCCCTATTAAATGATCAACTCCCTAGCTCAAGTCAGTGAATAGGTAGAGTAGACACAGCATAGATCTGGCTTCACATTGCATGCATTTCGGAAGTCCGTCCATTTGGTGGGGGATTATATAGCTGATCCCTAACAGCCCCCAATCACACACTATACATACATGCACTTACTCTCTCTGTCTCTCTCCCGCTCTTTTTCTTTCCCTCTCCCCCTCTCTATCTCTCCCACACACACACACGTATACAATGCACTCTCACTATCCCAAACAGGTGTTTACTGACCAGCAAATCAAATACATTTTTATTGGTCACATACACGTGGTTAGCAGATGTTAATGCGAGTGTAGTGAAATGCTTGTGCTTCTAGTTCCGACCATGCAGTAATATCTAACATGTAATCTAACAATTTCACAACAACTACCTTATACACACAAGTGTAAAGGAATGAATAAGAAAATGTACATATAAATATATGGATGAGCGATGGCCGAACGGCATAGGCAAGATGCAGTAGATGGTATAGAGTACAGTATATACATATGAGATAAGTACTGTAGGGTATGTAAACATTATATAAAGTGGCATTGTTTGTTAAAGTGACTAGTGATACATTTATTACATCCAATTTTTCATTATTAAAGTGGCTAGAGATTTGAGTCAGTATGTTGGCAGCAGCCACTCAAATGTTAGCGATGGCTGTTTAACAGTCTGATGCCCTTGAGATAGAAGCTGTTTTTCAGTCTCTCGGTCCCAGCTTTAATGCACCTGTACTAACCTTGCCTTCTGGATGGTAGCAGGGTGAACAGGTCGTGGCTCGGGTGGTTATTGTCCTTGATGATCTTTTTGGCCTTCAGAGGTGTATAGATGTATAGATACATAAGCATATATTTTGCCTACCTGTAGAAGTAGAACTATAGGCCTACATACTGTTCTACAGCCTCTGAAAAGAGCTATTGACCTGTATGGCACAGAACATTGGTTCAAGCCCCCTCTGTTCATGCTTTTTGTGAGAGGTGATGATCTGTGAAGTGATGTATCCCTGGATGCTGAGTTCCCCCAGTTCTAAGTATGGAGTAACCTGACACATCCTCTAACGCCAGAGGACACATATGACTGGGTTCAGTTGGCCATTGGATAATAGTACTGTATTGTCTAGCAGTAGCCTCTGTGTTAGCTTTAACAAACACTCCAGTTATAAGTGTATTGACTTTGGCAGAGTGACTAGCTGTTACACAGAAGGAGAGAGACATTTCTGGACAAGTTTCAGATGGGGCTGTGGTGTTACGGAGTGAGGTTAGAAACCACCTCTACTCACTGACACCGTCACCTGGTCTGTCTACAGCTCTGCCAACAACAAGTACACTTTGATTTACCTTATCTTACACCTTACCTATGCTCAAGAGAACACTATCCATTATTGTTTTCCAAGTATTGTGTGTGGGTGCGTTCATGAGTGTGTGTGTGTGCATGCATGCGTTTGTGTGCCTCTATGACTGTATTAGAATAGTCCTCAAGGGGAAAGGTGCAGATGGGAAGGGCTAATTTGCAAGAGGTGGGGGAGATAGGGAGTGTTACCCAGCCGGCGTGGATGGTGATAGATTGGCCTGGGAGAACGGCTATGCAGATCAACTCATCAAGATTGATGTTCTGCCATAAGTGCAATTAAAATGGGGACTGTATTAAAAAGCTCACCTGATAACATCGCCTGGGTTTAGATTACTCTGCATTTCCCCTGCGCTTTCTGCCACTCAGGTCCAGCCAACAACACCCACAATTTTATGAATCTACCCATCCCCCTCTGGTGGTTCTATCTGATATGCTGATCTGGGCCTCACTTCCCAGTTATGATGTAACTTAAGCATTAGGATGATTGAACCAGATGCAGTACCAGACTTCCCAGTTATGATGTAACTTAAGCATTAGGATGATCGTACCAGGTGCAGTACCAGACTTCCCAGTTATGATGTAACTTAAGCATTAGGATGATCGTACCAGATGCAGTACCAGACTTCCCAGTTATGATGTAACTTAAGCATTAGGATGATCGAACCAGATGCAGTACCAGACTTCCCAGTTATGATGTAACTTAAGCATTAGGATGATCGAACCAGATGCAGTACCAGACTTCCCAGTTATGATGTAACTTAAGCATTAGGATGATCGTACCAGATGCAGTACCAGACTTCCCAGTTATGATGTAACTTAAGCATTAGGATGATCGTACCAGATGCAGTACCAGACTTCCCAGTTATGATGTAACTTAAGCATTAGGATGATCGAACCAGATGCAGTACCAGACTTCCCAGTTATGATGTAACTTAAGCATTAGGATGATCGTACCAGATGCAGTACCAGACTTCCCAGTTATGATGTAACTTAAGCATTAGGATGATCGTACCAGACTTCCCAGTTATGATGTAACTTAAGCATTAGGATGATCGTACCAGATGCAGTACCAGACTTCCCAGTTATGATGTAACTTAAGCATTAGGATGATCGTACCAGATGCAGTACCAGACTTCCCAGTTATGATGTAACGTAAGCATTAGGATGATCGTACCAGACTTCCCAGTTATGATGTAACTTAAGCATTAGGATGATCGTACCAGATGCAGTACCAGACTTCCCAGTTATGATGTAACTTAAGCATTAGGATGATCGTACCAGATGCAGTACCAGACTTCCCAGTTATGATGTAACTTAACCTCTATGGGCTAGGAGGGACGCTTGCGTCCCACCTACGTAACAGCCACTGCCAGCCTGTGGCGCGATTTTCAAAACCTTAAAAATCCTATTACTTCAATTTTTCAAACATATGACTATTTTACAGCCATTTAAAGACAAGACTCTCGTTAATCTAACCACACTGTCCGATTTCAAAAAGGCTTTACAACGAAAGCAAAACATTAGATTATGTCAGCAGAGTACCAAGCCAGAAATAATCAGACACCCATTTTTCAAGCCAGCATATAATGTCACCAAAACCCAGAAGACAGCTAAATGCAGCACTCACCTTTGATGATCTTCATCAGATGACAACCCTAGGACATTATGTTATACAATACATGCATGTTTTGTTCAATCAAGTTCATATTTATATCAAAAACCAGCTTTTTACATTAGCATGTGACGTTCAGAACTAGCATACCCCCCGCAAACTTCCGGGGAATTCGCTAACATTTTACTAAATTACTCACGATAAACGTTCACAAAAAGCATAACAATTATTTTAAGAATTATAGATACAGACCTCCTCTATGCACTCGATATGTCCGATTTTAAAATAGCTTTTTGGCGAAAGCACATTTTGCAATATTCTAAGTACATAGCCCAGGCATCACGGGCTCGCTATTTAGACACCCGGCAAGTTTAGCACTCACCATAATCATATTTACTATTATAAAAGTTTGATTACCTTTTGTTGTCTTCGTCAGAATGCACACCCAGGACTGCTACTTCAATAACAAATGTTGGTTTGGTCCAAAATAATCCATCGTTATATCCGATTCTCGTAGAAAAGCGATAATATTCCGACAGGGAATCTCCTTTTCGGCAAACAGAGGAAAAAATCCCAAAGGCGGGGGCGGTCGGGGTCACGCGCATAAGCCCAGTGTCCCTTGATCGGCCACTTGAGAAAGGCGATAATGTGTTTCAGCTTGGGGCTGGAATGACGACATTCAGTTTTTTCCCGGGCTCTGAGCGCCTATGGACGACGTGGGAAGTGTCACGTTAGAACAGAGATCCTTAGTAAATGATAGAGATGGAAAAGAAGTTCAAGAAATGGTCAGACAGGCCACTTCCTGTAAAGGAATCTCTCAGGTTTTGACCTGCCATTTGAGTTCTGTTATACTCACAGACACCATTCAAACAGTTTTAGAAAATTTAGGGTGTTTTCTATCCATATGTAATAAGTATATGCATATTCTAGTTACTGGGTAGGAGTGGTAACCAGATTAAATCGGGTATGTTTTTTATCCAGCCGTGTCAATACTGCCCCCTAGCCCTAACAGGTTAAGCATTAGGATGATCGTACCAGATGCAGTACCAGACTTCCCAGTTATGATGTAACTTAAGCATTAGGATGATCGTACCAGATGCATGGTTATTTACAAGTCACATTTTTAAGAGTGTCTCCCAAACAAGCACGCAGAGAGAATGTTCTCTAAGTGTGTCGTTAGACCATGATAAGGTTACTTGTAGGATCAAAAGAAAAACTATTTCTCCATTCAAGTCTTACCTTAACATTAGAATTATTCCACAATACTGACAACACATCCTAGTGAGATATTACCACCTATGGCTGCAAATATTGAGGTGGTTTAAACTGGTTACGCAATAATAATGCAGTTAATCCCAGATTGGGCACATCATTGTGCACAAATCAGACATCGGGAAACATATATTGAGGCAAAAATTACAGAGAGTAGCCTAATGGAAAGTAAAACTCAATTGATTGAACATGAAATGTAGTTCAATATGATTTAAATATATAGGCCCATGTAGCCTATTTATCTTTTATTACAGTCATCTTGGTTTTCATTTACAATTGCAAATACTTTAGCAACTTTGTATTTGTAGTCAAATTCGTTCCGAAGTTATCTCCAACGTTTTTCTCAGTTTTATTAGTAATCTGGTTGTTTCAGTCAGTGTCAAGTTGTTAACCCTGTGTCAACAGAGCCCCAGGCCGTATTTGGGCCTTCGTGATGGATGGGTCTTCTCCCACGCAAACATATTCTCAAAGTCAGCTGAGAAAGGTGCAGTGCATGTGTCAACCCCTCACACACGCATCTAGCTCCAATCATATTCCTGGACCCGGGCAGTAGGTGTTTCTCTCTCTCTCTCGTCCCCCTCTGTCACGGATCCCACGTCCCCCTCTGTCACGGATCCCACGTCCCCCCCTGTCACGGATCCCCCGGTACTGCTGCTCATTCTGTTCACCAGCTCCAGGTCTATGTCACCGGCCTTCTATGCGTCACTGAACAGGATTCATTACCACCAACCCCGGACTGTCTTGTCTCATTACGCACACCTGGTTCCCATTCCCCCTGATTAGTATGTGTATATATGTGCCCTCTGTTACCCATTGTCCTTGTTGGTTATTGTTACCATGTCCGTTGGTCTTTGGAGCACCTGTGCTGTTTCATTGGCATCCTTGCTACGTGTTATTGTGCACTTGTTTTACGGGTCTCGTCCCATGTATTATTTAGAGGTTTACACCTCGCTCTTTTGTTGGGTAGAGAAAATAACACCCCCTATTACTTATTCCCGCACTTGTCTCCTATCTTTATACAGTGTGACACCCTCCAAACACAGATGGTTAGTTCTGACCACAGTGTCATAGACACAGATTTTTTAATGCTAAAATCGACTCCTCTCTTTGGCCCTATTATGTGAGGGCTTGACATCTTGGTTCTCTTAACGAACCAGAAACATTTATTTAGTAATGGTGAAGAGGAGGAATTTTCCAAATGAGCATCATTTTCTGTCTTTTTTAATGATGTGAGAACTGGCCTGAACCCAAAGGGAAAACACGTCCATCTTGGCCCACTGAGGTGCTACTCTGGTTTTCAATAGTCCTCTTTTTATATTCAGGGACTCTGTAAAGCACAGAGGACAGTGTCTGTAGGAATGTCTTAAATCCTGAAGCTATAGGCAAGTACATGTTTCTGTCTCTCAGAATTATTACAAAAATCGTCAGATAATAGCTTTTAGACCACTGTGGAGCAATGGTAAAATATTTGAGTCAAGTGTAAACGATTTTAGAGAACTTTTTGTCATCAGGAACAGTGGGCATCGGTACCTGTGTTAAATAGCTTTTTTCTATGTTTCCAAAGTCATGGCATTTGATCTATTCCTGAAAATATACTGCTCAAAAAAATAAAGGGAACACTTAAACAACACATCCTAGATCTGAATGAAAGAAATAATCTTATTAACCTCTATGGGCTAGGTGGGACGCTAGCGTGCCACCCGTGGTGCACTCCATCAACAGCAGGTGCATTTCAAGAGCGGCAAATTTGAATCCAAATAAATGTCAAAATTCAAATTTTTCAAACATACAACTATTTTACACCCTTTGAAAGATAAACATCTCCTTAATCTAACCACGTTTTACGATTTCAAAAAGGTTTTACGGCGAAAGCATAAATTTAGAGTATGTTAGGACAGTACATTTACAAGAGTTGTGTGTAATGTTTTGTCAATTCAAAGACGGGGTCACCAAAACCATAAAACCAGCTAAAATTATGCACTAACCTTTTACAATCTCCATCAGATGACACTCCTAGGACATTATGTTAGACAATGCATGCATTTTTAGTTCTATCAAGTTCATATTTATATCCAAAAACAGCGTTTTACTATGGCATTGATGTTGAGGAAATCGTTTCCCTCCAATAACCGGCAGTCAAGTCAACACCACAAATTAAATAATTAAAATTAGAAAACATTGGTAAAATATTATATTGTCATTTAAAGAATTATAGATTTACATCTCTTGAACGCAATCAACTTGCCAGATTTAAAAATAACCTTACTGGGAAATCACACTTTGCAATAATCTGAGCACTGCGCCCAGAAAAATACGCGTTGCGATACAGACTAGACGTCATGTTGGGGAGATCTAAAATCGAAAATACTATGTAAATAATCCATTACCTTTGATTCTCTTCATCAGATGTCACTTCCAGGTATCACAGGTCCATAACGAATGTAGTTTTGTTCAAAAAAGCTCATCATTTATGTCCAAAAATCTCCGTCTTGTTAGCACATGATCTAAGCCAGCCGGACTTCTCGTCATGAACAAGGGGAAAAAATATATTTACGTTCGTTCAAACATGTCAAACGTTGTATAGCATAAATCATTAGGGCCTTTTTTAACCAGAACATGAATAATATTCAAGGTGGACGAATGCATACTCTTTTATAACGTATTGGAACGAGGGTACCCAACATGAACTCGCGCGCCAGGTGTCTAATGGGCCATCATCGTTCCATGGCTCTTGTTCGGTCAGATCTCCCTCCAGAAGACTCAAAACACTTTGTAAAGGCTGGTGACATCTAGTGGAAGCAATAGGAAGTGCCAAAATATTCCTCAGCCCCTGTGTTTTTCAATGGGATAGGTTTAAAGGTAATACAACACATCAGGTATCCACTTCCTGTCAGAAAATGTCTCAGGGTTTTGCCTGCCAAATGAGTTCTGTTATACTCACAGACACCATTCAAACAGTTTTAGAAAATTTAGGGTGTTTTCTATCCATATGTAATAAGTATATGCATATTCTAGTTACTGGGTAGGAGTGGTAACCAGATTAAATCGGGTATGTTTTTTTATCCAGCCGTGTCAATACTGCCCCCTAGCCCTAACAGGTTAAATACTTTTTTCTTTACATAGTTGAATGTGCTGACAACAAAATCACACAAAAATAATCAATGGAAATCCAATTTATCAACCCATGGAGGTCTGGATTTGGAGTCAAACAAAATTAAAGTGGAAAACCACACTACAGGCTGATCCAACTTTGATGTAATGTCCTTAAAACAAGTCAAAATGAGGCTCAGTAGTGTGTGTGGCCTCCACGTGCCTGTATGACCTCCCTACAATGCCTGTGCATGCTCCTGATGAGGTGGCGGATGGTCTCCTGAGGGATCTCCTCCCAGACCTAGACTAAAGCATCCGCCAACTGCTGGACAGTCTGTGGTGCAACGTGGCGTTGGTGGATGGAGCGAGACATGATGTCCCAGATGTGCTCAATTGGATTCAGGTCTGGGGAACGGGCGGGCCAGTCCATAGCATCAATGCCTTCCTCTTGCAGGAACTGCTGACACACTCCAGCCACATGAGGTCTAGCATTGTCTTGCATTAAGAGGAACCCAGGGCCAACCGCACCAGCATATGGTCTCACAAGGGGTCTGAGGATCTCATCTCGGTACCTAATGGCAGTCAGGCTACCTCTGGCGAGCACAGGGAGGGCTGTGCGGCCCCCCAAAGAAATGCCACCCCACACCATGACTGACCCACCGCCAAACCGGTCATGCTGGAGGATGTTGCAGGCAGCAGAACGTTCTCCACGGCGTCTCCAGACTCTGTCACGTCTGTCACGTGCTCAGTGTGAACCTGCTTTCATCTGTGAAGAGCACCGGATGCCAGTGGCGAATTTGCCAATCTTGGTGTTCTCTGGAAAATGCCAAACGTCCTGCACGGTGTTGGGCTGTAAGCACAACCCCCACCTGTGGACGTCGGGCCCTCATACCACCCTCATGGAGTCTGTTTCTGACCGTTTGAGCAGACACATGCACATTTGTGGCCTGCTGGAGGTCATTTTGCAGGGCTCTGGCAGTGCTTCTCCTGCTCCTCCTTGCACAAAGGCGGAGGTAGCGGTCCTGCTGCTGGGTTGTTGCCCTCCTACGGCCTCCTCCACATCTCCTGATGTACTGGCCTGTCTCCTGGTAGTGCCTCCATGCTCTGGACACTACGCTGACAGACACAGCAAACCTTCTTGCCACAGCTCGCATTGATGTGCCATCCTGGATGAGCTGCACTACCTGAGCCACTTGTGTGGGTTGCAGACTCCGTCTCATGCTACCACTAGAGTGAAAGCACCGCCAGCATTCAAAAGTGACCAAAACATCAGCCAGGAAGCATAGGAACTGAGAAGTGGTCTGTGGTCCCCACCTGCAGAACCACTCCTTTATTGGGGGTGTCTTGCTAATTGCCTATAATTTCCACCTGTTGTCTATTCCATTTGCACAACAGCATGTGAAATTTATTGTCAATCAGTGTTGCTTCCTAAGTGGACAGTTTGATTTCACAGAAGTGTGATTGACTTGGAGTTACATTGTGTTGTTTAAGTGTTCCCTTTAATTTTTTGAGCAGTGTATATTATCTTAGTTTTATAGGCTTACCTTAGATATACATGACTTTCAAAAGCACATGACTACCTCTAAGGTATAACAAGATAAGAATGCAAGATTTCATGTATTACATACAAATACATTCTCAAATTTTCTTCTAAATAATCTACTCTTGTCAGCTCTATGAGACAGAGAGAGCATGGCTATATGACTGAGCACTCATCAATTTCATGAGTTCCTACTCTCCCATTACTCCTCTACACCAGGCACTGTCACTCTCCGCAGTTGCTCACCGTCCCTCCTCTCATTGTTCTCTTTCCAACTTGTGCTCATCTTATTTTACTCCTCACGGAACAGACCCATCCCCATAATGGGTCATAATGGGACAGGTGTCACGATCGTCGTAAGAACTGGACCAAGGCGCAGCGTACGTAGCGTTCCACATCTTTATTATAAAGTGAAACTTCAGCAAATACAAAACAATAAACGAACAAACGAAATGTGACGTTCTGAAGTGCTCACAGGCAACTACACATAAACAAAACAAGATCCCACAAAACACAGTGGGGAAATGGCTGCCTAAATATGATCCCCAATCAGAGACAACGATAAACAGCTGCCTCTGATTGGGAACCATACCAGGCCAACATAGAGATAGAACAACCTAGATTACCCACCCTAGTCACACCCCGACCTAACCAACATAGAGAATAAAAGGCTCTCTATGGTCAGGGCGTGACAACGGGGTCCCAAAAATGGGTCTTTCATGTAGTTGGTTGAGTTTAGTTATGCCATGTGTTAATTTTTTTCTCCTTTCTTTTTTTTGAGAAGTTGGTTAGCTGGCTGGAGAGGGGGGTTGTTATAATGTGTTGCGTTGTCCATTCTTGATCACTGGGTCAGAGTAACAAGCAGACCTTGATCCTTCTTAGCCGTGGTCCCCATACAAGACACAATGACGGGTGATCTTTCAAGGCTGTCCCTAAAAGGGAGCGGGTCACTGGGGTTGGAGGGCTGCAGGGCTGTGGCCTGGGCAAGTGATGGAGGGGAAGGGGAACAGGATGGGGCTGGTTAAAGTTTAACCAGTAGTCATCCTACTAACTGAGGATTTTTTTCAAGCCCCATTCTCTGGTGGTGGAAGATGCCGATGTTTCGGCAACTCCAAATACGTGACCCATCGCCCACTCTTCCCCCGTCGCCGACTCATAGGCCTGCACCCAACTGGTTCCACACGGATCAGGGCGCCAAATTTAAGGCCTTAGCATGGGAAGAAAATTACTCTGAATCCCCCCCCCCCCCACCCTCCAACACACACACATACAAGCACTAAGACTGTGTGGGCATAGCGTGTGCATATATTAACCTAACATGCTCCATCCAACCCCTATATTAAATGACCGGGACTACATATGCCAAATCTCCAACCGCCTTGCCTCAATTTGTCTGTGCCACTATCAATAACCAGTGTCAACACATTTCTGCAGTAGATCAATAGCAATGGGGTTCTTCGTGACAGTGGAAGCCTTGACCCCACGGCATGACATGGTTACAGCCTTTTGATAATCTTTTAATACACTGTTACACACTTTGAGGGAATTTGGTCAAAACCTATCCCCAGTGAGCTCATGTGTATTGAAAATCCTATTTTCAGGCTGGGCTACTCAGTGTTGATATAGTTTTTCCCCAGTCATAGCTGATTCTTACTGTAGGTTTTCCCCAGTCATAGCTGATTCTTACTGTAGGTTATGACTGCACTCTGTGCAATATTCTTTTCTTAATGTAACCCCATGTGCTACAGAAGATGAAGATCTTGTGTTCCTGTTCATTGGTCCAATCATCTCCATTGATTGACATAATGATTGAAAAGGGCGCAACGAGATGGAGAGAGAACATCAGGAGAGAGTAGATCAAAGGCGCTCATGTCTGAATAGTCCCCTCAGTATGCACGTGCCCACATGACTTGATTAGACTTGATGAGATGACTTGACCCTCCAACACACACTTAATAATGCAGTAATATCTGCCCGTTTGACATGGGGAGGGGCGGAGGGAGGCAGGCACTCTAATGGGGGGACAGGGGGGAAGAGGTGTGATGGTGGGCTGAGGGGCAGGAGATGTGATGAAGGGGTTCAGGGTGAGACAGGTGGTGGGAGGCTCAGAATGAGTGGTATGGGAGTGAGGTCGAGGGGGCTAAAAGATAGGTAGGGGGATGGGAGATATGGGAAATGTGGTTGAGAGTGAGACATGGAAGGAGTCATTCTGGGCCTGAGAGAGAGGCAGAGTGGGGAGTATGGAAAGGGGTTGAGACGAAGGGTGAGGGTATTCGGGGTGGTGGGGGCAGCTGTCCGTTTGTACAAACCTAAGAATCTGTCATGTGTCGCCTACTATTTCCCCTTGCTGGGTTGAGGTGGTGCTGACAGCCGGGACTTCTCGCCACGGGTAAACGACATTACGGAAATTGTGTTTGTGCCGCAGCCAGAACTGGAAGCTCCTTGGAACCTGCCTGGGAGGGGGGGGGGGGGGGAAAGAGAATGAGAGAGAGAGGGGAGAAAGAGAGAGAAGGTCCATTGTCAGCACTTTACTGAGGGGACGTGGACCCCTGTCGTGTCCCCAAAATCCCATATTGACAATCAGGTGTGAGTGTGTGTGTGTTTGAAGTGTGTACTGTATGTGCACCAGGTGATTCTAGTAAAGGGTAGAGGTGTGTCGTTACGTTGGATTGATTGTGACGACTGCTGTTCATCGAATGATTAACCTCTCTAGGGGAGGTGGGACGAAATCGTCCCACTATTCAACAGCCAGTGACAAATCAGAGCGCCAAATTTAAAACCACAAAATGTCATAATTCAAAGTTCTCAAACATAGGACTATTTTACACCATTTTATAGATACACTTCTCCTGAATCGAACCACGTTGTCCGATTTCCAAAAGGCTTTACAGTGAAAGCAAAACATTAGATTATGTTATGAGAGTACATAGACACAAATAATCACACAGCCATTTTCCAAGCAAGCATATATGTCACATAAACCCAAACCACAGCTAAATGCAGCACGAACCTTTGATGATCTTCATCAGATGACACTCCTAGGACATTATGTTATATTATACATGCATGTTTTGTTCAATCAAGTTAATATTTATATCAAAAACCAGCTTTTTACATTAGCATGTGATGTTCAGAACTAGCATACCCACCGAAAACTTCCGGTGAATTTACTAAATTACTCACGATAAACGTTGACAAAATACATAACAATTATTTTAAGAATTATAGATACAGAACTCCTTTATGCAATCGCTATGTCCGATTTTAAAATATCTTTTCGGCGAAAGCACATTTTGCAATATTCTGAGTACATAGCTCGGCCATCACGGCTAGCTATTTTGACATCCGCCAACTTCGGGGTCACCTAAACTCAGAATTACTATTAGAAAATTGGATTACCTTTGCTGTTCTTCGTCAGAATGCACTCCCAGGACTTCTACTTCAACAACAAATGTTGTTTTGGTTCCAAATAATCCATAGTTATATCCAAATACCGCCGTTTTGTTCATGCGTTCAGGTAACTATCCAAACGGTGACGCGCGAGCGCATTTCGTGACAAAAAATGTCAAAATATTCCATTACCGTACTTAGAAGCATGTCAAACGCTGTTTAAAATCAATTTTTATGCTACTTTTCTCGTAAAATAGCGATAATATTCAACCGGGCAATGTTGTATTCATTCAAAGGCTGAAAGAAAAAAATGGAGAAGTCTCGTGAACGCGCATCTCAGTCTCACTGTCCCCATGCTGACCACTCACAAACAGAGCTGTTGTACTTTGCCCAGAGACAGCAGACACCCCATTCCACTTTCTGGCGGCTTTAGAGAGCCAATGGAAGCCTTAGAAAGTGTCACGTTACAGCACAGATGCTGTATTTTCGATAGAGATGCAACAGAAGGACAACAAATGATCAGACAGGCACTTCCTGTATGTAATCTTCTCAGGTTTTGTCCTGCAATATGAGTTCTGTTATACTCACAGACACCATTCAAACAGTTTTAGAAACGTTAGTGTTTTCTATCCAAATCTAATTATATGCATATTCTAGTTTCTGGGCAGGAGTAGTAACCAGATTAAATCGGGTACGTTTTTTATCCGGCCATGAAAATACTGCCCCCTATACCCCAACAGGTTAACTGTTTATAATTATGTGATTAAATGAATCAGTAACCTGGGCCACCATGGGAAAGTCTGGCTTTATTGAATTTCTATTTCCCAAATTAACTCTAAGAATATCAATTTTACAACAGTCGCTAATTAATTAATTTCCTCTTCTGTCTCATTCTGAAAGTTGCATAATCCGGGAATCTGAACAAACCCGAGTCACACTAAATACGTCCCTACCACACCAATTGAGTTGATTATTTATTTACTAACAAGCTAAAATGATAATATAAGATACACACGGTCTGGGCTATTGATTAGAACTTAGTAAATATTTATTTTACCTTTATTTAACTAGGCAAGTCAGTTAAGAACAAATTCTTATTTTCAATGACAACCCACTTTTCCTAGGCTAACTTTTCAGCTTGGGGATTCGATCTTGCAACCTTCCAAAGCTTTAACCACTAGGCAACCTGCTGCACCATAAAACAGGTCCCTAGCGGGCCAACACAATATGACAAGTGTTACACAAAATGGGGATTTCAAAAAAGAGAGAAATAGAGAGTGCACGAGAGAAAAGCACACATGGATACATTTGTAAACTTTGGTTATTTTAACCCTAACCTTGCCCCGAACTGCCCCTCTCATGGGTCAGAATATAATGATGTAACTACGTGTCGAAGCCTGGGGTGCTCATCATTAATAATCTTTATTGAGAGTCCATGACCAGCAGTGTTCTTTCTGTCGTAATGGACTTCAGAAACACTACCCTGGGCTCCCCTCTCATCTTCTCTCCTCCTCTAAAAGCTTTCTCTGCCCTTAACCTTGTTCTGAACACCTCCAAAACAAAGGTCATGTGGTTTGGTAAGAAGAAAGCCCCTCTCCCCACAGGTGTGATTACTACCTCTGAGGGTTTAGAGCTTGAGGTTGTCACCTCATACAAGTACTTGGGAGTATGGCTAGACGGTACACTGTCCTTCTCTCAGCACATTTCAAAGCTGCAGGCTAAAGTTAAATCTAGACTTGGTTTCCTCTATCGTAATCGCTCCTCTTTCACCCCAGCTGCCAAACTAACCCTGATTCAGATGACCATCCTACCCATGCTAGATTACGGAGACGTAATTTCTAGATTGGCAGGTAATGGTGCTCTCGAGCGGCTAGATGGCCTTTACCATTCGGCCATCAGATTTACTACCAATGCTCCTTATAGGACACATCAATGCACTCTATACTCCTCTGTAAACCAATTTGTAAGTCGCTCTGGATAAGAGCATCTGCTAAATGACGTAAATGTAAACTGGTCATCTCTGTATACCTGTCGCAAGACCCACTGGTTGATGCTTATTTATAAAAACCTCTTAGGCCTCACTCCTCCCTATCTGAGATATTTACTGCAGCTCTCATCCTCCACATACAACACCCATTCTGCCTGTCACATTCTGTTAATACATCTAGATGTTCCGCTAGCGGAACACCTGCTCCAATATCCAATGATGGGCGTGGCGCGAAATACAAATTCCTCTAAAATCCGAAAACTTCCATTTTTCAAACATATGACTATTTTACAGCATTTTAAAGACAAGACTCTCGTTAATCTAACCACACTGTCCGATTTCAAAAAGGCTTTACAGCGAAAGCAAAACATTAGATTATGTCAGCAGAGTACCCAGCCAGAAATAATCAGACACCCATTTTTCAAGCTAGTATATAATGTCACAAAAACCAAAACCACAGCTAAATGCAGCACTAACCTTTGATGATCTTCATCAGATGACAACCCTAGGACATTATGTTATACAATGCATGCATGTTTTGTTCAATCAAGTTCATATTTATATCAAAAACCAGCTTTTTTACATTAGCATGTGACGTTCAGAACTAGCATACCCCCCCGCAAACATCCGGTGAATTTACTAAATTACTCACGATAAACGTTCACAAAAAACCTAACAATTATTTTAAGAATTATAGATACAGAACTCCTCTATGCACTCGATATGTCCGATTTTAAAATAGCTTTTCTGTGAAAGCACATTTTGCAATATTCTCAGTAGATAGCCCAGCCATCATGGCTAGCCATTTAGACACCGACCAAGTTTAGCCCTGACCAAACTCCGATTTACTATTACAAAAGTTTGATTACCTTTGATGTTCTTCGTCAGAATGCACTCCCAGGACTGCTACTTCAATAACAAATGTTGGTTTGGTTCAAAATAATCCATAGTTATATCCAAACAGCGGCGTTTTGTTCGTGCGTTCAAGACACTATCCGAAGTGTAAATAAGGGTCACGAGCATTGCGCAATTCGTGACAAAAGATTTCTAAATATTCCATTACCGTACTTCGAAGCATGTCAACCGCTGTTTAAAATCAATTTTTATGCCATTTTTCTCGTAAAAAAGCGATAATATTCCGACCGGGAATCTGCGTTTAGGTAAACAGACGAAAGAAAACAAGGCATGGGGTCGACGCGGGCACGCGCCTGAGTCTCACAGTACTGTAACCAGCCACTACCCAAACGCTGTACTTTTTTTCAGCCAGAGCCTGCAAAGCCACGATTCAGCTTTTTGCCGCCTTCTGAGAGCCCATGGGAGCCGTAGGAAGTGTCACGTAACAGCAGAGATCCTCTGTAATGGATAGAGATGATCAAGAAGGGCAAGAAATTGTCAGACAGGGCACTTCCTGCATGGAATCTTCTCAGGTTTTGGCCTGCCAAATGAGTTCTGTTATATTCACAGACACCATTCAAACAGTTTTAGAAACTTTGGAGTGTTTTCTATCCAAAGCTAATAATTATATGCATATTCTAGTTTCTGGGCAGGAGTAATAATCAGATTAAATCGGGTACGTTTTTTATCCGGCTGTGAAAATACTGCCCCCTAGCCATAACAGGTTAAAGGTCCCCAAAGCACAAACATCCCTGGGTCGCTCGTCTTTTCAGTTCGCTGCAGCTAGCGTCTGGAAGGAGCTGCAACAAACACTCAAACTGGACAATTTTATCTCAATCTCTTCATTCAAAGACTCAATCATGGACACTCTTACTGACAGTTGTGGCTGCTTTGCGTGCTGTATTGTTGCGTCAACCTTCTTGCCCTTTGTGCTGTTGTCTGTGCCCAATAATGTTTGTACCCTCTTTGTGCTGTTACCATGTTGTGCTGCTGCCATGTTGTGTTGCTACCATGTTGTGTTGCTGCCACTGTCTTAGGTCTCTCTTTATGTTGTGTTTTTTGTCCTATATTTGTATTTTTACTCCCGTCCCCGCAGGAGGTATTTTGCCTTTTGGTAGGCCGTCTAACTGACTTGCCTAGTGAAATAAAAGGTTAAATAAATAAACAATGCAGCTACTTTAAGGGGGTACTGGCTCTTCAATTGATGTTGATGCATCTCCCTTGGTGGTTGATTGTAAAGTGAGCATAACCACTCCTTGCATATAAACAACATGTACACATGTTATAGCAATAAACATGTCTAAAAGACGTCTCTGTTTACACAGTATCTGTCCTTTCAGAAATGTTGCCTTTTTTCAATATCCATTCTTAGACAAGTGAACCTTGTACTGGCCCGGAGCCATGGGAAGGTTACCTGATGCCAACTCTGATAAACATGTGGCTGTTTGATTTGATTAGGTAAAATCTGTCTCTGTCCCAAGAGCTCTTTCTTTGAAAGGAAGGAGAGAGAGGGGGACAGAGAGAGATAGAGAAAGCTGGTCCAAGTCGGTCTGTCACGGAGAGACAGAGAAAAAAAGAGAGTCAGGGAGATTCTGCTATGAGCTGTTTGATTAATGCAAATTGCAAAGGCATATACTGTAGATTGATCATTTATTTACTTTGTCCGCAGTCGACGTACTATAGCTATGCACAGACCTGTCTCCCCACCCTTCCGTGATTCGCCCCTTATTTGGCAAATCAAATGAATCTGTCCATCTCATTTGATCACCCCTGTCAACTCCCAAAGGTGTGTGTGTGTGTGTGCGTGCAAAGCCAGTGAATCCTGTGACCAAGAATGAGCAGGTTTAATTCCCATCCATTAAAAGACGACCTGACAATTTACAACATTAATAAATGACAGGCAAAGAGAGAGGGAGGTGGGAGCGAGAGATGGAGGGAGGAGTGGAGGGAAGATAGGAGGGCAGGGTGCATTTTGATTTAAGGACAGTCTGCAAGTCAAATCTATTCTGCCTGATATCTCTTAACCGTGTTTTACTATTAATCCTTGATCAAACTATAAAAGGAAAGAATGGAGTGTAGTCCACACCCCCTCCCCCCCTTATCTTTCAATCATGTTCTCTTCTCTCTTTCTGTCCACTGGACCGTCAATGGCCTCCACCCTCCGTAAAGATGATTGATATTGGCCCGGCACATACACTACATGACCAAAAGTATGTGGACACCTGCTCGTTGAAAATCTCATTCCAAAATCATGGGCATTAATATGGAGTTGGTCTCCCCTTTGCTGCTATAACAGCCTCCACTCTTCTAGGAAGTCTTTCCACTAGATGTTAGAACATTGCTGCAGGGACTTGCTTCCATTCAGCCACAAGAGCATTAGTGTGGTCGGACACTGATGTTGGGCGATTAGGCCTGGCTCGCAGTTGGCGTTCCCATTCATCCCAAAGGGGTTCGATGGGGTTCAGGTCAGGGTTCTGTGCAGGCCAGTAGAGTTCTTCCACATTGATCTCGACATACCTGTTCTGTACGGACCTCGCTTTGTGCACAGGGGCATTGCCATGCTGAAACAGGAAAGGGCCTTCCCCAAACTGTTTCCACTACTCTAGTACCACATACAGTGGGGGGAAAAAGTATTTAGTCAGCCACCAATTGTGCAAGTTCTCCCACTTAAAAAGATGAGGCCTGTAATTTTCATCATAGGTACACGTCAGCTATGACAGACAAAATGAGAAAAAAAACATTGTAGGATTTTTTATTTATTTATTTGCAAATTATGGTGGAAAATAAGTATTTGGTCACCTACAAACAAGCAAGATTTCTGGCTCTCACAGACCTGTAACTTCTTAAGAGGCTACTCTATCCTCCACTCGTTACCTGTATTAATGGCACCTGTTTGAACTTGTTATCAGTATAAAAGACACCTGTCCACAACCTCAAACAGTCACACTCCAAACTCCACTATGGCCAAGACCAAAGAGCTGTCAAAGGACACCAGAAACAAAATTGTAGACCTGCACCAGGCTGGGAAGACTGAATCTGCAATAGGTAAGCAGCTTGGTTTGAAGAAATCAACTGTGGGAGCAATTATTAGGAAATGGAAGACATACAAGACCACTGATAATCTCCCTCGATCTGGGGCTCCACGCAAGATCTCACCCCGTGGGGTCAAAATTATCACAAGAATGGTGAGCAAAAATCCCAGAACCACACGGGGGGACCTAGTGAATGACCTGCAGAGAGCTGGGACCAAAGTAACAAAGCCTACCATCAGTAACACACTACGCCGCCAGGGACTCAAATCCTGCAGTGCCAGACGTGTCCCCCTGCTTAAGCCAGTACATGTCCAGGCCCGTCTGAAGTTTGCTAGAGAGCATTTGGATGATCCAGAAGAGGATTGGGAGAATGTCATATGGTCAGATGAAACCAAAATATAACTTTTTGTTAAAAACTCAACTCGTCGTGTTTGTAGGACAAAGAATGCTGAGTTGCATCCAAAGAACACCATACCTACTGTGAAGCATGGGGGTGGAAACATCATGCTTTGTGGCTGTTTTTCTGCAAAGGGACCAGGACGACTGATCCGTGTAAAGGAAAGATTGAATGGGGCCATGTATCGTGAGATTTTGAGTGAAAACCTCCTTCCATCAGCAAGGGCATTGAAGATGAAACATGGCTGGGTCTTTCAGCATGACAATGATCCTAAACACACCGCCCGGGCAACAAAGGAGTGGCTTCGTAAGAAGCATTTCAAGGTCCTGGAGTAGCCTAGCCAGTCTCCAGATCTCAACCCCATAGAAAATCTTTGGAGGGAGTTGAAAGTCAGTGTTGCCCAGCGACAGCCCCAAAACATCACTGCTCTAGAGGAGATCTGCATGGCGGAATGGGCCAAAATATCAGCAACAGTGTGTGAAAACCTTGTGAAGACTTACAGAAAACGTTTGACCTGTGTCATTGCCAACAAAGGGTATATAACAAAGTATTGAGAGAAACTTTTGTTATTGAGCAAATACTTATTTTCCACCATACTTCGCAAATAAATTCATTAAAAATCCTACAATGAGATTTTCTGGATTTTTTCTCTCATTTTGTCTGTCATAGTTGAAGTGTACCTATGATGAAAATTACAGGCCTCTCTCATCTTTTCAAGTGGGAGAACTTGCAATTGGTGGCTGACTAAATACTTTTTCCCCCCACTGTACTTCTCCAAACTGTTGCCAGAATGTTGGAAGCACAGAATCATCTAGAATATCATTGTATGCCGTAGCGTTAAGATTTTCATTTGCTGGAAGTGAGGGGCCTGAACCATGAAAAACAGCCACAGACCATTATTCCTCCTTCACCACCAAACTTTACAGTTGGCACTATGCATTGGGTCAGGTAGCGTTCGTCTGTCAGACTGCCAGACGGTGAAGCGTGATTCATCACTCCAGAGAATACAATTCCACTGCTCAGATTGCCATGTTGGTGAGCTTTACACCACTCCAGCCAACGCTTGGCATTGCGCATGGTGATCTTGGGCTTGTGTGCGGCTGCTCGGCCATGGAAACCCATTTCATGAAGCTCCCGACGAACAGTTCTTGTGCTGACGTTGCTTCCAGAGGCACTTTGGAACTCAGTAGCTACGCAGTTGCTCCAAGACGTTTCCACTTCACAATAACAGCACTTACCACTTGACCGAGGTAGCTCTAGCAGGGCAGAAATTTGACAAACTGACTTGTTGAAAAGGTGGCATCTGATGACGGTGCCACGGTGAAAGTCACTGAGCGCTTCAGTAAGGCCATTCTACTGACAATGTTTGTTTATAGAGATTGCATGGCTGTGTGCTCGATTTTATACACCTGCCAGCAACGGGTGTGGCTGAAATAGGCAAATCCACTAATTTGAAGTGGTATCCACATACTTTGAATATATACAATTGAAGTCGGAAGTTTACATACACCTTAGACAAATAAACTGAGTTTAAATGTATCACAATTCCTGACATTTAATCCTAGTAAAAATTCCCTGTCTTAGGTCAGTTAGGATCACAACTTTATTTTAAGAATGTGAAATGTCAGAATAATAGTGGAGAGAATGATTTATTTTAGCTTTTATTTCTTTCATCACATTCTCAGAAGTTTACATAAACTCAATTAGTATTTGGTAGCATTACCTTTAAATTGTTTAACTTGGGTCAAACGTTTTGGGTAGCCTTCCACAAGCTTCCCACAATAAGTTGGGTGAATTTTGGCCCATTCCTCCTGACAGAGCTGGTGTAACTGAGTCAGGTTTGTAGGCCTCCTTGCTCGCACACACTTTTTCCAGTTCTGCCCACAAAATGTTCTATAGGATTGGGGTCAGGGCTTTGTGGCCACTCCAATACCTTGACTTTGTTGTCCTTAAGCCATTTTGCCACAACTTTGGAAGTATGCTTGGGGTCATTGTCCATATGGAAGACCAATTTGCGACCAAGCTTTAACTTCCTGACTGATGTCTTGAGATGTTGCTTCAATATATCCACATAACTGTCCTCCCTCATGATGCCATCTATTTTGTGAAGTGCACCAGTTCCTCCTGCAGCAAAGGACCCCCACAACATGATGCTGCCACCCTCGTGCTTCACAGTTGGGATGGTGTTCTTCGGCTTGCAAGCGTCCCCTTCTTTCCTCCAAACATAACGATGGTCATTATGGCCAAACAGTTCTATTTTTGTTTCATCAGACCAGAGGACATTTCTCCAAAAAGTACAATCTTTGTCCTCATGTGCAGGTTGCAAACCGTAGTCTGGCTTTTTTATGGCGGTTTTGGAGCAGTGGCTTCTTCCTTGCTGAGCGGTCTTTCAGGTTATGTCAATATAGGACTCGTTTTACTGTGGATATACATACTTTTGTACCTGTTTCCTCCAGCATCTTCATAAGGTCCTTTGCTGTTGTTCTGGGATTGATTTGCACTTTTCGCACCAAAGTATGTTCATCTCTAGTAGACAGAATGCGTCTTCTTCCTGAGCGGTATGACGGCTGCGTGGTCCCATGGTTTTTATACTTGTGTACTATTGTTTGTACAGATGAACATGGTACCTTCAGGCGCTTGGAAATTGCTCCCAAGGATGAACCAGACTTGTGGAGGTCTACAAAAAATTTTCTGAGGTCTTGGCTGATTTCTTTTGATTTTCCCATGATGTCATGCAAAGAGGCACTGAGATTGAAGGTAGGCCTTGAAATACATCCACAGGTACACCTCCAATTGATTCAAATTATGTCAATTAGCTTATCAGAAGCTTCTAAAGCCATGACATTATTTTCTGGAGTTTTCCAAGCTGTTTAACGGCACAGTCAACTTAGTGTATGTAAACTTCTGACCCCCTGGAATTGTGATACAGTGAATTTTAAGTGAAATTATCTGTCTGTAAACAATTGTTGGAAAAATTACTTGTGTCATGCACAAAGTAGATGTCTTAACTGACTTACCAAAACTATAGTTTGTTTACAATAAATTTGTGGAGTGGTTGAAAAACTAGTTTTAATGACTCCAATCTAATTGGATGTAAACTTCCGACTTCAACTATGTAGTGTAGATTTCTAGGCAGGCCTATTTTCACAGTACTTTAATAGCCTGAAATACAATGTGGCATCAGACCCCTTGCCTGTCTGTGGAAGTGCAGGTGTGTGTGTCTGTTTGAGTGCACGCGTGTGTTTCGGGGGTGTGGGAGTGTGCATGCGTGTGTTTGGGTGTGTGCTGTACTGCGCCTGGGACCCCAAAGACAGATAAACTCCTCTGCGTATCATAACACTCTCTTCCCATCCTTTCATCCCTCCTTCCACCCCCCTATCATCTCTGGCCAATTGATTCGCCCCATAAAAGGTGTTTAATTCAATCAGAGAGAAAGTGAGTGCCTGTTTTTCTGGGTCCCTGTCGATAGCCATATAATCTATTAGAGTGGGCTTCTTACTCCTCTCTCTCTCCCTCACTTTCTCGCTCTCCTCCCACATAGGTCAGTATAGAGCATGTGATATGAGCTTGGCTAATTCTTTCTCCTGTCCAGATAAGTTATTCTCTTCTCTCGGCGAGTACTGTCTCCTCCTGTCTGTCTGTTAGATAATATACTGCACTGTACTATACAGTAAAAAAACTATTTGGATTGTTTTCTGAGTAAAATGCGTTCTCTTTCTAAGAAGTATTTTTTATTTATTTTACCTTTTTTTAAGCAGGAAGTCATACTAAGTAAGCCCTGCATGAACACATCAGTAAACAACAATTACACTATACCTATCTATATACACATCAATTACAGAATACATGAAAAGCAAACACGAAAAGCAAAACGCAATCATATGAAACAAACATTATTCAGAAAAAAGGCCCTCTAACATCCACCAGAATTGCCTTAGTGGTACCAACTCCAACAACTTGAATAACATTTTACTGCTAAGTCAGGGTCACACAGTGTTTCTTGGTAGTCTTAAACAAATGTACTTTGAAACTAAAGTATACACTTCACACACATGGTTATGGGCTTAAAAAAAAATAGGTAATTGTCACGTCCTGGCCAGTCTAAGGGTTAATTGGTATTGTAGTTTGGTCAGGACGTGGCAGAGGGTATTTGTTTTATGTGGTTAGGGGTGGTGTGTTTGTTGTAGGGCAGTTGATTTAGGTATTCCGGGGTTTTTGGGCACTGTTTGAATTTCATGTATTCTATGTTGAGTCTAGTGTGTCTGTTTCTATGTTTGGGTTCATTGGGGTTGGGACTCTCAATTGAAGGCAGGTGTTGTCTATTTGCCTTTGATTGAGAGTCCCATATATGAGGGTGTGTTTGTTTGTCTTTTGTGGGAGATTGATTTTGCACTGCGTTTTATATAGCCTGCAAAACTGTCATGCGTCGTTCTTGTTTTCTCGTGTTCAACGTCATTTAATAAATTAAGATGATGAGCACCAACTCTACTGTGTATTGGTCCACGTTCTCAGACGACGATTTCTCTATATCATCGGAAGATGAAGAAAGCTGTGACAGTAATGTTTATTAATTTTGACACCCATGAGGCATCTAGATCATTTGACTGCAGGAAAGGGGTACGGCGTTTTGGAGATCAATCCAAATGAGAGGCGCAAAGAAACTAAATGCAGATTTCAGCACTGAAACTGAGGCCTTCGTAGCTGGTGTAATTTCTGAGGCATTAGCCAAGCAACAGAACTCTCTCAAGAATATTCTACAACGGGTGTTAGCTGAGGCGGTGGAACCACTTAACAGAAAACATCTTTAGCGGCTGTTGAAGCTCTTACAATTGACGTTGAGAGACAGATGAAAGTGATTGACAATCTGTCTACTAAAGTGGACAATCTGCAAGGTGAAAATAGGGAATACAAACGGAAAATCAACGACTGTTCTTCACAACTGGAGAAGATGCAGCTCAAGATGGCTGAAATGGAGAACCATTCACGTCGCTCAAATGTAAGATTACTTTCTTTAAAAGGAGGAGACTAGACTGATGATCCCATCAAATTCCTACAGAGAATGATCTCTAAATAGAACCCATCCATATCTCACAAGGTTGAGTTAGAAAGAGCCAATCGCATCTACTCGGGACCTGGGACTAGTAATGACAGACCGAGGACGCTGATCTTCAAGGTCTGCCAAGCCATTCTACAAGGAGCCAGAGCAGCAGAGCTCCTTCACCACGCCGGTACTGGGGTTTTACCCTGACTACAGCACGCACACCTCACAACGCCGCAACGTCTTCAACGAGGTCCGGAACAGCCTCAGACTGAGGGGTATCCAGTCATTCCTCGTCTATCCAGCAATGCTCTGGGTCACACACACTGGGAGAGCGCCTGTCATTCACTATAGCACAAGACGCCAAGGAGTTATTTGCATCACTGGGAGAGGACAACCACAAGCACCGCAATGAGGACCACACCACTGGTCCTGTTGTAAGGAGGAAGACTCAACAAAGTGGCCATGCAAGCACCGGGGAACATATGGAATAAGTGAACTGGTCAAGAGGATTTATCCACAACTTTAAGGACTTGTGAGGAACATTTGATCGATCATTATGAACTTTGACAATGGAGCACCGGCAAGCTAGCTAGCGAACTAGCTTTCCAGCTAGCTGGGTGATTGGGACAGTAACATTACAGCTAACATTAGCTGCTAGCTAAGTAAGTCATCATCACAACTGTTAGCCAGCTAACTGATTATCTCTTCAGTGGTGTTCAGTATAACCTACATATTGTTGAAAGTTTATCTAGCTTCTATAAACAAAAATTATATTTTACAAGTAAGTTTTAATTCAGGCTAGGTTCCTTTTTTCTAAATTTCCGCCTGACTGACGTGCCCAAAGTAAACTGTCTGTTGCTCAGGTCCTGAAGCCAGGATATGCATATAATTGGTACCATTGGAAAGAAAACACTGAAGTTTGTAGAAATGTTAAAATAATGTAGGAGACTATAACACAATAGATATGGTAGGAGAACATCCAAAGAAAAACCAACTGGAATTTTGTTTTTTGAGAGCCCATGCTCTTACAATGGAAAGTATAGGGAAATAATAAAATCTACCTCCCAGTATGCAATTCCTATGGCTTCCACTAGGTGTCAGTAGTCTTTGGTCAAGGTTTCATGCTTGTTTCTTCCAAAACTAGTAAGAAATATGAGTTTTAGTACAAGAACACCTGCTTGGAAATTCGTGTGTGCTCATGCCATGAAGACAACCCGCACCACGTAATATGGGTTTCCTATTGAACATACTTCTTTCCGTATTAAATATTATAGTTTGATTACATTTTTGGGTATTTTGACTTGTTGAAACAAAGTTTAGGGGTAGATTTTCGGATTCCTATCTTGGCATGTTGAACGAGTGGATTACTCAAATCGATGGAGCCAGCTAAACTGACAAGACCTTCAGTGTCTCCTGGAGAACCAGCTTTTAGTTAAAGCAGAGAAATGTGAGTTCCATCGCTAACTAAATTGCAACACAGGATAAACATACGCACTTAATACATTTTAAAATGCTAGTAAGTGCATGCTCTTCAACCGATGACTGCCCGCACCCTCCCGCCCGACTAGCATCACTACTCTGGACAGTTCGGTCTTAGAATATGTGGATAACTACAAATACCTAGTTGTCTGGTTAGATTGTAAACTCTCCTTCCAGACTCACATTAAGCATCTCCAATCCAAAATTAAATCTAGAATCGGCTTCCTATTTCGCAACAAAGCATCCTTCACTCATGCTGCCAAAAATACCCTCGTAAAACTGACTCTCACCGATCCTTGACTTCAGTGAGGTCATTTACAAAATAGCCTCCAACACTCTACTCAGCAAGTTGGATGTAGTCTATCACAGTGCCATCCGTTTTATCACCAAATCCCCATATACTACCCACCACTGCGACCTGTATGCTCTCGTCGGCTGGCCCTTGTTACATATTCGTCGCCAAACCCACTGTCTCCAGGTCATCTATAAGTCTTTGCTAGGTAAATACCCTCCTTATCTCAGCTCACTGGTCACCATAGCAACACCCACCCGTAGCACACGCTCCAGCAGGTATATTTCACTAGTCATCCCCAAAGCCAACACCTTCTTTGGCCGCCTTCCTTCCAGTTCTCTGCTGCCACCTTCCTTCTAGTTCTCTGCTGCCAATGACTGGAACGAATTGCAAAAATCACTGAAGCTGGAGACTTATATCTCCCTCTATCTTTAAGCATCAGCTGTTAGAGCAGCTCACTGATCACTACCTGTATACAGCCCATTTGTAAATAGCACACCCATCTACCTCATCCACATACTGTTATTTTTTGTTGTTGTTGCTCTTTTGCACCCCAGTATCTCTACTTTCACATCATCATCTGCACAGCTATCACTCCAGTGTTAATGCTAAATTTAAATTATTTCGCCTCATGGCCTATTTATTGTGTTACCTCCCTAATCTTACTACATTTGCACACACTGTACATATATTTTTCTATTGTGTTATTGACTGTACGTTTGTTTATCCCATGTGTTGTTGTTTTTGTTCCACTACTTTGCTTTATCTTGGCCAGGTCGCAGTTTTAAATGAGAACTTGTTCTCAACTTGCCTACCTAGTTCAATAAAGGTAAAATAAAATAAAAAGTATTCATTTGGGATATATCGCGTTCCACAACGGTCCCAGAATACTGTTTGTCTGGAGTGTTTATTTATTGCACAGAATAGGTAAACATTTGTACTATGGGGGATAGTAGATTTATATAGGCTAGTGCTTTTGCTGTTTGTAAGGTCTACTCATTTTATTGGCTGACAAAGTAAATGTGGACAGTTCTTCCAATATCTTCAATAGGAATTGGATAAGGACACGTGCAGTTGCATCCCAAATGTGTCTGTCTTCACTTGTAGCCTGTGAGAAAGCCCCGATCACGTGTTGGAGAGCTATGCACTCAGGGAGAAGGGAATTATAATTATTACATTTAGCCCAAGTGCGCATGGATTTTTTTAGGGGGCATTACAGCCACAAAGGGGACGCCGCCGGGAAATTCGAGGCATTATCAAGTGCTTGTCAAATTGTTCATGAGAGACTGATGAAGTGTGTACAGCCTGCACAAAAAAACAAAGCAGAGCTCATGCCTTTCATGCAACTTTTTTCAAATTATCATTAGAGTCGCATCATGCATTCTTTAAATGTATTAACCTGTTGGGGCTAGGGGGCAGTATTTTCACGGCTGGATAAAAAAACGTACCCGATTTCATCTGGTTACTAATCCTACCCAGTAACTAGAATATGCATATACTTATTATATATGGATAGAAAACACCCTAAAGTTTCTAAAACTGTTTGAATGGTGTCTGTGAGTATAACAGAACTCATTTGGCAGGCAAAACCCTGAGACATTTTCTGACAGGAAGTGGATACCTGATGTGTTGAATTACCTTTAAGCCTATGCCATTGAAACACACAGGGGTTGATTAATGTTTTGGCACTTCCTATTGCTTCCACTAGATGTCACCAGCCTTTACAAAGTGTTTTGAGTCTTCTGGAGGGAGATCTGACCGAACAAGAGCCATGGAACGATGATGGCTGATTAGACTCTGGCGCGAGAGTTCACGTTGGGTACCCTCGTTCCAATACGTTATAAAAGAGAATGCATTCGTCCACCTTGAATCTTATTCATGTTCTGGTTAAAAAAGGCCCTAATGATTTATGCTATACAACGTTTGACATGTTTGAACGAACGTAAATATATTTTTTCCCCTCGTTCATGAAGTGAAGTCCGGCGGGCTTAGATCATGTGCTAACAAGACGGAGATTTTTGGACATAAATGATGAGCTTTTTTGAACAAAACTACATTCGTTATGGACCTGTGATACCTGGAAGTGACATCTGATGAAGAGAATCAAAGGTAATGGATTATTTACATAGTATTTTCGATTTTAGATCTCCCCAACATGGCGGCTAGTCTGTATCGCAACGCGTATTTTTCTGGGCGCAGTGCTCAGATTATTGCAAAGTGTGATTTCCCAGTAAGGTTATTTTTAAATCTGGCAAGTTGATTGCGTTCAAGAGATGTAAATCTATAATTCTTTAAATGACAATATAATATTTTACCAATGTTTTCTAATTTTAATTATTTAATTTGTGGTGCTGACTTGACTGCCGGTTATTGGAGGGAAACGATTTCCTCAACATCAATGCCATAGTAAAACGCTGTTTTTGGATATAAATATGAACTTGATAGAACTAAAAATGCATGCATTGTCTAACATAATGTCCTAGGAGTGTCATCTGATGGAGATTGTAAAAGGTTAGTGCATCATTTTAGCTGGTTTTATGGTTTTGGTGACCCTGTCTTTGAATTGACAAAACATTACACACAGCTATTGTCAATGTACTCTCCTAACATAATCTAACTTTATGCTTTCGCCGTAAAACCTTTTTGAAATCGGACAACGTGGTTAGATTAAGGAGATGTTTATCTTTCAAAGGGTGTAAGATAGTTGTATGTTTGAAAAATTTGAATTTTGACATTTATTTGGTTTCAAATTTGCCGCTCTTGAAATGCACCTGCTGTTGATGGAGTGCACCACGGGGGGGGACGCTAGCGTCCCACCTAGCCCATAGAGGTTAAAAATCAAAATATATACCCCCACGTTTGTAGAACAACATGTTACATTAACATCTCCAAATTAAGCATATAGGAGTAACTATTTCTTTGTTAACCATTCAACACAGAATAGCTGCATGTGCACTCCCTCAAATCGTTTGGAGAAAATATCCTCTCTATTTTATTCAGCTTTGTTCAATTGTATTCTTTATACTATACAATAATGCCATGGAATTCTAAGCAAAACTTGTCTACTAAATGAGTGTAACGTTAGTGATGTTCTCAGAATGCTATTTCGCATTTCTAGTTATAGCCTAATGTTAGCTAGCTAACTAGCTAACATTGAGCCTATTTGGTTAACTTTAGCTAGCTATGACAATCGGTTTGTATTTCTAGTTAAAGCTTGCTGTTAGCTAGCCAGGCTGTCTAGCTAGCTAACATTACATATATGAACTGTGTGTAGTGATCTCAGAATGCCATTTTGCATCTATTGTATAATAATGCTAAAATATTTTTATCTGGAATTTGTGTTTCAGCATCAGTGGACACACCAGACTCTCCTTTATCAGTCATACAAAGAGAATGTTCTAATACCTCCCATCGAAAAGAGAGCTGGCCCAAGCAAGCACAGGTTAAACCTGAAGCATGAGGACTTGCAGCGAGTGGTAAACTTCAACAACTACGCAGAGGATAATGCAATAGTATTACCAGGATGCCACCCAGGACACAAACACTTTGGTGGAAAGCTGCTGCCATCCCATGTGACAAAAGCAGCAGTATGGTGTCTCTACAAGGAATCAATGACAACACTTGGTATGTAAAGCATTAACACATTTTGATTATTTAATTGACCTCAAACATGATTGACACCACTTTTATTGATCTCACATTATTCTGTCTCTGTGGGCCCCTACTGAACCAGCAAATAATCTGGACCTTCACTTCCTGATCACAGGCCACACCAAGTTTGCCCCGACTGGTGCAGGGCCTCATCAAGCAGTGCTTCAGAAAGACCAGAGTGAATACTTTGTCTGAGATTGCTGGTGTTGTGAAGGACAGCACTGTGACAGGGGTAAACATCCCAGTGGTGGTCCGCCTGTTATCGAAACCTGGAGGTGGTCTTGAGAAGAGCGGCCTGGGCTCTCTTCCAGTTGCGGCGACAGCAACGGACGAACATCTGGGCAGAAGGTATGTTGACCTTTTCCTCTTGCTCTGGGAAGAGTGGGGGCTGATATCCCAGGGAACACTCAAAAGGCGAGAGACCAGTAGCAAAACATGGAAGGTTGTTGTGGGCATATTCCACCCACATTGGCTCGCTCCGAATGGCCGTTTGACTGGGGATGAAAACCAGAGGACAGGCTGGCCGACAACCAAATGAGAGTGCACAATGCCTTCCAGAACCGGGATGAGAACTGAGGACCGAGATCAGAGACCACATTGACTGGAAGCCCATGGATCCGGAAGACATGCTGCACCATGAGCTGAGCAATCTCCTTAGCTGAGGGCAACTTAGGAAGGGGATAAAATGGGCGGCTTTCGAAAACCTATCCACCACCGTAAGGATAGTAATGTTACCATCTGACGGAGGGAGACCTGTGACTACGTCCAATGATATATGGGACCAGGGGTGGTGAGGAACAGGGAGTGGTTGAAGGAGGCCAGCTGAAGATTGTTCTGCGCACACACAGTGCAGGCGGCAACAAATGCGTAAACGTCGGGAACCATGGTGGGCCACCAAAAATGTTGTCGGACGAAAGCCAAGGTCCGACGTGAGACAGGATGACAGGTGAGTCTCAAGTAATGTGCCCATTCCAGGACCAGAGCATGGACAGAGTCCGGGACAAACATCCGGTTAGCCGGAAGGGACAGGACAGTCCCCACTCTGACGTCCGAGGCATCGACCTCCAATATGAACTGACGGGAAGGGTCCAGATGGATTAAGATTGGAGCTGTAGTGAATCGCTGCTTGAGGTCTGAGAAAGCCCGGTCAGCTGTTGGAGACCATATGAACGGAACCTTGAGAGAGGTGAGTGCAGGGAGGGAAGCAAAGGTGCTGTAACCCCGGTCAAAATGACGGTAGAAATTAGCAACCCTCAGGAAACGTTGCAGCTGCACTCTGGATGTGGGTTGAGGCCAATCCACCAACGCTCTCACCTTGTCAGGGTCCATCTGAATATTCCCTGCAGCGATGCCTTATCCTAGGAAGGAGATGGTGAAGCGATGTAACTCACATTTCTCCGCCTTTATGAAAGCTGGTTCTCCAGGAGACGCTGGAGGACCTGTCAGACATGGAGAACGTGCTCTTGAGTTGACCGGGAATAAATGAGGATGTTGTTGAGGTAGACAAACACAAATCAGTTCAACATTTCACAGATCACATAATTTACCAGGTTCTGGAACACCTCGGGAGTGTTGTTCCGTCTGAACGACATCACCAGGTACTCATAGTGCCCGCCAGCCATGTTAAAGGTTCTCCTCCAAACATCTCCTTCCCATATCCGAACCAGATGATAAGCATTCCGATGGTAGGCGTTCCGAAGGCATTCCGAAGATGACCGCACCCTGGAGAGGTTTGAAAGCCGAGGAGATGAGCTGTAGCGGATAATGTTTTTTTAACTGTAGTGTCATTAACTTCTATGACCTAGGTGGGACGGTAGTGTCCCAAATGCGGGACACAGCCAGTGAAATATCAGGGTGGCAAATTGAAAAACAACAATGTCATAATTCAACTTTCTCAAACATACGACTATTTTACACCATTTTAAAGACACACGTCTCCTTGATGTAACCACATTGTCCGATTTCAAAAAGGCTTTACAGCGAAATCAAAACATTAGATTATGTTAGGAGAGTACATAGACAAAAATAATCACACGGACATGTGTCAATAAAACCCAAAACACAGCGAAATGAAGCACTAACCTTTGACGATCTTCATCAGATGACACTCCTCGGACATTATGTTACACAATACATGTATGTTTTGTTCGATAAAGTTGATATTTATATCCAAAAACAGCATTTTACATTGGCGCATGACGTTCAGAAAATATTTTGCCTCCAATACTGCCGGTGAATCAGCACAACAATTTACAAAAATACTCATGATAAACGTTTATAAAATATTAAACTGTTACTCAAAGAATTATAGATGAACATATCCTTTATGCAACCGCTGTGACAGATTTAAAGAAAGCTTCAACGGGGAAAGCACACTTTGCAATAATCTGAGTACAGCGCTCAGAAAAATACACCAGGCAATACAGATACCCGCCATTTTGGAGTCATCTAAAATCATAAATAGCATTATAAATATTCACTTACCTTTGATGATCTTCATCAGAAGGCACTTCCAGGAATCCCAGGTCCACAATAAATGTTGTTTTGTTCGATAAAGTCCATAATTTATGTCCAAATAACTCCTTGTTGTTTGCACGTTCAGTAAGCTACTCTAAATGTGGGAACCGCACCGAAAATGTCAAGACAAAAAGTTATATTTACTTTTGTTGAAACATGTCAAACGTTGTAAAACATCAATCTTTAGGACCTTTTTCATTTAGAACTTCAATAATATTCCAACCGGACGATTCCAGTGTCTTGAAATACGTTTTGGAACACAGCTACCTCATCACGTGAATGCGCGTAATTGTGGCCTGTCATTCTCTCGGTCATCAGACTCCAGGAGGTCTTGTTCGCTCTCTGTTGACTGCAAAAGCCTGAAACACGTTCTAAAGACTTGACATCTAGTGGAAGCCTTAGGAATTGCAAATTGAACCTTAAGTCACTGTATACTGAATAGGCCCAGTCTTGAAAAACTACAATCCACTTCCTGGTTGGATTCTTTCTCAGGTTTTTGCCTGCCATATGAGTTCTGTTATACTCGTAGACACCATTCAAACAGTTTTAGAAACTTCAGAGTGTTTGCTATCCAAATCTACTAATAATATGCCTATTCTAGTTTCTGAGCCAGAGTAGTAACCTGTTTAAATTGGGTATGTTTTTCATCCGGCCGTGAAAATACCGCCCCCTAGCCCAGACAGGTTGACCTTGCGTCCCACCTACTCAACAGCCAGTTGAATCCTGTGGCGCGTTATTCAAATACCTTAGATATGCTATTACTTACATTTTTCAAAAATATGACTATTTTACACCATTTTAAAGATAAGACTCTCGTTAATCTAACCACACTGTCCGATTTCAAAAAGGCTTTACAACGAAAGCAAAACATTAGATTATGTCAGCAGAGTACCCAGCCAGAAATAATCAGACACCCATTTTTCAAGCTAGCATATAATGTCACATAAACCCAAACCACAGCTAAATGTAGCACTAACCTTTGATGATCTTCATCAGATGACAACCCTAGGACATTATGTTATACAATACATGCATGTTTTGTTCAATCAAGTTCATATTTATATCAAAAACCAGCTTTTTACATTAGCATGTGACTAGCATGTGACTAGCATTCCCACCGAACACTGCCGGTGAATTTACTAAATTACTCACGATAAACGTTCACAAAAAGCATAACAATTATTTTAAGAATTATAGATACAGAACTCCTCTATGCACTCGATATGTCCGATTTTAAAATAGCTTTTCGGTGAAAGCACATTTTGCAATATTCTCAGTAGATAGCCCGGCATCACAGGGCTAGCTATTTAGACACCCAGCAAGTTTAGCACTCATCAAAGTCAGATTTACCATAAGAAAAATGTTATTACCTTTGCTGTCTTCGTCAGAATGCACTCCCAGGACTTCTACTTCAATAACAAATGTTGGTTTGGTCCAAAATAATCCATCGTTATATCCAAACAGCGGCGTTTTGTTCGTGCGTTCTAGACACTATCCTAAAGGGTAAATAAGGGTGGCGAGCATGGCGCAATTCGTGACAACAAAATTCTAAATATTCCATTACCGTACTTCGAAGCATGTCAACCGCTGTTTAAAATCAATTTTTATGCCATTTTTCTCATAAAAAAGCGTTAATATTCCGACCGGGAATCTGTGTTTAGGTAAACAGACAAAGGAAAAGAAAGCATTCGGTCGAAGCGGGCACGCGCCTAAGCCCATAGTACTCTGAGTGGCCACTTGCCAAAAGCGATAAAGTGTTTCAGCCAGAGCCTGCCTCGATATGGTTCAGCTTTTTCCCGGGCTCTGACACCCTATGGAAGCCATAGGAAGTGTCACGTTATTGCACAGATCCTGAGTCTTTAATAAAAAGAGCCAAGATTAAACACTACTTCTCAGACAGGCCACTTCCTGCTTGAAATCTTCTCAGGTTTTGGCCTGCCATATGAGTTCTGTTATACTCACAGACACCATTCAAACAGTTTTAGAAACTTTAGGGTGTTTTCTATCCAAAGCCAATAATTATATGCATATTCTAGTTACTGGGCAGGAGTAGTAACCAGATTAAATCGGGTCCGTTTTTTATCCAGCCGTGTCAATACTGCCCCCTAGCCCTAACAGGTTACGGCCCCGGTAGTCGATACACGGATGTCCTTCTTCTCCACAAAGAAGAAGCCTGCACCAGTGGGGGAGGCAGATGGATGCATAATCCCTGCAGCAAGAGAGTCCTCAATGTACTCCTCCATCGCTTTGGTCTCCGGACCCGATAGGGAATGAAGTTGCCCCCGAGGTGGTGCGGTGCCCGGGAGAAGGTCGATTGCACAGTTGTAGGGCCGAAGCGGAAGAAGAGATGTGGCGCGGGCAGAGTTGAAAGCCTCCCGTAAGTCCTGGTACACCGCAGGAATGCTGGAGAAATCCAAGGCTGGGCCGACTTCAGACAATGTGTACAGACAAAACGGACTCCAACCCATGATGGCACCTGTAACCTAGTTGATTAGGGGGTTGTGCCTCTGGAGCCATTAAAACCCTCAAACCATGGGTACATGAGGAGACTCCAGGAGCAGAAACTGCACAGCCTCACTGTGGTTGCCTGACACTCGCAGGTTGATAGAAACCGTATTGTGGGTGACTCTGCCAATAGAGCGCACATCCAGTGCTCTGACGTCCATTGGGATGGAAAGGGGTTGAGTGGAGATACCATGCTCCTACACCAAGGTAGTGTCCATAAAGCTCTTTGTCGGCTTCAGAGTCAATGAGCACCCGAATGGATTTGGACTCGTCTCCGCACAACAGGGTGGCATAGAGGGGATTATCAGTAGTGAGAGATTGGAAATTCACCGTACGGCTCACCAGTGTACTCTTACCTACTGATGAGCCTGGTCTTTCAATGGGCAGTTTTAATTGGCAGTACCTCCACCACAAACTCCCGACTGAGGCAAACGGTGGACTGTTGCTCCAACACCACTGTATCCCAAGCGAGGGCCCTCCCAGACGTCAGCGTTATCAAGTACGCTATCTTCGAGGCTTTACAGTAAATCCTTGTGTCTCCAATGGTGGCTTCTTGGAAGGAGACTGCATTGCGGAGCTGGTCCGTGTCTGCTGGGTCATTCATGGCCAGTTTGTACTATCACGGCTCAGGATAAGACCCAGATGCAGACACTGGAGGCGGATAGTACGAGTCTCAGAGTTTATTATAGTACAAGAGACAGGCAATCGGTAGGTCTAGGCAGGCAAAGAGTCGTAATCCAAATCAGAGACAGGCAGGTACAGGACGGCAGGCAGGATCAGGACAGGCAGAAAGGTCAGAACTGGGAAGACTATAAAAAGTAAAAACTACAAGAACCAATATCAAGAACCAATATCATTCCCCAAAAAAACAACCCTATGGGACAATCCTTGGATAGCTTTGCAGAACGCACTGTTAAATTGATCCAGATGGAAAACTAAAGGCATAGAAACTGTAAGTCACTTGGTAATAGGAAATATGTATTTCCATGACAGAATTAAAAAGCAATTTTGGACTGACCAATGTAGATATTTTCAAATACATGAAACTTAAGTTTCAAATCACAAAGTTTAGATTTGAAATGTTTGGACATCAGATCTTGAGGGAATCCTATTTGAGTCAGAAAAGGATGTTCATATGATAGTAGGTACGATACACAAAACCTTGCAGAGAGCCTATCCATCTTAGAGATCAAATATTAAATTATTGAAATAAATATTTAAAAATAATTGATACTGGCACAAGATTGAGGGAATGTTGGAATATAACTAACGAAATTACTGTCAATTAAAATGTACGCTTAATCCAGTATTAACTAATGTGTAGAATGTATTACATGAGACAAAATTGACAAATTCTACAGAACACTGACAGAGTCATGTCTTAAGTGTAAAACTAGCTGGGAATGCTTTTTAGCCCAAAGGTTATGGCCATAATTAGAACATTGACTGTCAGAAATATTACAATGTACATTTACTTTTAATTTGTCTGTCTGTGTATTTAAAGACATGTCATATGTGGGTGCAGTGAGATACCCGATGGGTTGGATGATACTCTTCGCAATTATCTTAAAAGAATGTGTACTTAACTGGAAATCAGCCAATCCTCCATTTATTTTACTGTTTTCTACAATAATAGAATAATAGTTAAGACATCAAAACTATGAAATAAACAAATCAAAAATATATTTTATATTTCAGATTCTTCAAAGTAGCCACCCTTTGCCTTGATGACAGCTTTGCACACTCTTGGCATTCTCTCAATCAGCTTCATGAGGTAGTCACCTGGAATGCGTTTCAATTAGCAGGTGTGCCTTATTAAAAGTTAATTTGTGGAATTTATTTCCTTCTTAAAGCGTTTGAGCCAATCAGTTGTGTTGTGACATGGTAGGATTGGTATACATAAGATAGCTGTATTTGGTAAAAGACCAAGTCCATATTATGGCAAGAACAGCTCAAATAAGCATAGAGAAATGACAGTCCATCATTACTTTAAGACATAAAGGTGAGTCAATGTGGACAATTTCAAGTGCAGTCACAAAAACCATCAAGTGCTATGATGAAACTGACTCTCATGCGGACCGTCACAGGAAAGGAAGACGCAGAGTTACCTCTGCTGCAGAGGAAATTTCAGCCCAAATAAATGCTTCACAGAGTTCAAGTAACAGACATCTCAACATCAACTATTCAGAGAATACTACGTGAAGCAGGCCTTTATGGTCAAATTGCTGTAAAGAAACCACTACTAAAGGGCACTAGTAATAAGAAAAGACTTGCTTGGACCAAGAAACACGAGCAATGGACATTAGACCGGTGGAAATCTGTGCTTTGGTCTAATGAGGTTAAATTTGAGATTTTTGGTTCCAACCGCCATGTCTATGTGAGATGCAGAGTAGTTGAACGGATGATCTCCGCATGTGTGGTACCCACCGTGAAGCATATAGGAAGAGGAGTGATGTTTTGAAGGTGCTTTGCTGGTGACACTGTCCGTGAGTTATTTACAATTCAAGGCACACTTAACGAGCATGGCTACCACAGCTGTGTGCAGCAAAACGCCATCCCATCTGGTTTGGGCTTAATGGGACTATCATTTGTTTTTCAACAGGACAATGACCCAACACACCTCCAGGCTGTGTAAGGGCTATTTGACCAAGGAAGAGAGTGATGGAGTGCTGCATCAGATGACCTGTCCTCCACAATCACCCGACCTCAACCCAAATTAGATGGTTTTGGATAAGTTGGACTGCAGAGTGAAGGAAAAGCAGCCAACAAGTGCTCAGCATATGTGGGAACTCATTCAA
This sequence comes from Salmo salar, assembly GCF_965601325.2. Taxonomy (NCBI): domain Eukaryota; kingdom Metazoa; phylum Chordata; class Actinopteri; order Salmoniformes; family Salmonidae; genus Salmo; species Salmo salar. Next base: position 49,730,696 of record NC_138293.1, read on the forward strand.
TATGGTTGGAAAAGCATTCCAGGTGAAACTGGTTGAGAAAATGCCAAGAGTGTGCAAAGCTGTCAAGGCATTTTTTTTAATTTTACCTTTATTTAACTAGGCAAATCAGTTAAGAACAAATTCTTATTTTCAATGACGGCCTAGGAACAGTGGGTTAACTGACTTGTTCAGTGGCAGAACGACAGATTTTTACCTTGTCAGCTCGGGGATTTGATCTTACAACCTTTTGGTTACAAGTCCAACGCTCTAACCACTAGGCTACCTGCCGCCGCAAAGGGTGGTTACTTTGAAGAATCGCAATTATAAAATATATTTAGATTTGTCTAACACTTTTTTTGGTTACTACATGATTCCATATGTGTTATTTTATAGTTCTGATGTCTTCACTATTATTGTACATTGTAGAAAATAGTCAAAATAAAGAAAAACCCCTCAATGAGTAGGTGTGTCCAAACATTTGACTGATACTGTAGTAGAGTAGTGCACTGGAGATAGGGGTGAGAACAGGTGGGTCTGGGCAGGTGTGATGTCATTGATGTTTGTGTGCATCTGTATGTTGTCCTTTGTATGTGTATGCTTCCTATTGTTTGAAAAAAATACAATGAACAAAATTCTTGATACATCTGTGGCATTGTGTTGTGTTACAAAACTGCACATTTTAGAGTGGTATTTTGTCCCCCAGCACAAGGTGCACCTGTGTAATGATCTTGCTGTTTAATCAGCTTCTTGATATGCCACACCTGTCAGCTGAATGGATTACCTTGGCAAATGAGAAATGCTCACTAACATGGATGTAAACAAATTTGTGCACAATATCTGAGAGACACATGCTTTTTTTGTGCATATTGAACATTTCTGGGATCTTTTATTCCAGCTTGTGGGACCAATACTTTACATTTTACATTTATAATTTTGTTCAGTGTAAATAAAATAAAAACATCCATTAGAGTAAATGTATTTAGGCTATCCACAATAGTATATCATGAGGGTACGGAAAGTTTGCGACTCAGAGCCAGAAAAAATTGTTTAGTCGGTCACCAATCCAATAAAATTTCACACATCTCGCCAATACAGGCCAATCAAATCAAGCTGTGCACACAAACTGAACTATGATCGTCGGAAGATTTTGAAAGGACTTAGTTTAGTTTGATGTGTTGTGAAAGAAAGGAAAGGTTTTTTATCAAATCCATATGTTTGAAAACAATGGAGATGGAGTAGACTGACCAGTTCTTCTTTAATTAGGGATCCCTTCTATCCCACTCCCGCTCGAATCCCGTTAACAGGATTGATTTGACAACACCCAGTGAAATTGCAGCGCGCCAAATTCAAAACCAGAAATATTCATAATAAAGATTCATAAAACATACAAGTGTTATACATCAGAATAAAGCTTAACTTCTTGTTAATCCAGCCAAGGTGTCAGATTTCAAAAAGGATTTATGGCGAAAGCACACCATGCGATTATCTGAGGACAGCACCCCGCATACAAACACATGAAAATGAGATTTCAACCAGGCAGATGCACGACAAAAGACAGAAAGAGCAATACAATTAATTCCTTACCCTTGAAGATCTTCTTCTGTTGGCACTCCAAAATGCCCCAGAAACATCACTAATGGTCCTTTTGTTCGATAATGTTGTTCTTTATGTCCCAAAAATGTCCATTTATTTGGCACGTTTGATTCAGAAATACAACTTGCCCAACATGCCTACAAAGTATCTAATAAGTCACCTGTAAACTTGGTCCAAACATTTCAAACAAGTTTCCTAATCCAACCTTAGGTACCCTAAAACGTAAATAATCGATACAATTTAAGACGGAATGAACTGTTTCTAATACCGGAAAAAAACTACGTGAAGCACCTTCCAGGTCGTACGCACCAAAAGACTTGAGTGCATCTGAGTGACACATGGAACGAACAGGAATACTTCTTCATTTCTCAAAAGAAAAACATCAACCAATTTCTAAAGACTGTTGACATCTAGTGGAAGCCTTAAGAACAGCAAGCATATTCCTATTAAAAAGAGCTTCCCATAGAAAACCGGAAAACACATTGACCTCAAAAATGTTTTTCCCTGGATGGATTGAACTCGGAGTTTCGCCTGCCAAATCAGTTCTGCTATACTCAAAAGACATTATTCAAACAGTTGTAGAAACTTCAGAGTGTTTTATATCCAAATCTACTAATAATATGCATATCCTAGCTTCTGGGCCTGAGTAGCAGGCAGTTTACTTTGGGCACGCTTTTCATCCGGATGTGAAAATACTGCCCCCTAGCCCAAAGAGGTTTTAAGCACAGGAGAGCTTTGCTTACCAAAAGTATGTGGACACCTGCTCGTCAAACATCTCATTCCAAAATCATGGGCATTAATATGGAGTTGGTCCCCCCTTTGCTGCTATAATAGCCTCCACTCTTCTGGAAGGATTTCTTCTAGATTGCTGCGGTGACTTGCTTCCATTCAGCCACAAGAGCAATAGTGAGGTTGGGCATGGATGTTGGGCGATTAGGCCTGGCTCGCAGTTGGCATTCCAATTCATCCCAAAGGTATTCAATGGGGTTGAGGTCAGGGCTGTGTGCAGGCTAGTCAAGTTCTTCCACACCAATCGACAAACCATTTCTGTACGGACCTCGCTTTCTGCATGGGGGCATTGTCATACTGAAACAGGAAAGGGCCTTCCCCAAACTGTAGCCACGAAGTTGGAAGCACAGAATTGTCTAGAATGTCATTGTATGCTGTAGCGTTAAGGTTTCCCTTCCCTGGAACTTAGGGACCTAGCCCAAACAATGAAAAATAGCCCCAGACCATTATTCCTCCTCCACCAAACCTTCCAGTTGGCACTATGCATTTGGGCAGGTAGCGTTCTCTTGGCATCCGCCAAACCCAGATTCGTCTGTCGGACTGCCAGATGGTGAAGCATGATTCATCACTCCAGAGAACTCGTTTCCACTGCTCCAGAGTCCAAATGCGGCGAGCTTTACACCACTCCAGCCGACGCTTGGCATTACGAATGGTAATCTTAGGCCTGTGTTCGGCTGCTCAGCCATGGAAACCCATTTTATGAAGCTCTCGATGAACAGTTATTGTGCTGACGTTGATTCCAGAGGCACTTTGGAACTCGGTAGTGAGCGTTGCAACCGAGGATAGTAACAGTGTGGCTGAAATAGCTGAATCCACTCATTTGAAGGGGTGTCCACATACTTTTGAATAAACTGTTTAGTGTATATTTTGCTGTGGATGGCTTTAGCAGCTAGTATAGGTAGATATCTAATTGTCTAAATCCCCCATACTCATCTGGGGGACCGCGGTCCGGATCTGGACTCAGACCGGGATCAATAGAGTAGAGTTGCAGTAAATTAGCTTTTAAAGAAAAAAACTAAAAGTCTGTCCCATGCAAAATGTATAGACTTGTTGGAAATTTACTTTAAAACAGTAAAATGTTATCTTCTGCAACAACAGGGGTGTGAACTGTTTGGGATGACATGGGCTGCGAGGTGGGGTTTGTTACTACACCGATAAATGACAATATCCATCTGGACCTTTGCCACGTAGGAAATTTGTGTGACCGGATCTACTTGAGTACCCTTTGTCTAAATGCAGAAAAAGTGCAGTAACTGCAGTCAACTGTGGTATATTGGACGCAGTAATTGCAGAATAACTGCAGTGTACGGCACTCTGTCTGCGATCTTTTTTTGTAAGTGTCTCATATACAAAACAAGGTTTGAGACATTGTAGACCCCTTTCAATTCACCTACAATCAACAGAGAGGAGTGGACAATGCTCTTGTGTACTTCCTACGGTTGGCTCAGTCCCATCTTCAGAAGCCTATTCCCAGATGGTGTTTGTGGACTTTTCCAGTGCTTTTAACACAATACAGCCACATCTAATGGGTCCAAATCTCATTCTGTAGATTTGATATTTTTGTAAAATAGACCACAATGGGTGAGATTCAACAGTGAGCGCAGGATAAAGAAAACTACCTCAACTGGATCACCATAGGGCTCAGTCATCTCTCCTGTCCCATTTACTCTATACAGATGACTGTAGGAGCACTTGCCCTGGGATAAGGTGCATAAAATACTAATGTGACACTCTTGACACCGTCCAATTCTGATGACATGATTCAGTATACAGTGGACAAGTTTGACCTCTAGTGCAAGGAGAACTTCCTGGATCTGAATGCCACCAAGACCAAAGACCTTCTCATAGACTTTAGGAAGAAATCATCCGCTCTGAAAGAAATCACCATTGGTGACTAGAGCATAGAGCTGGTGCATAACTACAATAGCTGTCAATAAGCTGAACTTTGGAGCCAACAGTGGGCAAGTGTTATCTAAATGTCAGTCAAGACTGTACTTCCTACGTAAACTTAGAAGGCTGAATGTCAATCAGTCCATTTACAGATGTTTAATTGAACCAGTCTTAACATTTAGTGTAGTTGTCTGTTTTGGGTCCCTCACATGGGAAGTTAGAATACCCTAGAGAGAGTTGTGCAGGTCAATGGTAAGATTGTAGGGAGAAAGCAAAAGGCTCTCAGACATTTACAAACAGTTCACACGTAAGAGGGGTAAATAAATAATTTTGGATTTTGCACATCCACTGAACAGCCAACTGCAATCAGGGAACAGTCTCAGGTCTTTGCCTCTTACAACCAAGATAAGGCTTTTAAGTGAACATTTACTTGTATGACTTACGTTTATCTTGTATAGCACATCTCTTTAATGAAATAGATTTTTGTGACTTACATTACTCTTGTATATACAGTACCTTGTAACATTTGTATTTGTCATGTGTGAATGTTGCTATTTATATTTTTACTATATATCTTTATCTTATCCAATTTACGTTCCTTCTGGAAAAATAAAGGAATTCAATTAGCTTGCTTGGTCATGAGTCATGCCATACAGTATTTAGAGAGAGCTAGGATTTTTAGCAATGTAATGTAATTTGTCTGTGTAAATTAGGATAAAGTTCATAGACTCAGTAATACTAAGTACATGTAACTGTGTGAGTCAACACACTATAGGTACAGCTAGACAATCTCTGTATCTGAGAATATAAGCATAGAACGTCTGTGTTTGGGACATTGTCATGTCAGTGATATGATCAACTACGTAAGTTGCCACATAAAGCAGAATTTTCAGATATATACAGTACCAGTCAAAAGTTTGGACACACCTCCTTATTCCAGGGTTTTTCTTAATTCTTTTGTATTTTTAACCAGGTAGGCCAGTTGAGAACAAGTTCTCATTTACAACTGCAACCTGGCCAAGATAAAGCAAAGCAGTGCGACACAAACAACAACAGAGTTTCACGTGGAATAAACAAACGTACTGTCAATAACACAATAGAAAAGTCTATATATAGTGTGTGCAAATGAAGCAAGATTAGGAAGGTAAGGCAATAAATAGGTCATAGTGGCAAAATAATTTCAATTTAGCAAATAAACACTGGAGTGATAGATGTGCAGAAGATGAATGTGCAAGTAGAGATACTGGGGTGCAAAGGAGAAAAAATAAATATATAACAATATGGGGATGAGGTAGTTGGACGGGCTATTTACAGATGGGCTATGTACAGGTGCAACGATCTGTAAGCTGCTCTGATTGCCGATGCTTAAAGTTAGTGAGTGAGATATGAGTCTCCAGCTTCAGTGATTTTTGCAATTCGATCCAGTCATTGGCAGTAGAGAATTGGAAGGAAAGGAGGCCAAAGGAGGAATTGGTTTTGGGGGTGACAAGTGAAATATACTTGCTGGAGCGCGTGTTACGGATGGGTGCTGCTATGGTGACCTGTAGGCTGAGATAAGGCGGGGATTTACCTAGCAAAGACTTATAGATGACCTGGAGCCAGTGGGTTTGGCGACGAATATGAAGCAAGGGCCAGCCAACGAGAGCATACAGGTCGCAGTGGTGGGTAGTATATGGGGCTTTGGTGATGAAACGGATGGCACTTAGACTGCATGCAATTTGCTGAGTAGAGTGTTGGAGGCTATTTTGGAAATGACATCGCCGAAGTCAAGAATCGGTAGGATAGTCAGTTTTACGAGGGTATGTTTGGCAGCATGAGTGAGTCTAGCCAGACACCCAGGTATTTGTAGTTGTCCACATATTCTAAGTCAGAACCGTCCAGAGTAGTGATGCTGGACGGGCGGGCAGGTGCGGGCAGCGATCGGTTGAAGAGCATGCATTTAGTTATACTTGCATTTAAGAGCAGATGGAGGCCACGGAAGGAGAGTTGTATGGCATTGAATCTCGTCTGGAGGTTAGTTAACACAGTGTCCAAAGAATGGCCAGAAGTATACAGAATGGTGTCGTCTGCGTAGAGGTGGATTAGCGCCTACTGAAACTGAACAGGAAGTTCAGAGATAAGTGAAGGCGTTAGGACATAACCTAATGTAGCCTATATATATTTTATCAATCTAATTCAACATCACCTTTTCTATTTCAAGGGGGTTTACTTATTCATTTTGCATTTCCACGATGTTCTATTGTTGCCTCCAAAGCTAAATTGCCTTCAATCCTTTAGGTATGTCCAGTGTGCCCAGGCACCCAGGCCTTGTATGAGTGAGTGAGTGAGTGAGTGAGTGAATGAATGAAGGAAAGAGGGAGTGAGTGATGTAAAGATGGTGTGAATGAGTGAGGAAAGCGCGTGAATGCATTACTTTTAATTATTCAATACATATGAATTGCTTTGAATGTTTATTTTATTTAAAAATATTACTGCTATATTTTTACAAATCTTTTTTTATATATACAGATGTGCCTTGTTGCATCTCAAACAATAAATGAACTTAGTTCGTAGTGTACAATCATTTCCTCTCTTACTTTTTAAATGTATTGCATGGAAAAGATCATGTGTAAAAGTAACTTCTGCGAAATTATCTATTAGGTCAATGTTTATAATGTAAAAGTAACTCAATTACCTTTACTCTGAGTACTTTTTACATTTGCTACTTGAGTTGATTTTAACACTGGTAGTTTTACTACTATTTTAATAAAATGTCATTAAAGTAACTCAATTACCTTTACTCTGAGTACTTTTTAAATTCGCTACTTTTGACTTCTACTTGAGTTGATTTTAACACTGGTAGTTTTACTACTATTTTAATAAAATGTCATTAAAGTAACTGTACTTCTACTTGAGTAGGACATTTCAGTACTTTTTCCACCCCTGTTCATTTACGATGAGATAAGACAGAATAACACAACATCAGACCACTATCCATCATATTCTCTCCTAGATATGTTAATCTCCACTCAAACTTAGTTTTAATTACATTTGCAACAATAACAACATTCTCACTCAATTCCAAATCTAATATATTTTACCTAAGGGGGAATATACAGTTGGGGGGCAGGTGGGATGGAGGTGCACAATCTCATATCTCAAACCTACTTGCCAAAACATTTTCCCCATTCCACCCCTTTCCCAGCTGTTGGCTTGGGGAGTCTAATCCTGTAAGCGACCCTCCCAGCCCTCCCCAAAAGTAGGGCCCTAAAGCAGTTACACGCCCTCCAACCACCTCCACCCCCCAGTCCTGGGCATCATCATTTTCCAGCAACCATCCATCTTCGACCAGCGATTAATTCTCCTGGTTTCTGCGCGCCACCCATAAATCCTGGCACACTTAATTAATTTCACTGCGGAATGGGGGGCTCCCGTAAAGCAGAGCATTGTTCTCGCAAAAGCCCATATTAATTATGCTATTTTACAGGCATCTCATTGAAGGCTGTGTTTCATTTTTCATAATTGCATTTCCAACAACAACGTGGGCAACAAAAGGAGCCTAATTATGAGTTTGGCGGCACGCTCCTTCGCAATAAGTCAATGTTAGCATCAGGCTGCATAGCGACGGCTGCAGCGCTAAGGCACTACAGCGTTCAGCTTAACCCGGCAGAATCGTTATTGTAGTGCTTGCTTCCTGCGTTGCGTTGTGTTATTGTTATTATTATTTGAGTGTGGAGACTGGGAAGGAGGAAGATTATAATGCAGAACATATTGAGAGGGTAAGGTGGGCTTCTGGTATAAATTTTGCTGAGGAAATTAGAGAAAATATTGTCATGTTGAGGCTCTGGCTCTCATTACTCTTCTCATGGAGATTATCGAGTCGCAGAGGAAACTTTTCAGCTGCTCTTCTGCGGTGCAGAGTACACCATGCTGCTATGCCCAGTCCAAAATCCACCCTCACCCTACTTCTTACCTGTAACACCAGGAATTTAGTTTACTGCTCCACCAAGCCCTTTAGAAGGCTAGGTGGAGTTCCCACCATATTGCTTTCACCCATCCAATCCTTCCAGATATATGTGATATGTTCTAGGGGTTAGAGGCTAGGGGTTGACTTCCCCTGTCCATTACCCTGCACTACCTATCAGAGACAGAGGGTGCGGATGTGAACGTGTGTGTGTGTGTGTGGATACATTAAAAAAAAAAGGTGTTGGGGTGTGGAAAGGGGATAAGAGAAAGGAAAGGCAGGGCTAGGTTGTGTGTGTTGTCTGTAGTAATATCACCATTGATCAGTGGTGTTACATTTGACTGCAGTGGGGCCTTTTACCTTACATTAGCCTCTTACGGTAGTAGCCTAGCCATGTGCAAGGACCATAGGTCCAGTCACAGCGACTTTGAGAGAGTGTGTGGGGGGGTTCTTCTGTGTTTGATTTCTTCCCTTTCCTCCCTTGTCAAGGCCATTGGTGATCAGTGGAGGTTAAAAGTTACAAATCCTCTTCACATTCTACCCCTTCTACCCTGGTCTCCCCTCCTAACACACCTCATTCATATTCGGGGGCCATGGCTCCTGGGGTGTGCTTGCCTGCGTGTGTGCAGGGCCGTGGCTCCCAGGAAGGGTCTGTGGGGATCGGAGGGAGTGGAGGGCAATTACTCCTCTCGTTTAATTGGAGTTATGATTTTAGCAGTCTGACAGAGATGGATCACCCAGCAGGACCTCAGTCTGTACTACTACTGTCTGGATGGGGGATGAGAATGGAGAAGAGAGAGGGAGAGAAAGACTGGGGGAAAAATCAAGAAGAGGGATATAGAGTGAAAGGAAAAGAAAGAGAGGGGGAAACCAGTAGCTTGATCTACAGGTTAACTGTGCACTGTAAGAGTCATTAGTGATGAGACTATCGATGCCTGGATTATTCTGTTAATGTAACTAAGTGAACTGGATTTCCCCTATCCATCTCCACTTACAGTTTACTTTCCCAGGAGGAAGCTGGCGAGAAGGAAAAAAGGAGTTGGTGGAGAGGTGTGTGTGTGTGTGTGTGTGTGTGTGTGTGTGTGTGTGTGTGTAGGGGGTAATGCCTCAGATGGAGGTGTATTAGTGTAGCCCAGTGTGAAGACTAGCTGGGGTCTAACGAGGTGCTCCTCACCATCTCCATACCTCAGGACCCGTAAAGCTGTCACTGGAATTAAGAGGCCGCTATTATAGGTGCCCATACATGTGCCTGGGCCAAATGAAGGAGCTGCAAAATGCCCCGCTTCCCAGGGCCAGGAGGAACAGGTACTTTTAGCTGCTTAGTGAATCATCTTCAGGGAAGGAGCTGTGGTTTCTCCACTTCTCTGCTTCAATATGCATACATGCACATATAGAGACATCAGACATAACTTTTTCGTTCTCTCTTTCTCACACATACAATGTGTATTTTCACATGGACACACACAGACATATCTAATTAAAACAGGAATGGGCAACTTTGATAGGGGTGAGGGCCACCAAAAATAGGAACTGACCATGAGGGGCCGCAGTGGCTCTCGGGTGTGAGTACCCACGTCCATACCCACACATGCAGTCAGAGCCGGCCCTTTTGGGTCCCTAAGCTAAATTTTGTTGACCCCCCATAATTTCCTACACATTTTGCCATAGGGTGGCAAGAATGATTTGCAGTTTTTGTCTGAGTGAGAGTGACTGATAAAATCAATAAGGGTCCCCCGATCGGTAATTCGACCATGATTACTCCAAGTTTAGATAGGTGGCCGCTAGACTAATTTACCAATCTAAAACATGTTGCTGACATGGGCTAATTCAATGACTGTCATTAAAGAGAAAAACTGCTGATGCACAAGCTATTTTTTAAATTGCACCTTGTGTATTCTACTATTCGAACTCTCAACAGTACGCTGAGACCCCGACTGAGTTCCTAAAAATACAAATAAACATTTTGTTTGTTTTTTGGGGGGGCCAGCTGCCCATCCCTGAACTAAAACATCATCATGTGATCCACTCAAAGAGAGATTCACACAATATAATTAACACCGTCTCTTCTCCCCCTCTTTTCCCCTCCAGTTTGGATCCAGGTATGATAAACTATTCCTCCCAGAGAGTCAGACAAACCAGACACTTAGATAATCAGGTAAGAGATAGATTCATAGATGAAGAATTGTTATGAAAACTGTTTTCCTGTTGATACTCCCTCTCTTTCACCCATCTCACATACTCTGTTACTGTGACAAAAAAGCGAGGATGGGAAAGGGAGGATCACAAAGCTCTCTCTCCCTCGCTCGCCCTCTCTCTCCCTCTCTCTTGCTCTCTCTGAAACAATAATAAAAATAGCAGTGTGAGTGGACAGGCCGGAGTAGTCCATTACTCACAGCCGCTTTTGGCGGGGCTGTAAAAATGTGCTGCCCACTGCAGAAGCATGCATCACCACCAGCCCAAAACAAATGGTCTGTCTCCAACGTATTTACCTCCAATTGTTCAAACGCTTGTAGGGAAAACCACGACACATCCAGACAATTCAGACCTCTCCAGCTGAGAAAAGGGAGAGGGGGACCGAGAGAGAGCAAGTGTAGGGGGGAGAGCGAGAGAGGGATAAAAAGTGTCAGAGAAGATGATGTCTGTCAGAGGTACACTCTGTTTTCATTTGACTTTTGTTCAGACATTGTCTTCTGTGCCGCTCGGATGGTATGTCTAATTGGTCAGTCCAATAACCCAATTAGTCTAGGTCAGACAGGTGTGTGTATTTGTGTGTGTGTTCGTGCGCGCGCCTGTTACCCTGAGAGAGAGAGAGAGAGAGAGAGAGGGAGGGATGGATGGATGAAGGGAGAGTGATGTGAGCGAGACCAAGGCATGTGAAAAAAGGATTGAGGTAGTGTGGGTGTTCTTTATAAGATATCAATTTCTGATCCAAGACAATTTTTTGATCTTCAAGTTACTGTATCCCCATCCCCCTCATCAAACTCTCTGTTTTTTCTCCAGAGACAAAGTGTGTCTGAGTTTGTGATCTTTACTGTGGGGTATGTGATTTTGGAATCTGTATATGGGACACTTTATAGTTAGCAGAATGGGTGTAGTGGTTATGGCTATAGTCTTAGTCAGTTGGGTTGTAATCTGAAAAGCTAGATAAGCCCCCTGTGGGTTTGGGCTGGTACAGCTTCCAGGGTGTTATAGCTGTGACTGATGACAGAGCACTTCCCTAAATGATCCTCTTGATTAAGATTATGCTTTACTTTATGTCACTCCTGTTCATCATTAGCTGGGATAAGGCTGGAAACAATGGGTAGTTTACAATATAGTGTTAGTTCATTATTTACCCACTGTTGTTCTCTTCATCAGAGGGAACCTCACAGATCTTTATTTAACTAAGAAAATCAGAACCTGTTGGGGATAGGGGGCAGTATTGAGAATTTTGAAAAAAATATGTGCCCATTTTTAACTGCCTCCTACACCAACTCAGAAGCTAGGCTATACATATTATTAACAGATTTGGATAGAAAACACTCTGAATTTTCTAAAACTGTTTGAATGGTGTCTGTAAGTATAACAGAACTCATATGGCAGTCAAAACCCTGAGACAAATTCTGACAGGAAGTGGATACCTGATGTGTTGAATTACTTTTAAGCCTATGCCATTGAAACACACAGGGATGTATTAATCATTGAGCACTTCCTACCCCATCCACTAGATGTCACCAGTCTTTACAAAGTGGTTTGAGTCTTCTACTGTGAAAACTGACCGAACAAGAGACTTGGAACGTTGGTCATAAGCGGATGGCCGATACGACTCTGGCGCGTGAGTGCATGTTTGGGTACTCTCATTCCAATACGTTTTAAAAGAGAATGCAATCGTCCGCCTTGAATATTATTGAAGTTCTGATTGAAAAAGGCCCTAATGATTTATGCTATACAGCGTTTGACATGTTTGAAAGAACGTAAATATTTTTTTTCCTTCTTTGATGAAGACAAGTCCGGCGGGCGTCATTCATGTTTTTGAGTAGCCTACAGGACGCGCTAACAACACGGAGCTTTTTGGACATAAATTATGAGCTTTTTCGAACAAAACTACATTAGTTATGGACCTGGGATTCCTGGAAGTTCCTTCTGATGAAGATAATCAAAGGTAAGGGATTATTTACATAGTATTTTAGATTTTAGATCTCTCCAACATGGCGCTTAGTCTGTATCGCAAAGCCTATTTTTCTGGGCGCAGTACTCAGATTATTGCAAAGTGTGATTTCCCAGTAAAGTTATTTTTAAATCTGGCAATGCGGTTGCGTTCAAGTGATGTTATTATATTGTCATTCAAAGAATTATAGATTATTTTACCAATGTTTTCGAATAGTAATTATTTAATTTGTTGTGCTGATTGACTGGCGGTATTGGAGGGAAAATATTTCCTCAACATCAACGCCATAGTAAAATGCTGTTTTTGGATATAACCTCTCTGGGCTAGGCGGGACGAATTCGTCCCACCTATGCAACAGCCAGTTGAATCCCGTGGCGCGATTTTCAAATACCTTAGAAATGCTATTACTTCAATTTCTCAAACATATGACTATTTTACAGCATTTTAAAGACAAGACTCTCGTTAATCTAACCACACTGTCCGTTTTCAAAAAGGCTTTACAACAAAAGCAAAACATTAGATTATGTCAGCAGAGTACCCAGCCAGAAATAATCAGACACCCATTTTTCAAGCTAGCATATAATGTCACAAAAACCCAAACCACAGCTAAATGCAGCACTAACCTTTGATGATCTTCATCAGATGACAACGCTAGGACATTATGTTATACAATACATGCATGTTTTGTTCAATCAAGTTCATATTTATATCAAAAAACAGCTTTTTACATTAGCATGTGACGTTCAGAACTAGCATACCCACCGCAAACTTCCGGTGAATTTACTAACAATTTACTAAATTACTCACGATAAACATTCACAAAAAGCATAACAATTATTTTAAGAATTATAGATACAGAACTCCTCTATGCACTCGATATGTCCGATTTTAAAATAGCTTTTTGGTGAAAGCACATTTTGAAATATTCTAAGTACATAGCCCAGCCATCACGGGCTAGCTATTTAGACACCCAGCAAGTTTAGCCTTCACCAAAATCAGATTTACTATTACAAAAGTTTGATTACCTTTTGTCTTCGTCAGAATGCACTCCCAGGACTGCTACTTCAATAACAAATGTTGGTTTGGTCCAAAATAATCCATCGTTATATCCAAATAGCGGCGTTTTGTTCGTGCGTTCCAGACACTATCCGAAATGGTAAATCAGGGTCGCGAGCATAGCGCAATTCGTGACAAAAAAAATCTAAATATTCCATTACCGTACTTCGAAGCATGTCAACCGCTGTTTAAAATCCATTTTTATGCCATTTTTCTCGTAAAAAAGCAATAATATTCCGACCGGGAATCTCCGTTTAGGTAAACAGAGGAAAGAAAACAAAGCATTCGGTCGACGCGGGCACGAGCCTGAGTCTCACAGTACTGTAACCAGCCACTACCCAAACGCGCTACTTTTTTTCAGCCAGAGCCTGCAAAGCCACGATTCAGCTTTTTGACGCCTTCTGAGAGACCATGTGAGCCGTAGGAAGTGTCACGTAACAGCAGAGATCCTTTGTAATGGATAGCGATGGCAATGAAGGCCAAGAAATGGTCAGACAGGGTACTTCCTGTACAGAATCTTCTCAGGTTTTGACCTGCCATTTGAGTTCTGTTATACTCACAGACACCATTCAAACAGTTTTAGAAACTTTGGAGTGTTTTCTATCCAAAGCCAATAATTATATGCATATTCTAGTTACTGGGCAGGAGTAGTAACCAGATTAAATCGGGTACATTTTTTATCCAGCCGTGTCAATACTGCCCCCTAGCCCTAACAGGTTAAATATGAACTTGATAGAACAAAAAATGCATGTATTGTCTAACATAATGTCCTAGGAGTGTCATCTGATGAAGATTGTCAAAGGTTAGTGCATAATTTTAGCTGGTTTTCTGCTTTTGGTGACGCCTGTCTTTGCATTGACAAAACATTACACACAGCTATTTTCAATGTACTGTCCTAACATAATCTAACTTTATGCTTTCGCCGTAAAGCCTTTTTGAAATCGGACAACGTGGTTAGATTAAGGAGATGTTTATCTTTCAAAGGGTGTAAGATTGTTGTATGTTTGAGAAATTTGAATTATGACATTTAATTGTTTTCAAATTTGGCGCCCTTGATATTTCACCTGCTCTTGATAGGGTGTACCAGGGGTATTCCCAGACAGGTTAAGAACAAATTCTTATTTACAATGACGGCCTACCCCGGCCAAACCCAGACGACGCTGGGCCAATTGTGCACCGCTCTATGGGACTCCCAATCATGGCCGGATGTGATACAGCCTGGAATCAAACCAGGGTCTGTAGTGATGCCTCTAGCACTGAGATGCAGTGCCTTAGACCGCTGCTCCACTCCAGAGCCCAGATCTGTAGCCCATAGCTCGATACATGTACTTTTTCAAACACACACACACACACACACACACACACATTAAATACTTTCTTTGAATCCACCAATCAAATTTATTAAAAAAGTATCCAAATATTTCAAAGGTCCCTGTAGCAAGAGGTCGCCGATAGACATGGCAGCTCTGCTTCTAGCTCCTAAGCAACTTTCCAGTATTTTGTTATTTTGTGTGTTATTTCTTACATTATTAGCCCAGAACGTTTTTTGTGTTATTATATACAGCCCGGGAATAACTTTTGGATATCAGAGCGACGGTAACTCACCAGCATTACAACCAGGAATACAACTTTCCGAAATTGGATCCTTTGTTCGTACCCCCCAGGGCAATTGAACTCATCCCAGAGGCTGCTCCAAATCACCGCCGGAGGAGTAGAGGTATTCGGAGTGGACATCTAGTCCGACCCAGGAGGCGGGCACACCATCCACCGTTTCTGAGTATATTACTCGCTAATGTTCAGTCTTTGGAGCTCAGGGCGAGGATCTCCTTCCAGAGAGACATCAGGGACTGTAACGTACTCTGTTTCATGGAATCACAGCTATCTCAGAATATAATGTACCTGTCAATACAGCCAGCTGGGTTTTCAGTTCATCACACAGACAGGAATGCGAACTCTCTGGGAAGAAGAAAGGCGGGGGTGTATGTTTCATGATTAACTACTCATGGTGTGATTGTGATATCCTGTGAGGCCGCATTTATTGTAGCTGGAGATTTTAACAAAGCAAATTTGATGAAAACGCTACCGAAGTTCTATCAAGACATTGACTGTAGTACCCACTAAGGAAAAACACTATATCCCTGCTACTCACCTTTTCGAGATGCCTACAAGGCCCTCCCTTCGGCAAATCAGATCATGACTCCATTTTGCTCCTCTCTTCCTATAGGCAGAAACTCAAACAGGAAGTACCTGTGCTAAGGTCTATTCAACACTGGTCTGATCAATTGGAATCCATGCTTCAAAATTGTTTTGGTCACACGGACTGGGATGTGTTCCGGGCCTCTGAGAATAACATTGATGCTGACATGGGCACGTTGACTGAGTTTGTCAGGAATGTTACAGATGCACAATTGAGAGCATCTAGTCAGGCTGTATCACCGCCTGGTATGGCAACTGCACTGCCCGCATGCATGGATCTCGACCTTCGCCTCTCCTGAGTCCGTATAGGAGTTGCAGCGATGGGACAAGAATGTAACTACCATTTGGATATCACAAAACTGGGGAGAAAAAACGAGTACAAAATAAATAATACGCACGCACACACACAGCCATTTCCTGTTACAAGGAATCAACAACCCATACATTTTACATTTACATTTTAGTCATTTAGCAGACGCTCTTATCCAGAGCGACTTACAAATTGGTGCATTCACCTATAATATCCAGTGGAACAACCACTTTACAATAGTGCATCTAAATCTTTTAAGGGGGGGAGGTTAGAAGGATTACCTTATCCTATCCCAGGTATTCCTTGAAGAGGTGGGGTTTCAGGTGTCTCCGGAAGGTGGTGATTGACTCCGCTGTCCTGGCGTCGTGAGGGAGCTTGTTCCACCATTGGGGTGCCAGAGCAGCGAACAGTTTTGACTGGGCTGAGCGGGAACTGTGCTTCCTCAGAGGTAGGGAGGCGAGCAGGCCAGAGGTGGATGAACGCAGTGCCCTTGTTTGGGTGTAGGGCCTGATCAGAGCCTGAAGGTACGGAGGTGCCGTTCCCCTCACAGCTCCGTAGGCAAGCACCATGGTCTTGTAGCGGATGCGAGCTTCGACTGGAAGCCAGTGGAGAGAGCGGAGGAGCGGGGTGACGTGAGAGAACTTGGGAAGGTTGAACACCAGACGGGCTGCGGCGTTCTGGATGAGTTGTAGGGGTTTAATGGCACAGGCAGGGAGCCCAGCCAACAGCGAGTTGCAGTAATCCAGACGGGAGATGACAAGTGCCTGGATTAGGACCTGCGCCGCTTCCTGTGTGAGGCAGGGTCGTACTCTGCGAATGTTGTAGAGCATGAACCTACAGGATCGGGTCACCGCCTTGATGTTGGTGGAGAACGACAGGGTGTTGTCCAGGGTCACGCCAAGGCTCTTAGCACTCTGGGAGGAGGACACAAGGGAGTTGTCAACCGTGATGGCGAGATCATGGAACGGGCAGTCCTTCCCCGGGAGGAAGAGCAGCTCCGTCTTGCCGAGGTTCAGCTTGAGGTGGTGATCCGTCATCCACACTGATATGTCTGCCAGACATGCAGAGATGCGATTCGCCACCTGGTTGTCAGAAGGGGGAAAGGAGAAGATTAATTGTGTGTCATCTGCATAGCAATGATATGAGAGACCATGTGAGGATATGACAGAGCCAAGTGACTTGGTGTATAGCGAGAATAGGAGTGGGCCAAGAACAGAGCCCTGGGGGACACCAGTGGTGAGAGCACGTGGTGCGGAGACAGATTCTCGCCACGCCACCTGGTAGGAGCGACCTGTCAGGTAGGACGCAATCCAAGCGTGCGCGGTGCCAGAGATGCCCAGCTCGGAGAGGGTGGAGAGGAGGATCTGATGGTTCACGGTATCAAAGGCAGCAGATAGGTCTAGAAGGATGAGAGCAGAGGAGAGAGAGTTAGCTTTAGCAGTGCGGAGAGCCTCCGTGACACAGAGAAGAGCAGTCTCAGTTGAATGCCCAGTCTTGAAACCTGACTGATTAGGATCAAGAAGGTCATTCTGAGAGAGATAGCAAGAGAGCTGGCCAAGCACGGCGCGTTCAAGAGTTTTGGAGAGAAAGGAAAGAAGGGATACTGGCCTGTAGTTGTTGACATCGGAGGGATCGAGTGTAGGTTTTTTCAGAAGGGGTGCAACTCTCGCTCTCTTGAAGACGGAAGGGACGTAGCCAGCGGTCAAGGATGCGTTGATGAGCGAGGTGAGGTAGGGGAGAAGGTCTCCGGAAATGGTCTGGAGAAGAGAGGAGGGGATAGGGTCAAGTGGGCAGGTTGTTGGGCGGCCGGCCGTCACAAGACGCGAGATTTCATCTGGAGAGAGAGGGGAGAAAGAGGTCAAAGCACAGGGTAGGGCAGTGTGAGCAGGACCAGCAGTGTCGTTTGACTTAGCAAACGAGGATCGGATGTCGTCAACCTTCTTTTCAAAATGGTTGACGAAGTCATCCGCAGAGAGGGAGGAGGGGGGGGGAGGGGGAGGAGGATTCAGGAGGGAGGAGAAGGTAGCAAAGAGCTTCCTAGGGTTAGAGGCAGATGCTTGGAGTTTAGAGTGGTAGAAAGTGGCTTTAGCAGCAGAGACAGAAGAGGAAAATGTAGAGAGGAGGGAGTGAAAGGATGCCAGGTCCGCAGGGAGGCGAGTTTTCCTCCATTTCCGCTCGGCTGCCCAGAGCCCTGTTCTGTGAGCTCGCAGTGAGTCGTCGAGCCACGGAGCAGGAGGGGAGGACCGAGCCGGCCTGGAGGATAGGGGACAGAGGAGATCAAAGGATGCAGAGAGGGAGGAGAGGAGGGTTGAGGAGGCAGAATCAGGAGATAGGTTGGAGAAGGTTCGAGCAGAGGGAAGAGATGATAGGATGGAAGAGGAGAGAGTAGCGGGGGAGAGAGAGCGAAGGTTGGGACGGCGCAATACCATCCGAGTAGGGGGAGAGTGAGAAGTGTTGGATGAGAGCGAGAGGGAAAAGGATACAAGGTAGTGGTCGGAGACTTGGAGGGGAGTTGCAATGAGATTAGTGGAAGAACAGCATCTAGTAAAGATGAGGTCAAGCGTATTGCCTGCCTTGTGAGTAGGGGGGGAAGGTGAGAGGGTGAGGTCGAAAGAGGAGAGGAGTGGAAAGAAGGAGGCAGAGAGGAATGAGTCGAAGGTAGACGTGGGGAGGTTAAAGTCACCCAGAACTGTGAGAGGTGAGCCATCCTCAGGAAAGGAACTTATCAAGGCGTCAAGCTCATTGATGAACTCTCCAAGGGAACCTGGAGGGCGATAAATGATAAGGATGTTAAGCTTGAAAGGGCTGGTAACTGTGACAGCATGGAATTCAAATGAGGAGATAGACAGATGGGTCAGGGGAGAAAGAGAGAATGTCCACTTGGGAGAGATGAGGATTCCAGTGCCACCACCCCGCTGGCTCGATGCTCTAGGGGTATGCGAGAACACGTAGTCAGACGAGGAGAGAGCAGTAGGAGTAGCAGTGTTATCTGTGGTGATCCATGTTTCCGTCAGCGCCAGGAAGTCTAGGGACTGGAGGGTAGCATAGGCTGAGATGAACTCAGCCTTGTTGGCCGCAGACCGGCAGTTCCAGAGGCTGCCGGAGACCTGGAACTCCACGTGGGTCGTGCGCGCTGGGACCACCAGGTTAGAGTGGCAGCGGCCACGCGGTGTGGAGCATTTGTATGGCCTGTGCAGAGGAGAGAGAACAGGGATAGGCAGACACATAGTAGACAAGCTACAGAAGAGGCTACGCTAATGCAAATGAGATTGGAGTGACAAGTGGACTACACGTCTCGAATGTTCAGGAAGTTAAACTTACGTTGCAAAAATGTTATTGACTAAAATGATACAGTACTGCTGGCTGGTGGAGTAGGCTAGCTAGCAGTGGCTGTGTTGTTGACTTTGAACGTGTAGCTGGCTAGGTAACCTCGGTAGTTTCAGTACTACACCTTGTCATGATACAAAGCAACTTTGTAGCTAGCTAGCTAACATAACACTAATCAAGACGTTCCTTGTAGTGTATTTAGTTTCAACAATGCTGCTCGTCGGTAATAGTTGGCTAGGTTAGAAAAAATGGCGTCGCGGGGGACGGAAATAGCTGGCTAGCTAACCTCGATGGCTGGCTAGCTAACAATTATCAATTAACAATTATCAAGTTATGACAAAGACAACTAGGTAGCTAGCTAGGTAACACTGCACTAGTCAAATCGTTCCGTTGTTTAGTATTAGTAACTACAGCGCTGCTAGTCGGTAACGGATGGCTAGCTGGCAGTGGGTTAATGATGACTAGGTGTGTTGAGTAAGTCTGGCGCCGCGTCGCGGCTGGCTAGCACACCTCGATAATACTCAAACTCAAACTACACAATTATCTTAGATACAGAGACAGCACAGACAACTATGTAGCTGGCTAACTAACACTAACACCACACTAATCAAGTCGTTGCGTTGTAATGTAATACAACCTGAACATGACTGCTTACTACTGATGTTTTCACTTAGAACCATATCATAAACCAACCATCTGTGTGTGTTGGTGTGCATTTGTTCATGTGCTTGTGTGAGAGAGAGAATTAAAAAAATATATAGAAACATTTAAAAACCTATCCTTTTTAGATAACTATGCTAATAACCACCAAATAACTGATTAAAACACAATGTTTTGCAATGAAGGTTTACAGTAGCCTCAACAGCACTCTCTGGGGTAGGACCATGCTGTAGCCAGAGGACAGCAATTTTCCGTCCTCCTCTAGGTACATTGACTTCAATACATAACCTAGGAGGCTCATGGTTCTCACCCCCTTCCATAGACTTACACAGTAATTATGACAACTTCCGGAGGATGTCTTCCAACTTATCAGAGCTCTTGCAGCATGAACTGACATGTTATCCACCCAATAAATGGATCAGAGAATTAATCTAGTACTGAAAGCATACACTATAGCTAGCTAGCACTGCAGTACATAATATGTGGTGAGTGGTTGACTCAGAGAGGGAAAGACAATAGTTGAACAGTTTTGAACAAATACATAAAGAGAGAGAGAGAGAGAAAGATTGTTTGTTGTATTTTTTTAACTTTCAGTTACATAGCTAACTAATGCTGCTTGCTAATTTAGCCTACTCAAACAACCGGCTCAAACAGAGAGGAATTATATTTATGTTAGCTAGCTGGCTAAGGCTATCCAACACTTGAAATTTTCCAAGTCAAGGTAAGCTTTCAGTTTTATTAATGTATTGCCACCGGGGGCCACCGGTGTAACTGCTAAACTGCTTTTGCCGTACGATGTTCTGGGTGATTGTAGCGGGTTGGACGACATTATGCCTGGTGAAAACCAAACACTGCATTCCACAGTAAGAACCTCATATGAACGGTCAAGCATGGTGATGGTCGTGTGATTGTTTGGGGATGCTTTGCTATCTCAAAACCTGGACGACTTGCCTTAATAGAAGGACCCATGAATTCTGCTCTGTATCAGAGAATTCTACAGGAGAATGTCAGGCCATCATTCTGTGAGCTGAAGCGCAGCTGGGTCATACAGCAAGACAATTATCTGAAAAACACAATTAAGTCCACATGAAAACAGCTAAAAAGCTAAAAAAAATTGAAGTTTTGGAAAGTCAAAATCTAGACCTAATCCAAATTGAGATGTTGTGGCAGGACTTGAAATGAGCAGTTAATGCTTGAAAACCCACAAATGTCACTGAGTTAAAGCAGTTCTGCAGGCAAGAGTGGGCCAAAATGTCTTCACAGCAATGTGAAAGACTGATCAACAACTACAGGAAGCATTTGGTTGCAGTCATTGCAGCTATAGGTGGCACAAACCAGACTATGGTTTACAACTGCACATGGGAACAAAGATCATACTTTTTGGAGAAATGTCCTCTGGTCTGATTAAACAAAAATTGAACTGTTTATGTTTGGAGGAAAAAGGGAGAGGCTTGCAAGCCGAAGTACACCATCCCAACCGTGAAGGATGGGGGTGGCAGCATCATGTTGTGGGGGTGCTTTGCTGCAGGAGGGACTGATGCATTTCACAACATAGATGACATCATGAGGAAGGACAATTATGTGGATATATTAAAGCAACATCTCAAGACATCAGTCAGGAAGTTAAAGCTTGGTCACAAATGGATCTTCCAAATGAACAATGACCCCAAGCATACTTCCAAAGTTGTGTCAAAATGGCTTAAGGACAACAAAGTCAAGGTATTGGAGTGGTCATCACAAAGCCCTGACCTCAAACCTATAGAAGATTTGTGGGCAGAACTGAAAAAGCTTGTGTGACCAAGGAGGCCTACAAACCTGACTCAGTTACACCAGCTCTGTCAGGAGGAATGGGCCAAAATTCACCCAACTTATTGTGGGAAGCTTGTGGAAGGCTACCCAAAACGTTTGACCCAAGTTAATCTTAGGGCTCGGATCCCGCCAGTGGGATCAAAATCGACAACATCCAGTGAAGCTGGAGCGAGCCAAATTCAAATTACAAAATTGTAATATTAAACATTCATGAACATACACGTGTCTTACATAATTTAAAGGTTTACTTCTTGTTAATCCCACCGCAGATTTCAAAAAGGCGGCAAAAGCATACCATGCGATTATCTGAGGACAGCGCCCCACATCAAAATACTTTTTCAACCTGCACCGGCTTCACAAAAATAACAAATAGCCATAAAATAAATCACTTACCTTTGAAGATGTTCCTGTGTTTGCAATCCCAAGGGTCCCAGCTACACAATGAATGTTCGTTTTGTTCGATAAAGTCCTTCTTTATATCCAAAAAGTCTGTTTAGTTGGTGCCATTGATTTCAGTAATCCACTCTTTCAACATGCTGTGGTATCCCAGGAGGTCTACCCCGGGGGATGGTAATAGAGGGGAGGTACGTGAGGCGACATTGGCTCCCTCTTCTGGGAATACGGGAGCTGGGCATTCCGACACGGACAGCTAAGTGGAGGTAATTAGAGGAAAGTGCCAACCAGCCGTGGAGGCTAAATAAACGGAGCATGATGGCTCACCGCGGGAGAGAAGGGAGAGACGGAAGATCGAGCAAACCTAAGTTATTTCTTTGATGTATTTTTTTCTGTCTTAAAATCAATTTTTATGCTACTTTTCTCGTAAAATAGCGATAATATTCCCACCGGACAACGCTGTATTCATTCAAAGACGAAAATGAAAAATGGCGTGGTCTCGTGAACGCGCATCTCCAATCTCTTTGTCACCAGGCAGTCAGTCCACTGACAAACTGAGCTGCTATTATCTGCCCAGAGACAGGAAATGCCTCAATCCCATTTCTAAAGGCATTAGAGAGCCAATGGAAGCCTTAGAAAGTGTCACGTAACCCCACAGATTCTGTAGTTTCAATAGAGAAGCAAAAGGAGAACTACAAATTCGCAGACAGGCCACCTCCTGCTTGGAATTTTCTCAGGTTTTTGCCTGCCATATGAGTTCTGTTATACTCACAGACACCATTCAAACAGTTGTAGAAACTTTAGAGTGTTTTCTATCCAAATCTACTAATTATATGCATATTCTAGTTTCTGGGCAAGAGTAGTAACCAGATTAAATCGGGTACTTTTTTTCATCCGGCCGTGAAAATACTGCCCCGTATCCCTTAACTGACCTAAAACAGGGAATTTTTACTAGGATTAAATGTCAGGAATTGTGAAAAACTGAGTTTAAATGTATTTGGCTAAGGTGTATGTAAACTTCTGACTTCAACTGTATATCAAGCAAGGACAACATTGTATTTCATGTTTTTATGGTGTGCGTGAAGCTGTGCAGTACATAATCAATTATATTAACAACACAATTACATTGCAGATGAATACGTAGTAATATGCCCTGCTTATTATATATATATTTTTATTTATGTGAAAAATGGCCTTTAACTTAACCACTCTGAATTAAAGCCCTACCTTAAATGTAGATTTGTTTTTGTTTTTGTCACACTGTTTTTGTGCTTGTCTCCTCCCCCCTCCAGGTGTCGCCCATCTTCCCCATTATCCCGTGTGTATTTATACCTGTGTTTTCTGTCTCTGTTGCCAGTTCGTCTTGTTTGTTCAAGCCTACCAGCATTTTGTCTCAGCTCCTGTTTTTCCCCTAGTCCTTCTTTTTCTCGTCCTCCTGGTTTTTGACCTTTGCCTGTCCTGACCCTGTATTGCACTCCTGACCACTGCCTGTCTCTGAGCCTGCCTGCCATCCTTTAACTTGGCCTCTGCTCTGGATTATCGACCCCTGCCTGCCTTGACCTGTCGTTTGCCTGCCCATGTGATTACAATAAACTTTGTTACTTCACACAGTCTGCACTTGGGTCTTACCTTGATCCCCGATAGTACGAACTGGCCATGACTGACCCAGCAGACTTGGACCAGCTCCGCAACGCCATCTCCTCCCAAGGAGCCCATATTGGTAGACACGAGGAGATACTTCGTGGTCTGATGGAAGTGGTCCAGGACTTGGCCAAACATTTTGATACTTTGCGTGAGCAATTCCGTGGGTTGCCTACTAGGCAGCCTACCATGACAGTAACCTCCCAGCCCCTCAGTAACCTGGCTGGTAGCAGCGCTGTCACCCTGGTTTACCTCCCCCGGAGCGCTACGATGGAGATTCCAGATCCTGCCGGGCCTTTCTTTCCCAGTGCTCCCTTGTTTTTGAGCTGCATCCTTCTTCGTTCCCCTCGGCCCTCTCGAAGAACGCGTACATTATTATGCTGATGTCCGGGAAGGCACTCACCTTGGCCACAGTGGTGTGGGAGCGACAAGCCGCCATCTGCCTCAGTCTGGAGGTATTCGTGGCGGAGGTGAGAAAGGTTTGAGGCTCCGGTGTCCGGGAGAGAGGCTTCCCGGAAGTTACTCCAGCTTTGGCAGGGCTCCCTAAGTGTGGCAGACTATGCGGTGGAGTTCCTCACGGTGGTAGCGGAGTATACCTGTAACACTGAAGCTGTAACTCCACTGTAACAGTACTATTCTTGCGTTGTGTACAATCAATCATCGACATGAACTCCAACTTTTAACCTCTATGGGACCGGCGGGACGAATTCGTCCCACCTACGTAACAGCCACTGCCAGCCTGTGGCGCGATTTTCAAAATCTTCAAAATCCTATTACTTCAATTTCTCAAACATATGACTATTTTACAGCCATTTAAAGATAAGACTCTCGTTAATCTAACCACACTGTCCGATTTCAAAAAGGCTTTACAACGAAAGCAAAACATTAGATTATGTCAGCAGAGTACCAAGCCAGAAATAATCAGACACCCATTTTTCAAGCCAGCATATAATGTCACCAAAACCCAGAAGACAGCTAAATGCAGCACTCACCTTTGATGATCTTCATCAGATGACAACCCTAGGACATTATGTTATACAATACATGCATGTTTTGTTCAATCAAGTTCATATTTATATCAAAAACCAGCTTTTTACATTAGCATGTGACGTTCAGAACTAGCATACCCCCCGCAAACTTACGGGGAATTCGCTAACATTTTACTAAATTACTCACGATAAACGTTCACAAAAAGCATAACAATTATTTTAAGAATTATAGATACAGACCTCCTCTATGCACTCGATATGTCCGATTTTAAAATAGCTTTTTGGTGAAAGCACATTTTGCAATATTCTAAGTACATAGCCCAGGCATCACGGGCTCGCTATTTAGACACCCGGCAAGTTTAGCACTCACCATAATCATATTTACTATTATAAAAATGTCATTACCTTTTGTTGTCTTCGTCAGAATGCACACCCAGGACGTCTACTTCAATAACAAATGTTGGTTTGGTCCAAAATAATCCATCGTTATATCCGAATAGCGGCGTTTTGTTCGTGCGTTCCAGACACTATCCGAAATAGTAAAGAAGTGTCGCGCGCTTGGCGCAATTCCTGACAATAAAATTCAAAGTATTCCATTGCCGTACGTCGAAGCATGTCAACCGCTGTTTAAAATCAATTTTTACGTCATTTTTCTCGTAGAAAAGCGATAAAATTCCGACAGGGAATCTCCTTTTCGGCAAACAGAGGAAAAAATCCCAAAGGCGGGGGCGGTCGGGGTCACGCGCATAAGCTAGTGTCTCTTGATGGGCCACTTGAGAAAGGCGATAATGTGTTTCAGCCTGGGGCTGGAATGACGACATTCTCTTTTTTCCCGGGCTCTGAGAGCCTATGGACGACGTGGGAAGTGTCACGTTAGAGCAGAGATCCTTAGTAAATGATAGAGATGGCAAAGAAGTTCCAGAAATGGTCAGACAGGCCACTTCCTGTAAAGGAATCTCTCAGGTTTTGACCTGCCATTTGAGTTCTGTTATACTCACAGACACCATTCAAACAGTTTTAGAAAATTTAGGGTGTTTTCTATCCATATGTAATAAGTATATGCATATTCTAGTTACTGAGTAGGAGTGGTAACCAGATTAAATCGGGTATGTTTTTTATCCAGCCGTGTCAATGCTGCCCCCTAGCCCTAACAGGTTAACACCAGTCATGGAGCTTTATTCTGATAGGAACAGCACAAAATTGCACGTCATGCAATGCACGGCTCACCACCCAACTCTGCACTCACACACGCTGATTTGGTGCTTGTTCACTGGGAGGATTGTAGTTACCAAAAAACACTGTTCGACATGTTCCTACACGGATTATTGGCGGGGTAAAGGATGAGCTTGCAGACCGGGAACTACAGATGGATCTCGACTCACTCATCGCCTTACCCATCCGGATCGATGGACGGTTACGGGAACGTAGGAGGGAGAAGAGGTCTGATTGCGGTCCCAATCGCTCAAGCTAGGATCCCGCCTTGCATCTGATGAACTCCGGAAGTCCCCGAGAGGATCCGAGCTTACCCGAGTTCCTCCAAGAGCCTCCGAAGACTGCCGAATTGCCTCTTCCCGAGCCGATGCAGCTCAGCAGGGCTAGGCTGCCTCCAGCCGAACACGTACGCAGACTGAACACACCGACTTGTCTGTATTGCGGTACTGTCGGTCATTATGTGTCTACCTGTCCCTTCAAGAGACCCAGCTCATCCGTTGGTGTGAGTACTATGGTGGGCCTTAAAGATAATTGTTCTTCTCCCCTTACTCGCCCCCTCTCCATACTACCCTGCTGTGCGGCGACCAGTGCAAGTCTCTCCAGGTACTTATCGACTCGGGGGCCGATGTGAATCTCATGGACGTTACCCTGATGTCCGAGCTGGGCAGCCCCACTCAACCCCTCTCCGTTCCCATGGGTGTTAGAGGGTTCAGTAAGGCCCGGGCCACTTCGATTCTGCAGCACCAACCGGTATCCAAGAAGGTCAAGCCTGAGATGCTGGCATGCCGCTATAGTGCCGCGGCTATTACCCCAGAAGCCGAGACCTTTCCACCCTGCTCCAAGACAATTAGCCCCTCTGCTGTTCGTCCTCTGTTGCCCCGTACCCTCTGTATTTTTCCTACCTTTTCTGTGTACAGAGTTAAAACCATGTCTGACTGCCCCTTGTCTCCGGTTTCCAGGCCCACCCCTCTCCCTCGTCTCATTGACAGCCGACCAGCGTACATAGTGAGATGCCTCCTAAAGGTTCGACCTCAGGGCAGGGGATTCCAGTACCTGGTTGAATAAGAGGCTTAATCAAATCAAATTATATTGGTCACATACACATGGTTAGCAGATGTTAATGTGAGTGTAGCGAAATGCTTGTGCTTCTAGTTCCGACCGTGCAGTAATATCTAACAAGTAATCTAAGAATTTCACAACAAATACCTTATACACACAAGTGTAAAGGAATGAATAAGAATATGTACATATAAATATATGGATGAGTGATGGCCAAACGGCATAGGCAAGATGCAGTATAGAGTGCAGAATATACATATGAGTTGAGTAATGTAGGGTATGTAAACATTACATAAAGTGGCATTGTTTAAAGTGACTAGTGATATATTTATTACATTTAATTTTTTATTATTAAAGTGGCTAGAGATTTGAGTCAGTATGTTGTCAGCAGCCACTCAATGTTAGTGATGGCTGTTTAACAGTCTCATGGCCTTGAGATAGAAGCTGTTTTTCAGTCTCTCGGTCCCAGCTTTAATGCACCGGTACTGACCTCGCCTTCTGGATGATTACGGATTGAACAGGCAGTGGCTCAGGTGGTTGTTGTCCTTGATGATCTTTTTGGCCTTCATGTGACATCGGGGGGTGTAGGTGTCCTGGAGGTCAGGTAGTTTGCCCCCGGTGATGCGTTTTGAAGACCTCACTACCCTCTGGAGAGCCTTGCGGTTGTGGGCGGAGCAGTTGCTGTACCAGGTGGTGATACAGCCTGACAGGATGCTCTCGATTGTGCATCTGTAAAAGTTTGTGCGTGTTTTTGGTGACAAGCCAAATTTCAGCAGCCTCCTGAGGTTGAAGAGACGCTATTGCGCCTTCACCACGCTGTCTGTGTGGGTGGACCATTTCAGTTTGTCCTTGATGTGTACGCCGAGGAACTTAAAACGTTCCACCTTCTCCACTACTGTTCTGTTGATGTGGATATGGGGGTGCTCATTCTACTTTTTCCTGAAGTCCAAGATCATCTCCTTTGTTTTGTTGACGTTGAGTGTGAGGTTATTTTCCTGACACCACACTGAGGGCCCTCACCTCCTCCCTGTAGGCCGTCTCGTCGTTGTTGGTAATCAAGCCTACCACTGTAGTGTCGTCTGCAAACTTGATGATTGAGTTGGAGGCGTGCATGGCCACGCAGTCATGGGTGAACAGGGAGTACAGGAGAGGGCTGAGAAAGCACCAATGTGGGGCCCCAGTGTTGAGGATCAGTGAGGTGGAGATGTTGTTTCCTACCCTCACCACCTGTGGGCGGCCCGTCAAAGTCCAGGACCCAGTTGCACAGGGCGGGGTCGAGACCCAGGTCTCAAGCTTAATGTCGAGCTTGGAGGGTACTATGGTGTTAAATGCTTAGCTGTAATCGATGAACAGCATTCTTACATAGGTATTCCTCTTGTCCAGATAGGTTAGGGCAGTGTGCAGTGTGATTGCGATTGCGTCGTCTGTGGACCTATTGGGGCGGTAAGCAAATTGGAGTGGGTCTAGTGTATCAGGTAGGGTGGAGGTGATATGATCCATGACTAGTCTCTCAAAGCGCTTCATGATGACAGAAGTGAGTGCTACAGGGTGATAGTCGTTTAGCTCAGTTACCTTCCCTTTCTTGGGAACAGGAACAATGGTGGCCCTCTTGAAGCATGTGGGAACAGCAGACTGGAATAAGGATTGATTGAATATGTCAGTAAACACACCAGCCACCTGGTTTGTGCATGTTCTGAGGACGCGGCTAGGCAGCCTTGCGAGGGTTAATTCTTGGGGATAGAATCCCACTGTCGGGATTGCTAGCATGGCGCGAAATTGAAAACAGCAAAAATCTAATAATTTCAATTTCTCAAACAATCAACTATTTTACACCATTTGAAAGATAAACATATCCTTAATCCAACCACATTGTCCGATTTCAAAGAGGCTTTATGGCGAAAGCATAACGTTAGATTATGTTAGGAGAGTACATAGCCAAAAAAGTACACACAGCCATTTTCAATGCAAGGACAGGCGTCACCAAAAGCAGAAAACCAGCTAAAATTATGCACTAACCTTTGACAATCTTCATCAGATGACACTCCTAGGACATTATGTTAGACAATACATGCAATTTTTTGTTCTATCAAGTTCATATTTATATCCAAAAACAGCATTTTACATCGGCGCGTGACGTTCAGAAAATGTATCTCCCCCAAAACTGCCGGTGCATTTACAAAAATACTCATTATAAACGTGGGTAAAATATTAAACTGTTATTCAAAGAATTATAGATTAACATCTCCTGAATGCAACCGCATTGACAGATTTCGAAAGCACACTTTGCAATAATCTGAGTACTGCGCTCAGAAAAATAAACTCGACAATACCGATAGCCGCCATTTTGGAGTCATCTAAATGCATAAATAACATTAGAAATATTCACTTACCTTTAATAATCTTCATCAGAAGGCACTTCCAGGATTCCCAGGTCCACAACAAATGTTTTGTTCGATAAAGTTCATAATTTATGTCCAAATAACTCCATGTTGGCGCGTTCAGTAGGCTACTCAAAATGTAGGACGCGCGAGGAAAATGTCACGACGAAAAGCCCCCCAAAAAATCTATTTACGTTTGTTCAAACATGTCAAACGTTGTATAGCATCAATCTTTAGGGCCATTTTAACGTGAAACTTCAGTAATACTTCAACCGGACCTTTCCTGTGTCTTGAAAAAAGTTTTGGAACACAAGGTCCCATCTCACATGAACGCGCGCCAATGAAGTGATGTCATTCCCTGGGACATCAACTGTTGACATCTAGTGCAAAATGAATCCTTTGTCACTGTGTGTTCCATTGGCAATGACTTGAAAATAGTACAGCCACAAGACTTTCATTTCCTGCTTGTATTTTTCTCATGTTTTTGCCTACCATATGAGTTCTGTTATACTTACAGACACCATTCAAACAGTTTTAGAAACTTTTAGTGTTTTCTATCCACATCTACTAATACTATGCATATTCTAGTTTCTGGGTCAGAGTAGTAACCTTTTCAAATTGGATACGTTTTTCATCCGGCCGTGAAAATACTGCCCCCTAGCCCCAACAGGTTATTAACAGGTTTAAATGTTTTACTCACGTTGGCTGCGGTGAAGGAGAGGCCGCAGGTTTTGGTAGCGGGCTATGTCAGTGGTGCTGTATTGTCCTCAAAGTGTGCAAAGAAGTTGTTTAGTTTGTCTGGGAGCAAGACATCGGTGTCCCCGACGGGGTTGGTTTTCTTTTTGTAATCCGTGATTGACTGTAGACCCTGCCATATACGTTTTGTGTCTGAGCTGTTGAATTGCAACTCTACTTTGTCTCTATGCTGACGGTTAGCTTGTTTGATTGCCTTGCGGAGGGAATAGCTACACTGTTTGTATTGGGCTATGTTTCCGGTCACCTTGCCCTGATTAACCTCTTACATCTAGACGTTCCGCTAGCGGAACACCTGCTCCAATATCCAATGATAGGCGTGGCGCAAATTACAAATTCCTCAAAAATACAAAAACTTCAATTTTTCAAACATATGACTATTTCACAGCATTTTAAAGACAAGACTCTCCTTTATCTAACCACACTGTCCGATTTCAAAAAGGCTTTACAGCGAAAGCAAAACATTAGATTATGTCAGCAGAGTACTAAGCCAGAAATAATCAGACACCCATTTTTCAAGCTAGCATATAATGTCACAAAAAACAAAATCACAGCTAAATGCAGCACTAACCTTTGATGATCTTCATCAGATGACAACCCTAGGACATTATGTTATACAATGCATGCATGTTTTGTTCAATCAAGTTCATATTTATATCAAAAACCAGCTTTTTACATTAGCATGTGACGTTCAGAACTAACATACCCCCCGCAAACATCCGGTGAATTTACTAAATTACTCACGATAAACGTTCACAAAAAACATAACAATTATTTTAAGAATTATAGATACAGAACTCCTCTATGCACTCAATATGTCCGATTTTAAAATAGGTTTTCGGTGAAAGCACATTTTGCAATATTCTCAGTAGATAGCCCAGCCATCACGGCTAGCCATTTAGACACCGACCAAGTTTAGCCCTGATCAAACTCCGATTTACTATTACAAAAGTTTGATTACCTTTGTTGTCTTCGTCAGAATGCACTCCCAGGACTGCTACTTCAATAACAAATGTTGGTTTGGTCCAAAATAATCCATTGTTATATCCGAATAGCGGTGTTTTGTTCGTGCGTTCCAGACACTATCCGAAATGGTAAATCAGGGTCGCGAGCATGGCGCAATTCGTGACATAAGATTTCTAAATATTCCATTACCATACTTCGAAGCATGTCAACCGCTGTTTAAAATCCATTTTTATGCCATTTTTCTCGTAAAAAAGCGATAATATTCCGACCGGGAATCTCCGTTTAGCTAAACAGAGGAAAGTAAACAAAGCTTTCGGTCGACGCGGGCACGAGCCTGAGTCTCACAGTATTGTAACCAGCCACTACCCAAACGCGCTACTTTGTTTCAACCAGAGCCTGCAAAGCCACGATTCAGCATTTTGCCGCCTTCTGAGAGTCCACGTGAGCCGTAGAAAGTGTCACGTAAGAGCAGAGATCCCCTGTAATTGATAGAGATAATCAACAAGGCCAAGAAATGGTCAGACAGGGTACTTCCTGTATAGAATCTTCTCAGGTTTTGGCCTGCCAAATGAGTTCTGTTATACTCACAGACACCATTCAAACAGTTTTAGAAACTTTGGAGTGTTTTCTATCCAAAGCTAATAATTATATGCATATTCTAGTTTCTGGGCAGGAGTACTAATCAGATTAAATCGGGTACGTTTTTTATCCGTCCGTGAAAATACTGCCCCCTAGCCATAACAGGTTAACTTCTTTGAGATCTGTGTCTTGTCCATTGGACGGTTGAGCTAACTTAGGCTAATGCGATTAGCATGATGTTGTAAGTAACAATACATTTTCCCAGGGCATGGACATATCTGAACTTAACAGAAAGCTTAAATTCTTGTTAATCTAACTGCACTGTCCAATTTACAGTAGCTATTACAGTGAAATAATACCATGCTATTGTTTGAGGAGAGTGCACAGTTTTGAACATGAAAAGTTATTAATAAACAAATTAGGCTTCCCTGTGACTCAGTTGGTAGAGCATGGTGTTTGCAACGCCAGCATGGTGTGTGCAACGCCAGGGTTGTGGGTTCGGTTCCCAGGGAATAGCTACACTGTTTGTATTCGGTCATGTTTCTGGTCGCCTTGCCATGATTAAAAGCAGTGGTTTGCACTTTCAGTTTTGCACGAATGCTGCCATCATTCCACGGTTTCTGGTTGGGGAAGGTTTTAATAGTCACCATGGATACAACATCACTGATGCTCTTGCTAATAAACTCGCTCACCGAATCAGCATATACATCAATGTTGTTGTCTGAAGCTATCCGGAACATATCCCAGTCCACGTGATCGAAGCAATCTTGAAGCGTGGAATCAGATTGGTCGGACCAGCGTTGAACAGACCTGAGCATGGGCGTTTCCTGTTTTAGTTTCTGTCTATAGGCTGGGAGCAACAAAATGGAGTCGTGGTCAGATTTGTCAAAAGGAGGGCGAGGGAGGGATTTGTATGTGTCCCGGAAGTTAACTAGCAATGATCCAGAATTTTGCCAGCCCATGTAGCGCATTCGATATTATGATCAAATTTAGGGAGCCTTGTTTTCAGATTAGCTTTGTTAACCTCTTGGCGTTCCCCTAGGATAGGGGGCGCTAAAGCGATTTTTGAAAAAAATGTGTGCCCATTTTAAACGGCTTCCTACTCAAACTCAGAAGCTAGGATATGCATATAATTAATACTTGTGGATAGAAAACACCCTAAAGTTTCTAAAACTGTTTGGATGGTGTCTGTGAGTATAACAGAACTCATATGGCAGTCAAAAACCCCGAGACAGATGGAAACAGGAAGTGGAATTCTGAATTGCGAACTCAACTTCATCACGTTGCCTATTAATCACACCGTGAGCTATGGTTCATTGAGCACTTCCTATTGCTTCCACTAGATGTCCCCAGTCTTCACAAATTGGTTTGAGCCTTCTACTGTTAAAATTGAATGAATGAGACGCTGTGGAACGTGGTCACACGGAGAGGGCCATCACCATTATTACGCCGGCGCCCCTGGTTACCCTCCCCTTTCGAAACGTTTTGAAACACAATGCAATCGTCCCCCTCAAATCTTATTGGCTCTCTTGTTGAAAAACGCCCTGAAGATTTATGTTATACAACGTTTGACATGTTTGAACGAACGTAAATGGGGAAAAAATGCATTTTCTCGAAATGGCTGTCCCGTGGCCGACGGAAGTTTTGGAGCAGCCTTCAGACGTGCTAACAAGAACAAGCTCTTGGAACATAAAGGAGTATAAAGGAGCCAGTTGAATCCTGTGGCGCGTTATTCAAATCCTTAGATATGCTATTACTTCAATTTTTCAAAAATATGAATATTTTACACCATTTTAAAGATAAGACTCTCGTTAATCTAACCACACTGTCCGATTTCAAAAAGGCTTTACAACGAAAGCAAAACATTAGATTATGTCAGCAGAGTACCGAGCCAGAAATAATCAGACACCCATTTTTCAAGCTAGCATATAATGTCACATAAACCCAAACCACAGCTAAATGTAGCACTAACCTTTGATGATCTTCATCAGATGACAACCCTAGGACATTATGTTATACAATACATGCATGTTTTGTTCAATCAAGTTCATATTTATATCAAAAAACAGCTTTTTACATTAGCATGTGACTAGCATGTGACTAGCATTCCCACCGAACACTGCCGGTGAATTTACTAAATTACTCACGATAAACGTTCACAAAAAGCATAACAATTATTTTAAGAATTATAGATACAGAACTCCTCTATGCACTCGATATGTCCGATTTTAAAATAGCTTTTCGGTGAAAGCACATTTTGCAATATTCTCAGTAGATAGCCCGGCATCACAGGGCTAGCTATTTAGACACCCAGCAGGTTTAGCACTCATCAAAGTCAGATTTACTATAAGAAAAAATTTCTTACCTTTGTTGTCTTCGTCAGAATGCACTCCCAGGACTTCTACTTCAATAACAAATGTTGGTTTGGTCCAAAATAATCCATCGTTATATCCAAACAGCGGCGTTTTGTTCGTGCGTTCTAGACACTATCCTAAAGGCTAAATAAGGGTGACGAGCATGGCGCAATTCGTGACAAAAGAATTCTAAATATTCCATTACCGTACTTCGAAGCATGTCAACCGCTGTTTAAAATAAATTTTTATGCCATTTTTCTCATAAAAAAGCGATAATATTCCGACCGGGAATCTGCGTTTAGATAAACAGACAAAGGAAAACAAAGCATTCGGTCGAAGTGGGCACGCGCCTAAGCCCATAGTACTCTGAGTGGCCACTTGCCAAAAGCGATAAAGTGTTTCAGCCAGAGCCTGCCTCGATATCGTTCAACGTTTTCCCGGGCTCTGAGACCCTATGGAAGACGTAGGAAGTGTCACGTTATTGCACAGATCCTGAGTCTTCAATAAAAAGAGCCAAGATAAAACACTACTTCTCAGACAGGCCACTTCCTGCTTGAAATCTTCTCAGGTTTTGGCCTGCCATAGGAGTTCTGTTATACTCACAGACACCATTCAAACAGTTTTAGAAACTTTAGGGTGTTTTCTATCCAAAGCCAATAATTATATGCATATTGTAGTTACTGGGCAGGAGTAGTAACCAGATTAAATCGGGTATGTTTTTTATCCAGCCGTGGAAATACTGCCCCCTATCCCCAACAGGTTAAATCTGGCATTACAGGTGCTTTCAAGAGATATTCATCTATAAATCATAGAATGACAATATTACATTTTAAAAATGTTTTCGAATAGTAATTTAGTAAATTGTAGCTCTGTTTCATCGGATGCATTTGAGGGAAAATAGTTAGTCAACGTTACGCACCGATGTAAAATGCTGTTTTTATATATAAATATGAACTTTATCGAACAAAAGAATGCATGTATTGTGTAACATGATGTCCTAGGTGTGTCATCTGATGAAGATTGTCAAAGGTTAGTGCTGCATTTAGCTGTTTTTTGGTTATTTGTGATGCATGTGGTCGGTCGGAAAATGGCTATGTGGCTACTTTTACGATATACTCCTCTAACATAATCTAATGTTTTGCTTTTGCTGTAAAGCCTTTTTGAAATCGGACAACGTGGTTCGATTCAGGAGAGGTGTATCTATAAAACGATATAATTAGCATTTAAAAAAAAAAATGTATTATAACATTTTGTTATGCTAATGGCGATATGATTTTTCGCTGGATGTCCGCGCACAGGGGTCAAAATACCCAGCTACAATAAATGCAGCCTCAGGATATGTGGTTTCCAGTTTACCTAGGTGTCTGCTTGGGGGGGATATACACGGCTGTGATTATAATCAAAGTGAATTCTCTTGGTAGATAATGCGGTCGTCATTTGATTGTAAGGAATTCTAGGTCAGGTGAACAAAAGGACTTGAGTTCCTGTATGTTGTTATGATCACACCACGGCTCGTTAATCGTAAGCCATACACCCCCGCCCTTCTTCTTACCAGAGAGATGTTTGTTTCTGTCGGCGCGATGTGTGAAGAAACCGGGTGGCTGTACTGACTCTGATAACGTATCCCGAGTGAGCCATGTTTTTGTGAAAAGGAGAATGTTCCGATCTCTGAAAGGCAACCCCTGCTCGAATTTCATCTACCTTGTTGTCAAGAGACTGGACATTGTCGAGTAGTATACTCGGGAGTGTTGAGCAATGTGCCCATCTACGGAGCCTGCCCAGAAGACCTACTCCTTCTGTGGCACCGTTGTTTTGGGTCGCCTACTGGGATCCAATCCATTGACTTGGGTGGTGGTCCAAACAGAGGATCCGCTTCGGGAAAGTCGTATTCCTGGTCGTAATGTTGGTAAGTTGACGTTGCTCTTGTATCCAATAGTTTCTCCTGGCTGTATGTAATAAGACGTAAGATTTCCTGGGGTAACTAAGAAATAATACATAAAAAAACAAAATACTGCATAGTTTCCTAAGAATACGAAGCGAGGCGACCATCCCTGTCGTCGCCATCATGGCCCGGAGGAGAGGTGCTGTGTCTCCGCTACGGACTTCCTGGACTAATTTCTCAGTTCCTGCGCCGGCATCCCGCTCAACCAGGAATGCGCCTAGGTAGGATGCCAGGTGGCGTCCCGAGGGGGGGGGGGTACTGCCACGCCCTTATCTGTATAAACTGTCCTTGTCTCCAAACCCTCCAGGTCTCACCCATCTTCCCCATTATCTGATTTGTATTTATACCTGAGTTTTCTGTACGTTGTGTCACGGTTGTCGTCGGGAAAGGAGGACCAAAACACAGCAGGGATGTGGATGCTCATCTTGATATTTATTGAAACCAAGAAAACACCAAAATAATAAACGACGAAGAACACACGAACAACCAAACAGTCTTGTAAGGCTCACACACGCAAAACAAGAGACAATCTCCCACAAACACTAAACCAAACACATACCCATATATAGGACTCTCAATCAGAGGCAACGAGAAAGCACCTGCCTCCAATTGAGAGTCCAAACCCCCATTAACCTAAACATAGAAATACATAAGCAAGGAACAGTGCCGAAAAACCCCGGAATACATAAATCAAATACCCTTCTACAAAAACACCACCCCGAACCACTTAAAACAAATACCCTCTGCCACGTCCTGACCAAACTACAATAACAAATAACCCTTATATTGGTCAGGACGTGACAGTACCCCCCCCCCCCTAAAGGTGCAGACCCCGGATCCACCTCATAAATAAACAAAACCCAAAACAACAACAAAAAAATCCCCCTAAACTAAAGGGAGGGAAGGGAGGGTGGCTGCCGTCACCGACGGCACTTTTGCTACACCCCCCCTCCCCAACCCACCTATACAGGTGGTGGTTCAGGCTCTGGCCTACAGTCCTCCAGAATGCAGACAGACTTAATCTGTTTCAGGCCGTAGGCAGACTCCCCTCGTTCCGGATCGTAGGCAGACCTCTTCCATTCCACACTGTCGACAGACTCATTTGAAACACAGTTACTTATATTTAGTTCTGGATCATTAATCGACTTACTCAGTTCCGGGTTGCTGCTAGACTCCTTTGGTTCCGGGTCATAGGCAGACTCACCCGGTTCTGGGTCACAGGCAGACCCCTTTGGTTCCGGGCAGGCGGGCCGCTCTGGCAGATCCGGCGCGACGGGCCGCTCTGGCTGATCCGGGCAGACGGGCCGCTTTGGCTGATCAGGGCCGCTTTGGCTGATCCGGGCAGACGGGCGGCTCTGGCTGATCCGGGCGGACGGGCCGCTCTGGCTGATCCGGGCGGACGGGCGGCTCTGGCTGATCCGGGCAGACGGGCCGCTCTGGCTGATCCGGGCAGACGGGCCGCTCTGGCTGATCCGGGCAGACGGGCGGCTCTGGCTAATCCGGGCAGACGGGCGGCTCTGGCTGATCCGGGCGGACGGGCCGCTCTGGCTGATCCGGGCGGACGGGCCGCTCTGGCTGATCCGGGCGGCTCTGGCTGATCCGGGCGGCTCTGGCTGATCCGGGCGGCTCTGGCTGATCCGGGCGGCTCTGGCTGATCCGGGCGGACGGGCCGCTCTGGCTGATCCGGGCGGATGGGCCGCTCTGGCTGATCCGGGCGGACGGGCGGCTCTGGCTGACCCGGGCGGCTCTGGCTGATCCGGGCGGCTCTGGCTGATCCGGGCGGCTCTGGCTGATCCTGACTGGCGGGCGGTTCTGGCTGATCCTGACTGGCGGGCGGCTCTGGCTGATCCGGGCAGACGGGCGGCTCTGGCTGATCCGGGCGGCTCTGGCTGATCCGGGCGGCTCTGGCTGATCCTGACTGGCGGGCGGCTCTGGCTGATCCTGACTGGCGGGCGGCTCTGGCTGATCCTGACTGGCGGGCGGCTCTGGCTGATCCTGACTGGCGGGCGGCTCTGGCGGCTCCTGACTGGCGGGCGGCTCTGGCGACTCCTGACTGGCGGGCGGCTCCTGACTGGCGGGCGGCTGACGCACTAGATGCTTGATGCGTGGTACTGGTACTGTAGGTGTCAGCCTGGGAACACGCACCTCAGGGCTAGTGCGGGAACAGGACGAGTCAGACTGGGCTGACGCACTGGAAGCCTGGTGCGTGGTGCTGGTACTGGACGTGCCAGACTGGGAACACGCACCTCAGGGCTAGTGCGGAGAGCGGGAACAGGACGAGTCGGACTGGGCTGACGCACTGGAAGCCTGATGCGTGGTGCTGGTACTGGAGATATCAGCCTGGAAACACGCACCTCCGGGCTAGTGCGGGGAGCGGGAACAGGACGAGTCGGACTGAGCTGACGCACTGGAAGCCTGGTGCGTGGTGCTGGTACCGGACGTGCCAGACTGGGGTTTCGCACTTCCGGGTCCGCACGAGAGACAGGAACTGGAAACACCGGGCCATGGAGGCGCACAGGTGGTCTTGATCTCACCTCCTGCACAGCCCGTCCTGGCTGGATGGAACTAGTAGCCCTGTACGAGCGGGGTGCTAGTACAGGGTGAACTGGGCTGTGCAGGGGCCTGATGGTTGCCGTGCGTAGAGCGGGAGTAGGGTAGCCTGGTCCTAGGAGGCGTACCGGCGACAAGACGCGCTGCGCAGGCATCCTCTTACCAGGCTGGATGCCCACTCTAGCACGGCATCTGCGAGGGGCTGGAATAACTCGCACTGGACTGTGCATGCGTATGGGCGAGATTGTGCGCACTTTAGCAAAACACGGCGCCCTCCACTCCATACGGTCCTCCATATAAACACAGGGAGCTGGCTTAGGGCTCACCCTTGGCCCAGCCAAACTACCCGTGTGCCCCCCCCAAAAAAATTATTGGGGGTGCCTCTCGTGCTTCAACGCCAGTCGTGTTCCTCGGTAGCGTTCCCGGTCCTTACCAGCCTTTCGCCATTCCTCCCTCTCTCTTTCCACCTGTCCCCATGGAAGGCAATCCTTTCCCGCCTGGATCTCCTCCTAAGTGTAGGAGCCTTTTCCCCCCAAGATCTCCTCCCAGGTCCATTTCTCACCATAGTCCAACTCAAATTCCCTTTGCTCCTCAAAGTCCACCTGTTGCTCCTTCCTCCGCTGCTTGGTCCGTTTGTGGTGGGAGATTCTGTCACGGTTGTCGTCGGGAAAGGAGGACCAAAACGCAGCAGGGATGTGGATGCTCATCTTGATATTTATTGAAACCAAGAAAACACCAAAATAATAAACGACGAAGAACACACGAACAACCAAACAGTCTTGTAAGGCTCACACACGCAAAACAAGAGGCAATCTTCCACAAACACTAAACCAAACACATACCCATATATAGGACTCTCAGTCAGAGGCAACGAGAAAGCACCTGCCTCCAATTGAGAGTCCAACCCCCCATTAACCTAAACATAGAAATACAACCAACTAGACTAAACATAGAAATACATAAACAAGGAACAGTGCCCAAAAACCCCGGAATACATAAATCAAATACCCTTCTACAAAAACACCACCCCGAACCACATAAAACAAATACCCTCTGCCACGTCCTGACCAAACTACAATAACAAATAACCCTTATACTGGTC
Organism: Salmo salar; assembly: GCF_965601325.2. Classification (NCBI taxonomy): domain Eukaryota; kingdom Metazoa; phylum Chordata; class Actinopteri; order Salmoniformes; family Salmonidae; genus Salmo; species Salmo salar. Next base: position 49,770,313 of record NC_138293.1, read on the forward strand.
AGGACGTGACACGTTGCCAATTCGTCTTATTTGTTCAAGCCTGCCATAATTTTTTTTCAGCTCCTATTTTTCCCTAGTTTCTTTTTCTCATCCTCCTGGTTTTTGACCTTTGCCTGTCCTGACCCTATACTTGCCCTCCTGACCACTGCCTGTCTCTGATCCTGAGCCTGCCTGCCGTCCTGTACCTTGGCCTCTGCTCTGGATTATCGACGCCTGCCTGCCTTGACTTGTCTTTTGCCTGCCCCTGTGGTTACAATAAACATTGTTACTTCACACAGTCTGCACTTGGGTCTTACCTTTATCCCTGATAGAGTTAAAACTATCACAAATGAATGCCTAAACTTAACCATAAAAAAAATCGACACTCGCCCCCCCCCCCCCCCCCCCACCAGGAGATTTGTTTTTCCCTGGCACTGCTGAGTTTTTTCACATTACTCCACATCCCTAGGACCATATTTGACTGTACAGTAGTGTGTGTGTGTCACATTGCTCCATTTCCCCAGGACAATATTTCATCCTCACACCCTATCCCCAAACAGATTGATTTACAAGCCTTATTCCTGTACACATCCACCCCCCACAACCATACAGTACATACACTAAAAGACATGTACATACACACACAGTAACACATAATAATATGTTATACAGCTCACTTTCACACATACAAACACACCGTCCATAAAATCATATGAACATCCCTTTACACACACCAATAGACATACACAACCTAGTATGTTAGCTATATTGTTCCTCTCCTTCTGCTTCCAGCTCTCCTCTCTCTTAGGCGTGTGAACTTACCACCAACGTCATTTACAATGTCCACTGTTTCTTTATCATAGCATTGTAAAAGCTCCCATTTGTCTGACCAAGTAACGCCGTAAGTTACTTCATTACTTCTGTGCCCATACCTAGAATGAGAATGAGGTTGATAGCAACAAGCTCTGTCTCACTGCAGAATTAAACGTTCATCCAAACGTCAAATGTAGAAGTAAAGGGTTAAGTTTAGGCACTTACTCCAAATGGTTATGGTAAGGTTTTGGGTTAGGTTTAAAAATAGTGTCCACAACTGGGATTGAACACAAAACCTGCTGATCCAGAGTCATGGGATTACGCTCATCCACCACCCCTGTCCACTTTATGGTAATAGCGCTCACTGTTGACCCTAGTTGCCGGTTTTGAAGGCATTTCCCGACATGCATAGACATTTAATTTCTTCGGCAATCTTGAAAGACCTGGCTGGGTTATAGATAGGGTGACACAACCACACTGACAGTCTGAATCATTACACACTGGGAGAGACCCAGGGAAGAAAAACTCGTAGCATCTCCTTCAACAACACCCGCATCTCCACCCCAACACACACTCACACACAGTAGATTAATCAGAGAGGAAACTGGGCAGGGGAACGGACAGGGCAGCAGGCAGGATTCATCCATTCACTCTTAACACAGACACACACTTTCAACACACACACATAAGAAGAAAATAGAGACACACACAGGTACACAGAAAACAATATGAAAAGATTACCTCACTTAGGATATACTGTTACAGCCTGTAAATTGTGTTTCTGTGTTTGACCATGAATGTGTCAATTAACAAATGTGCCTTCTTAAAAGTTAATTTGTTGAATTTCTTTCCTTCTTAATGTGTTTGAGCCAATCAGTTGTGTTGTGACAAGGTAGGGGCGGTATACATAAGATAGCCCTATTAAGTAAAAGACCAAGTCCATATTATGGCAAAAACAGCTCAAATAAGCAAAGAGAAGTGACAGTCCATCATTACTTTAACCTCTAAGGACCCTGCCCCTTTTTTTCAATTCTCCCCTAAAATGACATATCCAAATCTAACTGCCTGTAACTCAGGCCCTGAAGCAAGGATATGCATATTCTTGATACCATTTGAAAGGAAACACTTTGAAGTTTGTGGAAATGTGAAAGGAATGTAGGAGAACATAACACAATAGATCTGGTAAAAGATGATACAAAGAAAAAAACGGTTATTTTGTATTTTTTTGTTCCATCATCTTTCGAATGCAAGAGAAAGGCCATAATGCATAATTACAGCCCAGCTGCAATTTAGATTTTGGTCACTAGATTGCAGCAGTGTATGTGCAGAGTTTTAGACTGATCCAATGAACCGTTGTATTTCTGTTCAACATTTTGCATCAAGACTGCCCTAATGTGCCTACATTTAACATTTTAGTCATTTAGCAGCCACTCTTATCCAGAGCAACTTACAGTAGTGAATGCATACATTTCATTTCTTGCATTTAAAAAATAAATAAAATTGTACAGCCCCCCGTGGGAATCGAACCCACAACCCTGGCGTTGCACACACCATGCTCTACCAACTGAGCCACAGGGAAGCCTAATTTGTTTATTAATAACTTTTCATGTTCAAAACTGTGCACTCTCCTCAAACAATAGCATGGTAGTCTTTCACTGTAATAGCTACTGTAAATTGGACAGTGCAGTTAGATTAACAAGAATTTAAGCTTTCTGCCAAGATCAGATATATCCATGTCCTGGGAAAATGTATTGTTACTTACAACATCATGCTAATCGCATTAGCCTAAGTTAGCTCAAGCGTCCAATGGACAAGACACAGATCCCGAAGAAGTTAATCAGGACAAGGTGACCGAAAACATAGCCCAATACAAACAGTGTAGCTATTCCCTCCGCAAGGCAATCAAACAAGCTAACCGTAAATATAGAGACAAAGTAGAGTCGCAATAAATGGCTCAGACATGAGATGTATGTGGCAGGTTCTACAGTCAATCACCGACTACAAAAGGAAAACCAGCCCCGTCGTGGACACCGATGTCTTGCTCCCAGACAAACTAAACAACTTCTTTGCTCGCTTTGAGGACAATACAGTGCCACTGACACGGCCCGCTACCAAAACCTGCGGGCTCTCCTTCACTGCAGCCAACGTGAGTAAAACATTTAAACGTGTTAACCTTCGCAAGGCTGCCGGCCCAGACGGCATCCCCAGCCCCGTCCTCAGAACATGCGCAAACCAGCTGGCTGGTGTGTTTACTGACATATTCAATCAATCCTTATCCCAGTCTGCTGTTCCCAGATGCTTCAAGAGGGCCACCATTGTTGCTGTTCCCAAGAAAGGGAAGGTAACTGAGCAAAATGACTATCACCCCGTAGCACTCACTTCCTTCATCATGAAGTGCTTTGAGAGACTAGTCAAGGACCATATCACCTCCATCCTACCTGACACCCTAGACCCACGCCAATTTGCTTACCTCCCCAATAGGTCCACAGACGACACAATCGCAATCACACTGCCCTAACCTATCTGGACAAGAGGAATACCTATGTAAGAATGCTGTTCATCGACTACACCTCAGCATTTAACACCATAGTACCCTCCAAGCTCGTCATTAAGCTCGAGACCCTGGGTCTCGACCCAGCCCTGTGAAACTGGGTCCTGGACTTCCTGACGGGCCGCCCCCATGTGGTGAGGGTAGGTAACAACATCTCCACCCTGCTGATCCTCAACAATGGGGCCCCACAAGGGTGCGTTCTCAGCCCTCTCCTGTACTCCCAGTTCACCCATGACTGCGTGGCCATGCACGCCTCCAACTAAATCATCAAGATTGCAGATGACACTACAGTGGTAGGCTTTATTACCAACAACAACAAGACGGCCTAAAGGGAGGAGGTGAGGGCCTTCGGAGTGTGGTGTCAGGAAAATAACCTCACACTCAATGTCAACAAAACAAAAGAGATGATCGTGGACTTCAGGAAACAGCAGAGGGAGCAGCCCCTATCCACATCGACGGGACAGTAGTGGAGAAGGTGGAAAGTTTTAAGTTCCTCGGCGTACACATCACGGACAAACTGAAATGGTTCACCCACACAGACAGCATGGTGAAGAAGGCGCAGCAGCGCCTCTTCAACCTCAGGAGGCTGAAGAAAAACAAAAACACACAAACTTTTACAGATGCACAATCGAGAGCATCCTGTCGGGCTGTATCACCGCCTGGTATGACAACTGCTCCGCCCACAACCGTAAGGCTGTCCAGAGGGTAGTGAGGTCTGCAAAATGCATCACCGGGGTGCAAACTACCTGCCCTCCAGGACACCTACACACCCAATGTCACAGGAAGGCCAAAAGATCATCAAGGACAACAACCATCCGAGCCACTGCCTGTGCCTATGTGCCAAATGTAATTTTTTTTCTTTCATACTCATACTGCCAATGAAGGGAATCCCTCAATTATTCTCCTTCTCTTCCCTGGCGCTAAGTCAATCCTTTCCTTTTTTCATTTTCCCTCTTTCCCTGTTTTTCGTTCCCCTACCCACACATCTCCCTGCTTTCTCTCATCTTCACCCCCTCTTCCCTCCATCACCACCATTCACCTACCTGCTCCCTTCCTCTGTCTGCTCCTATATTTCCCTCCATACCATACCTACCTTCTATCCTCTCTCTTCACCCAAGTCCCCTCCCCAGACCCCCACTCCCCTTCCTATTCTCTCACCCCCTTTCTCCTCTCCTCTGCCCTCACTCACTCCCCTCTAACCCGCGTCATTTAACATGGGTCAAGAGTAGAGCCTTTAGGCCTCCTCACTCATCGCATGTCCCCTCCTCCACCCTACCCCTTGCCTCTCTCTCTCTCTCTCTCTCTCTTACGCATTGGCGCTGTCTCCCTCCTCACCCATCCTCACCCCTCCATCCTTCCCTCTGTCCTGGGTCATTTATCATGAGCCAGGAGTGGAGCCTCCGGGCCTGCAGGCCTCTGTCAGCTCCTGCAATCACTTCTTTGTGGCTCCTAGCAAACAAGTGTTGGATCAGCAAAAGTCTATTAAAGCCTGGTGGGCCTTTCTCAGCCAATTGGTGCTGGGTCACTGAGCTGCTCTCCTCCCTGCTCCGCACCTCTTTGTTTCGCCGCAGTGTGCTGACATAGATCCGCACAAGATTAATGATTTTTAGCAGCCATTTGGGTTGAGACTCACTCCAACAATAGCTTGCTTCTTTACTCTTGTTTTAGTTTCTCTTTTGCAGGTCGTTTGCTCTCCCTTCTACAAATGTTCTCTTTCACCTTTCCCAATGTTGCATTATCCCTCACTTTCTGACTCTCTCCTCTAAATCTTTCTCTTCTATCTTCTTAATCTCTCTCGCTCTCTGTACTCCCACCTGAGAGCTTGTCCATAGTGTCCCCCTAACCATAATCTACTGTGTCCAGTTATATCTCCAACTCCCTTCATCACTTACTCCAATCTGGTTACACTTCATAGTCACGTTCAATAATAAGCCTTCTCATTAAATGTATACATGTTCTAATGCTAAGTAATACTAGTGATATATATCATTATAAAGTTGTAAGCTCCTTGTTTTCCCGAAGCTCAGCATTAACTCACTAGCCACCAGGGTTATTTAAAAAATATATATATATATTTATAATTTAACTAGGCATGTCAGTCAAGAACAAATTCTTATTTACAATAACGGCCTACCCCGGCCAAACTTGGACGACGCTGGGCCAATTGTGCGCCGCCCTGTGGGACTCCCAATCATGGCCGGATGTGATACAGCCTGGATTCGAACCAGGGACTGTAGTGCCACCTCTTGCAATGAGATGCAGTGCCTTAGACCGGGGTGTCTGGGAGTCCTGTGCCCTGTCATAACTAATAGGGCACCGCAACAGGTGTTCAAACATTAATGCGGTTGTGGTTCCCTGGGGGCCAAATCAACGCAACCTGCAGGTCAGCCGATCATACCGTCTAACCCGGCTCTAAACCTACGGCACCAATGTTCCTACTGCGAGACACACTACTGTACTTAGATGTATCCGTCCATTTACCTGACCGCAGCACTAACACACCCCTGACCCCTCTCTCTAAAGCCACAGAAACAATGGTCATTATGCCATAGACACTTAAGCGTCCGTCCAGTGGCGACGCGTCATTCAGGGCAGGTGAGGCAGAGCCCAACCTGTTTTGAGACCCACCTGTTTAGGTGAAAATATCAGTCAAAAGTTTGGACACACCTAATCATTGAAGGGTTTTTCTTTATTTTTACTATTTTCAACATTGTAGAATAATAGTGAAGACATCAAAACTATGAAATAACACATAGGGAATCATGTAGTAATCACAAAGACACGGCGGTTGGAACCAAAAATCTAAAATTTGGACTCATCAGACCTAAGGACAGATTTCCACTGGTATAATGTCCATTGCTTTTGTTTCTTGGCCCAAGAAAGTCTCTTCTTCTTACTGGTGTCCTTTAGTAGTGGTTTCTTTGCAGCAATTCGACCATGAAGGCCTGATTCACACAGTCTCCTCTGAACAGTTGATGTTGAGATGTGTCTGTTACTTGAACTCTGTGAAGCATATGTTGGGCTGCAATTTCTGAGGCAGGTAACTCTAATGAACTTATCCTCTGTAGCAGAGGTAACTCTGGGTCTTCCTTTCCTGTGGCGGTCTTCATGAGAGCCAGTTTCATCATAGCGTTTGTTGGTTTTTGCGACTGAACTTGAAGAAACTTTCAAAGTTCTTGACATTTTCCATATTGACTGACCTTCATGTCTTAAAGTAATGATGGACTGGACTGACATTTCTCTTTGCTTATTTGAGCTATTCTTGCCATAATATGGACTTGGTCTTTTACCAAATAGGGCTATCTTCTGTATACCATCCCTACCTTGTCACAACACAACTGATTGGCTCAAACGCATTAAGAACGAAATACATTTCACCAATTAACTTTTAACAAGGCACACCTGTTAATTGAAATGCATTCCAGGTGACTACCTCATGAAGCTGGTTGAGAGAATGCCAAGAGTGTGCAAAGCTGTCATCAAGGCAAATGGTGGCTACTTTGAAGAATTTAAAATACAAAATATGTTCTGATTTTCTTAACACGCTTTTGGTTACTACATGATTCCATATGTATTATTTCATAATTTTGATGTCTTAAGTATTATTCTACAATGTAGAAAATGGTAAGAATAAAGAAAAACCCTTGAATGAGTAGGTGTGTCCACATTTTTGACTGGTACTATATGTCAAGCAAGGACGTTGTATTTCATGTTTTTATGGTGTGCGTGAAGCCGAGCAGTACATAATCGATTTATATTAACAACAACACAAATTACAAAACAGATTAATACATATGTCACGTCCTGACCATAGTAAGATGTTATTTTCTATGGTAGAGTAGGTCAGGGCGTGACATATGTCTTTTGTGTTTTTCTATGTTTTGTATCTCTATGTTCATGTTCTAGTTTTGTATTTCTATGTTGGTTTTGTTTGGGATGATCTCCAATTAGAGGCAGCTGGTCCTCATTGTCTCTAATTGGAGCTCATACTTAAGTAGGGGTTTTTCCACCTGGGTTTGTGGGAGATTAGTTTTGAGTAGTGTCTGTTTCACCTCTGCGTCATGGTTTGTTGTTTTTCTGTCATTCAAGTTTATTTATGTATTGCAAAGTTTCACAGTATAAATAAAATGTGGAATGACACACACGCTGCACTTTGGTCCGCTCATTCCTACGACAAGCGTGACAACATAATATGCACTACTTATTATTATTTGTATAAATTTTTTTAACCCTAACCACTCTGAATTAATGTCCTAACTTAAATGTTACGTTTCTGTTTTAACCCTATCCCAAACCTTAGCTGTTAACTTAACCACTCTGAATGAATGTCTAAACTTAGACCATCGACATTCATCCCCCCCATGGACAAATTTAATTTTGCAAGGTCTTGTTGGTGTGTATTGGGGGCGTCTTTGTTGCGACTCCAGATGGATGACTTGTATCAGGGAGCATATTTATTTTGCTGTGAGGCTACACCAGGAGCTTGTTTTTTCCTGGCACTGCTGAGTTTTTCCAGTTTTGATGTCTTCACTATTATTCTACAATGTAAAAATAAAGAAAAACCGTTGAATGAGTAGGTGTCCAAACCTTTGACTGGTACTGTACGTGTACACTGATTTCATGACATGTTTTTCCACCCACACCACTTTTAATTAATTTGAGTAAAATGCCTTCATGACAAATTGAATCAAATGCTTTTTGGAAATCTACAAAGTAGGAGAAATGTTTTGACCTACATATTTACCAATTAGGGCAGGCGTTCTCAAAGTGGGGTCTGCAGCCAGATCTGAATGCATACATATATATATAAAACCTTTTATTTTACAATGAATATTTCTAAGAACATAATAAACGAATGCTGACCAAGTGATCTGTGGAATAAGTTTAAAGAGTGTAATACAAACAATATAATGTAATATTATTAATCTACAATAATGTTCTTAACCCTGGGCCTGAGTGGCTCACAGGGATATCGGTATCTACAGTGCTCCACCAATTATCAGTATTTCAGCATCTGCAAAAATATTTTATTTTTATTTTTATAAATGCACTGTAATTTAAAGCTAGAATCCTGTGTTGCCTCATCCATTTTTGTTATGGAATACCATACATATACCACATAATACATACCCATTGATACATATATACCACATAATACACACCCATTGATTCATTAATACAACTTAGAAATGCCTCATGAGCTTAGTTCAACTGTCAGAACCCAAGATATCTTGTTTTATTCCAATGTTTGGAAACAATGTACAAACACTGTATAGCCTCAAAACATTAGTAAAACTATAATGTTGATATCATTGATGGTCAGTCCTTGCATCCATCGCTCTGTCTGTTAACCTCTCTGGGCTAGGTGGCACCAAATCATCCCACCTACGTAACAGCCAGTGCAATCCCGTGGCGCGTTATTCAAAAACCTTAGAAATGCAAAACCTTCAATTTTTCAAACATATGACTATTTTACACCATTTTAAAGATAAGACTCTCATTAATCTAACCACACTGTCCGATTTCAAAAAGGCTTTACAACGAAAGCAAAACATTAGATTATGTCAGCAGAGTACCCAGCCAGAAATAATCAGACACCCCTTTTTCAAGCTAGCATATAATGTCACATAAACCCAAACCACAGCTAAATGTAGCACTAACCTTTGATGATCTTCATCAGATGACAACCCTAGGACATTATGTTATACAATACATCCATGTTTTGTTCAATCAAGTTCATATTTATATCAAAAAACAGCTTTTTACATTAGCATGTGACTAGCATGTGACTAGCATTCCCACCGAACACTGCCGGTGAATTTACTAAATTACTCACGATAAACGTTCACAAAAAGCATAACAATTATTTTAAGAATTATAGATACAGAACTCCTCTATGCACTCGATATGTCCGATTTTAAAATAGCTTTACGGTGAAAGCACATTTTGCAATATTCTCAGTAGATAGCCCGGCATCACAGGGCTAGCTATTTAGACACCCAGCAAGTTTAGCACTCATCAAAGTCAGATTTACTATAAGAAAAATGTTATTACCTTTGCTGTCTTCGTCAGAATGCACTCCCAGGACTTCTACTTCAATAACAAATGTTGGTTTGGTCCAAAATAATCCATCGTTATATCCAAACAGCGGCGTTTTGTTCGTGCGTTCAAGACACTATCCGAAAGGGTAAATAAGGGTTACGAGCATGGCGCAACTCGTGACAAAAAAATTCTAAATATTCCATTACCGTACTTCGAAGCATGTCAACCGCTGTTTAAAATCAATTTTTATGCCATTTTTCTCGTAAAAAAGCGATAATATTCCGACCGGGAATCTGCATTTAGGTAAACAGACGAAAAAAAATAAAGCATTCGGTCGACTCGGGCACGCGCCTAAGCCCACAGTACTCTGAGCGGCCACTTGCCAAACGCGATAAAGTGTTTCAGCCAGAGCCTGCCTCGATATCGTTCAGCTTTTTCCCGGGCTCTGAGAGCCTATGGGAGCCGTAGGAAGTGTCACGTTAGAGCAAAGATCCTAAATCTTCAATAAAAACAGCCTAGATGAAACACATCTTGTCAGACAGGCCACTTCCTGCATGGAATCTTCTCAGGTTTTGGCCTGCCATATGAGTTCTGTTATACTCACAGACACCATTCAAACAGTTTTAGAAACTTTAGGGTGTTTTCTATCCAAAGCCAATAATTATATGCATATTCTAGTTACTGGGCAGGAGTAGTAACCAGATTAAATCGGGTACGTTTTTTATCCGGCTGTGTCAATACTGCCCCCTAGCCCTAACAGGTTAATTTGAGGGTTGTTATTGTTTCAATTAAGAAGCTTTAAGCTTTAAAACTGCAACGTTTTCGCTCTGCCCAATGGCAAAATGTGTAGATTTGCAGGGTATTATCTTAAAAGCTGCATCAACAAAAAATCTCTCTACTCAGTGACAAAATGTGTAGAACTGCAGGAAATTAGCTTGAAAACAGCTAAACGTTCTCTCCGATCCCAAGAAGTGCGACATTAAAATGTTCCTTCCCAGTGCCGGAGATTTGGATCGTCTGGCCATGCACTGACGAAGTCATAGTAAAACTCCTTGTATGCAATTTAAAAAAAATCTCACTCGAGTAATGAGGGGTTCCCTGATGAATTTTCTATTAGAAAATGGGTCCCTGAACCAAAAATGTTTCAGAACCCCTGAATTAGGATCTGTAGGGTATAAATATGGTCTGATGTTCGTTTATTTGATGGGAATCCAATTTGACTTTTGCTCAGGACACTGAGAAAGTGGAGTAATCTGCTATTCATGGTGGGGCAGAATATTTTCCCCAGGTTGCTTTTGACACAAACGGCACAATAATTGTTTGAGTAAAATGTGTTACTGCTGTTATCAGACCTTGGTTCCAGAGAAATAGCCTACACTATAGCCTACACTCAAAACCAAAGTTTGAGTATAGCAGTGCTAAATTTGTAGTCTGTGTATTTATCATTTAGTTTAATATTCCATGAGTACCACAAGCCATTTTGGGTTGCAGAGTCTGTATTTTTTTTCCAATTTTCCTATTCTGTTATTGGGGAATCCAGAGGGATCTGGTTTTTAATGGCTAATTCAAGTATTTGAAGTTTTTCTTAGATTTCTTTTTGTTTCGAATTCATTGCAATATTTCTATATATTTCTTTAAAGTGATTCCTGCATAGGTAACCATTTTGGATAACCAATTCTTCTTGTGTGGTTTGTTTAAAGAATTCCAATTTTCCCAGAAGTTGTTTGAATCAATGGATTCCAGTGTCTGATGTCGGTGTCTGATGTGTTCTTTTTTTGTTCTGAGAGTTTGTTTGTATTATTTTGGGGTTTCCAAATACTGAAGGTGCAGATCCTGGTTGTCTGGTTCCCTATGTTTTTGGTTGAACAGATTCCTATGTTTTATTTTTATAGATTGGCAATCAAACTATTTTTCATTATTTGTCTTTTTTAGACAGTTATTTTGCGTTTTATTTAAATTGGATAATGATGCCAATTTGTAAAACATGTTTTTTTTACAGCAAAATGTATGCCTTCCTTATTGTGAGGATATGCGTGGGCCAGACAATTGTCTAGAAGGGATTGCAATTTTAGATTGCTAATTGCTTTCTGGTAGCCTTCAAGACTATTCTAGTCCATCTAAAGGACTGATGGTGTTAATTTACTGGGCTCTTCTCCCTTGTGGTTTGTTTCTGCCCTTTTTGCTGTAATTTTGCTATGGTCTGATAGTGGTGTTAGTGGGCTGACCGTGAATGCTCTGCAAGACACTGGATCTAGGTATGTGATGACATAATCTAGAGTACTACTGCCACGAGGTAGCTGTATGTGTACCTACCAAACGAGTCCCCTTGTAACCTTCCATTGACTATGGACAGATCCAGCGTTTGACGGAGCTTCAATTGTTGGTTCCCATTACCGTTGTTGTTTTTCATTCTGGGGGAATATGAGGGGAGAGAGGAATGCTGAAGTTTGTAGGTATGTGTTTGTCTCCCTGTGTGGTAATGGTGTCTGGTTCTTCTCCAGTCATGGCATTAAGATCACCACAGATCAGAACATTTCCCTGGGCCTGGAAAGGACTGATCACCTCTTCTAGGATGGAGAAGCTCTCTTCCTTGTAGTAAGAGGACTCTGATGGGGGTATATATTGGCGACCCGTCATGCAATCACTAGCATGTTATTCAGTGGAGTGGGTGTGTGGTCCAAGTTTAGAAGGATAAACATTCACATGCAACACAATGGGCCATAAATGGTTGAATACATTGGAAATGCTGTCAATCCAGCATGACTTCTGAAGCAGGACTGGGAAATCTCAGACTTCAGTGAGTTCAAGACAACTGGGAACTCTGAAAAAAACTAGCTCCGACTGGGAAAAGACATTTTCAATGGTCATCCAACTTGGAATTACAAGTCGGGAACTCGGGCATCTTTCTAGAGCTCCAACGTGAAGATCACTGACTTCATGGTTCGACCTTGTTTTTTGTTTTTGACTTCCCAGTTGTCTTGAAAGCACCAGTAATCCAGAGAATGCTAGACTTTGATGATAAAGTTTGATGACAAAATTTGCCAATAAGAAGGATCGCCGCGCCACCTTCCTGTTCAAGTGAGCACAGCACAACAACGTGAGTCCAAAAATGTATTGTATGGTGCTGCATACATTATGTAATATGCCAGGGAGATATGTATACTGTAGCCAAGAAAGTAATACTAAGTGCATGTTGTTAGTAGCCCATGTGCCTCACTCTAATAACTGTGTCCCTGTCCCCCTCAAAACTTTACGGATGGCACTATTTTACCTTTATTTAACTAGGCAAGTCAGTTAAGAACAAATTCTTATTTACAATGACAGCCTAGGAACAGTGGGTTAACTGCCTTGTTCAGGGACAGAACGACACATTTTTACCTTGTCAGCTCAGGGATTTGATCGTGCAACCTTTCGGTTACAAGTCCAACACTCTAACCACTTTGCTACCTGCCGCCGTATGTTCTGACTTGGTGGTGCACATGTAGCCTATAGCCTATTTTAGAGAAATGCCAGACAAGGCTCCGCTGATAGCCAGGTGTAGCAGTGGTAAGGATTCACTCCATGGTGCTGAAAAGAAAGCTATGTTGTTGTGACAGCTTAATGTAGGCCCTAACAGTTTGTGGGCACCGTTATAGTGCAATTAATATACTGTTCAGTGTTGTGTTGTGTTATGTAGTGGCTTTGCTGGTATGCATCTAAAAAATTATGTCGGGTTTGCTCCACCAAGATTTACATGCTAAAATCGCCACTGGGGGGGACATATGTAGCGAACAGGAAGATATTTTCAACCACATTGAGAATTCTCCTGTTTTGATTAGTTCTATTGAGTGTGTTAGTTGTGTTTTGAACCACATCAGCATTGCCCCTGAATCCTTCCCCTGTGTGTAACGGCCGTCGTATGAATTGGACCAAGGCACAGCGGGTTGAGTGCTCATTTTGACGTTTATTTTAAATAACCACGAACACTTCACAAAAACAAGAAACCGGACAACACCATAACAGTTTGCAGGCTAACCCTAGCAGTGCAAAACAACATCCCACAATTCCCAAAACAAACATACTCCTAATTATAGGACCTTCAATCAGAGGCAACAATAACCAGCTGCCTCCAAATGAAGGCCCCAATCCCAATTACTAACCATAGAAATAAACACCCTAGAAACAGACATAGAACTATACAACATAGAACTAAACCAAAAACACACACTCAAAACCATATAAAAGAAATACCCCCTGCCACGTCCTGACCAAACTCTAATTACAAATAACGCCTTTACTGGTCAGGGCGTGACACTGCGTAACTCCTCTCAATTTGGTGGATGGGACCACTATCTCCCTGTACCCTAGTGGACAACCAGTGGAACCATCTCATCTACTTCACATCTCCTGTAAAACAATTATGTCTGAATTTAAGACCAAGAGCAGAAGACCTCAGTCCTTGTATGTTCGAGCACGAGATTATTTAAAGTCCATAGATTTCAGGATGACATTTACAGTTTATAAAACGAGATAAACATTCAAAACATTCCAAATTGAAAGATAGGGTTGGGCCTGTTTCTCAGCTGACAGCCCCTGCGTATCTGGGCTTGTGAGTGGCGCAGCAGTCTAAGGCACTGCATCTCATCACTACAGACCCTGGTTTGATTCCAGGATGTATCATAACCGGCCGTCATTGGGAAACTCAATGGGCAGTGCACAATTGGCCCAGGTTTGGCTGGGGTAGGCCGTCATTGTAAATAAGAACTTATTTTTAACTGACTTGCCTAGTTAAATATAGGTTAAATAAAAAACAAGTAAAAAGTAATTGCCTGGGTGAGGATCCTGTTTTATGGGGGGAGGTGCTGAGGATGGCAGGGGTAGCTCAGGCCTGGCCTGGTGAAGGCCATTGGGGGGGGGGGTCTGTAGCTGGTTGTGGGTGGTTTTAGCTGGGCTGGATGTGGGGGTTTGTGTGGGGGGGTGGTGTGGTCGGCGATACTCCTCTCTTGGCAGGCATCTGGGTGAATGTCTTCTGGGGTTTCGGGCTGCTCTCTGCGGTGTGGGGGATGCTTTGCTGGTCCTGTTGAATGTAGTGGACTGGCATCCTGGGCAACATCCTTCAGCATCCTGGTGAAGGTGGGGTACTACTGTCGTGGAAATTCACTACTGAGAGAGATTTGGTCATTTCTTCAAACAATCATCTTTATTTAATATCAATTAAATATTGCAATAATGAGGCTGGCCGAACCCCCACCCCTGAGTGTTGGACCAAGTAACCTAACCTTTACACAAATGCAGAGTACTGCATATAGCTGGCACTATCAATGTTCAGTCATGGTTGGTTCAACCCCCCTCATGCAGACCAAGGAGCATCAAAAGCCACTCTAGGTTCATCCTGTCATTATCTGCACATGGGTTGTTGTCTTAACCTGTTAGGGCTAGGGGGCAGTATTTGCACGGCTGGATAAAAAAATGTACCCGATTTAATCTGGTTACTAATCCTACCCAGTAACTAGAATATGCATATACTTATTATATATGGATAGAAAACACCCTAAAGTTTCTAAAACTGTTTGAATGGTGTCTGTGAGTATAACAGAACTCATTTGGCAGGCAAAACCCTGAGACATTTTCTGACAGGAAGTGGATACCTGATGTGTTGTATTACCTTTAAACCTATGCCATTGAAAAACACAGGGGCTGAGGAATATTTTGGCACTTCCTATTGCTTCCACTAGATGTCACCAGCCTTTACAAAGTGTTTTGAGTCTTCTGGAGGGAGTTCTGACCGAACAAGAGCCATGGAACGATGCTGGCCCATTAGACACCTGGCGCGCGAGTTCATGTTGGGTACCCTCGTTCCAATACGTTATAAAAGAGAATGCATTCGTCCACCTTGAATATTATTCATGTTCTGGTTAAAAAAGGCCCTAATGATTTATGCTATACAACGTTTGACATGTTTGAACGAACGTAAATATATTTTTTCCCCTCGTTCATGAAGTGAAGTCCGGCGGGCTTAGATCATGTGCTAACAAGACGGAGATTTTTGGACATAAATGATGAGCTTTTTTGAACAAAACTACATTCGTTATGGACCTGTGATACCTGGAAGTGACATCTGATGAAGAGAATCAAAGGTAATGGATTACTTACATAGTATTTTCGATTTTAGATCTCCCCAACATGGCGGCTAGTCTGTATCGCAACGCGTATTTTTCTGGGCGCAGTGCTCAGATTATTGCAAAGTGTGATTTCCCAGTAAGGTTATTTTTAAATCTGGCAAGTTGATTGCGTTCAAGAGATGTAAATCTATAATTCTTTAAATGACAATATAATATTTTACCAATGTTTTCTAATTTTAATTATTTAATTTGTGGTGCTGACTTGAATGCCGGTTATTGGAGGGAAACGATTTCCTGAACATCAACGCCACAGTAAAACGCTGTTTTTGGATATAAATATGAACTTGATAGAACTAAAAATGCATGCATTGTCTAACACAATGTCCTAGGAGTGTCATCTGTTGGAGATTGTAAAAGGTTAGTGCATCATTTTAGCTGATTTTATGGTTTTGGTGACGCCTGTCTTTGAATTGGCACAACATTACACACAACTCTTGTAAATGTACTGTCCTAACATACTCTAAATTTATGCTTTCGCCGTAAAACCTTTTTGAAATCGTAAAACGTGGTTAGATTAAGGAGATGTTTATCTTTCAAAGGGTGTAAAATAGTTGTATGTTTGAAAAATCTGAATTTTGACATTTATTTGGATTCAAATTTGCCGCTGTTGGAGTGCACCACGGGTGGGACGCTTGCGTCCCACCTAGCCCATAGAGGTTAACCCCTCCCTGGCTTAGTTTCCCAGATGCAAGGATGATTTCGCAACAAAGCATCCTTCACTCATGCTACCAAACATACCCTAGTAAAACTGACTGTCCTACCGATCCTCGACTTCGGCGATGTCATTTACAAAATAGCCTCCAACACTCTACTCAGCAAATTGGATGCAGTCTATCACAGTGCCATCCGTTTTGTCACCAAAGCCCCATATACTACCCACCACTGTGACCTGTATGCTCTCGTTGGCTGGCCCTCGCTTCATACTCGTCGCCAAACCCACTGGCTCCAGGTCATCTACAAGTCTCTGCTTGGTAAAGCCCTGCCTTAGCTCACTGGTCACCATAGTAGCACCCACTCGTAGCACACGCTCCAGCAGGTATATCTCTCTGGTCACCCCCAAAGCCAATTCTTCCTTTGGCCGCCTCTCATTCGAGTTCTCTGCTGCCAATGACTGGAACGAACTGCAAAAATCTCTGAAGCTGGAGACTCTTTCCTCCCTCACTAGCTTTAAGCACCAGCTGTCAGAGCAGCTCACAGATCACTGCACCTGTACATAGCCCATCTGTAAATAGCCCATCCAATCTACCTCATCCCCATACTGTATTTATTTATTTATTTTGCTCCTTTGCACCCCAGTATCTCTACTTGCACATTCATCTTCTGCACATCTACCATTCCAGTGTTTAATTGCTATATTGTAATTACTTTGCCACCGTGGGCTTTTTATTGCCTTACCTCTCTTATCCTACCTCATTTGCAGATGCTGTATATATATATTTTCTACTGTATTATTGATTGTATGTTTGTTTATTCCATGTGTAACTCTGTGTTGTTGTATGTGTCGAACTGCTTTGCTTTATCTTGGCCAGGTCGCAGTTGCTTTTATAGATCGAGACTAATTTTAGCTAGCTAACATTTGACCTGGTTGGTTAGCACCCAGCACTATGGCATTGTTGGCACTTTGTTCATTGTTGTTTAACTAGCTAACGTTAGCTGGCTGGCTTGTTAGCTAACGGTACATGATGTGTGCGATCTTAAACGTTGTTTACCTAACTAGGTCAATTGTTTACATAGCTAAATAGCTAGCTATAGGTCTTAAGCTAAAGTGTACTGTTAGCTAGCTATCTACCGTTAGCTGGCTGGCTCCCTAGCGAACGTTATTATTAGCTGGTTAGGCTGTTTTCATGTTATCCAGAGGTAAACAAATCATCGGCCAGAGTGTGTGCGCTCCGAGAGTGAAACGAGATGGGTGGGGCTAAAGCTTAAGAGGGTGTGAACGATGCTGAATGGGTGTAGACAAAGAAGAGCTCTTCACTAGATACCAAAACATTCAACGGCGATTTTCTCAAAAGTGAGTTTACAAGTTGATCAACTTTCATAGCACAATTACTTTCCCATTGTTCCTCAAATGCAGTGTATGATATACCATTTTGTAGCTCTGAGTCTCTACTTTTATCTACACCATTTCACATTTTGCTACATAAGACCGAATCCAGGTGGTGAGTCACATATATATCTGACAATTTGTCTTATGAGCAAAATCATTTGCCATACACCACTATCTGGTAGATTTTTGATCTGATCTCCTACGAAGAGGGGGAGTACTCTCAACAGACACTCGTTTTGTACAGCCTGTCCACTTAGCTTCTCACTGCCAGGGCTGATCTCAGGAGGTGTGTCATTACCATCACTCCCAAGGTATTTAAACTGGCTGATGCATCTGTTCAATTCTAAATATGTAAAATGTTTCTCTTGATTGAACAAATGATTAAGTGCAATGTCAAAAGAGACAATTCCCTCAAAGAGTTCATGACCAAGGCAAGGAGGCAGTCCAGTCTGGCAAAGATGGAAGTACCTAAGCTCATTAAATAGAGAATCAAATGTTACACCCCACCTATGCACTGTCTTTGTCGTTAGCTTCTGTGTACTGTACATGTTCTTTATAGGACTGGGCAGTTCTTGTTGAACCAGTTGACAGTACATTGGACTGAAATGTTGCTCTGTCAATGTCACAATATCGACAAAAATGTGTACTCCTGCTGAAATTTTCCACAAATCCCCCAATACTGTGAGATCCCAGATTTTCTCCAGCTATGGCACATAAAGCACCTCTCAAAACCCGTCCATCTGCTAAAACAACACCACCATCCTCTAGCTCCTTATGATCTCTTAGCAGTGGGTTAAGAACTCATTCCTGTCCAAAATGATTAAAATCTTGCTCTCTGCATAGAAGGACTAGTTGCATGTGATCAATATTTGACCTGTTATAAGGCAAAACGTCACCTAGAGTAAGATAGAAAGCAAGCACCTTGTTTCTTTTTCCCTGATCCCAAAGAATGTGTCTCCTCAAATGCATCTTGATATTGTATTAAGACTAAAGATGATACTTCTGTTTTAAATAAAGCATTGTCTGCAATATTCTGTCCATCCCAAATATCTTGAAAGACATCCTTGTCAGAAATGTGAGCGTGTGCTTTCTCATACTGTCTTAAATGTCTCTGACTGAAAAAGGGCACCAAGTGTTTTATTTATAGGGACATACTGGGCAAAGCACTCTTTCCCAGATTCATTAGTGTCTAAATACAAGGGCTCAGGTTCAACATAATTGAAAGTGTTTTTAAAGATAGTCTTCTGACACTGATCTGTTGATAAAGAACCATTAGAGAAGAAGAACAAGAACCATTACAGAAGAAGAAGAACCATTACAGAAGAAGAAGAAAAACCATTAGAGGCCTTGAGAAGATCCTCCTTTTGAAGCTCTTCAATTACATGTTTTATATAATTCTCAGCAATGCCAAGTACACCCAACTTCTCCTTGAGCTTTGAAAGATGTGATTGACCAAGGTCATGAATATCTTTAAATTCTTCAATAATAGACTGAATTACAGAGACAGGTAACAATAACTTTGCCAGAAGCTTTAAATAAAACAGTATACGATTTTTTTTTAAAAGAGAGCTTCATCAACAATGTCCAAGGTGGCACCTTCCTCCATATCCTCAGAAAAGTAATTGTCTCTAGACACACCAGGGGTCTCAGTAACATTTTAGTTTGTGGTTCCAACACTGTCTCATATGCATGTTTGACGGAGCTGTTTTTGTGTGTTCTGAATATATGATACGCAAATGTAGATATAACAGCATATTTTTTTCACATCCCATAAGAGGGCAACTCATTTCTCTGCCCTCTTGCAAATGATCCTTCAAATGAGAAATAAATTCAGTCAAATGTAAACATCTGAACTGACAAATGTCTATTGGGCAAATAAAAATGTTGTCTGCTGGTTGAAATTGAGCACATTTCACAGATCTTTGATATCCCTTGTGGTCTCTGTATAAGTGAGACATAAAGGCATTAAATTGCCTGAATGCACGTGAATATTTGGGCCACAATTAAAAGAGCAATTGGGTGCATTTCTATGAAGTTTCATGTGCTGTACGAATGATACTACCTTATTTGATTCATGCATACACGATTTGCACTGAAACATTTTAACTGTGTAATGTTGATTCTGGATAATAAAAAATTAAATAAATGAATCAGCTGTCTCAGTTCAAGCTGCTGTACTTATTTCTAGAATACAAATCCAAAAAGTAGAAGTTACATGAACAATTAAATTCAGAATAGTAAGCTAATGTTTGTGGCTGACAAATAGTTCACCTGAATGCAGCTAGCTCGCCAACAGACAGACAGATTTATTACACATTCGAACCATCAAGCAGACGAAAATACATCTAAAATATATTCCTTCTTGATTCAAACAATGTTCCAATATTTAGCTAAGGGAGGGCACAGCTAGCTATTAGCTCACGTACAAAAAATATTTTGGGAAAACAGAACATGGAGTAAGCTATTAATTATAACAGTTTTAGACTGAAGGCTCGCAGAGACACTTTCAAACGGATTCACGGGCTCTCGATGCAAAATTCTCTCTCAAAATAAATAAATGAATATAGCCTAGTGACTGACACACCCACCCCCTCCCCCCTCCATATATTTTGTACACTGCTGCTACTCGCTGTTTATTATCTATGCATAGTCACTTCACCCCTACCTACATGTACAAATTACCTCGACTAACACTGTACCCCCGCACACTGACTCAATACCAGTACCCCCTGTATATACCCTCATTATTGTTATTTTATTGTGTTACTTTTTACTTTAGTTTAACTCTTCTTGAACTGCACTGTTGGTTAAGTAAGCACACTTGTTTTCGGCACATGTGACAAATAAAGTTTGATTTGATTTGACTGCAATTGCAGATGTTTGCTTCCATCACGGGACTGCACGGGCATGTGGAAAGTGCGATGTGCAAATGGACAATTCTTTACATTAGGCTGTGTGATTCTGTAGGCGAGAAGTAAGCTAGTGAGAAATCGTCTTCTCATTGTATGTATCACTTTCAGGTATGACCCAGATGCAGACAGTGTCGAAGAAACAAGTGTTTATTTCTAATACAGGGGCAGGCAAACAACAGGTCAAAGGCAGGCAGGGGTCAATAATCCAGAGAGGGTACAAAGGATCCAGAACGGAAGGCAGTCTCAGGGTCAGGACAGGCAGGAAGGACTAGAGAACACGAGCAAGAAACAGGCTGGAGCAGGGGAACAAAAGCTGGTAGGTTTTACGAACAAAACGATCTGGCAAAACGAACTGGCAACAGACAAACAGGTATAAATACACAGGGGATAATGGGGAAGATGAGCGACACATGGAGGGGGAGACAAGCACAAAGACAGGTGAAACAGATCAGGGTGTGATACTATGGTTGATGAATGTAAAATATGATTTAACCCACCTGATGGCTGCTTCAGTATAGAGGTCTGGTACAAGAATTCACCCGAAAAGACCACGCAATTCCTTAACCTCTTGGGGCTAGGTGGGACGCTAGCGTGCCACCTGTGGTGCACTCCATCAACAGCAGGTGCATTTCAAGAGCGGCAAATTTGAATCCAAATAAATGTCAAAATTCAAATTTTTCAAAAATACAACTATGTTACACCATTTGAAAGATAAACATCTCCTTAATCTAACCACGTTTTACGATTTCAAAAAGGTTTTACGGCGAAAGCATAAATTTAGAGTATGTTAGGACAGTACATTTACAAGAGTTGTGTGTAATGTTTTGTCAAGTCAAAGACAGGGTCACCAAAACCATAAAACCAGCTAAAATGATACACTAACCTTTTACAATCTCCATCAGATGACACTCCTAGGACATTATGTTAGACAATGCATGCATTTTTAGTTCTATCAAGTTCATATTTATATACAAAAACAGCGTTTTACTATGGCATTGATGTTGAGGAAATCGTTTCCCTCCAATAACCGGCAGTCAAGTCAGCGTCACAAATTAAATAATTAAAATTAGAAAACATTGGTAAAATATTATATTGTCATTTAAAGAATTATAGATTTACATCTTTTGAACGCAATCAACTTGCCAGATTTAAAAATAACCTTACTGGGAAATCACACTTTGCAATAATCTGAGCACTGTGCCCAGAAAAATACGCGTTGCGATACAGACTAGACGTCATGTTGGGGAGATCTAAAATCGAAAATACTATGTAAATAATCCATTACCTTTGATTCTCTTCATCAGATGTCACTTCCAGGTATCACAGGTCCATAACGAATGTAGTTTTGTTCAAAAAAGCTCATCATTTATGTCCAAAAATCTCCGTCTCGTTAGCACATGATGTAAGCCAGCCGGACTTCTCTTCATGAACGAGGGGAAAAAATATATTTCCGTTCGTTCAAACATGTCAAACGTTGTATAGCATAAATCATTAGGGCCTTTTTTAACCAGAACATGAATAATATTCAAGGTGGACGAATGCATAGCCTTTTATAACGTATTGGAACGAGGGTACCCAACATGAAGTAGCGCGCCAGGTGTCTAATGGGACATCACCGTTCCATGGCTCTTGTTCGGTCAGATCTCCCTCCAGAAGACTCAAAACACTTTGTAAAGGCTGGTGACATCTAGTGGAAGCAATAGGAAGTGCCAAAATATTCCTAAACCCCTGTGTTTTTCAATGGGATAGGTTTAAAGTCAATACAACACATCAGGTATCCACTTCCTGTCAGAAAATGTCTCAGGGTTTTGCCTGCCAAATGAGTTCTGTTATACTCACAGACACCATTCAAACAGTTTTGGAAACTTTAGAGTGTTTTCTATCCATATATAATAAGTATATGCATATTCTAGTTACTGGGTAGGATTAGTAACCAGATTAAATCGGGTACATTTTTTTTATCCAGACGTGCAAATGCTGCCCCCTAGACCCAACAGGTTAAAGGCCTAGGATTAACCGTCATTAGCTGTAAATCATCATGCCTGGATTTTGTTTGCATAATATTTACTGTAACATTCACTGTTACAAACTGTAATCGTTCGGCAACCCTAGATGCATTGCAGTCTACAACATTATATTGTTAATGGATAAAACAGGGAATTACTGTGCAGTTTTACTGTAAAAACTATAGTTATTTGTTACAGTGTACCTTATATGGAATAGCCTACTGTATGACAAAAGGAGTCTGTATAGAAAACATGAGATTGTTTTAGTCGAGCAGTCACAAATATATATTTTTTTATGGCACACAAGACACCAATGTGACTTGCGCCTGTCTCAGTGGACTAAACCATTGAGGAGGTTGTGGGGATGCCACAGTCCAAGAATATGGGGACTGTGGTTTAGATGCACATCTCTTTCCAGAATGCGGTCTCTCCTGCCATTTCGTGGGTATTCATTGTTTCATATCTTCATTGTGACAATTGCCGGTTCTTCAATTCGCCATACATACATCACCAATAGTAGCCTACATTTACCATTAATTCCCATCATTTCTAATCTGCAATGTTTGCTTGGCTATGGTCATTTCTGTTAATGCATTCAATATATTATTATACAGTCATTTACCGTTTGTTTTCATTGTCGGAGTGGACATGTGTTTTGCAAAATTCACAAACTATGCTACACTTGTGAGAAACACATACATTTTTTTCATTACGTTTACGAGTTTTTGTCAATTTATTCATCGTCTTTTGTTTTAAACGCTCCTGTCAATGTGTCACGCCCTGACCAGTAAAAGGGGTTATTTGTTATTGTCGCTTGGTCAGGGCGTGGCAGGGGGTGTTTGTTTAGTGTGTTTTGGGGTTTTTGGTTTATGTTTTCTATTTCTATGTGGGTTCTCTAGTTTTTCTATATCTATGTTCGTTTTGGGAACGACCTCCAATTAGAGGAAGCTGGTTGTCGTTGCTTCCAATTGGAGGCCATATTTAAGTGGGTTTATTTTCACTTGTGTTTGTGGGTGGTTGTTTCCGTGTATAGTCTGAGCACCTTACAGGACTGTTTTCGTCGTTTGTTTTGTGTAAGTGTTTTTTTTTTGTTTTTTTTCCCTTCTAATAAAAGGAAGATGAGCATTCACATACCCGCTGCGTTTTTGTATACCTACAACGACGCTTGTGACACAATGTTGATTAAGCATATAGAAGTAGGACTAGTCTACCTGGCCTGCGCTCAAATGTAGGCCTATAAATGTGCCCATTTGGGGATGTCTGATAGTATTTCTGATTGTCTTAATTCACCATCACTAATGAGCTGTGGAGCTTCTCAAAGTAATTTTATTCACCTCAAACAGCAAGTAAACTAAGTCTCTTTTTAGAATCAATTGAGAATGACAATAGGTCCTCAAACTATTTGAACAGAATTTTTAGCTCTCTACCTTTCGATAACCACTCGGCATGAAAGGTAAAAAATGTAATGCTCTGATCCAGTGGAAACGTCATAAAACACCTGATTACTTCTTATCCTTTGCACAAATAGCCTACAGCTGTGTCTGTCTCGAGCTTGCTAGCACGGGGAACTCGAGGGCCCAGAATATTTTATAGAATTGTTTCAAGTTTGCTAGACTGAGTTTTGCGGCGACACGTTTGCTAGGTTATATTTTTTACATATATATATATTTTTCTCCCTAATTTCGTGGGATCCAATTGGTAGTTACAGTCTTGTCTCATCGCTGCAACTCCTGTATGGACTCGGAAGAGGTGAAGGTCGAGAGCCGCGCGTCCTCCGAAACACAATGCTCACTTAACCTGGAAGCCAGCCACACCAATGTGTAGGAGGAAACACCTTACACCTGTCGACCGTGTCAGCGTGCACTGTGCCCGACTCACCACACGAGTCGCTAGTGCGCGATGGGACAAGAACATCCCTGCTGGCCAAACCCTCCCCTAACCAGGACGACGCTGGGCCAACTGTGTGTCGCCCCTAGTGGCACAGCTAGCACTGCGATGCAGCGCCTTAGACCACTGCGCCATTAGGGAGACCGACCCAGTCGATAATTGATACATTGTTTCAAGATCATTGCAGACAGGCCATGCGATTTATAGGATATTTATTTTTATCAGCATATTTCCTACCTGCAATGTTTATGTGTTGGCTTTATGTAGGTTATTATTACATAGTTGGCAATGGCAGTAAAAGTTACTTTTAGATTTTATATAATTTCATTTAGATTGAGATAGAATGTAGACTAACCACAGATAATGATTTTGAGATACAAATACTATTATGTGCATAGATTGGCATAGATTGGTAGAAATGGTAAGATAAATTGGCACTCCAAATGGAAAAGGTTGCCGACCGCTGGTGTAGCCTATTACTGGAAACTTCAGGAGCATAACTGCTAACACGGAACCCAAACCGGCTGTGCGCGTGCGCTATTGTGCATAAATGTATTTTTTCCCACTTACACCAAACGCGATCACGACACGCAGGTTTTAATATCAAAACAAACTCTGAACCAATGACATTAATTTGGGGACAGGTTGAAAAGCATTTAACATGTATGGCAATTTAGCTAGTTAGCTTGCACTTGGTAGCTAATTTGTCCTATTTAGCTAGCTTGCTGTTGCTAGCTAATTTGTCCTGGGATATAAACATTGAGTTGTTATTTTACCTGGAATGCACAAGGTCCTCTACTCTGACAATTAACCCACGCATAAAACGGTCAACCGAATTGTTTCTAGTCATCTCTCCTCCTTCCAGGCTTTTTCATCTTTGAACTTATATAGTGATTGGCATCTACATTTTCATAGTATTACCACGACAACCGGCAAAACAGTTTGTCTTTCAATCACCAATGAGGAGATAGCACGTGGGTACCTGCTTCTATAAACCAATGAGGAGATGGGAGAGGCAGGACTTGCAGCGCGATCTGCGTCAGAAATAGGAATGACTTCTATTTTAGCCCTTGGCAACACAGACGCTCGTTGACGCGCGCAAGCAGTGTGGGTGCAATAATTGAATGACATATATTCCTAAATTTATTTTGCAACGCTCGTGTACGCAACGTGAGCAGTGTAGTTAGGGTATAAGGCCAGCAGGAGAAGGAGGAGGAGGGTCGGGAACAGTTGTTTTTCTTCTGGTTAGGCTGTCTTGATCTCTGGCTCCCTTTTTGAGTCATTTGTGTGTCTTCATTATTTAATAAATAGTGTGCTTAAAGCATCAGACAAGTTTTAGTACATACAGTTGATTTTATTAAAACACAGAATGTGTCTATATTTGAAAAAATTCAAATGGAGGACTCCCTGTCACATTATGCCACCCCACTTCTAAAACCAAAGTTGCACCCCTGAATCAATCAATCACATTTATTTGTAAAGTCCTTTTACATAAGCAGATGTCACAAAGTGCTATACAAAAACATTGCCTAAAACCCCAAACAGCAATCAATCATCATGCTTAAATTACATTACAACTGGGAAACAAGGCTCAGGGCAGAGTGTAGCCTACGCAGAGATGACATGCCTTAATAATACATGTTTTCACTGAAGTTCAAAGATCTGGTGCATTGAAATCCCAATGATTGAATCAATGAGGTTTCTGAACCAACGTGGAATAGACATTGAATTGACGGCTGTGCCCAGTGGGATATGTTGTTTTACAAGGTCAGCCGTAGTAGTATGGCGCCCCTGGAGCAAATTAGGATTAAGTGCCTTGCTCAATAGTGATGCTTCTGTCCTACAGCTAATTTGCTCAATGTCTGAGTGCGTGAAAGCCATCCTGGTGACTCGCGAGGCTCTCTGTATTGTAATAAAGATAATCTAACGTTTTACCTAATGATATATAAGGAGGGCATTTGCACAACATGTTTCACAACAGCACACAACAAAATTCCAGAGACATATTGAGCGACCAACTGATACCAATCACGACCACACCCAGAGACAGATGGCTGACTTAAGCCCTAGCCACACGAACTGACCACTGGTGTAAAGAACAACATTCCATGAATATCGCAAGCACCCAGACACGAATTACCAGAAATACACACACACACACACACTTAGGTGTGTTGGACTCCGAGGACAAAGGACACTGCCAAGGGCCAATGGGAAGTCGACACCACCTGGAGAGTGGACCGTCCCTCCACTCATCGACCAGTCAGGAGAGCGGACCTACTAGACTCAACGTCAACACACTGTTATTTCATTGTATAAATTGGATGTATACTATGTTTCGGGGCTCTCTTCTGCTAGTTCCCTATGAGCTAAACGAAGGAGTCCGTGCACGCTTTGCCAAATATCTTTGTCTCATAATAAACTGCCTTACTATAAACTGAATCACCCGGTCCAGCGTCTTGACTTGTCTCCTTCTCAAATAACTAATCATCAACAGAATTGGTAGCAGAGGATGGTTTCAAACTCCTGAATTCGGTCCATTAATGGTTGATGTGAGAGGAGACAAGTCCGGGACAATCTCGTAAGGACGGGTGACCTGTTCGCAGGAGACATCGGCGATTCTGCCCGCCCCAGGAAACTGATCAACGAGCTCGACTAAATAAGGTAAGCAGAGCCTGTTAAAACAAAATCTGCATATTGTATTATAGTCTCATCCAAATTCTGATCAGTAGTACTGGGCGTGAGTATGAATTGTTGTCGAAATTGTAATAACTATAATTAAATGTTAAGGCCGAACACAAAGATATTTGACTGAATAGATTTTAAGTTAGTTAAGTCCTGTGTGGACCCGTCCTGTGTGGACCCGGCCTGTGTGGACCCGGCCTGTGTGGGCCCATCATTGATAGAATATATCTGTTGACTTGGGGGACGACTGACGTGGCAACCAGTTGAGTCCACCCATATTATTCAGATCAATTAAAAGTAGATAAAGAGTCTGTGTGACATACTTTTGATAGCATAATAATTCGTGACATTGGAGGACGGCTGGAGTGGCAACCTGCCGGGACCACCAATGAAAAGTCGGATGAATTTAAAAATAGAATAATATTGTTATAACTGTTTAGCTCTGTCCCGAATGTCAGTGAACTATTCACTGCTCGGTGTGACATTATAATTGTTTAGCCCTGTCCCGAATGTCAGTAAAATAGTTACTGCTCGGTTTGACAACTGTGTAATCTTGTCCCGGATGTCAGCGAATTAGTCGCTGCCCGGGGGCTCCTTCTGACGTGACACTATAATTGTTAACCCCGTCCCGGATGTCAGTCAATTTCTTTGCTGCCCGGTAGTCAGTGAAGGTGTCATAATTTGTTTTAATTGTATTTGTATACCCAATTGTGAAAGTGTATAATCCCTGTCGAGTAATTGTATGTAACATAAGGGTCCGTTCCTTGAGACCCCGAACACTAAGTTAGAGCCTAATTTGGTCCACATAATTGTGATAATAAATTGAAAAGGCCGCCGTGCCGTGGGTATTGCCTGGGAAATTAGACAAGTAGTAACACTTTGTTTACGAGGGTGGGGCACCAGAGTTAAGTCAGTGTCCGCACCGAGAATACATCGTTGGTCTTAACCAACGACGGGCTAAGTTTACAAAGTTAAAAGGACTAGAATCGTTAAAACATAATGGCGACAAGCCAACCAATTAAACTTAAATTTAGCGAATATTTAGATCAGAAGATACAGGATAGAGCGGGGGGAAAGGAACATTATAAAGCAATAAGGTAGTGATGGAGGAAGGTTTGAAGGACGCAGTTGAGAAGGGAATAGAAAGTGAAAAGGACAGAAACAGGAACCACATGTTTAAGAAGGAAGAGAAGAAAAAAAAACAGAAAAGGAAGACACCGTCAGGGGCCCAGATAACGTGGCAAGTGGAAAGGGGGTACCTGGTGGGAGTGAAAGACAGGTTTGTTGGGTGGGTAACAGTAGTACCAGAGCAATACCAAAGGCACGAGAGGAGGCCAAGTCAGTCATAAAGTGGCTGCAAATCAGTAACAAGCACCTGAGACAGGTGGAGGAGAGAATCGGGATTGTACACAAATTTGGGTAGGTGTGCAGGCCCCAATCTCAGGGCCTCGTGGAACACGCCACTCAAACCCTTAAGGCTAAATAGCTAAGGTATGTGCAGGTTTGAATATGCCTGGTCCACCAAGGGAGGGAGGTCATATGCCCGCCCTTGATGTACAACAAATTGTAATGTCTGTATGTGAGAAAACTGACGGAGCTTTCTGCAGCTCTCTCCACACAGATCCGCAAGGTCCAAGAGGGGGAGCTGTTGGGAGACTCGCCACCACTGAAGGTAAAAGTTGGGGACTGGGTGAGGGTCAAGGTCCACAAGAGAAAGTGGCTGGAACCCAGGTGGACTGGGCCGTACGAAGTGAAGGAAGTTACTTCACACTCTGTCCAGGTCAAAGGTAAATCAGGAGCACCTTGGCACCACCTTACACATTGCACTCCAGCCCCAACCCCTTCCAGAACTTTGACTGAAACCAAGGCCGATTTGCGCGCCCTACATAAATTCGATTCCAACCACTGAAACCTTAGTTGGGGAAAATGGGACAATGGCTTCCGTTTCCACGACCTAAGGCACCACGCCCAGGGTCGGGGTACATCCCTCCCTGGGAGAGGCTGGGGATATCAGCTCCCCTGTTTGTTATTTTTGTGAGTGTACACTACTAGGCTGATCACCACCGCTATTGACCCTGGTCAGGCTGATAGGGGCCTAATGTTTCCTTTGCTTCAGGTGGAAGACACTGAACCCGAGTATGCATTCGAATAGTTTAGTTTTCACGCCTGCCACGCGGGAGGCCCGGGTTCGGATCCCAGCCCATGCACCATGGGACTAAAATGTAAGAAGATATGTTTTGCCTGGAGAGATACGGTTGCTAGCGTTTGTTTAAGATATAAATGTAACGTTTTGATAGCTTGATTAGTTTAAATTGAAAGGCTAACTAATTAGAAAATAATAGCGAGAGAATTTTGATATAATACGTTCTCTGTTGCTGGAAATGGCATACAGAGAAAGAGTTGAATGATGTTATTTTTATAAGTATGGCGATTTACATGGTACATATAAGGACATAGACATTTCATAAGTGTGAAGCCGAAAGAGAGATACAGTTGGAATATTGGTTTTAATCTTGTGATAGAGGAAAGGCAGAACGCTGTTTGAAAAGAGGTAATCGCTGGGCTATGTTTGGCGGGAAAGAAGCGTTTTGTTTTGTGATAAATTCTGGTTATTGATTCGTGGTATTGATTGTTTAGTAACACCAGTGAATTGAACATTGCAAGGAAAAATATCAAGTCATTAAGGTGAATTACAGGTGGAGTTAATTTTATAATTAACTGGGAAGGTGCACATTAAACACAGTTGTGTATAATGGCAGGGTATTCCTAGCAAACAGAATGGGCCGGTTTGCAGACAAACTGAAAGGGTTTTAGGGTTTTAAGCAATCTTGGGTCAAATTGGTTAAATAGTACGTTAAAATATGGGGTTTCATAGATTGAAGTACAGTATTGTATCCAAGGGTAGCGCATGTTCAATTAAGTTTAAAACTAATGATTGGGGGGAGTACAATGGAAGTATAAGCATTTTTAGGTTTTGTTTGTAGTTAACTTTTGGGTTTCTGAATCGGTGTAGTATGAGGAAATGCTGACCAAGTGGTTATTTTATGGAATATGGAGCGCTTAGCTCTTTGGGGGAAAATTCCTAGGGACAGGATATCTTAAAGGGGTATACACACATGGCATTTTAAAGTTTTATTTTCTGAGTTTTAATTAAACACGTGAAATTCTTTTGATAGGGAATGTTCTGGGAACTTGAGATACGAAATCTAGATAAGGTTATTAGCTTTCATTTGTCTAATGTAGTAAGAAAGAAAAAAAACGGTTCTGAAAAGGGGTTATGACTTTTTTGACCCCACTGGTGACTTTTCCTTTTGTGGTCTGATCAGCCGCAGTGAAAAGCCATTGGATGGTGAATTTAAGGTCATTTGGGATACTAACTTTAAGGAAGCTAGGAGAACTGATAATTATGATGGAGTTAAAGTTCTTAGACACAATTGATAATTTGAACCAATGAGAAGACAAAATGACGAAAAGGGTACAATAATTTCTCATTGGGGAGTAGTTCAGATTAGTCATTTTGATCTGATTATGTTACGTGAATATCGTTTGATAAGTAGGGGTACTTTTTACATTATCTAGATAAGTTTATTTTCCCTTAGGAAGTCAGCTGTGGTTGTATTTAGTGGAAGAGATTTAACACAACAAGACTGTGGAATTAATATAATAGTAATATTATATTTTGTTGATAAAACAGGTTAATAATGGTAGACTTAAGCCAACAGGACAGGAATATATGACATCTGTAGGGAATCCAGGATTATTGAGGGTATCGAGATAAATGTAAGTAGCTATGTAATAAGACCATGAGACATTTAGTACTCCCCTGCACTGCTGAGACCTTGATGGGTTGGAAGTAGAAGGAGGAGAGCATAAACAAGGAAGAGAAGATAAAAGTAACATAGAAGAATTAGATAACGGTTAGTGAGTGGAGACCAGCATAGTTAAATTATAAACAGGTGAGGACAGAAATAACACTGGAGAGACAGAAAAGACATAAGAATAGAAGATGTTAGGTTCATTTAGTTAGGATATTAATACATGGAGAGACTATCGGCTTCATAGGCATGTATTATAGTTATGATTTTAAGTTATGTTTGGTAAAATTCGCTAGGAAAAGATATGATAATTTAGTTGAAAGAAGTTGTTCAATCTTAAAGAAGATAGGACACTTGATAGAGAAATGCACAGGGTAGCTAAGGATGAATGCCCCAGGGAGAATTGTACATGTGGTATATGAAAGGGGGCAATCCTACAAGAGAAGGGCTGACATAAGGATAATTTACTAACCTTACAAAAGACATTGTTAAGAAATGCAGCAAAATTGATACATGGCTTGAGCCATGTATAAATAGGGGGAGTATGGTAGAGCAGGCGATAGAACAGGATAGGATGCTACTAGAACAAAAACATTTTTTGTAGAATGTCCATTCCAACATTTGGAAATGGACTTATTGAACTATTCAGAATTAAGGGGAAGAAGGGGTGTTTAACAATAACAGATAAGTATAGCAAATGGGTAGAAGTGTTCCCAACTTACTTGGTGGACATGATTATGGTAGCTAGAATATTAGGACAAGATATAATCCCTAGTGTTGATACTGGGATCTATCTCTTTAAATGATGGATGACAGTTTAGCTAATCAGGTAGAGCCTATAGAATGCCAGAGTTAGGGAGAATAGAGATACCAGAACAGGTAGACATAGAAGTTAAAGATATACTAGCAGAGCACATGAGAAGACTGTTTGTTAACCAAACCCGTATGTCCAAGATTTTGTGTTCAACAGGTGAATTACAGGAGAAGGTGATTCACTCAATCCAACCAGGAGACTGGGTGTGGATCCAGTCCCTGAGGAGAAAAGACGGGAAGCAGCCCCGTGGGGAAGGCCCATACCAGGTGCTGTTAAACCATTGCCTTTGCCATTAGAAAAGCTGAGAGAGTCACTTGGGTCCACGTTACCCACTGCAAGGAGGTATGTACACATATGACCACTGCTGATCACACACAGAGTTAGGAGAAGAACCGATACCAACAGGGTCCGGGAGTTACCTCCTTAACGAAGATTCCCTATCCCGACCGTTCATCACTGTGTGTGCTCCTAGAGGTGTGAGTATGGGGTGGTACCAAGCAGAGAGACTAAGGGCAGGAGAGGGTTGACGGTTTTTGGGAAGAGTAGAAACTCTGAGCTGCATCATAGTCTAATCTTTCTGATATATTCAGATCCACCACCTACTGGTACTAAACATAGGTTACCGTTGTCATGGAGAAGAAGTAAAAGATAAACTATATAATACACTGATGAGTGACGTACATAATAAGGAATCAAAGAAGATCAAGATGTAGAATTTAAGGTAAACATTAAACAATTTCCTGGGGAAGCAGACAACTGTACAGGAATATGGGTTGGCCAGATTGAAGTACTCAGCCAACCCACCTCGGTTCACCTAAATTCCGGATGAATACCAGTGTTATAGATACAAAAATGGCACCGAGAATTAAGATGATTTTAATGGCTGGAAAGGTAATTGTTAATATGACTGACTTAGGTTTGAAAGCACAGGAGAAAATGTGTAACCTCATAGCACCTATAACTGATGAAGGGTGGGCTAGTACCAGCAAAGGACGCATACGACAGAAATTACCACAAAGGTTGGTTAGGAATTGCGCCCTGGGGTTATTGGTCTAACCAGTTCGAGTTAGTCATCAGAGGCCAGTTATAGGAGGCTAAAGTAGGCACAGGAGGAGTTTTGACCAGGATGGGAGTAGCTTTACAAGATGGATGCTATTGGCATCCTCAGGGAAGTTCCAGATGAATACAAAGCTATGAATCAAATATGTGAAGGCTTTAACACTACATTATTTTGGTAGTTGACAATAAATAATAATGTGGATTGAATTAATGACATATTTTAATCAACAGAGATTCATGAATGAAACAGGGGATGCAGTAAAGAGGTTCTCTGACCAATTATCCGCCACCTCCCTCATGACCTGGTAAAATAGACTGACTCTCGATAGGTTACGGGCAAAGAGGATGGTGTAGGTAGAATGATTAGGTTCATTGCTGTACGTACATTTTTGGTATCAGTTGGTCGCTCAATATGTCTCTGGAATTTTGTTGTGTGCTGTTGTGAAACATGTTGTGCAAATGCCCTCCTTATATATCATTAGGTAAAACGTTAGATTATCTTTATTACAATACAGAGAGCCTCGCGAGTCACCAGGATGGCTTTCACGCACTCAGACATTGAGCAAATTAGCTTTAGGACAGAAGCATCACTATTGAGCAAGGCACTTAATCCTTCTCAAATAACTAATCATCAACAGAATGCAACACAGAACAAAGCATAATTTCTCTGACACGCAAACACACTCTCTCTCTCTCTCTCTCTCCACGCATGCAAACAGACACACGTTATGTCTCGCTCTCTCCTAGAATTGATACATGATCTGTAGGGAATATTTGCGTTAATTGTTACGCCTGCAACGGGTTCCAATAAACTACACACCATTATCCAACTTCACAAACACGAACCGGCCCATTTCAAAGTATTCAAAGTTTAGGACAAATACCAAAGCTTCTAAAACAGAGTTATATATAACCACTCGAGCCTCTCTGGTCATGCACCACAACCACATGCGCTTCTGGGGTAGATGTACTCTGAAGTCCTGCAAGCGACAAAATACTCATCCAGTTCGCTGGTGGAGTCTTGCCTTAGCCGCAGCGGCCACTCCTAACGTTATCAAACTGGCAGCCCTCGTGCCCAGTCGCTTTTACAGTAACAGGAACAGGTGCCATGGCCTCGTGCTCCAGGGAGTGAGTTTTGTTGCTGTAGGAGCACGTGACTCCTCACCACTACAGGGTGCGTTGTGCCCAGTGTTGCCAACTCCTCAGTAAGGAAAGTAGCTATTGGCTGTCCTAAAAGTCGCTAAATGACGTCATCACCTAATTTGCATAATTTGCCATGTGCATGTAATTGTGATGGACGCTGTAGAAGAGAGGAATAACGTCGTAGGAGAGACAAAAAGTGAGTAAAAAAATATATATCTCTCGAACTAAAAATGAGCAAGCTGCAGAGAGTGGCACACACAGCGAATAAGAACCAGATAATTGAGGCCATACTCCTCCTTCAGCACTTTATGGACCCCATTGTTAATCCCCGTCATAACAGAGGCATTGTCAGTCCCTATCTCCAAGAGTTTCTCTTTTTTAAGACAACACTTCTTGAGGAAAGCCACAATAGCACGGGCTATAGATTTGGCATCTCCTCCCTCCAACTCAACAAGCCCCTAAAATGTTGATACAATTGTCTGCTTGGTGTCACTACCTTATCACAACCCCCAGGTACTTAGAAGCACTTACATCTGTGGGCTCATCGAGGAGGAGGCTGAAACGCTGGTCACCCACATCTGCGACCAACTTTTTCAGAAAGTATGGTGCTAGAACCCCATTTTAATCATTTCTGTGCACTTTGTCCTGTGCATTTTGAAGTGGGTAGCAGCAGTGGAGTCTGAGAAAGCAGCTCTACATGCTTCTCCAATGTGATCACATGCCAGCATGGAACAGTGTTCAGCGATAGCTAATGCCATGGTGGCCTCAACCTTTTTTGCAGAGTCAATTTTTTTAACCCTAAATGGCAGCTTGTTTTGGGTGGAACTGTTATAAGGCTTTGCCTTTTGAGTTGTCATCTGTTTTTTTACATCAAAGTTTGGTGTAGAAATCAGCCTTACAATACAGGCTGTATGCCCATGTATCATCTCCAATAAACGGCTTCAACCAGCCTTTGAATTCAGGGTTTGATTTCCACAACATTCTGTATTTTTGAGTGTACAGTTTTGTTAGGGTTGAACTGGCTATTTGTATGCATAACTTATATAATATACTGGGGAAGCTATGCTAAGTACATAAACTATGGGTAAAGCAACTGTTGAAGACAAGAAGAACTACAACCGGCAACAGGAAGTGCGTCACGACGCTGGGACCTGCCTGCACGCCGACGTTAGGAGGAGCAAGTTTAAACCACGCTCCTCCTCCCTCTGACAGGCCAGCATTGAGCGGGAACTATCTCTGTCAGAGTATAAAAGAGAGAACAATAGAATGTGACGCCCTCTTCTCTGTTTGTCCTGCGAGGTAAAACAGCGAGACCGTATACGAACGACATATTTACCATACACGTGTTTGCATTAATTAAAGTACAGATAAATCAGAAGTTACTATGTGCTGACTATTTTGTTCTGATACCAGAAACGAACTGTCGCAACATTAACAGTTTAGACCGAGACATGATGAGCTAGCCAGCTAGATGTTTAGCTTATGTCACAGAGAGGCACACACAGTGGACAAGGTGAGTAAGTGACAGGCTGTGTGAGTCAAATGCAGTGATTTATTTTTGTGCAGTGATTTATTTTAGACAAAGAACATTTTACACATCCTGCGATTCATTTGCAGTCTGGATGCGGAGGGGTGAATGTCTCCTGTTCTGACTGCAGCTGGGAGGGACTGCTGCGGGAGGACTGGGCTGCCTGTGAGTGCTTTGGGACAGGGGTGGGGCCCACGGCAGCACCCGCTGCTCGTTGAGAAGAGTAAGAACGATACGTGCTTTCACGTCAGTCTCCAAAAGTCTCCAGTAACACCAGAAAAAGTCGCTAGCTTTGTCGCTAGTCGATTTTCTTGAAAATGTGTCACTAGAGGGGTCTGAATGCTCACTAAATATAGCGACATGGTCGCTAAGTGGCAACACTGGTTGTGCCATGCACATCAGCCAGCCACCTTTAAAATGTTCACATTTAAACAGTTTATAAGTCATTTATGTATTGTTATTCAATCCTAAGTTCCGTAGGATGGGAGTTTCATTATGATGATAAATAAGCATGCAATACTTTTTTCGCGGTCCACAAGCACACGGATCACTTAATAGATAATTAACCAGCAATATGCTGCTGGCATGAACACTTTTCGATCCTATTACTGAAAGGGGAGAGCCAACGGCGGCCCGGTTGCTTGCTATACGACAGCGTCTGGGTATATTACAGAGTATTACATGCCAATGATGCTGCCTTCAGTTAGGAAGAAAACATGTTGCTGAGATAGATGGGGCTTTAAGACGCAGTAGATTCAGTGTTTTACAGTTAGGTCTATGGGTGTAGCTCATGAGACTGGGTTGGTAGTTAAATACCTGTAGAACAGTATTTGTACACTATAGCCTTTAGTTTTGATAATGTTGTCAGAATTGGTTATATGCTCTGTTCGTTATGCGGTCCACATGGAGGTGCTGCAGGGGATAGTTGGTAAAGAGGAACTAATGCTGTCGTGGGCCCAACGCTTCAGCACAAGACTTCACTCAGGCAGGCAGGGAGCACAAGAAATTCCTGGTGATCTTCTGATGATATTAGGAAGGATATAGACTAATAGCTTACAGAAGAGGATGGATTCATTGATTTCTAAATAGCAACTTTTATTGGAATTATAATTATGTTATTATAGCCAAGTGTGTAGTAAATTATAATAGCCTCAGTGGTGACAAGTCATTGTTAGCAAAAAACAGGCTTGCCTGTTTTGCATGTTATTTTGGCATCATTACGTGACACGTTTGCAAACAATATAAAAAATATACAGGTGAAGTCGGAAGTTTACACATGCACCTTAGCCAAATACATTTAAACTCTGTTTTTCACAATTCCTGACATTTAATCCTAGTAAAAATTCCCGGTCAGTTAGGATCACCACTTCATTTTAAGAATGTGAAATGTCAAAATAATAGCAGAGAGAATGACTTATTTCAGCTTTTATTTCTTTCATCACATTCCCAGTGGGTCTGAAGTTTACATATACTAAATTAGTATTTGCTAGCATTGCCTTTAAATTGTTTAACTTGGGTCAAACGTTTCGGGTAGCCTTCCACAAGCTTCCCACAATAAGTTGGGTGAATTTTGGCCCATTCCTCCTGACAGAGCTGGTGTAACTGAATCAGGTTTGTAGGCCTCCTTGCTCACACACACTTTTTCAGTCCTGCCCAGAAATGTTCTACAGGATTGAGGTCAGGGCTTTGTGATGGTCACTCCAATACCTTGACTTTGTTGTCCTTAACCAATTTTGCCACAACTTTGGAAGTATGCTTGGGGTCATTGTCCATTTGGAAAACCCATTTGCGACCAAGCTTTAACTTTCTGACTGAAATCTTGAGATGTTGCTTCAATATATCCACATAATTTTCCTCCTCATGATGTCATCTATTTTGTGAAGTGCACCAGTCCCTCCTGCAGCAAAGCACCCCCACAACATGATGCTGCCACCCCCGTACTTCACGGTTGGGATGGTGTTCTTCGGCTTGCAAGGCTGCCCCTTTTTCCTCAAAGCATAACAATGGTCCTTATTGCCAAACAGTTCTATTTTTGTTTCATCAGACCAGAGGACCTTTCTCCATGTGCAGTTGCAAACCGTAGTCTGGCTTTTTTATGGCGGTTTTGGAGCAGTGGCTTCTTCCTTGCTGAGCAGCCTTTCAGGTTACGTCGATATAGGACTCGTTTTACTGTGGATATAGATACTTTTGTACCCGTTTCCTCCAGCATCTTCACAAGGTCCTTTGCTGTTGTTCTGGGATTCATTTGCACTTTTCGCCCCAAAGTACGTTCATCTCCAGGAGACAGAACGCGTCTCCTTCCTGAGCTGTTGTCACATCCTGACCATAGTAAGTTGTGATTTTCTATGGTGGCGTGACAGAGGGGGTTCTATGTTATGTTCTAGTTTTGTATTTCTATGTTGGGCTTTGTTTGGGGTGATCTCCAATTAGAGGCAGCTGGTCATCGTTGTCTCTAATTGGAGGTCATATTTAAGTTGGTGTTTGTCCCACCTGGGTTTGTGGGAGATTATTTTTGAGTAGTGTATGTTTCACCTCTGACAAAAACAACAAACCGTGACGCATTCAGTTTATTTATGTATTGCATAGTTTCACAGTGTTAATAAAATGTGGAACGACACACACGCTGCACTTTGGTCCGCTCATTCCTACGACAACAGTGACAGCTGTATGACGGGTGCGTGGTCCCATGGTGTTTATACTTGCGTACTATTGTTTGTACAGATGAACGTGGTACCTTCAGGCGTTTGGAAATTGCTCCCAAGGATGAACCAAACTTGTGGAGGTCTACAATTTCTTTTCTGAGGACTTGGCTGATTTCTTTTGATTTTCCCATGATGTCAAGCAAAGAGGCACTGGGTTTGAAGGTAGGCCTTGAAATACATCCTCAGGAACACCTCCAATTATGTCAATTATTCTATCAGAAGCTTCTAAAGACATTACATCATTTTCTGGAATTTTCCAAGCTGTTTAAAGGCACAGTCAACTTAGTGTATGTAAACTTCTGACTGACTAATTGAGATACAGTGAAATAATCTGTAAACAATTGTTGGAAAAAGTACTTGTGTCATGCACAAAGTAGATGTCCTAACCGACTTGCCAAAACTATAGTTTGTTGACAAGAAATTGTGGAGTGTTTGAAAAACGAGTTTTAATGACTCCAGCCTAAGTGTATGTAAACTTCCGACTTCAACTGTATATATAATTGAGTTAATAAATCTGCATACAAACATGGTCTCTTTTTTTGTTTGATTTATTAAGGCAGCTCCAAAATGCAGGTGTTTCAGTCTAGCTCAGTGCTTTCTATGGTAGTGGGGCAAGCCAGCAGAAAATACGGAGCGTTTTGCCATGATTGGCTCAATGTTCTGTCACTCATGGGGACACTACGTCACCGCCAAGTCTAAGGGTCGACTTACAAAATTCTAGCCCCTTGGGTGCTGCCATAGAGTTACATTAGAAGTGCCCATCCAAGAAGGCTCAAGGTCATTGGTCACAGATAAAATGATGTCAAATCATTTTATATGTACAGTAGCTTTGATGGGAATGATCATGTTAACATCATACTTTCAAAATCTTAACTAGCAGTCATCATGAATCACGACGACAATCTACTGGCAAATCCTTTTTAATCCTTGTCATATGAAGATAAATAATAGATAAAACGTATTGGTGCTCATCGGCCACTGGACCAAATCTGGGATTAAGGGTCTCTTTTCCAAGTTTAAAATGATAAACATTCAACATTGGCCATGCTGTCATTGAAGCATGATTTGTGCCACGCTCAAAACAACTGTTAATTCGGAACTGCGAAAACTTGACTTCAGTGAGTTCAAGACAACTGGGAAGTTGGGAATAAACGAACTCTGACTGAGAAAATATGTTTTGAATGGTCATGCAACTTGGAATTGTAAATCCGGCCTCTTTCTAGAGCTACGACCTGAAGATCAATGACGTGATCATGATTCGACCTTGTTTTTTCCGAGTTCCCAGTTGTTTTGAAAGCACCATAAATCCAGAGAATGCCAGACTTTGATGACAAACTGCCCACGAAGGACCACCGCGCCACCTTCCTGTTCAAGTGAGCACAGCACAACAAGGTGATTCCAAAAATGTATTGTATGCTGCTGCATAAATTATGTAATATGCCAGGGAGATATGTAAACTGTAGCTAAGAAAGTAATACTAAGATGTTAGTAGCCCATGTGCCTCACCCTAATAATTTGGTATATTTACCACTCTTAATTTCACCTTCTGTTCTGACTGATTTAGATAAATGTAATCATCGAATATTGTAAGAGCTTTCATTCTGCTTATATGCCCCCTTTATTTATCCTACGGTTCTGACTTTATGTACAGGATGAAACCATGTTCTGAATTCTGTCACTGTACATTTCAAAAGTGCTAAGCAAATAGTTAGTTATATTGACTACGTCCGCCCTAGCTCGCTCATTAACGTCTTAATCGAAATTACGGATTGCCTCTTATGCGCTTGTCGTCCCCTTATGCCATAGTTTGTACATCTCAATTGTCATTAGAAACCACATTTGTTTAAGCAAAGCAGCCATATCAGCTACGTCTTTTTAAAAGGCAGTAAATGAGGCTGAATGAACTGTTTCGCTGCCAGACAAGGCTCCGCTGATAGCCAGGTGTAGCAGTGGTGAGATGTTGGGACACCGTATTATAGTGCAATTAATGTATTGTTTAGTGTAGGGGCTTTGCTGGCATGCATCCCACTATTTTTTTTTTTTGCCCCACCAAGATGTACATGCTAAAATCGCCA
Organism: Salmo salar; assembly: GCF_965601325.2. Lineage (NCBI taxonomy): Eukaryota > Metazoa > Chordata > Actinopteri > Salmoniformes > Salmonidae > Salmo > Salmo salar. The sequence goes on from NC_138293.1 coordinate 49,810,532, forward strand.
CTGAATAGCCTCATAGTAACAACACGTGTTATTGGTAATGATAATACAATTAGGCTAAACTTAAGGCCTACAATAATACATTCGATTTATTTGTTTTGGGGGATTTGAAATCTCGCTTCTGTCAGAAAGTAGAATAGATGTATCACTGCATAAAACGTAAATTGCAGACTAACATCTCAAAATACTTTAAAAAAATAGGTGTAATACCACTGACAATGTGAGAGCACATTCTTTCCCTTGTCGCTGCTACTCAAGTCTAAAGTTTATTCGATTTTTGTGACATTTTATAACTAGACAAAGTGAACAAGTATTGTCTTTTTTATATAAAAAACTAGCCTAATATGGACTGAATAATAATCTAACAGATAGCTGTGGGAAAAGATTGAGATTACATATGTCCTTATGTGTCTAGATACATCGTGAAGAAATGCAGAGTTGAAGTGAGTGAAGTATAAACTAACAGTTATTGTATGATGTTTGCACGCGGCGCCCTGTCCCCTCCATCCCAGCCTAATCGATAACTCTGAGGCATGAGATCAGGCTTGTATATGAGGTGGAAACGAATTGATAATAGAATCAATTCTTCAAATTGACTCATTTACACGCAGCTTTCTTTTGCAGGATATCAATACATATCTCTTATAACATATTCAGGCAATTAATCGCAATGCAAACAACATGCAAAGGCCTACAATTAAATGTTATATTCCAAAATGTAGTCTTTAATTGTACTGTTCCATAACTATTAGTTTTTCCAGAAAATATTTAATTTGGTTGTTTAACTTCATTCTACTTTATGTTGCCACAAATAAGAAATAGGCTATTGTAACGGCCGTCATCAGAATGAGACCAAGGTGCAGCGGAGGATGTGTTCATCTTGAAATGTAATGCAAAAATGAACACTTTACAAATTAAACAAAAATGACAGCCGACAGTTCCGTCAGGTACTTACAACTAAACAGAAAGCATTCACCCACAAACCCCAAAGGAAAAACAGGCTGCCTATGCATGACTCTCAATCAGCAACAACGATCTACACCTGTTCCTGATTGAGAGCCATACACGGTTGAAACAAAGAAAACCACCAACATAGAAAAAGAAACCTAGAACGCCCACCCATGTCACACCCTGGCCTAACCAAAAATAGAGAACAAAAAACCCTCTCTATGGCCAGGGCGTTACAGCTATATGCAATACTATCGATTAATGTGTTATGTATCAACAAAATCAATGCCTAGAAGAAAAACTGGTAGCCTAATCAATTTAATGATACAATTAGCTTGTGAAGAAATATTGGTTTTCGTTCAATCATGAGGTCTCTGTGCAGAGTCAATTAGGACCACGGAGCGGCGGTCTTGAGCCTCTTTTCACCGAAGTCACCAGTGATGCTTCACAATGTACTACACAATATTCGAGCCAAGAAAGAGCGTTCTGTCTCTCGCTCGAACATGCTGATATTACCATTGGCACGATGTCAGAATGTAGGCTACTTTGGTCTACCATCACAGCCTTTTCTCAATGTGTCTCTAATTCTGGGACCTTGTTCTCAATATATTGAACTTGGCAGTGGCTTGCATATGTGTGTTGGGAAAACACACAAATAAAACAAATCAAATTGTATTTGTCACATGCACCATATACAACATACCTTACCGTGAAATGCTTACTTACAAGCCCTTAACCAACAATGCAGTTTTAAGAAAAGAGAGTTAAGAAAATATTTACTAAATAAACTAAAGTAAAAAAATAAATAACAAGTAACAAAATAAAATAACAATAATGAGGCTATATACAGGGGGTACCGGTACCGAGTCAATGTGCGGAGTACTGGTTAGTTGAGGTAATTTGTATATGTAGGCGGGGTTAAAGTGACTATGCATGGCTAATAAACAGTGAGTAGCAGCAGTTTAAAAGAAAACAACATCTGTGTTGAAGCACAGATCTAGGGAAGGGTACCAACAAAATATCTGCAGCATTGAAGGTCCACAAGAACACAATGGCCTCCATCAATGGAAGAAGTTTGGAACCACCAAGACCACCCAGCCAAACTGAGCAATCAGGGGAGAAAAGCCTTGGTCAGGGAGGTGATCAAGAACCCGATGGTCAGTCTGACAGAGCTCTAGAGTTCCTCTGTGGAGATAGGAGAACCTTCCAGAAGGACAACCATCTCTGCAGCACTTCACCAATCAGGCCTTTATGGTAGAGTGGCACATGACAGCCCGTTTGGAGTTTGCCAAAAGGCACCTAAAGACTCTCAGACCATGAGAAACAAGATTATCTGGTCTGATGAAACCAAGATTGAACTCTTTGGCCCGAATGCCATGTGTCACTTCTAGAGGAAACCTGGCACCATGCTGGCATGATGTTTTTCAGCAGCAGCGAGTGGGAGACTAGTCAGGATTGAGGGAAAGATGAACGGAGCAAAGCACAGAGATCCTTGATTAAAACCTGCGCCAGAGAGCTCAGGACCTCAGACTGGGGCAAAGGTTCACCTTCCAACAGGACAACAACCCTAAGCACACTGCCAAGACAACGCAGGAGTGGCTTCATGACAAGTCTCTGACTGTCCTTGAGTTGCCCAGCCAGATCCCGGACTTGAACCCGATTGAACTCTCTTAAGAGACCTGAAAATAGCTGTGCAGCGACGCTCCCCATCCAACCTGACAGAACTTGAAAGGATCTGCAGAGAAGAATGGGAGAAACTCCCCAAATACAGGTGTGCCATGCTTGAAGCGTCATACCCAAGAAGACTCAAAGCAGTAATCACTGCCAAATGTTTTTCAACAAAGTACTGAGTAAAGGGTCTGAATACTTACAGTACCAGTCAAAATTTGGACACACCTACTCATTCAGGGGTTTTTCTTTATTTTTAAAATTTTCTACATTTTAGAATAATAGTAAAGACATCAAAACTATGAAATAACACATATGTAGTAACCAAAAAAAGGCTAAACAAATGACAGCTTTGCACACTCTTGGCATTCTCTCAACCAGCTTCACAGGGAATGCTTTCCCAATAGTCTTGATGGATTTCCCACATGTTCTGAGCACTTGTTGGCTGCTTTTCCTTCAATCTGCGGTCCAACTCATTCCAAACCATTTCAATTGGGTTGAGGTCGGGTGATTGTGGAGGCCAGGCTATCTGATGCAGCACTCCATCACTCTCCATGGTCAAATAGCCCTTAAACAGCCTGGAGGTGTGTTGGGTCATTGTTCTGTTGGAAAACAAATGATAGTGCCACTAAGCACAAACCAGATGGAATGGCTTATCACTGCATAATCCTGTGGTAGCCATTCTGGTTAAGTGTGCCTTGAATTCAAAATAAAATCACCGACAGTGTCACCAGCAAAGCACTTCCACACCACCACACCTCCTCCTGCATGCTTCACAGTAGAACCACACGTGGAAATCATCCTTTCACCTACTCTGCGTCTCACAAAGACGGCGGTTGGAATCAAACATCTCAAATTTGGAATCATCAGACCAAAGGACAGATTTGCACCGGTATAATGTCCATTGCGCGTGTTTCTTGGCCCAAGCAAGTGTCTTCTTGGTGTACTTTAGTAGTGTTTTTTTTGTTGTTGCAGCAATTCGATGATGAAGGCCTGATTCACTCAGTCACCTCTAAACAGTTATGTAGAGATGTGTCTATACGATGTAGAAAATATAAAAAAGAAAAGAAAAACCCTTGAATGAGAAGGTGTCCAAAGTTTTGACTGGTACTCTATGTACATGTGATATTTCAGTCTTTATATTTAATGAATTAGCAAAAATGTCTAAATCCTGTTTTTGCTTTGTCATTATGGGGTATTGGGTGTACATTGGCGAGGGAAAAAAATAAGAATGTAATAAATTTTAGAATAAGGCTGTAACCTAACAAAATGTGTGTCACGTTCTGACCAGTATGAGGGTTATTTTGTTAGTGTAGGCTGGTCAGGACGTGGCAGAGGGTATTTGGTTTATGTGGTTCGGGGGTGTGTGTATTATGTAGAGGGTAGTTGATTTATGTATTCCGGGTTTTTTTGGTCACTGCTCTGTTAGTCTATGTTCTTTCTAGTTAGTCTGTTTCTATGTTTAGTTAATTGGGGTGTGGACTCTCAATTGAAGGCAGGTGTTGTCTAGTTGCCTTTGATTGAGAGTCCTATATATTAGGGTTTGTTTGTGTTTGTAATTTGGGGTTGTCACTTGAATTGCTGTCGTTTGCCTTCAAGTCTGTATTCGTCATCCATCGTTTTGTTTTGTTTGTATAAGTGTTTTCATTAAAGTTAATTATGAGCACTCAACCCGCTGTGCCTTGGTCCATTCCTGACGACCGTCGTTACAATGTGCAAGAAGTCAAGGGGTCTGAATACTTTCTGAAGGCACTGTGTGTGGATAACTTGGTTGTCTCTGGGAGATAATTTCTGTGGAAGAGGAGGAATTATGCATTAAACGCGGGCTATTAAATGCCAGTGGTTCCCCTATGTGAAAGAATTCAGCTCTTCTCTCACCTTTCTCACTCACCACTCCTCCCTTGTTTGTTTGGGGGAGTCAGTCAGCTGATGTGACTGTCTGTAGCTGTCAGAGAGAGCCCTAAACAGAGAGTACTTAGTGGCAGAATACCTGACCACTGTGACTGACCCAAACATAAGGAAAGCTTTGACTATGTACAGACTCAGTGAGCATAGCCTTGCTATTGAGAAAGGCCGCCGTAGGCAGACCTGGCTCTCAAGAGAAGACAGGCTATGTGCACACTGCCCACAAAATTTGTTGGAAACTGAGCTGCACATCCTAACCTCCTGCCAAAGGTATGACCATATTAGAGACATATTTCCCTCAGATTACACAAATCCACAAAGAATTCGAAAACAAACACAATTTTGATTAAATCCCATATCTATTGGGTGAAATACCACACTGTGCCATCACAGCAGCAAGATGTGTGACCTGTTGCCACAAGAAAAGTGAAACCAGTGAAGAACAAACACCATTGTAAATACAACTCATATTTATGTTGACTTATTTTTCCCTTTTGTACCTTAACTATTTGCACATCGTTACAACACTGTATATAGACATAATTACATTTTAAATTACTTTCTTATTTTGGAACTTCTGTGAGTGTAATGTTTACTGTTAATTTTGATTGTTTATTATCTACTTCACTTGCATTGCCAACGTTAACATATGTTTCCCATGCCAGTAAGGCCCTTGAATTGAATTGACAGCACTCCCCCTCCTCCCTTCCGTTCTCCTCCTACCTCTCCATCTTCTCCGTTATTCTAATTCGGAGAATAAACCGCTCCCATTGGAGACAGGCAGGCAAGGGGACCTGCCTTTAAGCGTGACGTCACGGCGCGCTATAAGGATAAAGTGCTGGCAGTCAGCGCAGACTGTTGGATACTGGAGAGTGAGTGTGTCAGGAAGGAGAGCTCAAATGTCTGCAGTGCAGAGCTAAAAGGTTACTTCTCCAATCAAAAACCAGACGCACTAGTCTTATCTTATTTTTATTTTACTGGCGAAAAACAAAAACTATACCTTATATCTACAAAGTTGTCCAGGACAGGAGCCTGGGTCAACGACAACTCTGTATTATTTTGTATTTTAAAAAATGTTTTAAGTTAGTTTCTGCTGAAAGGACTAACCGTTTAGTCTATGCACTGAGACGGAAGTATTTCTACCTCCACTTCTCGTCTATTGACCCGATCAGAGCCAGTTAGCAGAAGTAGGCGACATGAAGTAAATTCCTATGTCGTTTGCAGTGCCCTAGTCTGAATGTTTTTTTTCCGCTTCTTTTTCAATATCTACTTTTTAACCTCTCCGAATGGTGTTGCATGCAACAGCACACGAGTCTGCAGCATTGGAGGAATAGGAAAAACTACTGCATGAGACGAGAGTGGAGAACAGACGCTTATTATTAAGAAGTCTGTTTTTTGCGATGCTGGCAAACACCTTCGCCAATCTGCAGAAAAGTCGTGGCAGCACCATGAGCGCAGAGCTGAGCATGAGCCCAGAGCTCCCCAACAGCCCTCTGGCTCTGGAATACGTCAACGACTTTGACCTAATGAAGTTTGACGTGAAGAAGGAAGGTCTGACCGGGCTGGAACGCGCCGGGGTGCGCCAGTGTACTCGGCTCCAGCCCCAGGGCTCTGTGTCCTCCACCCCCATCAGCACACCATGCAGCTCGGTGCCATCCTCACCCAGCTTCAGCCCCACAGAGCAGAAGAACCATCTGGAGGAGCTCTACTGGATGCCCAACGGTGGGTACCACCAGCAGATCGACCCACAGACGCTGAGCCTGACCCCGGAGGATGCAGTGGAGGCCCTGATTGGAGCCACGGCCCATGGCCACACCCCGACCCCGCATGTCCAGCTGCAGCAGAGCAGCTTCGATGGCTACAGAGGGCCTCACCACCACAACTCCCATGGCCAACCCCAACAGCACTACCATCCCTATGGGGGAGGCATTCCGCACCACCCAGATGAACTGCCTGGACATCAGGTGGGGCACAGCCACCCACACACCCACGACACAGACAGCCCGTCCCCCGTCTCCCCAGACTCCCACCAAGCCCTCCACCACCACCAACACGACCACCAAGGGCAACAAGGCTCAGGCAACGTGGAGGACCGATTCTCTGACGACCAGCTGGTGTCCATGTCTGTGAGGGAGCTGAACAGGCACCTGCGGGGGTTCACCAAGGACGAGGTCATCCATCTCAAGCAGAAGAGGCGGACCCTAAAAAACAGGGGCTACGCACAGTCCTGCCGCTTCAAGCGGGTGCAGCAGAAACACGTGCTGGAGAACGAGAAGACTCATCTGATAAACCAGGTGGAGGCACTCAAGGCGGAGATCAATCGGCTGGCGCGCGAGAGGGACGCCTACAAACTCAAGTGCGAGAAACTGACAGGAACGGGAGCGAATAACGGGATCCGGGAGGCTGGGTCCACAAGGGACAATCCGTCATCTCCAGAGTTTTTCATGTGAGTTGTTATTATAGCTCTATTGACTCTCCCCTACCCTACCACCAACTGTTGCTGATGAACAAATAATAATATTCAAATACACCGTCATTTTGACTATACTAATGACAGCAACTATATTCACATAAGAATAATTATCCATAAAATAGTAATAGTCTCATATGTAACCATCTCTCTCCATCCATGTGACAACAGAGATACAAAGAACAAGGTAGAATGTTTTGTCAATGCTGCATCTTTGTAGATTAGTTGCTTGTAGTGAAGATACTTTTTTCCATCTTCCTACGAGAAGAGAGAAACTACGGGTAAACTTTCCTCTTTTCATGCAACTGCTTTTACTGTGTCTGTTAGTGGGATGACCGACCGGCGTATAGGCCTACACAACAAACAACGCAGAGTTTTGAGACTCACATTTGACACTGGGCCTGAAAAGAGAATTGTAAAGCAAGACTCCACATTATGCAATCTTGAATTCTGCCTACTTATCCCGCAAAGGGGGACATTGTATGCAACATCTCATTGGTTGCCTGCTTGGTTATTTTCAAATATATATTGAAACAAAAATCTCATTAAAATATTAATCCTGCATGCTGGACATGTACGGTAATAATTTATATTTTGTACTACTTAATAAGAGCATGTCGTTGATCTGCGCTTCTCCATAGCGTTGTTGGGTTTAGATGAATGGAATGGGGACAGTACAGCAGGGCTGCCTGTGCAGTATCATGGTGTTCTGTAGCCTTGTAAATATTACGCAACGCAAAACTGCACACCATGATTGAAGAGGCTGGTTTTAACTTTTCTTTCTTTCTTTGAGTTTTCTTTTCTTCATGTTTTTGTTTGAGTTTCATTCTGTGGGTATTGATTCAGAGATATTGCCCATCTTTGCACGTCTGCACTTTTTGGATAATGGCTTGTTTTAAGTTTTCATTTTGAGTTTTGTGCAGACGCCCTTAAAAGAAGACATAATAAAGACAAGATAGATGCAAGCTTAATAATAACCATATGACACAATGTGATGTATTGTGCGAAACTGTAAAAACAAACGCCTCGCTAGAATATCAGATGAGTGAGTACTTTGCGCATAACATTTAAGCACCATAAATGTTTTGTTATTCTCTCTCCTCGGATGCATATAGGCTACTGTAGAAAAAAACACTGTCACATGTTATTCCATTTCAATGTGGTGCTGTAGTCAGAAGAGTTTTGTCTTAACCAGAAATGCCGTTCTGTTAACTATTGCCTAACCCTAATGTGAATGTAATGTGAAGAACAAATGTAGCAGGAGAGTCATTTAATTGAAACTTGATTAAAGTATTTTATTAGGTGCAGCTGCATCCATTAACAGTCATATAGGTCTACTATAGACATATTTTGTACTTTTTCATTTTTTAATAAAGTGTCTCAAACATACTCAATAATGTTGACCAAGTGAGGGTATTGACCAAGTATTTGGATTGCGCATGCGTTTCGGGAATACGACGTTGAAATATATTAATGCTATATGTTTTCCCCCAAAATATTCTGCCGGTCAGTAAAAAAAGGGATTCAGGTTGTGCAAAATTCTCAAAATGAAAACTGTTGTGTATGTTATATGATATTATCTTTTCGTCTATTTTATTATTATTATTTGGTGATTCTGGTTCTGCTGGCCAGATGCATAGTTAAAGTTGTAATTTTAACGATTAAAATTAACAAACTGTCAGATCATATTGAATAAGCATGGTGCTTGCATTTAAAAACTATTGTTGAAAAGTCATGCATTTACAATCTCTTGGTTTGTTACTGATTCAACTGTGTTGAAATCAAATTGAAACTGCAGCAGCAGGTTGTTGTTTTGTTTTTAATTTCATGTATTTTGCGATGATGATGATGAGGATCAATTTTCAGTCCGGTTTATATAAATAAGATACAAAAAATATCTTAAATTTGAACTGTTGTAGTTCCATTCAGGCTGGTTTCTGTTTCATCTTATTTTTATTGTTTTTGGAAGAAATGGTTTCCTATTTTGCTTATTAAAGTCATTGAAATGGCATTTACCTTTCTCAGACTTTTCATTCTACTCTCACTCCCCTCTTTCTCTCGCTCTCTGAATTACGTCAGCAAACTAATTGCAGGTTTGTTTAGGTAACATGGTGTAACTTGTTGCGTTAGACAACAGGCACAGTCCGATATTATACACCAACATAGAGCTACACATTTACAGTTCGGAAAAGTATGTCATTGGGAAGACCTACAGTTTTCATGGAAAATCTTTCCATCAGTAAAACATAGCCCAATTCCTGTCACAGCGTTTTTAGCGGACTGAGTCAACATCAGTTGTGGCCTATACTGAACATAAATATGAGATCTTGGGACTGTAAGGTTCTATCTGACATGTTTTGTCAAAAATGAGTTTGTCACATATATTTGACCTTTAGATGGTTCTTCATATGTCTGTGAAGTTCGATTTTTGAAAAAGTAAATTTTAAGAGAAAAAAACTAGAAAGTTCTATATGCATAAACACACGAACTTGGCCTATACTTTTCTATCTGCAATCCAATCACAATCCTGAAAAAATACAAATGGACCAATCAGAACACGTCATTGCCAACTTCCTCCAAGTATAGTCTAGGCTAGTCCAGCCAGCAATAATGGCATTCATGTAAAACAACAACTGTCAGAAATCTTATAGTAAATTATTCTGTCACATCGTTGTTTGTTGTACAATTCTTAATGTATGTGATGATGTGTTCTGACTCTTATCTTGGTAAAATAGTGATATTCTATCATTTATGTATTCAAATAGCTCAGCATTCATAAAAACGGAAAATGTCTAATTCAAAGTGTCAGATAGAACCTTATAGCTGAACCCATGATTGACATTTCAGAGCCATGAGGTTCTATCTGTGATTGCACCCCCTAAAAAAACGAATTTACAAATGTCTCAGGATTTTGACTCTGCACTTTAAGGACCTTTAAGGTGAGGAGCTTATTGGGTTATGAAAGAATAATTCACTACAAAACAGTTCAGAGAAATGGGATGTGACAACTTTGATGCTCAATATTACAGAACTATGCTTTGCACAGATTTAACCTTATGGTTAATGTGGTTTAGGCATTTTTATCGAGACTGTTGATTTGAGGTCATAACATCTCGCTTATGACATGTAGCCTAAAGGTTTATGCCCAATGTCTAGAATGCCCCATGTTCAACCTCTCGGAAACACAGACTAGTCTCATTTCTTAGTGAAGTAGCCTGGCCCTGTTGGCTATTACTACTGACACAAGGTTCACATGTTACAGAGGCAAAAGGAATGTAGTAGGCCCAGTATGGTCATAGCTTACTTTACCAGTCTGCGCTTGCATTTTGCTGTCACTTGCAGCAGGCCTTTTGTTAATTTTATGGTAGCCTCCTGATTTAAAGACACGTTGCATGGTGGAAGCCTGGAATTAGACCAAATACTGCGTGCGACAGAATCGAAACTGTACTGGGTTTGTGTGCTGGCCCATGCTGCTGACTTTTGCAGAATTCCCGTCATTGCAGGTGCCAACGATAAAATTAGATATTTGACCTTGCAACACTCTGCGAGCAGCTGGGTAAGGAGATTTGGGCTCGATTCAATTTGTATCGCTGAAGTGATACATTTTGCACGATCTAAATTTAAAAGTAATTTCCGATTGAGCCAACATATGCAGTGTTTAAATGCAGTCTCAGCTAAAACTGGAACATTACCTTTGTACCTAAACCGCGCTGTAACGTTGAATTTCCTCGATATGGATTGCATAGAGCCCTTAAACTTTCAAATGCCGCTATCATTCTGCTATTAATCCTACACTAGGCCTTCATGAGTTGTCTGTGTGTTTCATTTGTAGGCTTACTTCTTCCAGGCCTACAAAAATAGCGTAACAGGTGCTGCGTAATGATGGCAGAGAAAGGTGAATTCCGAATGGGACTTGTTCTTTCCCCCCAGAAGCCCCATTCTGCACTAACTGTCATTTTTATTCAGACATTTGGAAAAACACAAATAAATAAAAATAACATTTAAAACTATATAAATATAAAAATATATAAAAAAATAAGACTCATAAATAACTCATAAATATCAAAAAGAAGTAACAAAGACAAATAGAAACACATTCGTGTTGATTTGGCACTCGAGCATCAATACATTACCCATCCCCCAACTCTGTCAACCAAGACTTGAGACTAAACAATTCACCTTGGTGGTGTGCAGACTGATTTTATATTATTCTTAACGATTTCGCACAAACCAGAAAAAAATGCAATAATACGTCTGTGAAACTATATATTCACAGTAGTATGAATGAATTGTGGTTTATTTGGTAGCATTTCGTAGTGTGACTAATTTTACTAATTGCATTAGTGCTGTACACAGAGGAGCGCTATTTCATAGAGTCCCTCGCCTACCCCTACCTCGGGCTTCCAGTGGGGAGACCTGAGGTCAAACTACCCCCGCCCCCCTACCTCGGGATTCCAGTGGGGAGACCGGAGGTCAAACTACCCCCGCCTCCCTACCTCGGGCTTCCAGTGGGGAGACCTGAGGTCAAACTACCCCCGCGTCCTACCTCGGGGTTCCAGTGGGGAGACCTGAGGTCAAACTACCCCCGATTCCTACCTCGGGATTCCAGTAGGGAGACCTGAGGTCAAACTACCCCCGCGCCCCTACCTCGGGCTTCCAGTGGGGAGACCTGAGGTCAACCTACCCCTGGCCCTACCTTGGGCTTCCAGTGGGTAGACCTGAGGTCAACCTACCCCCGCCCCCCTCCCCACCTCGTACTTCTGAGTGGGAGACCCTCCCAGGCAGTAGCCTGCCTAGCTCACAAACTAGAATCAGGGCGCCCACTCCGACAAGGTTAATTGAGCCACAGTCCCAAACGGTGACATGATATCATTGACGTGACGTGCAAATGAGCGATAGAAAACCGTTCGCGCAAATGTCACCATTCCATTTTTTTTGGTGCGGGCGCCTTGTGCCGCTCCCGACAAGATGCCACCCTGGGCGGCTGCCCATGGTCGGCTATACCTAAATCCGCCACTGTGTGTGTGTGTGTGTGTGTGTGTGTGTGTGTGTGTGTGTGTGTGTGTGTGTGTGTGTGTGTGTGTGTGTGTGTGTGTGTGAAGATATTTGAATTTTGCAATTCACACTTTAATATAATAGGCCTACATTTAGAATGCAGGTGCAATTTTAATTATACAATTATAACTTCCTAGGTGGATGAGATAGCTGCATGTTGGGGATAGATGCCACAGTGTCTTTACAGAGAAGGCATAGCAATGGCATCACCCATGTAATCCAGTCACTACTCTTTAGACATACAATCCATCTATATCTTTATTATTCATATGGCATTAGACATACAGTTGAAGTCGGAAGATTACATACACTTAGGTTGGAGTCATTAAAACTCATTTTTCAACCACTCCACACATTTCTTGTTAACAAACTATAGTTTTGGCAAGTCAGTTAGGACATCTACTTTGTGCATGACACAAGTACATTTTCCAACAACTGTTTACAGACAGATTATTTCACTTATAATTCATTGCATCACATTTTGTGTGTCAGAAGTCTACATACACTAAGTTGATGTGCCTTTAAACAGCTTGGAACATTCCAGAAAATGATATCATGGCTTTCGAAGCTTCTGATAGGATAACTGACATAATTTGAGTCAACTGGAGATGTACCTGTGGATGTATTTCAAGGCCTACCTTCAAACCCAGTGCCTCTTTGCTTGACATCATTGGAAAATCAAAAGAAATCAGCCAAGACCTCCACATGTTTGGTTCATCCTTGGGAGCAATTTCCAAACGCCTGAAGGTGCCACGTTCATCTGTACAAACAATAGTACTCAAGTATAAACACCATGCGACCACGCAGCCGTCATACCGCTCAGGAAGGAGACACGTTCTGTCTCCTGGAGATGAACGTACTTGGGTGAGAAAAGTGCAAATCAATCCCAGAACAACAGCAAAGGACCTTGTGAAGATGCTGGAGGAAACAGGTACAAAAGTATCTATATCCACAGTAAAACGAGTCCTATTTCGACATAACCTGAAAAGCTGCTCAGCAAGGAAGAAGCCACTGCTCCAAAACCGCCATAAAAAAGCCAGACTACGGTTTGGAACTGCACATGGGGACAAAGATGGTACTTTTTGGAGAAATGTCCTCTGGTCTGATGAAACAAAAATAGAACTGGGGGAGGCTTGCAAGCCGAAGAACACCATCCCAACCGTGAAGGACGGGGGTGGCAGCATCATGTTCTGGGAGTGCTTTGCTGCTGGAGGGACTGGTGCACTTCACAAAATAGATTACATCATATTATTATTATTTGCCTTTATTTAACTAGGCAAGTCAGTTAAGAACAAATTCTTATTTTCAGTTACGGCCTAGGAATAGTGGGTTAACTGCCTTGTTCAGGGGCAGAACGACAGATTTTTACCTTATCAGCTCAGGGATTCGATCTTGCAACCTTCCAGTTAGTTACTAGTCTAACACTCTAACCACTAGGCTACCTGCCGCCTGAAAATCTTAAGACATCAGTCAGGAAGTTAAAGCTTGGTCGCAAATGGGTCTTCCAAATGGACGATGACCCCAAGCATGCTTCCAAAGTCAAGGTATTGGAGTGGCCATCACAAAGCCCTGACCTCAAGCCTGTAGAAAATTTGTGGGAAGAACTGAAAAAGCGTGCGCGAGCAAGGAGGACTACAAACCTGAATACCAAATACTAATTGAGGATATGTACACTTCTGACCCACTGGACCCACTGGAAATGTGATGAAATAAAAGCTGAAATAAATAATTCTCTCCATTTATTATTCTGACATTTCACATTCTTAAAATAAAGTGGTGATCCTAACTGACATAAGACAGGGAATTTTTACTAGGATTAAATGTCAGGAAATGTGAAAAACTGAGTTTAAATGTATTTCGCTAAGGTGTATGTAAACTTCCGACTTCAACTGTACAATACATCTATCCTCAAATTTCTGTAGATGGACTGGGGACATGTAGTGCTTTCATTTAAGACATCACTCAATTCCTTCATCCTGTACCGCAATAGCAGAGTAGGAGGAGAGGATGTGTTGATCTGGGTCTGAGTTTAGAGTTTCTGGTGTCGGAACATTATCTGGCCCATGTCTGCGCATTCTCAAGGACAAAACCGCCAGACGTGGAATTCACCAATCAGAGCCCAGGGAATCTCAGTCTGGTTTACATTCTCAGTGTGTAAGAGAAAAGAGAGAGTACAGGAGACAGTCAGCCAACACTACTGTACTGGAGTCAACTACAGACATGTATTGTGTAAGAGTAGGCCTACTGTATTTAACCAGTAATATCCACAGTATTAATGCTATTCAATTATTATTCTCTCTTTGTATTTGAGGAGGACAGGGGATGGCAGTGTAAGGTGATTAGGTTCAACACTAGTGTAATAGGCATACTGTATGGTAATAGCGATGCTGATGTTATTCTTATTAATATTATCATTAATAGACACGTGTGTGTGAAATACAGGGGCTCTATGCAGGGTTTGCCAGCACAGACAGTCTACGGTGTTTTGAGTGTGGGGATTTGGGGCATAAGAGCTTTGCGTGCCCACATAAAGGCCGTAGACAAAGTGAGGGTACAAGCGCCGGTGGGGGAAATCGAGGTCAAAGTGCAGGGGGAAATGAGATGCAGACAGCAGAGGCTGGGCCTAGTCATACCAGGGATGGTGGGGTAGCTGAGGCTGGGTCTAGTAAGGCAAGAGATGGTGGGGTAGAGGAGGCTGGGTCTAGTCAGACTAGGGATGGTGGGGTAGAGGAGGCTGGGTCTAGTCAGACTAGAGATGGTGGTGTAGTGGAGGCTGGGTCTAGTCAGGCTAGAGATGGTGGTGTAGCGGAGGCTGGGTCTAGTCAGGCTAGAGATGGTGGGGTAGTGGAGGCTAAGCCTAGTCAGGCTAGAGATGGTGGGGTAGCTGAGGCTGGGCTTAGCTATGATATGGAGGATGGTGTAAATGATGCTGGGCCTAGTCATGCTATGGAGGGTGGTGTAGAGGATGCTAGGTCTAGTCAGGTTATGCTAGTGGATGAGGAGAGTATAGTGGGGAAGTGTAAGAGACTAGGGGGGAGGAGGAGGGTGTCAAGCGGAAAAGGAAAAAGGGTGTGGTTAAAGGCACAATGGAAATTTTGCCTGTTGCTGTGGGGGATGCCATGAACAGAGAGGAAGAGCAGGTGGTCAGGGTGGGAGATAGAGATGAGGAGGAAAGTGAGTCTGAGGAAGAGGATGAGGAGATATTTTTTTCAGACTCCTCTTCAATAGGCCCGGAGCTGACAGCAAGTCAAGCAGAGAGAGGGGTCTAAGTACACGTTGAGAGAACTGACAAGGTTCCTGAATGAGACCAAGGGGAAAAAAGTTAATCTTGAGGCTTTTTTCCCTGATTCAAGAAAGTTTGTACGATCAGTACAACATGCTGTGAAAAATGAGGGGCATGGTGTCCTCTCACCCAGGAAACGGTTTAGGTTGAGGAAGTGGGTCACAACAGTGCGTAAGGGTTTACCTTCGGACACTGTTTAGATGTATACTTTCTTTCTGACACTGGGGTTTTTGAGCTTTGCTATTGGTCTTTTTTCTCTGCTGGCTTTTCTCCCACTTCTTATGGAGACTCTACGGGTAGGCTCGCTCAATATAAATGGCGCCAGAGATGCGGGAAAGAGGAGTGTGTTGGGTGAATATGTAAAACAAAAAAAAGTACAGGTGTTGTTTCTGCAGGAGACACATAGTGATGTGTTGAATGAAGTCGATTGGGGGCTCTGGTGGAAAGGGGCAAGTGTGTTGAGCCATGGGACAAATCTTAGTGCAGGAGTGGCAGTCCTTTTTGCACCGGGTCTGTCTGTAAAAATGTGCTCCTCAAAGGAGGTGTGTAGGGGTAGGCTCCTTGTTGTTAAAGCAGAAATTAACAACATGGGGTTTGTCTTTATAAATGTGTATGTGCCTAACACAGGGAGAGAAAGATGGGTTCTATTTGGGAGTCTTAGACAGGAACTCTCACAGGTAAGGCCTGAGGAGACGCTGGTGGTTGGAGGGGACTGGAACTGCACAATGGATTTTACAAAAGACAGAAATGGGGAAGAGCCTCATTCAGTGTCAGTGGGAGTGTTAAGGGACATTATTAATCAGTTCGACTTAGTGGATGTTTGGAGAACTAAACATCCGAACACAAGACAGTACACATGGGTGAAGGTTTTTGGGGCTAGGGTGAGTGCAGCCCGACTTGATTGGTTTTATATGTCTAGGAATCGGAGCAATAGGCTGTTGGGCGCTACCATTCTCCCGGTGGGGTTTTCCGATCATCACATAACCATGGCTCGGCTGTCTATTTCACCAGGGCCCAGGCAGGCATCCTATTGGAAATTCAATGTAAAGCTCTTACAAGATGCCACTTTTTGCGCAGGTTTCCAGACCTTCTGGGAAAGCTGGAGGCAGCAAATAGAGGAGTATGAGTCTCTGAGCCAATGGTGGGATGTGGGGAAAGTCCAAATTCAGCTTTTCTGTCAACAATACACAGCTCTCTCATCCTCAGAGGCTAGGAGAGTATTGGGGGAACTAGAGCGGTGTATTAGTGAGATGGAGGTAGAGATGGTGGGGCAAGGCAATGTAGGCCTCCAGGCTAATTTAGCTGAATTACGCAGGGACCTGGGCAGTTTTTTCCAGGTTAAAGCAAAGGGAGCACTTGTAAGAGCTAGATTCTCCATGCTCAAGGAGATGGATGCTCCCAGCTCCTTCTTCTTTGGTTTGGAACGACAGAGCAGTGAAGCCAAGGGTATGCATTGTCTACGGCTGTCTGATGGGCGGGTGACCTCTGTGGTGGGTGAGATGCGGGAGCGGACTGTGGAGTTTTATACTGAATTGTATAGGGCAGAAGAGTGTGATCCTTTGTGTGCTCAGGTCTTGTTCACAGGACTCCCTAAACTTTCTCTGGCACAGAGGGACGATTTGGACGTTCCTCTGTTGTCCCATGAACTGGCAGAGGCCGTAACCCAGATGTCCCCCGGTCGTGCACCGGGGGTCGATGGACTCCCAGTGGAGTTTTATAAAACATTCTGGGGAATAATTGGACAGGATTTCTTTTGCGTGTTGCGTGAATGCGTCGGGGTAGGAGAGTTGCCGATGAGCTGCCGTCGGGCGGCTCTGACTCTACTGCCCAAAAAAGGGGACTTGTGTGAACTTAAGAACTGGAGGCCTGTGGCATTGCTCTGTGCGGACTACAAGATATTTGCCAAGGTCCTCTCTAACAGACTGAAGTCCCACTTGGACTCGATAGTACATAAGGACCAAACATATTGTGTACCGGGACGCTCAATCACGGACAACTTGTTCTTAATTAGGGACATGTTGGACTTGTCGAGAGGTTCTAATGTGAACTTTGGACTGGTCTCTTTAGATCAAGAGAAGGCTTTTGATAGAGTGGACCATGAGTATCTGTTTAACCTCTTACATCTAGACGTTCCGCTAGCGGAACACCTGCTCCAATATCCAATGATAGGCGTGGCGCGAATTACAAATTCCTCAAAAATACAAAAACTTCAATTTTTCAAACATATGACTATTTCACAGCATTTTAAAGATAAGACTCTCCTTTATCTAACCACACTGTCCGATTTCAAAAAGGCTTTACAACGAAAGCAAAACATTAGATTATGTCAGCAGAGTGCCAAGCCAGAAATAATAAGACACCCATTTTTCAAGCTAGCATATAATGTCACAAAAACCCAGAAGACAGCTAAATGCAGCACTAACCTTTGATGATCTTCATCAGATGACAACCCTAGGACATTATGTTATACAATACATGCATGTTTTGTTCAATCAAGTTCATATTTATATCAAAAACCAGCTTTTTACATTAGCATGTGACGTTCAGAACTAGCATACCCACCGCAAACTTCCGGCGAATTCACTAAGAATTTACTAAATTACTCACGATAAACCTTCACAAAAAGCATAACAATTATTTTAAGAATTATAGATACAGAACTCCTCTATGCACTCGATATGTCCGATTTTAAAATAGCTTTTTGGTGAAAGCACATTTTGCAATATTCTAAGTACATAGCCCAGGCATCACGGGCTAGCTATTTAGACACCCGACAAGTTTAGCACTCACCAATATCAGGTTTACTATTATAAAAGCTTGATTACCTTTTGTTGTCTTCGTCAGAATGCACTCCCAGGACTGCTACTTCAATAACAAATGATGGTTTGGTCCAAAATAATCCATCGTTATATCCGAATAGCGGCGTTTTGTTCGTGCGTCCCAGACACTATCTGAAATGGTATATCAGGGTCGCGCGCATGGCGCAATTCGTGACAAAAAAAATCTAAATATTCCATTACCGTACTTCGAAGCATGTCAACCGCTGTTTAAAATCCATTTTTATGCCATTTTTCTCGTAAAAAAGCGATAATATTCCGACCGGGAATCTCCTTTTAGCTAAACAGAGGAAAGTAAACAAAACTTTCGGTCGACGCGGGCACGAGCCTGAGTCTCACAGTACTGTAACCAGCCACTACCCAAACGCGCTACTTTTTTTCAGCCAGAGCCTGCAAAGCCACGATTCAGCTTTTTACCGCCTTCTGAGACCCTATGGCAGCCGTAGGAAGTGTCATGGGACAGCTAAGATCCTCACTCTTCAATAAACAGAGACAAGAAGAACGACACCTTGTCAGACAGGCCACTTCCTGCCTGAAACCTTGTCAGGTTTTTGCCTGCCAAATGAGTTCTGTTATACTCACAGACACCATTCAAACAGTTTTAGAAACTTTAGGGTGTTTTCTATCCATATGTAATAAGTATATGCATATTCTAGTTACTGGGTAGGAGTGGTAACCAGATTAAATCGGGTACGTTTTTTTATCCAGCCGTGAAAATACTGGCCCCTAGCCATAACAGGTTAATGTGATGTCTGTCTTTGGGATTGGGAAGAGTTTTTTGACATGTGTGAAGCTGTTCTATGCTGGGGTGTCATGTATTGTTAAGGTGGGAGGGGGGCTCAGTAGGCCAGTCTGGGTGAGACGGGGCATTAGACAAGGATGCCCTCTATCTGGCAGTTATACACACTAGCCATTGAGCCTTTTTTAGGACTGCTACGCAGGAGACTGCAGGGAGTGTGCTGGACAGGCATGGATGTGGTGACAGGAATAGCAGTGTCAGTATATGCAGATGATGTTTCTGTGATTGTCAGGGATGGTCAAGATATGCAGGCGCTAGAGACCAGTCTGAAGGTGTACGAAGGAGCTTCATCAGCTAAGGTAAACTGGGGCAAGAGCAAAGCTCTTATGTGGGGCATGGGGGGATAGGGCTCCTCCTCTGCTTCCAGGGGGTTTGCAGTGGGGTTGTGAAGGGCTTAAAGTGTTGGGGGTGTACCTGGGCTCGGAGAAGTGGGTCAGGAAGAACTGGGAGGGGCTGTCACAGGCAGTGGTGTCAAGACTGGCCAGGTGGAGGTGGCTCCTGTCCAAAGTGTCATATTGTGACGGCCCTGAATTTTCCTGAACCGTCTCAGTGCTTCTCCTTCCAATAGGGCGCTTTCCCTTTAATTCTCAATTAAATAGTGCTTCTCCTTCCAATAGGGTGCATTCCCTTTAATTCCCAATTAAATAGCCAGCATCAGCTGCGCAAAAGTGGGGTTGTGATGGAGACGTGAATGAGGATGTGTTCAACCCTCAGTTCTGAAGCTTCTCTCTTCCGTTTGTTGTGTTGCAGTTAAAAGTGTACTTTGTAGCCTAATAGCAAGTCTACCCAGGATCGGATCCACTCTTTGCGTCTGTGGACTACACCTCTCCGTTGTTCTTCGTGGCCTTTCTCCGCTGGAGATCTGTCGGCGGATTGGCTTGTCTGACTAACTACAACCTTTTTGTATACGGTATTTCATTTGTTTTGGTGTGATGTATACCATGATGATTTATGTAGTTAAGTGTAAGTGAGGACGTATTAAGATGTGATACGCTTTATAGTTGTGTGGTAAAATGTTATTTTGATTGATACTGGGTTTACGCTACACTGGTATGAACGGACAAACATTGCGTGACTAAGGTCACTTGAGTTCCCTGAACTTGTTTCCCAGCCTGGACTCTTTTTAGGCCCGAGGTACAGGACATTTCTGGAGGAACCAGAGCTCATTAATTGTTATGTTGTTATGTGTGTGATCATTTATGTTGGCAATACAACCCACGCAAGAGAATACAGTTGTTTTGTAAGTTCTTTCCAATGTTTTAAGGGTTTATGAAAAGTGAATTTCCATCCTGACTTTTACATGAGTCTTTTGTATTGGTGTAGACTTGACGGACCAGATGGGACTCATTCCCTCCCAAACAAAAAGGAGAAACCAATATTTTCTCTGGTAGGCACAACCTACCTGGCACCCCTATAAACGATAACCTCAAGTCAAAACCGTTACAATATAGAGGGAGGGTGCTGATAATTAACAACCTGGTGGCATCTTCCCTGTGGCATAAACTGGCTGTCCTCAACCCCCCCGCCGGTCTGCTCGCAGACCTGCAACGCAAGCTGGTGGACTTCTTCTGGTCGGGCCATCATTGGCTGAGGGTGACAGTGTTGTACATGACCGTCCACGAAGGAGGACAGGGCCTGGTGGAACTGGAGAGCAGGATGGCTGCCTTCCGGCTGAAGGCAGTGCAGAGACTGCTGTACCATACTGATGTTGGCTGGAGGGAACCAGCATGCGTGCTGCTGAGGAGAGCTGGCGGATTAGGGTTGGACCGGCAGCTGTTCTTCATGAAGCTGGAGAGGCTGAGTACAGCAGGTCTCTTCGATTTTTATTCTGCAATGCTGAGGGCCTGGCAGCTGCTAAGGCCCACACGAGAAGGGGGTGTGGAGACTGGGCTGTGGGAGGAGCTTATCTTCCACAACCCAGCCATCCCTTTGAGATCGGTTCAGTCGGCCACCCTGCAGAGGCAACTGATGGCAGGGGGTTTACAAAGGCTGGGTGACCTGAGACTGCTGGGAGAGGAGGGGTGGAAAACCCTGGAATTCTTGGCACAACAAACAGGAATAATGTCTCTTAGGCTGCTGGAGAGATTACTGGAGGAGGTCCAGGAGGTACTGTCTGAGCCGGTAAGGGGGATGTTTGAGTGGCCAAAGGGAGGGGGGCCACCAATGTTTCCGCCACTGCAGGTGACGGCAGATACTGGAGACTGGCAAGTTTGTCTGGAGGACTTGTTAGATTTTAACACCCCGAGCCAGGGGGAGTTTGAAGGGGTGGGAGGTAAAGCCCTCTACAACCTCTGCGTTAAGGTTAGGAACATTAGGAGCCTAACAGGAGTGAAGGCACATCAGTGGCAGGGGGTATGTGGGGCAGGGAGTATGGTGGGTTTTAGATGGAGGGGGTTTTACAAACCCCTAGTACCAAAGAGGTCAGGGGACCTCCAGTGGAGGGTTCTTCATGGAACCCTGGGCACTAACAGCTGGTTGGCATGGGTTGAACCGGGAGTCGGGCAGGGGTGTCCTTTCTGTGTAATGAAAGAAACTGTGATTCATGTGTTTTCTGTGTGTGCCAGGTTAACGTCATTAATGTCTCTGTTGGAATGTCTGTGTGAGAGGTTGGGGGTGCTTTTTACTGGTGGTGTTTTATAATGGGATACAGGTATTCGAGTAAGGAGAAGACCAAATGTGTTTGGTTGAATTTTCTGTTTGCTCAGGCAAAGTTAGCTATTTGGCTAACAAGGAGGAACAGGGTCATATATATATATTTTATGGGGGGGTGAGTTTTAAATGAAATGAGAATGTTTCAGTAAAGAAAGTCAAAAGTCTTGTCTGTCTGTCTGTCTGTCTGTCTGAAATACTGCCCCATAGTGGTTGTGTGGGCATGTTTGGGGGGAAACTAGGGTGAAAGCAGTTAGTAAAGAGCGATGGGGAGATGAAAAGTGGAGGGAATACATGGATGAGAGAAGTTTGCAGGGAATGTAAAATAACTTCCATTACCATAGAGAGAAGAGGAGGGGTTAGACAGAAAGGGAGGATGGTAGCTAGCTAGAGGAAGCAGGAAGCCCAGCCAAGGACACAGTGACCAGGCGTACTGTAATGATTTTAGTCTCCGATCACACATTCACTCCCCCCGCTGAGATGCTATTTGCATGCAGCAGCTTCTGCTCTGCCAGCTCCCTGCTCCCAGCCAAACACATACACACAGCTACTTGTTTGGCCTTCAGGCAGCACTGAATACCAGGTTCAGCTCCTACAACCATCTGTGCAGGACAGTTACAGCTCACTAGCCCCAAACATATACTCTGTAAAACAAAATATTGAGTTGTTTCAACTAAACATGATTAAGTAACTGGTTCTACTGCCTTTTTTAATTTACTCAACTTTTCGGTCAAAGTGTTAGCTGATCTCAACATTTTTAGTTAGCCCAAACTTACAGTGGGGGAAAAAAGTATTTGATCCCCTGCTGACTTTGTATGTTTGCCCACTTACAAAGAAATGATCAGTCTATAATTTTAATAGTAGGTTTATTTGAACAGTGAGAGACAGAATAACAACAAAAAAATCCAGAAAAACGCATGTCAAAAATGTTATAAATTGATTTGCATTTTAATGAGGGAAATAACTATTTGACCCCTCTGCAAAACATGATTTAGTACTTGGTGGAAAAACCCTTGTTGGCAATCAGAGGTCAGATGTTTCTTGTAGTTGGCCACCAGGTTTGCACACATCTCAGGAGGGATTTTGTCCCACTCCTCTTTGCAGATCTTCTCCAAGTCCTTAAGGTTTCAAGGCTGACGTTTGGCAACTCGAACCTTCAGCTCCCTCCACAGATTTTCTATGGGATTAAGGTCTGGAGACTGGCTAGGCCACTCCAGGACCTTAATGTGCTTCTTCTTGAGCCACTCCTTTGTTGCCTTGGCTGTGTGTTTTGGGTCATTGTCATGCTGGAATACCCATCCACAACCCATTTTCAATGCCCTGGCTGAGGGAAGGAGGTTCTCACCCAAGATTTGACGGTACATGACCCCGTAAATCGTCCCTTTGATGCGGTGAAGTTGTCCTGTCCCCTTAGCAGAAAAACACCCCCAAAGCATAATGTTTCCACCTCCATGTTTGACGGTTGGGATGGTGTTCTTGGGGGTCATAGGCAGCATTCCTCCTCCTCCAAACACGGCGAGTTGAGTTGATGCGAAAGAGCTCCATTTTGGTCTCATCTGACCACAACACTTTCACCCAGTTGTCCTCTGAATCATTCAGATGTTCATTGGAAAACTTCAGACGGGCATGTATATGTATTCTTGAGCAGGGGGACCATGTGGGCGCTGCGGGATTTCAGTCCTTCACGGCGTAGTGGGTTACCAATTGTTTTCTTGGTGACTGTGGTCCCAGCTGCCTTGAGATCATTGACAAGATCCTCCCATGTAATTCTGAGCTAATTCCACACCGTTCTCGTGATCATTGCAGCTCCACGAGGTGAGATCTTGCATGGAGCCCCAGGCCGAGGGATATTTACAGTTCTTTTGTGTTTCTTCCATTTGCGAATAATCGCACCAAATGTTGTCACCTTCTCACCATGCTGCTTGGCGATGGTCTTGTAGCCCATTCCAGCCTTGTGTAGGTCTACAATCTTGTCCCTGACATCCTTGGAGAGCTCTTTGGTCTTGGCCATGGTGGAGAGTTTGGAATCTGATTGATTGCTTCTGTGGACAGGTGTCTTTTTTTACAGGTACCAAGCTGCGGTTAGGAGCACTCCCTTTAATTAAGAGTGTGCTACTAATCTCAGCTCATTACCTGTATAAAAGACACCTGGGAGCCAGAAATCTTTCTGATTGAGAGGGGGTCAAATACTTATTTCCCTCATTAAAATGCAAATCAACTTATAACATTTCTGACATGCGTTTTTCTGGATATTTTTGTTGTTATTCTGGATATTTTTGTTGTTATTCTGTCTCTCACTGTTCAAATAAACTTACCATTAAAATTATAGACTGATCATTTCTTTGTCAGTGGGAAAACGTACAAAATCAGCAGGGGATCAAATACTTTTCCCCCCCACTGTAGATACATGGGAAAATGTAGGTATTTGCTCAAATTATGATGCATTTGCTCAAATTGCCTCATATGTTCATTCAACTTAAAATTATTATTTAATTCATACAGACATGGTAGCGAAGAAGGAATATTGGAATGCCATGAACCAAGAGGTTGTGAGTTCAAATTCCAGTTAAGGACAAGTTGAATGCGCACTTATGTGGGTATAAATGTCTAAGTTGAAAACATTCTGTGTTAAAAGCAGTGTAATCAGTTGCACAGCCTTTGTTATCCTGTTATGGCTAGGGGGCAGTATTTTCACAGCCGGATTAAAAACATAGACGATTTAATCTGATTATTACTCCTGCCCAGAAACTAGAATATGCATAATTATTAGCTTTGGATA
Source organism: Salmo salar (assembly GCF_965601325.2). Classification (NCBI taxonomy): domain Eukaryota; kingdom Metazoa; phylum Chordata; class Actinopteri; order Salmoniformes; family Salmonidae; genus Salmo; species Salmo salar. The sequence goes on from NC_138293.1 coordinate 49,834,922, forward strand.
GAAAACACTCCAAAGTTTCTAAAACTGTTTGAATGGTGTCTGTGAGTATAACAGAACTCAAATGGCAGGCCAAAACCTGAGAAGATTCCATGCAGGATGTGCCCTGTCTGACAATTTCTTGCCCTTCTTGATTATCTCTATCCATTACAGAGGATCTCTGCTGTTACGTGACACTTCCTACGGCTCCCATGGGCTCTCAGAAGGCAGCAAAAAGCTGAATCGTGGCTTTGCAGGCTCTGGTTGAAAAAAAGTAGTGCGTTTGGGTAGTGGCTGGTTACAGGACTGTGAGACTCAGGCGCGTGCCCGCGTCGACACCATGCTATGTTTTCTTTCGTCTGTTTACCTAAACGCAGATTCCCGGTCGGAATATTATCGCTTTTTACGAGAAAAATGGCATAAAAATAGATTTTAAACAGCGGTTGACATGCTTCGAAGTACGGTAATGGAATATTTAGAAATCTTTTGTCACGAATTGCGCCATGCTCGTGACCCTTATTTACACTTCGGATAGTGTCTTGAACGCACGAACAAAACGCCGCTATTTGGATATAACGATGGATTATTTTGGACCAAACCAACATTTGTTATTGAAGTAGCAGTCCTGGGAGTGCATTCTGACGAAGACAACAAAGGTAATCAAACTTTTGTAATAGTAAATCGGAGTTTTGTCAGGGCTAAACTTGGTCGGTGTCTAAATGGCTAGCCGTGATGGCCGGGCTATCTACTGAGAATATTGCAAAATGTGCTTTCACCGAAAAGCTATTTTAAAATCGGACATATCGAGTGCATAGAGGAGTTCTGTATCTATAATTCTTAAAATAATTGTTAGGTTTTTTGTGAACGTTTATCGTGAGTAATTTAGTAAATTCACCGGATGTTTGCGGGGGGTATGCTAGTTCTGAACGTCACATGCTAATGTAAAAAAGCTGTTTTTTGATATAAATATGAACTTGATTGAACAAAACATGCATGCATTGTATAACATAATGTCCTAGGGTTGTCATCTGATGAAGATCATCAAAGGTTAGTGCTGCATTTAGCTGTGATTTTGTTTTTTGTGACATTATATGCTAGCTTGAAAAATGGGTGTCTGATTATTTCTGGCTGGGTACTCTGCTGACATAATCTATTGTTTTGCTTGGTGTAAAGCCTTTTTGAAATCGGACAGTGTGGTTAGATTAACGAGAGTCTTGTCTTTAAAATGCTGTAAAATAGTCATATGTTTGAAAAATTGAAGTTTTCGGATTTTAGAGGAGTTTGTATTTCGTGCCACGCCCATCATTGGATATTGAAGCAGGTGTTCCGCTACCGGAACGTCTAGATGTAAGAGGTTTAACTAAGATGACCAAATAATCATTTATACATGAGACAAGTTGAGCAAACATCATTTTAAAGTGACAGAATATTTAGCAAATGGTTTGTCAAGATAAACTTGGGCAAACTCATTTTCTTTTGTTCCAGTAACCCTTAGACAGAAAAGTTGAGTTAACCTCTTACATCTAGATGTTCCGCTAGTGGAACACCTGCTCCAATATCCAATGATAGGCGTGGCGCAAATTACAAATTCCTCAAAAATACAAAAACTTCAATTTTTCAAACATATGACTATTTCACAGCATTTTAAAGACAAGACTCTCCTTTATCTAACCACACTGTCCGATTTCAAAAAGGCTTTACAGCGAAAGCAAAACATTAGATTATGTCAGCAGAGTACCAAGCCAGAAATAATCAGACACCCATTTTTCAAGCTAGCATATAATGTCACAAAAACCCAGAAGACAGCTAAATGCAGCACTAACCTTTGATGATCTTCATCAGATGACACACCTAGGACATTATGTTATACAATACATGCATGTTTTGTTCAATCAAGTTCATATTTATATCAAAAACCAGCTTTTTACATTAGCATGTGACGTTCAGAACTAGCATACTTCCGGGGAATTTGCTAAAAATTTACTAAATTACTCACGATAAACGTTCACAAAAAGCATAACAATTATTTTAAGAATTATAGATACAGAACTCCTCTATGCACTCGATATGTCCGATTTTAAAATAGCTTTTTGGTGAAAGCACATTTTGCAATATTCTAAGTACATAGCCCAGCCATCACGGGCTAGCTATTTAGACACCCGGCAAGTTTAGCACTCACCAATATCAGATTTACTATTATAAAAGTTTGATTACCTTTTGTTGTCTTCGTCAGAATGCACTCCCAGGACTGCTACTTCAATAACAAATGTTGGTTTGGTCCAAAATAATCCATCGTTATATCCGAATAGCGGCGTTTTGTTCGTGCGTCCCAGACACTATCCGAAATGGTAAATCAGGGTCGTGCGCATGGCGCAATTCGTGACAAAAAAAATCTAAATATTCAATTACCGTACTTCGAAGCATGTCAACCGCTGTTTAAAATCCATTTTTATGCCATTTTTCTCGTAAAAAAGCGATAATATTCCGACCGGGAATGTCCATTTAGCTAAACAGAGGAAAGAAAACAAAGCTTTCGGTCGACGCGGGCACGAGCCTGAGTCTCACAGTACTGTAACCAGCCACTACCCAAATGCGCTACTTTGTTTCAGCCAGAGCCTGCAAAGCCACGATTCAGCGTTTTGCCGCCTTCTGAGAGCCTATGGCAGCCGTAGGAAGTGTCACGGGACAGCTAAGATCCTCACTCTTCAATAAACAGAGACAAGAAGAACGACACCTTGTCAGACAGGCCACTTCCTGCATGAAATCTTCTCAGGTTTTTGCCTGCCATATGAGTTCTGTTATACTCACAGACACCATTCAAACAGTTTTAGAAACTTTAGGGTGTTTTCTATCCAAAGCCAATAATTATATGCATATTCTAGTTACTGGGCAGGAGTAGTAACCAGATTAAATCGGGTACGTTTTTTTATCCGGCCGTGCAAATACTGCCCCCTAGCCATAACAGGTTAACATATGATTATTTAATACAAATTTGTTGAAACTGGATTTGTGGGTGTTTCTTTCAACTAGCTCTCACAGTCTCATTTAAGAATTAGACGTTCATCTATGTTTCTTAAATGTAAAACGTGCTGCAAAGTTCACATTTCAAGGTGTTTAAGGTTAAGTTTAGGCATCAACTCTGAATGGTTGAGGTAATTGTTAAGATTTGGGATAGGCTTAAAACAAAACTATCAGGAACAACTCTATCTGGATTTGAACTTACAATATTTGGTATCAGAGGCAGATGCCTATCCACCATCCCTGTCCACAACACCCTAGCAAAACTGAAACCTACTTGAAGGTAACAGCGCCTACTGTTGCCCCTAGTAACCGTTTTCCACATCATCTCCCGACATCCTCAGACATGGATGGGCGTTGAATGCTGACTTTTATCACGGGTGATCTGGCTGTTTCTTTTTACAGTGTAACCCAGCCCTATGCCTCAGCTGTGAGTGCAGTATACCAGCCCACTAAAGGCATTATCAGGGTTGTGTATATGCTCAGCAGCTCCTGAATTCATGAGGCTCTCTTAGCTTTACTCCAATCTTGTGAATGCTGCTATGTAGTCATTATTGAGGCCTTACATTACATGTTGGTTGGGGTTTATTTACCAATGGGCTGTGTTCTAGTGTATTTGAACACTACTCTGTGTGTTTTGAAAATGTAATGTGGTTTTCACATGTCATGGATGTTGTAATGTGATTGAGTAGTTGCAGGGCATGACTAATTATTTTGTTATTCTAGCTCTGTCTTAGCTCAGTCTCTGCTCTGTCTCCCTAGTGGAGATTTAGACATGAAAAACCATAAAAATGTCTAATTCTAATAGCAACGTTTGTTTATGTATTATCTGAATCCTGCACCATCGGCAGCAATGTATTGGTGTTAAATAAACAAAGGGTGTCATGACTTTCCCTCTTGGGTGGGGATCAAAGAGAGCCCCCCTCTCCCCCACTAGAGAGGAAGTGGGGGAAGTGGGCCGGTATTATGACTTTAAAAACTTCTTCGGATTGGTGTCCCTTCCATGGGACGGTTGAGCTAACGTAGGCTAATGCGATTAGCATGAGGTTGTAATTAACAAGAACATTTCCCAGGACATAGAAATATCTGATACTGGCAGAAAGCTTAAATTCTTGTTAATCTAACTGCACTGTCCAATTTACAGTAGCTATTACAGTGAACTAATACCATGCTATTGTTTGAGGAGAGTGCACAGTTTTGAATATGAAAAGTTATTAATAAACAAATTAGGCACATTTCTTGATACAGCATTTTGAATAGAAATACAATGGTTCGTTAGATCAGTCTAAAACTTTGCACATACACTGCTGCCATCTAGTGGCCAAAATCTAAATTGCAGCTAGGCTGGAATAATACATTATGGCCTTTCACTTACATTTCAAAGATGATTGTAAAAAAAAATACAAAAGAACGGTTGGTTTTTTCTTTGTATTATCTTATACCAGATCTATTGTGTTATATTCTCCTACAGTCCATTCACAAACTCCAAAGAATATGCATATCCTCGCTTCAGGGCCTGAGTTACAGGCAGTTGGATTTGGGTATGTCATTTTAGGCGAAAATGGAAAAAAAGGGGCTGATCCATAAGACCGGTCGTAAACATTCTCTCTTGCATTACAGTATATGGAGAAGTAAAACATCCTTTGTGTGTAGAGAGAGACTCTTGCCAAAACAACAAACTTCAAAAGATTGGACAGTGAAACATTAGTTTTCAAATCCAAACATCTGGAATGGTTGGTGCGGATGCAAACAATACATCCTGCCAAAAATGTATTGTTTAGTGATATCATTAAGGCCTGTATAACTAAATAACTGTAACTCTACAAATGTGTACGCCCCAGTTATCAGATTTAAATCTAAATGTTGTAAAACTTACATGATTAAATATGAAACTATTTGTGAGAAGATAAAATGTGACTTTAGCCTTCTAAATTAGATAATTGTTTTTCATATAAACTTTTGCCAAGTCAGTAACCATGCCCATGTGTGCACAGGAATAATGGCAACGTGATGGAATCACCCTCCAAGGCGAGTGCATAAAAGACTGAAATTTACATTAGACCAGAAAGTGTGGAGCGGTGGCTACACGTTGAAATGGTTTGAGACTAGAAGACCAGTATATGTGCAGCACGAGCTGAATATGTTGAAGCGGTTTAAAACTTCCAGACCAAAAAATGGTAAGACTCAAACTCTCGAGTGAAGAAGATAAAGACTACATCGGAACATTCAGTCTGCAGCTGATTAAGTACTTTAGTCTAGTAAACTCAACAAAGACCACCGCGTGTGTAGCTCTGAAGGATCCAGTCTAACGAACACCCAGAGACAAAGAAAGCCTACTACTATAACTACAAAGGATGTTGTGACCTTTGGTGGACAACTAGAGATTTGCATCGAACTACTCACCGTAGACGGATCGAGTGGTTTGAACGGAGAGAGACGACAAAGACATACAAGCGTAAATATATACCTAGCAATTATTTTTGAATGAGTGGTCGTTCATGTGCAAAGTATTCACATTCCCATGAGAATAGTTTTCCAACTGTATGTACGATGTCTTTCCCACTCTTTCTTTCCCCACCCCCTCTCCATTGTGTAACAAGCCGTCATACCGGGTTAGACCACTAGGGACTTTCTTTGCATTATGTTAGTAATCAATATCACCTATACTGTGTATTTTTGTGTGATTATTTAGTTAGTTAGTAAATAAATAGTAAAGCCAATTTGTGTATCACTGAATCATCATTTAGACTAGGGTTTGTGCAGATATCCAATAATTATGCAACGTTCAGAATGAGACTGACATGAGGTAATAATGATTAGTGGATGACTGGTATGATAACAATATATTCTGATATATTCTTGAGTTAATTCGGGAAATGGTAACTAATTAACTTGTTATGGATAGGGGGCAGTATTTTCACGGCCGGATAAAAAACGTACCCGATTTAATCTGATTATTACTCCTGCCCAGAAACTAGAATATGCATATAATTATTAGCTTTGGATAGAAAACACTCCAAAGTTTCTAAAACTGTTTGAATGGTGTCTGTGAGTATAACAGAACTCATTTGGCAGGCCAAAACCTGAGAAGATTCCAAACAGGAAGCGCCCTCTCTGAACATTTCTTGGCCTTCTTGATCATCTCTATCCAAAACAGGGGATCTCTGCTGTAACGTGACATTTTCTAACGCTCCCATAGGCTCTCAGAAGGCACCAGAACATTGAATGATGACTTTGCAGGCCATGGCTGAAAAACAGTAGCGCATTTGGTAAGTGGTCGATCTGAGAACAATGAGACTGGCGCACGTGTGCACGAGACGACTCCCATGTTTACATTTTCAGTCTTTGAACGAAAACAATGACTCCCGGTTGGAATATTATCGCTTTTTTATGAGAAAAATCGCATAAAAATTTATTTTAAACAGCGTTTGACATGCTTCGAAGTACGGTAATGGAATATTTTGAATTTATTTGTCACGAAACGCGCCGGGCGCGTCACCCTTCGTTACCCTTCGGATAGTGTCTTGAACGCACAACAAAACGCCGCTATTTGGATATAACTATGGATTATTTGGAACCAAACCAACATTTGTTATTGAAGTAGAAGTCCTGGGAGTGCATTCTGACGAAGAACAGCAAAGGTAATCAAATTTTTCTTATAGTAAATCTGAGTTTGGTGAGTACCAAACTTGGTGGGTGTCAAAATAGCTAGCCCGTGATGGCGAGCTATCTACTCAGAATATTGCAAAATGTGCTTTCACCGAAAAGCTATTTTAAAATCGGACACCGCGATTGCATAAAGGAGTTTTGTATCTATAATTATGTTTTTTGTGAACGTTTATCGTGAGTAATTTAGTAAATTCACCGGAAGTGTTCAGTGGGAATGCTAGTTCTGAACGTCACATGCTAATGTAAAAAGCTGTTTTTTGATATAAATATGAACTTGATTGAACAAAACATGCATGTATTGTATAACATAATGTCCTAGGAGTGTCATCTGATGAAGATCATCAAAGGTTAGTGCTGCATTTAGCTGTGGTTTTGTTTTTTTGTGACATTATATGCTAGCTTGAAAAATGGGTGTCTGATTATTTCTGGCAGGGTACTCTGCTGACATAATCTAATGTTTTGCTTTCGCTGTAAAGCCTTTTTGAAATTGGACAGTGTGGTTAGATAAAGGAGAGTCTTGTCTTTAAAATGGTGTAAAATAGTCATATGTTTGAAAAATTGAAGTTTTCGGATTTGAGGAGTTTGTATTTCGCGCCACGCATATCATTGGATATTGGAGCAGGTGTTCCGCTGGCGGAACGTCTAGATGTAAGATTAAACAAACTTTTTCCATGGTGCCCCAAGTTACTAATGAGTTAATTGTTACATGATTAATTTAATCACATAATAATTAAACCTAGTTAATTGATTTAATAAAATGGCCGCCATCACATTAATGGTCACAAACAAGGGTTAGGAACACACACACACACCCACCCTACTCTCTCTCTCTCAAGCCGCTCGCACCAGCAGTCCATTGACTTTCATTGGAAATGACTTTCCTGCTGTTACAAATCAGAGCGATTTCCTGGGGAATTAAATCAGCCCTTTTCCCTGGGACACACACACACACACACACACACACACACACACACACACACACACACACACACACACACACAACTACTGCATTAGCTACAGCCACTGAGCCGGCACTAAGGAGGTTTGTGTATGTTAGTGGTGTAAAGTACTTAAGTAAAAAAAAAACATTTAAATACTTCTTAACCTTTTTGGGTGGCATCTGTACTTAATTTTTATATTTTTGACAACTTTTACTCCACTACATTCCTAAGGAAAATATGTACTTTTTATTCCCCAAATTTTCTATGATGCCAAAAAGTACTCGTTACATTTCGAATGCTCAGGCAGGACATCAATATGGTCAAATTCACGCGCCTGTCAATATAACGCGTTGTCATACCTACTGCCTCTGATAACGCACTAAACACAAATACTGCATTTGTAAATGATGTCTGAGTGTTGGAGTGTGCACGTCTGTCTGTAAAAAAAAAATACAACAAGAAACTCGTTCCATCTGGTTTGCTTAAACCTCTTTAGGGATGGGGGCAGAATTGGGAAGTTTGGATGAAAAGCGTGCCCAGAGTAAACTGCCTGTTACTCAGGCCCAGAAACTAGAATATGCATATAATTAGTAGATTTGGATAGAAAACACTCTAAAGTGTCCAAAACTGTTTACAATACTGTCTTTGAGTATAACAGAACTCATTTGGCAGGCGAAAACTTGAGAAAAATCCAACCAGGAAGTGGGAATTCTGAGGTTTGTAGTTTTAAGTGAATGCCTATCGAATATCCAGTGTCTGTGGGGTCAGATTGCACTTCCTAAGGCTTCCACTAGATGTCCACAGTCTTTAGAAGTTGTTTCAGGCTTCTATTGTGAAAAGGGAGCGAATAAGAGCATTCTAAGCAAAAGGCCCAGGTGAAAGCCTTTAGTTTAGTTTAGTCTAGTCACGCGCGTGGCTGTGAGCGCGAGCTCCGTTCCCGTTCCTTTCTAATGAAAACAGTATTGTCCGGTTGAAACATTATTAAATACTTATAAAAACACCCCAAGGATTGGTTAGAAACATCGTTTGACATGTTTCTACGAACTCAATTGGAACCTTTTTGACTTTTCGTCTAGACTTTGTGCCCACGCTTTGTGCATTTGGATTACTGGACTAAATGCGCGAACAAAAAGGAGGTATTTTGACATAAAGATGAACTTTATCGAACAAAACAAACATTTATTGTCTAACATGGAGACCTGGGAGTGCCATCAGATGAAGATCAAAGGTAAGTGATTCATTTTAATGCTATTTCTGACTTTTGTGACACCTCTCCTTCTTTGGAAAATGGCTGTATGGTTTCTTGTGGCTAGGCGCTGACCTAACATAATCGCATGGTGTGCTTTCACCGTAAAGCCTTTTTGAAATCGGACACTGTGGTTAGATTAACGAGAAGTGTAACTTTAAAATGGTGTATAATACTTGTATGTTTGAGGAATTTTAATTATGAGATTTCTGTTGTTTGAATTTGGCGCCCTGCAATTTCACTGGCTGTAGGCCAGGTGTTCCACTAGCTGAACCCCCTTTCCCAGAAAGGCTAAACAAAAGATTCCTCTATGCAAGTAACTATTTCAATAGAATGTTTATGATGACACTACGACAACTGTCGATTGATGTAGCTGGTAAATTGGCTCTGGCTATCTACTCCGATTTCAGAGCACTCTCGTCTGAGCATGCTAGAGCGCAGAATAACTGACGCATTTACAAATGCTCAACACCCATTGAATATGGCCGGTGTCAGTAAACGTCGGCATAAAAGCGTAATTAAATTGTTGCCAGCAGTACAGTTGCAGTCACCAACGCTCTGGATAACTTAAACAGCCTAACCAGCTCTGCTAGGGTGAGGAAGCTGTACTCTAATTTGTGTCTGGAAGTAAATAGCAAGCTAGCCAACGTTAGCCAGTTAGCTTGGGTGCTTGACTGCTGCTGTTAGGTCAGAGCGCTCGGATCAACCCTACTTTTCAGCCAGAGCGTCCAGTGTGTGCTCTGAACGCTCCTAGAGTGAAAACACTGAATTTACGAATGGACAATCTGACAACCCTCTCAGTTCACGAACGCCCAGAGCGCACACTGGCGCTCCAGATAAAATTTAAGAACACACCCGTAGTATAAACCAGTCTTTAATCTTGAAATCTTTGGATGTTTAGTACATAGCCTCACATGTGAATGCTTAAAGAGATGGGAGGGGCTAAAGTTTTAAAGGATGTGAACAATGCTGAATGGATGTAGACAAAGAAGAGCTCTCCAATAGGTACCAAAACATTTGACAACCGAAGTCAGCCTGCAGGCCCCCAGCCCATCACAAGGAGTCACTAGAGCGCGATGAGCCAATTAAAGCCCCCCCTGGCCAAACCCTCCCCTAACCCAGATGACGCTGGGCCAATTGTGCGCTGCCCTATGGATCTCCCAGTCACGGCCAGTTATGACAGTCTGGGGTCGAACCAGGGTCTGTAGTGACACCTCAAGTACCGTGATGCAGTGCCTTAGACCGCTGCACCACTCGGGAGGTCCTGCCGGACCCGGTACCGGGTCCAAAATGACCATTCGGAGTTTAGCCCATGTCTTTACTTTTACTCAAGTATGACAATTTAGTTATTTTTCCACCACTGGTCGTGTGTGTGTGTTCTTGATGGAGTGTGCATGTATGGGAAATAAAGAGTTTTTGAGAGAGATGGTAATGTGTGAATGAAGCTGAACAAGAAACTATTTTTTTCAACTTAACATAAATATGTGAACCCTTTGGATTTACCTGGATTTCTGTATAAAATGGTCATCAAATTTGATCTGACCTTCATCTAAGTTACAACAATATACAAACAGTGTGCTTAAACTAATAACACACACATTATTGTATTTTTCTTGTCTATATTAAATACATAATTTAAACATTTGCTAAGCAGTTGCTAGGGACTCTTTTGGAAGAAGCTAGCTAGCTAACGAAGAACAACAAAGAATATCTAGTTAACAGAAGAAAAGAAAGAGAAAATCAGGACAGAAGAAAAAGGATATCAAAGTGAAACAGTTCTCTAAAGACACAGGAGACAATAATACAAGAAACAACACTTCTGTAGCTTGTCAACTATGTGTCTGTCTATCCCTGTTCTCTCCTCTCTGCACAGGCCATACAAACGCTTCACACCGCGTGGCCGCTGCCACTCTAACCTGGTGGTCCCAGCGCGCACGACCCACGTGGAGTTCCAGGTCTCCGGCAGCCTCTGGAACTGCCGGTCTGCAGCCAACAAGGCTGAGTTAATCTCAGCCTATGCTACCCTCCAGTCCCTAGACTTCCTGGCGCTGACGGAAACATGGATTACCACAGATAACACTGCTACTCCTACTGCTCTCTCTTCGTCTGCCCACGTGTTCTCGCATACCCCTAGAGCATCGAGCCAGCGGGGTGGTGGCACTGGAATCCTCATCTCTCCCAAGTGGACATTCTCTCTTTCTCCCCTGACCCATCTGTCTATCTCCTCATTTGAATTCCATGCTGTCACAGTTACCAGCCCTTTCAAGCTTAACATCCTTATCATTTATCGCCCTCCAGGTTCCCTTGGAGAGTTCATCAATGAGCTTGACGCCTTGATAAGTTCCTTTCCTGAGGATGGCTCACCTCTCACAGTTCTGGGTGACTTTAACCTCCCCACGTCTACCTTTGACTCATTCCTCTCTGCCTCCTTCTTTCCACTCCTCTCCTCTTTTGACCTCACCCTCTCACCTTCCCCCCCTACTCACAAGGCAGGCAATACGCTTGACCTCATCTTTACTAGATGCTGTTCTTCCACTAATCTCATTGCAACTCCCCTCCAAATCTCCGACCACTACCTTGTATCCTTTTCCCTCTTGCTCTCATCCAACACTTCTCACTCTGCCCCTACTCGGATGGTATTGCGCCGTCCCAACCTTCGCTCTCTCTCTCCCGCTACTCTCTCCTCTTCCATCCTATCATCTCTTCCCTCTGCTCAAACCTCCAACCCATCTCCTGATTCTGCCTCCTCAACCCTCCTCTCCTCCCTTTCTGCATCCTTTGATTTTCTCTGTCCTCTATCCTCCAGGCCAGCTCGGTCCTCCCCTCCTGCCCCGTGGCTCGACGACTCACTACGAGCTCACAGAACAAGGCTCCGGGCAGCCGAGCGGAAATGGAGGAAAACTCGCCTCCCTGCGGACCTGGCATCCTTTCACTCACTCCTCTCTACATTCTCCTCTTCTGTCACTGCTGCTAAAGCCACTTTCTACCACTCTAATTTCCAAGCATCTGCCTCTAACCCTAGGAAGCTCTTTGCTACCTTCTCCTCCCTCCTGAATCCTCCTCCCCCTCCCCGCGGATGACTTCGTCAACCATTTTGAAAAGAAGGTTGACGATATCCGATCCTCGTTTGCTAAGTCAAACGACACCGCTGGTCCTGCTCACACTGCCCTACCCTGTGCTTTGACCTCTTTCTCCCCTCTCTCTCCAGATGAAATCTCGCGTCTTGTGACGGCCGGCCGCCCAACAACCTGCCCACTTGACCCTATCCCCTCCTCTCTTCTCCAGACCATTTCCGGAGACCTTCTCCCCTTCCTCACCTCGCTCATCAACTCATCCTTGACCGCTGGCTACGTCCCTTCCGTCTTCAAGAGAGCGAGAGTTGCACCCCTTCTGAAAAAACCTACACTCGATCCCTCCGATGTCAACAACTACAGACCAGTATCCCTTCATTCTTTTCTCTCCAAAACTCTTGAACGTGCCGTCCTTGGCCAGCTCTCCTGCTATCTCTCTCAGAATGACCTTCTTGATCCTAATCAGTCAGGTTTCAAGACTGGGCATTCAACTGAGACTGCTCTTCTCTGTGTCACGGAGGCTCTCCGCACTGCTAAAGCTAACTCTCTCTCCTCTGCTCTCATCCTTCTAGACCTATCTGCTGCCTTTGATACTGTGAACCATCAGATCCTCCTCTCCACCCTCTCCGAGTTGGGCATCTCCGGCGCGGCCCACGCTTGGATTGCGTCCTACCTGACAGGTCGCTCCTACCAGGTGGCGTGGCGAGAATCTGTCTCCGCACCATGCGCTCTCACCACTGGTGTCCCCCAGGGCTCTGTTCTAGGCCCTCTCCTATTCTCGCTATACACCAAGTCACTTGGCTCTGTCATATCCTCACATGGTCTCTCCTATCATTGCTATGCAGACGACACACAATTAATCTTCTCCTTTCCCCCTTCTGATAACCAGGCGGCGAATCGCATCTCTGCATGTCTGTCAGACATATCAGTGTGGATGACGGATCACCAGCTCAAGCTGAACCTCGGCAAGACGGAGCTGCTCTTCCTCCCGGGGAAGGACTGCCCGTTCCATGATCTCACCTTCACGGTTGACAACTCCCTTGTGTCCTCCTCCCAGAGTGCTAAGAACCTTGGCGTGATCCTGGACAACACCCTGTCGTTCTCCACTAACATCAAGGCGGTGACCCGATCCTGTAGGTTCATGCTCTACAACATTCGCAGAGTACGACCCTGCCTCACACAGGAAGCGGCGCAGGTCCTAATCCAGGCACTTGTCATCTCCCGTCTGGATTACTGCAACTCGCTGTTGGCTGGGCTCCCTGCCTGTGCCATTAAACCCCTACAACTCATCCAGAACGCCGCAGCCCGTCTGGTGTTCAACCTTCCCAAGTTCTCTCACGTCACCCCGCTCCTCCGCTCTCTCCACTGGCTTCCAGTTGAAGCTCGCATCCGCTACAAGACCATGGTGATTGCCTACGGAGCTGTGAAGGGAACGGCACCTCCATACCTTCAGGCTCTGATCAGGCCCTACACCCAAACAAGGGCACTGCGTTCATCCACCACCGGCCTGCTGGCCCCCCTACCTCTGAGGAAGCACAGTTCCCGCTCAGCCCAGTCAAAACTGTTCGCTGCTCTGGCACCCCAACGGTGGACCAAGCTCCCTCACGACGCCAGGACAGCGGAGTCAATCACCACCTTCCGGAGACACCTGAAACCCCACCTCTTTAAGGAAAACCTAGGATAGGATAAAGTAATCCTTCTAACCCCCCCCCCCCCCCTTAAAAGATTTAGATGCACTATTGTAAAGTGGTTGTTCCACTGGATATCATAAGGTGAATGCACCATTTTGTAAGTCGCTCTGGATAAGAGCGTCTGCTAAATGACTTAAATGTAAATGTAATATATATATATATAGGCCTGGCCACAGCGAGTCGATGAAAGTGACCCGTGTGTACTAGAGGTTGACCGATTATGATTTTTCACCGATTATTGGAGGACCAAAAAAGCCCATATCGATTAAATCGGCCAATTTTTATATATATATTTGTAATAATGACAATTACAACAATACTGAATGAACAATGAATGCTTTTATTTTACCTTAATATAATACATCAATAAAATGTATTTAGTCTCAAATAAATAATGAAACATGTTCAATTTGGTTTATATAATGCAAAAACAAAGTGTTGGAGAAGAAAGTAAAAGTGCAATATGTGCCATGTAAACAAGCTAACGTTTAAGTTCCTTGCTCAGAACATGAGAACATATGAAAGCTGGTGGTTCCTTTTAACATGAGTCTTCAATATTCCCAGGTAAGAAGTTTTAGGCTGTAGTTATTATAGGAATTATAGGACTATTTCTCTCTATACCATTTGTATTTCATATACCTTTGACTATTGGATGTTATAATAGGTACTTTAGTATTGCCAGCCTAATCTCGGGAGTTGATAGGCTTGAAGTCATAAACAGTGCAATGCTTGAAGCATTGAAAAGAGCTGCTGCAAACGCAGTAAAGTGCTGTTTGAATGAATGCTTAAGAGCCTGCTGCTGCCTACCACCACTCAGTCAGACTGCTCTATCAAATCATAGACGTAATTATAATATAATAACACACAGAAATACGAGCCTTAGGTCATTAATATGGTCAAATTCGGAAACTATCATTTCGAAAACAAAACGTTTATTCTTTCAGTGAAATACGGAACCGTTCCGTATTTCATCTAACGGGTGGCATCCATAAATATTCCTGTTACATTGCACAACCGTCAATGTTATGTCATAATTACGTAAAATTCTGGCAAATTAGTTCGCAACGAGCCAGGCGGCCCAAACTGTTGCATATATCCTGACTCTGCGTGCAATGAACGCAAGAGATGACACAATTTCCCTAGTTTAATATTGCCGGCTAACATGAATTTCTTTTCACTAAATATACAGGTTTAAAAATGTATACTTCTGTGTATTGATTTTAAGAAAGGCATTGATGTTTATGGTTAGGTACATTCGTGCAACCATTGTGCTTTTTTCACAAAGGCGCTTTTGTTAAATCATCCCCCGTTTGGCAAAGTTGGCTGTCTTTGTTAGGAAGAAATAGTCTCCACATGGTTCGCAACAAGCCAGGCGGCCCAAACTGCTGCATATACCCTGACTCTGTTGCACTGAACGCAAGAGAAGTGACACAATTTCTCTAGTTTAAAGAAATTAATGTTAGCAGGCAATATTTTTTTACATATTAACTAAATATGCAGGTTTAAAAATAAATACTTGTGTATTGATTTAAAAAAAGGCATTGATGTTTATGGTTAGGTACACATTGGTGCAATGAGTGCTTTTTTTCGTGAATGCGCTTGTTAAAATCACCCGTTTGGCAAAGTAGGCTGTGATTCAATGATAAAATAACAGGCACCGCATCGATTATATGCAACGCAGGACAAGCTAGATAAACTAGTAATATCAACCATTTGTAGTTAACTAGTGATTATGTTAAGATTGATTGTTTTTTTTATAAGAGAGGTTTAATGCTAGCTAGCACCTTACCTTGGCTCCTTGCTGCACTCGCATAACAGGTAGTCAGCCTGCCACGCAGTCTCCTCGTGGAGTGCAGTGTAATCGGCCACGATCGGTGTCCAAAAATGCCGATTTACCTTTTTGTTATGAAAACTTGAAATCGGCCCTAATTAATCGGACATTCCCATTAATCGGTCGACCTGTAGTGTGTACATCTCAATTTCCGGGAGGTGAAACACCATTCCAGGCGGGAGGAGGAAGGAAGGAGGAGAGGAAAAGGGAGGTAGTGGGAGAAACGGGTCACTCATCTTTAGTCACAGCAGCCGAAAGAGAGATGTCACACAGAGACTGAAGAGTAAACACTTTCTGGTCTGGTCTGAATCACTCACTCACTCAGGGTTGAATATTTTCACGGTACTTTACAAATGTTCCACCCTGAGAAAAAATCCCTTTTCTCCCGGGTGACCCGGTATTTCCAGCCAAACCGGAAGTGTCATTCAAAAGCCTATAAATTGGCCTTTGAATAGAGCTTTGATTTTTTTTAAAATCAAGCCTGATGCTATATATGAGCCTGATGAGCCATACATTAAATACAATTTATGAACCCTATATTAAAGACATTTAATGAGGCCAAGCCCAAATGATTGTGCCGTTATACAATAGGATAGGCTATAAAAAAATAGGCTACTGCACATTACCCATGACAGAAAAACATAAAAGCCCACTGATGTAGCTAGCTATATGCTCTCTTGGGTAAATAAATGAAACTAGCTTGAATAGTCTAATCTTTTTGAGCGTGTACTGTATTACTGTACTGTGTTGTATTATACTGTATTATATGGACTGGAATTATGCACATTGTTAAAACCATGATAGGGCAGGGAGAGAACATGTGATTCTGGTGTTGCACATGTGGACTACAAAGTTACAAGTATAGGCTAGTGAATATGATTTTTAAATATAATAGGGCCTATTTGTATAAATCAGTAGGCTGACGCATATAGAGTGGAAATTTTAGCATGTAAATCTTGGTGGGGCAAACTACCCCCCAAAATGTTTTATGCATACCAGCAAAGCCACTACACAACACTAAACAATACATTAATTGCACTATAACAGTGACAAACGGTGCCCACAAACTGTTAGTGCCTACATAAAGCTGTCCGAACAGCAGAGCTTTCTTTTCAGCACCATGAAGTGAATCCTTACCACTGCAACACCTGGCTATCAGCGGAGCCTTGTCTGGCAGCGAAACAGTTCATTCAGCCTCATTTACTGCCTTTAAAAAACATAGCTGATATGGTTGACTTGCTTAATAAACAAATGTGGTTTCAACTGACAATTGAGATGTACAAACTATGGCATAAGGGGACAACGAGATGATAAGAGGCAATCTGTAATTTCGATTCAGACATTAACCTCTTGGGGCTAGGTGGGACGCTAGCGTGCCACCCGTGGTGCACTCCATCAACAGCAGGTGCATTTCAAGAGCGGCAAATTTGAATCCAAATAAATGTCAAAATTCAAATTTTTCAAAAATACAACTATGTTACACCATTTGAAAGATAAACATCTCCTTAATCTAACCACGTTTTACGATTTCAAAAAGGTTTTACGGCGAAAGCATAAATTTAGAGTATGTTAGGACAGTACATTTACAAGAGTTGTGTGTAATGTTTTGTCAAGTCAAAGACAGGGTCACCAAAACCATAAAACCAGCTAAAACGATGCACTAACCTTTTACAATCTCCATCAGATGACACTCCTAGGACATTATGTTAGACAATGCATGCATTTTTAGTTCTATCAAGTTCATATTTACATCCAAAAACAGCGTTTTACTATGGCATTGATGTTGAGGAAATCGTTTCCCTCCAATAACCGGCAGTCAAGTCAGCGTCACAAATTAAATAATTACAATTAGAAAACATTGGTAAAATATTATATTGTCATTTAAAGAATTATAGATTTACATCTCTTGAACTCAATCAACTTGCCAGATTTCAAAATAACCTTACTGGGAAATCACACTTTGCAATAATCTGAGCACTGCGCCCAGAAAAATACGCGTTGCGATACAGACTAGACGTCATGTTGGGGAGATCTAAAATCGAAAATACTATGTAAATAATCCATTACCTTTGATTCTCTTCATCAGATGTCCTTTCCAGGTATCACAGGTCCATAACGAATGTAGTTTTGTTCAAAAAAGCTCATCATTTATGTCCAAAAATCTCCGTCTCGTTAGCACATGATGTAAGCCAGCCGGACTTCTCGTCATGAACGAGGGGAAAAAATATATTTCCGTTCGTTCAAACATGTCAAACGTTGTATAGCATAAATCATTAGGGCCTTTTTTAACCAGAACATGAATAATATTCAAGGTGGACGAATGCATACTCTTTTATAACGTATTGGAACGAGGGTACCCAACATGAACTAGCACGCCAGGTGTCTAATGGGACATCAACGTTCCATGGCTCTTGTTCGGTCAGATCTCCCTCCAGAAGACTCAAAACACTTTGTAAAGGCTGGTGACATCTAGTGGAAGCAATAGGAAGTGCCAAAATATTCCTAAACCCCTGTGTTTTTCAATGGGATAGGTTTAAAGTCAATACAACACATCAGGTATCCACTTCCTGTCAGAAAATGTCTCAGGGTTTTGCCTGCCAAATGAGTTCTGTTATACTCACAGACACCATTCAAACAGTTTTGGAAACTTTAGAGTGTTTTCTATCCATATATAATAAGTATATGCATATTCTAGTTACTGGGTAGGATTAGTAACCAGATTAAATCGGGTACATTTTTTTTATCCAGACGTGCAAATGCTGCCCCCTAGACCCAACAGGTTAATGAGCGAGCTAGGATGGGCGTAGTCAATATAACTATTTGTTCAACACTTTTGAAATATATTTTGACAGAATTCAGAATATGTGCTGTTCTTATAGCATTTTCCCGCTACACCAAGTCAGAATGATAGGTTAAATAAAGGGGTCATATAAACAATGAAAGCTCTTACAATATTCAATGATTACATTTCTCTAAAACAGGGTATAGGCTACATGTGCACCATCAAGTCAGTACAGTAGGCTAAGTTATGAGGGAGGAAAGGGACCAAATTATTAGGGTGAGGCACATGGGCTACTAACAGCTTACTACACAACATACAATTAGTATTACTTTCTTGGCTACAGTATACATATCCCCCTGGCATACTACATCATTTATGCAGCAGCATACAAGACATTTTTGGGCTCACTTTGTTGTACTGTGCTCATTTGAATGGGAAGGTGGCCCATCGGTCCTTCTTGTGGGCTCTAGAAGAGGCCTGAAATCCCGACTTGCAATTCCGAGTTGGATGACCATTCTAAATTATTTTCCATATTTTCCTAGTCAGAGCTAGTTTTATCCGAGTTCCCAGTTGTCTTGAACTCACTGAAGTCTGAGATTTCCCCGTTCTGAGGTTCCAGTTGTTTTGAATGTGGTAGTTATGCTGGATTGACAGCATGGCCAATGTACTCAAACTTTTCTGGCCTATGGCATCTCATCGCTGCAACTCCCCTACAGACTCGGCGAAGTTCGAGAGCCTTTGACACACTGCACACTTAACCTGTTGGGTCTAGGGGGCAGCATTTGCACGTCTGGATAAAAAAAATGTACCCGATTTAATCTGGTTACTAATCCTACCCAGTAACTAGAATATGCATATACTTATTATATATGGATAGAAAACACTCTAAAGTTTCCAAAACTGTTTGAATGGTGTCTGTGAGTATAACAGAACTCATTTGGCAGGCAAAACCCTGAGACATTTTCTGACAGGAAGTGGATACCTGATGTGTTGTATTGACTTTAAACCTATCCCATTGAAAAACACAGGGGTTTAGGAATATTTTGGCACTTCCTATTGCTTCCACTAGATGTCACCAGCCTTTACAAAGTGTTTTGAGTCTTCTGGAGGGAGATCTGACCGAACAAGAGCCATGGAACGGTGATGTCCCATTAGACACCTGGCGCGCTACTTCATGTTGGGTACCCTCGTTCCAATACGTTATAAAAGAGTATGCATTCGTCCACCTTGAATATTATTCATGTTCTGGTTAAAAAAGGCCCTAATGATTTATGCTATACAACGTTTGACATGTTTGAACGAACGGAAATATATTTTTTCCCCTCGTTCATGACGAGAAGTCCGGCTGGCTTACATCATGTGCTAACGAGACGGAGATTTTTGGACATAAATGATGAGCTTTTTTGAACAAAACTACATTCGTTATGGACCTGTGATACCTGGAAGTGACATCTGATGAAGAGAATCAAAGGTAATGGATTATTTACATAGTATTTTCGATTTTAGATCTCCCCAACATGACGTCTAGTCTGTATCGCAACGCGTCTTTTTCTGGGCACAGTGCTCAGATTATTGCAAAGTGTGATTTCCCAGTAAGGTTATTTTTAAATCTGGCAAGTTGATTGCGTTCAAAAGATGTAAATCTATAATTCTTTAAATGACAATATAATATTTTACCAATGTTTTCTAATTTTAATTATTTAATTTGTGACGTTGACTTGACTGCCGGTTATTGGAGGGAAACGATTTCCTCAACATCAATGCCATAGTAAAACGCTGTTTTTGGATATAAATATCAACTTGATAGAACTAAAAATGCATGCATTGTCTAACATAATGTCCTAGGAGTGTCATCTGATGGAGATTGTAAAAGGTTAGTGTATCATTTTAGCTGGTTTTATGGTTTTGGTGACCCTGTCTTTGACTTGACAAAACATTACACACAACTCTTGTAAATGTACTGTCCTAACATACTCTAAATTTATGCTTTCGCCGTAAAACCTTTTTGAAATCGTAAAACGTGGTTAGATTAAGGAGATGTTTATCTTTCAAATGGTGTAACATAGTTGTATTTTTGAAAAATTTGAATTTTGACATTTATTTGGATTCAAATTTGCCGCTCTTGAAATGCACCTGCTGTTGATGGAGTGCACCACGGGTGGCACGCTAGCGTCCCACCTAGCCCCAAGAGGTTAACTCGGAAGCCAGCCGCACCAATGTGTCAGAGGAAAAACTGTCGAACTGATGACTGAAGTCAGCTTGCAGGAGCCCGGCCCACCACAAGGAGTCGCTAGAGCATGATGAGACAAGGACATACCGGCTGGCCAAACCAACCAGCGTTTTTCCCGTTCTCCTGCTTTTTGCTATTCTCCTTTTTCTAGTCCTCCCGATTTTGACCCTTGCCTGTTTCTGGACTCTGTACCCGCCTACCTGACCATTCTGTCTGCCTTGACCATGAGCCTGTCTGCCACTCTGTACCTCCTGGACTCTGATCTGGTTTTGACCTTTTGCCTGTCCACGACCATTCTCTTGCCTACTCCTTTTGGATTAATAAACATTGTAAGACTCCAACCATCTGCCTCCTGTGTCTGCATCTGGGTCTTGCCTTGTGTCATGATACCTTGGATGGGCACTTCTAATGTAACTCTATTGCAGCACCCAAGGGGCTTGAATTTTCGAGCTCTACCCGTAGATTTTGCGGTGACGTAGTGTGAGTGACAGAATACTGAGCCAATCACAGTGCAACTACAGAATATTACAAACCCCTGCGCTCTGTATTTTCTGCCCTACAACCACAGAAAGCACTGAGCTAGGCTGAAACACCTGCATTTTGGAGCTGCTTTACTCAAGAAAGCAAAAGAGACCATGTTTGTATGCAGCTTTATTAACTCAATGTTTTTTTACATTGTTTGTAAACTGTGACATCTATCAATGCCAAATTAACATGCAAAACAGGCACAAAAAATGAATTATGTATCGCCACTGCCATATATACCTTTCATAATATTTTCCCAAATGTTATTAGCCTACCCCCTCTTTCTCTATTGTCGCTTCATTCTTTCTTTCAGCAGTTAAGGCCAGGCACCACAGGCCAAAATTGTGATTTTGCTTCCATCTGTCAGATTTTGTGATATTTTGCAATTATAACTTCCATACTTTTATAAAATGTACAATTAAATTGGCAATAATGTATATAAATCAACTACACCTACCATAAGTGTCGTTCTTGTTAGCATGTTTCATGTAGAACTTCAACTGCTATTTTTAAAACTCTCCAAGTTGAATCATATGTCATTTAAAAACTTGTTTTCCGGAGCATATCGTTAGCTAGTCCATACACAGCTATATCCTTTGTATACATAGTACTTTGTGGTGAAAGATTAGTAATATCCTGACATCCGATTGGTTACTGGCATTTACCCTTCATCTCCCGTGAAGAATCCACAGAGCCAAAATTAGAAAATCTCTAAAAATATACCTACAGTGTGTGAATAAAAATAGACGATCTCAGTTAGCCAATGCGAGAAAAGCAGTGAATTACATAAACAATTAGCCTGATCGATGGGGTCTATGGTGATTTTCCTCCAGTGTTTAGACACTTACGGCAAATCATGTACAAGTTGGTTTATTTGTGACACGTGGATAAAAGCCACTGTTGGCTGGCTGCTGTCTGGTTGATCGCCGCTAGCTGTCATCTTCATCTCAACTAATTTGCATCTCGACCCGCTCTTGCCAGCTACCTCCTTTTTCTCCTGTAGCTGTATTGCCACACTGCCTTGATCGGCTGATCCCACCTACCAGGGATTGTGTAATTCTGTCATAATAGAATGTGCACACTGTGAAATTGATTGTGATGCATTTAGGAGAAGTGTTTACACTTCCTCCAGGCTGCAGGAGTGCTCCAGGGGAGATGTGGCATTTGATATAAATGTGAGGAGGGTTCTTCTAGCCCACAAACTTGGACTTGGTTATGCAGCTCTAAAGAAAATAAGCAAAGTCCTAGGGATTCCTTCCTTGCGTTTCAGCTCATATCAGAGACATGACAGGAGAATGACAGGTAAATAAAAAGGGAGAGTAGCCCAGCGTCAGGTGACTTGCTGTGTATAAATAATATTTATCTCCTTGGTCCAGCAAATGTATTCAAAGTGAATAAAACAGAGTGAAAGGAAAAATTAACTATACAATGAGACTGTCACATAGGCCTACAGTGTCATAGGGCTGTAGCCTAATGTGATTAGTGAGAAATTAGCTTTACATTTTAGTCATTTAGCAGACACTCTTATCCAGAGCGACTTACAGTAGTGAATGCATACATTTCATTTCATGCATTTTTTATTTTTTTCCTGTACTGGCCCCCCGTGGGAATCGAACCCATAACCCTGGCGTTGCACACACCATGCTGGCGTTGCAAACACCATGCTCTACCAACTGAGTCACAGGGGGTATTGATATGCTAATATTTACATGGGGTATTGTGCTGATATTTAGTCCTGCAGTTATGACTGAAATGTCGACAGACATCATAAAAAGTACTTTTTCCCCCACTTTAGTTGCAGAGATTCAGAGAGGGCTACAGTCAATGGAGAGTGCACAGATATAGACCCAAACATAGCAGAGTTGCTGAAGGAGGATGAGGATGCCATCATAGGCATTCATGTATCCTTTGATGGCACTTGGCACAAGAGAGGATTCACTTCTAACTATGGGATAGGTGTGTGCATTGGTGCTGGTACCAGCGAGCCATAGAAAATGGTGATGATCCACCCAGTCACAAAAACCATGGAGGCCATACATTTGTTAATAGAGAGGTTGCACAGAAAAATCGACCTGTACATCATAGAAAGTCTAATGATAACCTCCTCAAAAGAATGAAGCACAGAGGAACTCAGAATGCAAATGAATATCTGAAATATGGTCGCGATGCCCCAAAACTGTCTTCGTGGGCCAAAGCCGCATTGACGCAGCAGCCAGTATGGCAGTAGCCATGTTCAATGAGGGAGCCAGTGCTAGATGAAATGTGATGGACAAATTGTGTCTTGACAACACTTGTGAGACTGGAAGCAATCAAATTGGAGTTGAGAGCTGATACTGCTTCAATGGAGTACACAAAAAAAAGGTTCCTGCAGTATCCTTTAGGGGTTCTTCAAATTTAAACTGTGGGGGAACCCCTATAAGTTCTTTGAAGAACCCTTTAAAAGGGTCTTTTTAAAGGGTATTTTTTGACCATTGAGTGTCTTATCACAATAAAACAAAAACAAAAAACATTCTGCCTTGAAACAATGTGTTGAAAAATGCTAGGTTGTTTTGCTTTAACCAATAATACATTTTATTGATGGAAAGAAGGAGAGAAAACGAGAGGTAGAGAGATGGTAGATATTGCGTACATTTTCTATGTATCAAGTTTACAAACTATCATTTCGAAATGTTCAAAGTTTCATATATTTAATTTCTCAGATGCATTCAGATTCAGTTTCCAAATTAATTTCTCTAAATTCATATTCGAAACCAGAGACAACATCCTGGTACTTTGCCAGCAAGGAATGGTGGAAGTGAACAGAGGTTTCTGGCGGTAAACATATTAAACACGTTTCTGGCAGTTTATGAAGCCAACGTGCCATGTTGAATTGACTTCCTCTGAATTTGTCTCTAGTGTTTGTGATATAAGACCATTCCTGAACGCTAACACTCTCTGGAGCATGCTAATATTTCATGTTAGGGCATAAGGAGGTTTGGCCTCATTTGCGTATTTAAAAGTTAAAGTAAATAAAACTTGTAATGCAATAATATATTGTATTCATGTATACTTTCAACTGGTAAAGTTTCAGTCTGATGAGAGTTTAAAATAATATATGTGGTGCCTGGCCTTATATGAAATAAGTTTTGTTTTCCTTATCTTCATCATTCTAATGAGATCCTTGAATAATATAGGACTACAATTAGATGCAGAAGGCTGTCACTTCTCTTCACTTCGATTGGTTATGGGACTGAGTAAAGAACTACTAAAGCCTACAGCTATCGCGCATTCGCTCTAGTTTCAAACTACCCGCAAGTTCTATTGGCTGCTGAATTTAACATTCAGCAAAAAAGAGCTGGCATCCCTCTTCGAATAGTCTATTGGTATAAGACAGGTATTCCCAAAGCAATGCCATCGGGGGTACGCCAAATAAAAATGTGATTCACATTTAAATATTCACTTTTTTTAAACTTTTTTTTCTCTTCACATTTTCAAACAGTCCATTTATATTTTCCAACGGGGCAATATATTTGGGTGAGGTTTTTTTCTCACCTGAGTAGCCTCGTTTCACTGACAAAAATAAAATTAAACCATCTAGTGTTACAGGTAGCCTGGTCAAATAATTAACATCCAATCACATTAACTGTTACTCTCTCACGGGAATTCCACTAACGGTCTGTATGTAGAAAACGTAGTTGCTGCTCATGTTGGTATCTGTACTGATGGCGCAAAAGCCATGGCAGCGAGACATAGTGGAGTGGTAATGCGCCTGCAAGCAGTTGCTCCCGATGCCACTTGGGTACACTGCAGATTCCTTCCAGGAATCCCAGGTCCACAATAAATGTTGTTTTGTTCGATAAAGTCCATAATTTATGTCCAAATACCTCCTTGTTGTTAGCGCGTTCAGTAAGCTACTCCAAATGTAGGAAGCGCGCCCAAAATTTCACGACGAAAAGTCAAAAAAAGTTAGATTTACGTTCATTGAAAAAAGTCAAACGTTGTATAGCATCAATCTTTAGGGCCTTTTTAACATAAAACTTTAATAATATTCCAACCGGACGATTCCAATGTCTTGAAAAACGTTATGTAACACAGCTACCTCATCACGTGAACAAAACTCATGTCATTTTCTGAGTCACCAACTTCCCGGCCTTCTTGTTCGCTCTGTGTTCACCGCAAAAGCCTGAAACTAGGTTCTAAAGACCGGACATCTAGTGGAAGCCTTAGGAAGTGCAAAATGAACCCTACGTCACTGTGTGTTAGATAGGCAATGACTTGAAAAGACTACAAGCATCAGATTTCCCACTTCCTGGTTGGATTTTTCTCAGGTTTTTGCCTGCCATATGAGTTCTGTTATACTCACAGACATCATTCAAACAGTTTTAGAAACTTCAGAGTGTTTTCTATCCAAATCTACTAATAATATGCAAATATTTGACTCTGGGCCCGAGTATTAGGCAGTTTACTCTGGGCACGTTTTTCATCCAAAATCGAAAATACTGCCCCCTATACCTTGACAGGTTAAACAACACTGTTGTAAATCAGTTTTCGCTCTCCTGCGCCTGACTTCTCTGCCGCCAGTACGCACCACGCTACATCCCTGTTTTAAATCTCTGACAGAGAAGTGATATTCTGCCAATTTTTATTCTCTTTTTGAGGGGCAAATAGCAATTCAGTTTATTCTGTGTTTTTTTTTTCATTTTCCCAATTTCTCAAATAGGTTTTCATTTCTGTAACAATTTGATTGATGTCCCTGTGTGTTTCGATAATAGGGTTGGTCAGTGTTTTTAACAGCTGACATAAGGGTTCAGCTCTTGGGTTTCCAGTTCTTTGAATTGCAAGGATGTTTGGGGCTTAACCTCTTGACGGTCGCCTAGGATAGGGGGCGCTACAGCGATTTTTGAAAAAAAATGGTGCCCATTTTAAACGGCCTCCTACTCAAACTCACAAGCTAGGATATGCATATCATTAATACTTGTGGATAGAAAACACCCTAAAGTTCCTATAACTGTCTGAATGGTGTCTGAGTATAACAGAACTCATATGGCAGTCAAAACCCCGAGACCGATCGTAACAGGATGTGGAATTCTGAATTGCGGACTCAAATTCATCACTTTGCCTATAAATCACACCGTGAGCAATGGTTCATTGAGCACTTCCTATTGCTTCCACTAGATGTCCCCAGTCTTTACAAAGTGGTTTGAGTCTCCTACTGTGAAAACTGACTGAATGAGACGCTGTGGAAAGTAGTCACATGAGGAGGGCCATCACCATTATGACGCCGGCGCCCCGGCTACCCTCCCCTTTCGAAACGTTTTGAAAGACAATGCAATCGTCCCCCTTGAATCTTATTGGAGCTCTGGTTGAAAAAGGCCCTAAAGATTTATGTTATACAACGTTTGACATGTTTGAACGAACCTAAATTAAAAAAAAAATGCATTTTATTGAAAGAGGAGTCCCGCAGCCGACGGAAGTTTTGGAGCAGCCTTCAGAACGCGCTAACAAGAACAAGCTATTGGGACGTAAAGGATAAACTTTTTCGGACGAAAATACATTTGTTGTGGACCTGGGATACCTGGAAGTGCTTTCTGATGAAGATAATCAAAGGTAAGGGATTATTGACAATAGTATACAAGAGTAGATTTGATATGCGATTGTTCCAAGATGGCGCTGACCTGTAATGGTAGCCTATTTTTCTGAGTAGCGCATCCCCTTTTATCGCAAAGTGTGATTACCCAGTAAAGTTATTTTTAAATCTGGCATTACAGGTGCTTTCAAGAGATATTCATCTATAAATCTTAGAATGACAATATTACATTTTAAAAATGTTTTCGAATAGTAATTTAGTAAATTGTAGCGCTGTTTCACCGGATGCATTTGAGGGAAAATAGTTAGTCAACGTCACGCGCCGATGTAAAATGCTGTTTTTATATATAAATATGAACTTTATCGAACAAAAGAATGCATGTATTATGTAACATGTCCTAGGAGTGTCATCTGATGAAGATTGTCAAAGGTTAGTGCTGCATTTAGCTGTTTTTTGGTTATTTGTGATGCATGTGGTTGGTCGGAAAATGGCTGTGGCTACTTTTACGATATACTCCTAACATAATCTAATGTTTTGCTTTTGCTGTAAAGCCTTTTTGAAATCGGACAACGTGGTTCGATTCAGGAGAGGTGTATCTATAAAACGATATAACATAGTCCTATATTTGAAAAAAGAAAAATATTTAAAAAAATTACGCTAATGGCGATAGGATTTTTCGCTGGATGTCAGCGGTTAATTTCAAATGGTGCCAAATTTTGAGTGTCCTTTTCTTTATATTTACAATTAAAGGAAATCGTCTGAGTTCCACTCTGCATGCATTATTTGGTACTTTCTTTTTGATATTTTGGAGATTCTGCAGAATTCTGTATGTAGATTGGCTATTGTGTTTTTCTCCCAATGCTTATAGTCATAAATACAGGTTGGAACCCAAACCTCGGTTCCATATAGTACAATTGGTAAAATTACACTATTGAATATTTTGCACCAGATTTTGGTTGGAATATTTATTTTTGAGAATTCTTTTTCTGGAGTAAAATGCTTTGCAGGATTTTACGTTTAGTGCATTCACTGCTAGATCAAATCCACCAGAATCACAGATTTTTTGTCCCAGTTACCATTGGGCATATTCAATCATGGTATTTCCTAATTTGAAGGAGTGTCTGCTGCTCTGATTCCTGGCTGTTTTCTGGATAATTACCACTTTGGTGTTCTGAAAGTTGATGTTGATTGCCCAGTTGATGTTGTACTCCTAAACAATGTTAAGTTGTTCCTGTAGACCTTGTTCTGTTGGTGACAGTAGGACAAGGTCATCTGTGTCGAGCAGGAATCTGACGTCCTTATCTTTAAGGTTGAGTCCAGGGGCTGCAGATAAGAACAGCCATGTTCATTGATGTAGAAGTTGAACTTAAACTGCAGCCTTGCCTCGCCCTTGTGCAAAAAAATGTATTGTTCAGTTTAATACTACATGTGTTTTTCAAGTAAATAGACTTGATGATGTCATATACTTTACATCCAACACCGCTTTGGAAGGTTTTGTAATATCATACCATGTGGAATCAAAAGCATTCTTAAAATCATTAAAACATGCATATACTTTTCCTCTGCTTTTCTGGTGAACATGCTGGTTTATTAGTGTGTGTAATGTGTGTATGTGGTCTGTTGGTCAGTGTTTTGGTAGAAAGACAATTTGTTTTTTGCTGAGAGCGTTATGTTGTGTGAGGAAGGTCAGTATTCGGGTCATTGAGAATACAGCAGCACAGTTTCCCCATGTTACTGGTGACACATATTCCCCTATAGTTATTAGGGTCTAATTTGTCACCTTTATTTTATATGGGGGTTATGAGACCCTGGTTCCAAATATCAGGGAAGCAGCCACTCTCTAAAACTGTGTTCAAACATTTAATTCCTGATGCTGTCAGGGACAGGTTTAAGGTTTTGTATTTTCTGTGAAAGTTCAGCCTGTATAATTTGTTAGTCAATTGGGTTCTGGTTGTTTTTAATTGTGTGTTCTAGGGAGCTGAGTTGTTCTTGCATTTTTTGGGGGGTAGTAAGGTCTTCTGATGGTATTATCCCAAAGAGACTTTCAAAGTGATCTTTCCAAATGTTTTCATTTTGAATGGCTAGGTCATTCCTCTGTTTTCCATTTAGACCATTCAATTTAAAGTTCATATGGATAATCTTGTGAGGAAGCTTAAATTGAAATTGGGTTTTATTTTCGTAATAAGGCTTGCTTCCTACTTATGGCTAGAAATAAGCTTGTTCGGGGCACTTTTGTCTCGATCATGCATCCTTTCGCTTTATTACAAATGCCAAGTCACTCACCCACCATTGCACCTTGTGCCAAATGGTGGGTTGGGCCTCGCTTTATACGCACAGAAAGCTACATTTGTATGTGTTCATCTACAAAGCCCTCTTTACCTCCGTAGTCTGGACACCTTCACCACCAGCAGTTACCATACTCGGACTGCTAGGTGGTTGCTACTTAAAGTCCCCAGGACATTTACAGTATTAGGCAAGACCGACTTCTTTTCTTGTGCACCAGAAACATGGAATAGTTTTCTATCCATGCTTCATCCAGATATGTTAGTGCCACTGAATTAATAAAAAATGTTGTAGACTTTTTTTTAGGCTGGATCATGTTGTTGTATTGTTGTTTTGTTTTAATTTTGTAATGTATTAATTGTTGCTGCCTTCTTGGTCAGGTCTCCCTTGAAAAAAAGACTCAATAGGCTTTTCCTGGTTAAATAAAGGATAAATAAACAATATGTTTGCCGAACGTCTCTATCTTGTGGTTGGTGATGTTTTCTATTTGATAAATTGTTTCCTTAAGAGATTACATTTGGCATCAAACCATCTCTTTTTGAGGTTTTTAAATTTGCTTTTGTGGCTGCTTTATGATCGATCTCATTTAATTTGTTCACAGCCAGTATGTCAGTGAGGTTTGGGCTGAATGTACTTCAAAGGAAATCATTGATACAGGTTGTAGTTTCTGGGGAGTGCAATGTTGTGTTGAAGTATGTTACGCTGTCAGGGGCCCGTCTGTACATTTTATTTAGATTAATCAGTGTACAGGGCTCTGTTTGTGTGGTCTTTACGTGGAGATGTCTTTTCAAAAAGACAGAAATCTGACAGTGAATGCAGTAATGGAGGAGGGGTCCAAGTCTGAGACTGCATAGTCAACAACACTGGTACCAAGAACTGAGCAGTAGTTGAACCATCCCGAAGAATCTCCTCTAATCCTGCCATGAAGAAAATACAGGCCTAATGCTCGACAGACATGCACTAAATCCTTTCCATTTTTGTTCACTACCTGGTCAGGGTTATTTCTATTACTAGTGATGGGAATCGGGTATAAGAAGGGATGTCCAAATGTATATCTATTATCCTCAGGGTCTACACATTCAGGTTCAGAACCTGTTCTAGCATTAAAAGCCCCACGCAAAAGCTAATTTCCCTCAGTTTGAAACTGGTTGGTCTCTCTGGAGATTATCATAAAACTACTACTAATCTGAGGGAGAAGAACCTATATATAAATCATTGTCACTATCAATTGTACCTTTGAGTTTTAACCAAATGTGAGTGTTACCCTTTTTGATTTGGCTCAGTCAAAGGTCCTGTTTATACCATATGATCATTCCTCCCGAGTCCCTGCCCTGTTTTATGTTTTAATGATAGAAGTTGAATTTCCCTATAGGCTGAAGACCATTGAGTATCTGTATCACCACGGTACCATTTTTGTAATTTAAACTTTTTATTTTACCAGGTAAATTGACTGAGAACACATTCTCATTTACAGCAACGACCTGGGGAACAGTTACAGGGGAGAGGAGGGGGATGAATGAGAGAATTATAACCATGTTTCTAGATTACTATGTCTTAACCTTTGGCGTTGTTAAGAAACTCTGGGTTTGTGGTCGACCTAAGGTAGAGGAGTACCTTAAACCCTGGATAATCCAAGAACTAACAGTTAATAATCTCATTTCATATACTATAAGTATATATATACACTACATGACCAAAAGAATATGGACACCTGCTTGTCGAACATATCATTCCAAAATCATGGGCATTAATATGGAGTTGTTCCCCCCTTTGCTGCTATAACAGCCTCCACTCTTCTGGGAAGGCTTTCCACTAGATGTTGGAACATTGCTGTGGTGACTTGCTTCCAATCATCCACAAGAGCATTAGTGAGGTCGGGATCTGATGTTGGGTGATTAGGCCTGGCTCACAGTCTGCGTTCCAATTCAATGTAGAATGTCATTGTATGCTGCAGTGTTAAGATCTCTCTTCACTGGAACTAAGGGGCCAAACCCAAACCATGAAAAACAGCCCCAGACCATTATTCCTCCTCCACCGAACTTTACAGTTGGCACTATGCATTGGGTCATGTTACGTTCTCCTGACATCTGCCAAACCCAGATTCGTCCATCAGACTGCCAGATGGTGAAGCATGATTCATCACTCCAGTGATGAGGTATGTTCTGGGCTGCGGTACCCTCCTGTTGGCCACTATTTGTCCTACCGCTAGAGTACAGTCCAGTGCTGTGAAGGGATGGGCTGAGCTGAGCTGTGTCCTGCACTGCTGGGCTGAGCTGGGCTGGTTCTGGCACAGGTGGGCTGATCTGGGTTGGTTCTGGCACCGCTGAGCTAAGCTGGTCTCAGTCTAACGCCGTTGAGCTGGGCATGTTCTGGGCACCTCTGGGCTGGGTTGGTTGCCATGTTGCCTTGGGCTGGAGATGTCTGTCTGGCTCAGTTGAGATGATATGGGGGGGGGGGGGGGGGGTCCTGTTGCTGGGCTGGTATGATTGTGGAACTCAGGTCCTTGGCAAAGATTTTAACTCCCTCATAGTCCAGGTGTACATGATCGTACAAATGCTCACATGTCAGGGTGTGGTGGTGAGAGATGCTAACATTTGGTAGTGAGGCACAGTCCATGGTGATTTTTTGGTTGACTTTGTGGACATTTTGCCTGGGGAGATCTTGTTTTGGTTTGTCCTTGGGAACAGGGTGTGTGCTTTCTCTGCCACCTTTCTCACTTCCTCAAACACTCCTTTTGTGTGCAGGTCATTTGTCCCAGCATGTATGATAAGGTTGTCAGGATCTTCCAGCTTGGCTTGATAGAGCAGTCAGCAGTGGGACACCAGCATTTAGTTGTCTGGTGTCTGGGGAATAGTCTCCTATCTTCCAGATACTTATCGTTAAAGTCTATCAGAACTGCAGTTTTTGGAGGTCTCCTGGGTTGAACTGCATCCTGTCCCCTGTCCTCTGGAGGTATGTTCAGCTGAACATGGTCAGAATGCTGGAAAGTTGGTGAGGCAGGGTAGGCTGTAGCAGGCTGGGAGGTTGGCAGGTCAGGGTAGGCTGTGGCAGGCTGGGAGGTTGGCAGGTCAGTGTGGATGCTAAGAGGCTGAGAGGCTTATGAGACAGATGGGGTGAAGGCTGCACTGGGCTCAGGGGTATCTGGGCTTCTACCTGGCTGATGGTGCTGCTCTGCTGGTGGTGTGGTCAGAAGTTACTGACAGAGGGCATGCTGCAGTTCCACCTTTACTACACACAGCTCCTCTTGGAGGGCATCATTGGACTGTCGTTTGTTAAGTGTTCTGTCTTAACTTCTGTCTTAATTGTTCTATTGATGCATTGCTAGCGTCCTGGAATTGCCTCAACTCTACTAACAGGGTCTGGACAGTGTCACCTTGTTGTTTGCTCTCCCTGCATTCCGTTATATTGACTTCAAGCAGGGAGAGGCAGTTCTGGATTTGTTTCATTGATAATGTTTTTGGTGTGCACACAGCTGCTACAGGTGAGGGAGGGAATACTGTGGGCCTCCTGTTTTGAAGCCCAGGTTTTGGGAGTTGCAGGCATTGTTAGTGGAGACATGTCAGTTTTTACTTCATCATCCACTAGTGTCACATCCTAACCCTAGTAAGATGTCATTTTCTATAGTAGAGTAGGGCAGGGCATGACAGGGGGTGTTTTGAGTTGTTCTATGTTTTCTATTTCTATGTTTAAGTTCTAGTTTTCTATTTCTATGTTGGGATTGTTTGGGGTTGATCTCTAATTGGAGGCAGCTGATCCTCATTGCCTCTGATTAGAGATCATATTTAAGTAGGGGTTTTTCTCATTGTTGTTTGTGGGTTATTATCTTTTGAGTAGTGCGTTTTCCTCTCTGCGTCACGGTTTGTTGTTTTTGTATTTAAGTGTTTGGTGTTGTGCAAACGTTTCACAATAAATAAAAGATGTGGAACTACGAACCCGCTGCATTTTGGTTTGATCTTTCAGACAGCCGTGACAGAATAACCCACCATAAAAGGACCAAGCGGTGTGAGGAGAAGTGTTTGGAGTCGTGTGCTTGGGAGGAAATATTAGACGGTAAAGGACCCTGGAGCCAGGCTGGGAAGTATCGTCGCCCGAAGGAGGAACTAGAGGAAGCCAAGAGGGAGCGACGTTACTACGAAGCGCTATATCCACCTATAATCAAGGTGGAGAGGCAGCCCCATAAATATATATTTTTTTTGGGGGGGGGGGGGGCACAAGGGGAGTTTGTCAACATCAGGGGGAGCCCTGATCGAACTTCTCGTGTCTATCTGAGAGAGCCGTGGAGCAGACAGATGTCAGTACAGGAGTCAAGCGCGGAGCTCGACGCGAGATTCCGAAGAGAAGTACTGGCAGAAAGAGCACGGCGGAGCGGGCATGCGGAGGAGCGAGCGATGAGTTAGTGTGGTGTGCACTATATCGCCCATACGCACTCACAGCCCGGTGCGGTTGGTGCAAGCTCCTCGCCGGTGTAGGGCGAAGATGGTCATTGAACCCGGAAGGACTAGGCCTGCTCAGCATGCCAGGTCCCCAGTTCGCCTACGTAGCCCGGTACGTCCTGTTCCTGCTCCCTGCACTCGTCTTGAGGTGCGTGATACCAGTCTGCCACCTAAGCCAGTTCCACGCATCAGACCTCCAGTGCGCATACCCAGTCCGGAGTGTCCTGTTCCTGCTCCCTGCACAAGTCCTGAGGTGCGTGTTACCAGTCTGGAGCCACCCAAGCCAGTACCACGCACCAAGTCTCCAGTACGTATCCATAACCCGGTACAGCCAGTGCCTGCTGTAAGCACTCGGCCCTTAGTGAGTCTCCCCAGTCCGGTGAGACCGATTCCTGCTCCTCGCGCTCTCCATCCAGTGCCACTCCATAGCCCAGTATGTCCTGTGCCTGCTCCCCGCACTCGACCTGAGGTGCGTGTTACCAATCTGGCGCCACCTATGCCAGTCCCACGCATCGGACCTCCGGTGCGCATCCCTAGTCCGGAGCCTCCAGCGGCGGTCTGCAGCCCGGAGCCTCCAGCGGCGGCCTTTAGCCCGGAGCCTCCAGCGGCGGCCTTTAGCCCGGAGTCTTCAGCGGCGACCTTTAGCCCGGAGTCTTCAGCGGCGACCTTTAGCCCGGAGTCTTCAGCGGCGGCCTTTAGCCCGGAGCCTCCAGCGGCGGCCTTTAGCCCGGAGTCTTCAGCGGCGACCTTTAGCCCGGAGTCTTCAGCGGCGGCCTTTAGCCCGGAGTCTTCAGCGGCGGCCTTTAGCCCGGAGTCTTCAGCGGCGGCCTTTAGCCCGGAGTCTTCAGCGGCGGCCTTTAGCCCGGAGTCTTCAGCGGCGGCCTTTAGCCCGGAGTCTTCAGCGGCGGCCTTTAGCCCGGAGTCTTCAGCGGCGGCCTTTAGCCCGGAGTCTTCAGCGGCGGCCTTTAGCCCGGAGTCTTCAGCGGCGGCCTTTAGCCCGGAGTCTTCAGCGGCGGCCTTTAGCGCAGAGTCTTCAGCGGCGGCCTTTAGCCCAGAGTCTTCAGCGGCGGCCTTTAGCCCAGAGTCTTCAGTGGCGGTTGGCTGTCCGAAGCCTCCGGTGATGATCCATGGTCTGGTTCCTCCAGACATACAGAAGCGGGGGGGGGGGGAATCAGCGGGCGGTGGGGGTACTACGCCTGGAACCAGAGCCGCCGCCATAGACATTAGTCACCCACCCTACCCTCCCTTTGTGTGTGTTTTTTTTTTTGCATTCGGAGTCTGCACCTTTGGGGGGGGGAGGGTTACTGTCACGTCCTGACGCTAGTAAGATGTCATTTTCTATAGAGTAGGGCAGGGCGTGACAGAACAACCCAAAACACCCCCTATGTTTTCTATTTCTGTTTAAGTTGTAGTTTTCTATTTCTATGTTGGGATTGTTTGGGGTTGAACTCTAACTGGAGGCAGCTGATCTTCATTGCCTCTGATTAGAGATCATATTTAAGTAGGGGTTTTTGTCATTGTTTGTGGGTTATCTTTTGAGTAGTGCGTTTTCCTCTGCGTCACGGTTTGTTGTTTTTGTATTTTCAAGTATTTGGTGTTTTGCAAACATTTCACAATAAATAAAATATGTGGAACTACAAACCCGCTGCATTTTGGTCCGATCCTTCAGAGAGCCGTGACAACTGGAGGTTTTATCAGGTACAACACTTTTGAAACAGCTCTAGACTGGCCCCAGAGCCATGAATCATTACATTTCCGTTATTATACATATTAATATTCCATTTTGGGTTTGTGTTCACATACAATTGTCTCATGGTCTTGTTTCCCGACATTTTAAAGTTGCTTGTTTGCCTTGCGCGGGGCTGCATGCCAAGCATTTGAACGTTCAGAAAAATTGAAAATGTACCTTGATTTCTTTGTCTTTTTGTTGCATAAAGTCTGCTCTTAGGGTCTCTGGGTGCTCATTTATAACCTTGATATTTTTTCCTCCCTGCTTCAGGGATATATTTGTTCGCTGAGCTTGGGGCTTGTAAATTACATCTTAGTTGATTACAGCTAGATACAGTAGATGTTACAGCTGGTTTGCACTTGGCTAGTTGTAACTAGGCATTTTTGATTGTCCAATTTGTTATTAGTTAGTTAGGTTTTTTATGTAATAGCAAGTAGCTAGAACCTCTTAGAAAATCCTGAGCAATGTGCAGACAACTGTTTGTTAACTCAACTGGAAACCTTACAAGCTATCAGAATAAAAGTTGTTTTCTGATGTACAATTGAAGTCGGAAGTTTACATACACCTTAGCCAAATACATTTAAACTCAGTTTTTCACAATGCCCCTTCTTAGGTCAGTTAAAATCACCACTTTATTTTAAGAATGTGAAATGTCAGAATAATAGTAGAGAATGATTTGAGCTTTTATTTAATCACATTCCCAGTGGGTCAGAAGTTGACATATACTCAATTAGTATTTGGTAGCATTGCCTTTACATTGTTTAACTTGTGTCAAATGTTTTGGATAGCCTTCCACAAGCTTCCCACAATAAGTTGGGTGAATTTTTGCGCATTCCTCCTGACAGAGCTGGTATAACTGAGTCAGGTTTGTAGGCCCCATTGCTCAAACACGCTTTTTTCAGTTCTGCTACAGAAATGTATAGGATTGAGGTCAGGGCTTTGTGATGCCACTCCAATACCTTGACTTTGTTGTCCTTAAGCCATTTTGCCACAACTTTGGAACTATGCTTGGGGGTCATTGTCCATTTGGAAGATCCATTTGCGACCAAGCTTTAACTTCCTGACTGATGTCTTGAGATTTTGCTTCAATATATCCACATCATTTTCCTCCTCATGATGCCATCTATTTGTTAAGTGCACAAGACCCTCCTGCAGCAAAGCACCCCCACAACATGATGCAGCCACCCCCGTGCTTCACGGTTGGGATGGTGTTTTTCGACTTGCAAGTCTCCTGCTTTTTCCTCCAAACGTAACTATGGTCATTATGGCCAAACAGTTCTATTTTTGTTTCATCAGACCAAAGTACAATATTTGTCCCCATGTGCAGTTGCAAAGCGTAGTCTGGCTTTTTTATGGTGGTTTTGAAGCGGTGGCTTCTTCCTTGCTAGCGCCCTTTCAGGTTTTGTCGATATAGGACTCGTTTTACTGTGGATATAGATACTTTTGTGCCCGTTTCCTCCAGCATCTTCACAAGGTCCTTTGCTGTTGTTCTGGGATTGATTTACACTTTTCGCACCAAAGTACATTTATCTATAGGAGACAGAACGCTTCTCCTTCCTGAGTGGTATGACGGCTGCGTTGTCCCATGGTGTTTATACTTGCGTACTATTGTTTGTACAGATGAACGTGGTACCTTCAGGCGTTTGGAAATTACTCCCAAGGATGAACCATACTTGTGGAGGCCTACAGTTTTTTTCTGAGGTCTTGGCTGATTTCTTTTGATTTTCCCATGATGTCAAGCAAAGAGGCTCTGAGTTTGAGTACGGCATAAGCACATACCATTTAATTGACACAATGTCTCTGTGTCTTCTGATTGGAAGAAAGCTGTCTTCTACAAGGCTGCTTAGCCTACCGTGTGCTTGGTTCTGAGTGAAGAGAGACAGATGTGGAGAGAGAGAGAGAGGAATGGAAGGGAGTGGTATAAGAGATTGCAAGAGGGTTTAGGGTTTGTGGGTCTAGCTAGTCTATCATACCTTGGTTGTGAGGGATTACAAACCAACATAGAGAGATTGATGGAATGAGAGAAGAGAGTTGTGGGTTGTAACTGCTCATAATGATGTTGAAGGTGATGTCAAAATATGGTTTTAGATAAGGTGTTAGGAAGTGTGTATTTGTCCTTGGTGATGAGACTGACAAGGTGTGCACATATTTATTCCCAACTAGCTCTCACAGTCTCAAGTCAGAATGAGACGTTCATCCATGTTTCTCGAACCTCACATTACATAGTTGTTGCAAACGTCAAATTTGAAAGTTTAAGCATTAACTCTGAAATCTTAAGGTTACGCATTAACTCTGAATGGAGGGTTAAGGGATAGGCTTAAAACAAAATATCAAAATCAACTTTCTATGGCTGGATTTGAACTTGAAACCTTTTGGAATCAGTGGCAGATGCTTACACCCATCTGCCATCCCTGTCCACAATGCCCTAGCAAAACCAAAGCCTTCTTGAAACCTGACTTGCCTAGTTAAATAAAGGTTAAATTAAGTAAAATAAAATGTAACAGTGCTCACTAATGCCCCTAGTGGCCGGTTTCATTGTCCCAACATCCTCAGACATGGATGGATGTCAAATACTGACTTGTATCACGGATGACCTGGCTGTTTATTCCAGCACCAACACACCTGATTTAAAATTGATAATATAACGTTTATTTGTCATTGAAGAGTGACGTTTTATTTTTTTCATTTATTTTACTAGGCAAGTCGGTTAAGAACAAACTCTTATATTCAATGACAGCCTAGGAACAATGGGTTAACTGCCTTGTTCAGGGGCAGAACGACAGATTTTTACCATGTCAACTCGGGGATTCGATCTTGCAACCTTCCAGTTACTAGTCCAATGCGCTAACCACTAGGCTACCCTGCCACTCAATAATGTCTCTGTTGTCATGATTAAATTACTGAAAGTATTTTTTTAATATGGGTTTTCAGACTAGTTGGAATGGAGGAATAGGAAACCTTCACACATACTGGTCTTTACAGTTGACTTTCTCTCCAGTTTCAATGCAGGATATCTAGGCCCATTAAAGCCTTGTTCCATGGAAACTGTGCTGTGACTTGCTAGTAAATTTTTATAAGATGAGTAAAGCAAAAATATGTAAATATTATTAGTGACTAGTGTTCCATTATTAAAGTGGCCAGTGTTTTCAAGTCTATGAATGTAGGGCAGCAGTCTCTAAGGTGCAGGGTTATGTAACCGAATGGATGCAAACTATATTGAGGCGCACGTGTGGGTGTGCCTGTGCGTGTGTGTGTAGGGCAAGCAGCCCAGTTGGAGTGTTGTGGGATCTTTAGGTAGGTGAGGTGGCCTGCAGGGGCAAACTTTTTCCACATCCCTGGTCTCTCTCACACACACACACACACTCACACAGCCCCTAAGGAAGCAACAACACCTTTGTGCCGTGCAGATTTCCCATATCTCCCTGCTCCTGCACAGATAGATCATCTCAGCATCGTTCTACTCACTGTATGAAGGACACACATGCCAGGAAGAGGGGAAGAGAGAAAGGGGGAGTAAGAAGGGAAGAGTTGAACTGTACTGTACAGAGAAAGAGAGGGAGGAAGAAAGGAATCAAAAGAGAAAGGTAGAAAAATATAATAAAAGTGATTGGAATGGACTGAGTACCAAGTCCAACTTGATCTTCTTTCATCCACTCTCTCCCTTTTCCTTCTTCAGATTCTCACTCTCTCTCTCTCTGCAATCTCTCCATTTGAGACAATAGCTCTTTGAAGGTGATCCAGAATCCCTCTGCTGCCGCTGTTCCCACTCTCTCTCTTCTCCTGTCATCACCCCATCCTCCCATTCTCATCCACCTCCCCCACCCCTTAACCCCCAGGGGCCTTGATCTCGCAGCCACACTCCAAATACAGATCCTGGCTCTGTACTCCTGCCCCAGGCCTCACTGGAGGGAACAATGCACTGGAGGCCTGGGAAGAGACAGGGAGAGATAGAGGGATGCTATAGTTGTAACTGGGGTGTTATAGTATTATTATTATTATTATTATTATTATTATTATTGTAAGTCGCTCTGGATAAGAGCGTCTGCTAAATGACTTAAATGTAATGTAAATGTAAATATAGTACAAAGCATGGGACACATGGGAAATCAGTGGTGTCCTTCTTACAGGACAGTGTGCATATGCATATGAGAGTACACTGAACAACTTTTCCCTGTACATTTACAGCATTATACTGGAAGCACATGTTCCAGGTATATACTATAATTTGGCTTTACAGTAAGATAAAACAGTGCTATATAATACAATTACAGTAATTTGCTGGCAACTCTGCTGCCAGTATAAGTATGTACATTATATTATGTTACCGTAATTGGAATGAATGAATGGATGGAAGAGTGGATTAATTAAATTAATTGAGGGGAGGCAGGGTTTGTCTTTTACAGTATTTTACTGTAATTGCATTGGATTGGTGCAAACAGTTTGGCTGCTAGGTAATGTGTTTACATATCACAGCATATCAAATATATATGAATATGTGGTATTTAATATCACTTGCACTTCCTGAGGCCTTAACAAAGGCTTCCAAACTTGCAGTGACTACAGGGCAAAACAGACCAAGGACATGGCAAATACTCAACCATTAAACGTTTGTGGACTGCTGCCACTCCAATATGTCCCCTATACATATTTCATTGTTGGGACACTACTACAACATATCAGTTAAATGGGTACATCACTCTCACTAATGGGTGCCACAAATGCAGCCTCTTACAAGGCACGCCTCGAATATGTTAATAAGCCAGAAGCAACAATATCGCTCTCCCAATAGAGGACAAAGGATTTTTGGCTCTCCAACAATACGGTAGCATACTCTATTCTGTAGGGTGGAATTACAGTACCATTTAAAATACAGTACTGTTTACTGTTAAACCAAAAGTGTATTGGGATTTATGCCTAAAATCACCCAGAGTGCAATGCGATTTATGGCTATTTACTGTAAATGTATACGGTACATTGCTATTAGTTTTATTGCACAACACTGTAAAAACAATAGTGTACCCAGCAGCTGCTGAAAATATTTTTCCACTTCACTACCAGTCCAATAAGATATTTAGGAAAATAGTCTGCGCTTCATGCATCTCACCCGACAGCATGTGGTTGGCCCCTGAAATTGAACGTGTGAATCTACAGTAGGCATAAGCTATTGCTGTAAAGAAATACGGTATGTTAGAGTAATGTCTACAGGAGGCTTCCAATTACAGTAAATAACGGTATATTTCAGCATTTTACCCATAATGCAATACAATCTACAGCATTCATTCTACAGTTTCACTTTTGAAATTACAGAAAAGTCTTAGAGAGTAGCTATTTTCTTATATTTCCTTTGTAATATACTTGTATTCATTATGGTTAACAGAGAGTAAGAGATAGATCCACTGTCCTATATCAATCCCATGACCGAAGCCTACTAGCTTGTCACCTCACTCTGCTCGTTTACACACAGTAACTGTTTATTATAATCCTCTTTTCATCTTCACACTCCTCCCTAACATCTCTTCTCCTCTCTCCCATCGAGAAAACTCTTCTCTAACTCATCAAACTGGTTACTGTGACCACACACACACACACACACACACACACACACAGCTCCTGCCCAATAGAGGGTTTGGAGAGGACCCTTCACTCTGCCACAGAGGGAGGCTAAGAGAGATATGAGGAGAGGGATATGCACTCCTTTGGCTTGCAGGCTGAGGAGACGTGTTGCTGACTGTTGAGTTTATTATCCTCGAGCCATATGGGTTGGCAAGGCTATGGGGCGTGATGTGTGTGCGCGCGTGTGTGCGTGGCTGTGTGCTGTTTTATGTTACAATTCACCAACTTTTCACTGCTCCAGAAATGAATGTATCCAAACAGAGAACACAGGTATACAATGCATCCTATATGTACAGTGGCAAGAAAAAGTATGTGAACCCTTTGGAATTACCTGGATTTCTGTATAAAATGGTCATCAAATTTGATCTTCATCTAAGTCACAACAATAGACAAATATAGTGTGCTTAAACTAATAACACACAAATTATTGTATTTTTCTTGTCTATATTGAATACATAATTTAAACATTCACAGTGTAGGTTGGAAAAAGTATGTGAACCCCTAGGCTAACCTGGAGTCCAATCAATGAGATGAGATTGGAGATGTTGGTTAGAGCTGCCTTGCACTATAAAACAAACTCACGAAATTTGAGTTTGCTATTCACAAGAACCATTGCCTGATGTGAACCATGCTTCGAACAAAAGAGATCTCAGAAGACCTAAGATTAAGAGTTGTAGACTTGCATAAAGCTGGAAAGGGTTACAAATGTATCTCTAAAAGCCTTGACGTTCAGCAGTCCACAGTAAGACAAATTGTCTATAAATGGAGAAAGTTCAGCACTATTTCTATTCACTCTGAGTGGTCGTCTATTTATAAAGTTTATCAAGACATTTTGCAGGAGAGTGTCTGTCTGCCAATTGAAGCTCAACAGAAGTTGGGTGATGCAACAGAATGGCTTCAACAGAAGAAAATACGCCTTCTTGAGTGGCCCAGTGAGTCCTGACCTCGAGAGCAGTTCACACCAGACATCCCAAGAATATTGCTGAACTGAAACAGTTTTGTAAAGAGGAAGGGTACAGAATTCCTCCTGACCGTTGTGCAGGTCTGATACGCAACTACAGAAAACGTTTGGTTGAGGTTATTGCTGCCAAAGGAGGGTCAATCAGTTATTAAATCCAAGGGTTCACATACTTTTCCCACCTTGCACTGTGAATGTTTACACGGTGTGTTCAATAAAGATATGAAAACGTATAATTCTTTGAATTCTTTGTGTTAGTTTAAGCAGATTGCGTTGGTCTCTTGTGACCTAGATGAAGTTCAGATAAAATTTTATGACCAATATATGCAGATATCCAGGTATTTCCAAAGGGTTCACATACTTTTTCTTGCTAGTGCCGTTGGAAAGTATTCAGACCCCTTGACTTTTTCCACATTTTGTTTGGTTCCAACTTTTTTCTGAAATTGATCAATTTTTTCCCCTCATCAATCTATACACAATACCCCATAATGACAAAGCAAAAACAGTTTTTTTTTTTAGACATGTTTGCTAATTTATAAAAACTTAACTGAAATATTATTCAGACCCTTTACTCAGTACTTTGACGCACCTTTGGCAGCGATTACAATCTTGAGTCTTCTTAAGGAATGGCGCTACAAGCTTGGCACACCTGTATTTGGGGAGTTTCTCCCATTCTTCTCTGCAGATCCTCTCAAGCTCTGTCAGGTTGGATGGGGAGCGTTGCTGCACAACAATTTTCAGGTCTCGCCACAGATGTTCGATCAGGTTTAAGTCCAAGCTCTGGCTGGGCCACTCAAGGACATTCTGAGACTTGTCCTGAAGCCACTTCTGCGTTGTCTTGGCAGTGTGCTTAGGGTTGTTGCCCTGTTGGAGCTCTCGAGCAGGTTTCATCAAGGAAATGAAATCTCTGTACTTTTCTCCGTTCATCTTTGCCTCGATCCTGCATAGTTTCCCAGTCCCTGCTGCTGAAAAACATCCCCACAGCATGATTCTGAAACCACCATGCTTCACCATAGGGATGGTGCCAGGTTTCCTCCAGACGTGATGCTTGGAATTCAGGCCAAAGTGTTACATCTTGGTTTCATCAGAGCAGAGAATCTTGTTTCACATGGTCTGAGATTCTTTAGGTGCCTTTTGGCAAACCAAGCGGGCTGTCATGTGCCTTTTACTGAAGAGTGGCTTCTGTCTGTCTGCTATAAAATAAATACCTGATTGGTGGAGTGCTGCAGAGATGGTTGTCCTTCTGGAAGGTTCTCCCATTTCATCAGAGGAACTCTGGAGCTCTGTCAGAGTAACCATCGGGTTCTTGGTCACCTCCCTGACCTAGGCCCTTCTCCCCCGATTGCTCAGTTTGACTGGGCAGCCAGCAATGATGGAGGCCACTGTGTTCTTGGGGATGTTTGATGCTGCAGAAATGTTTTGGTACCCTTCCCCAGATCTGTGCCTTGACACAATCCTGTCTCTGTGCTCTACGGACAATTCCTTTGACCTCATGGCTTGGTTTTTTTTCTGACATGCACTGTCAACTGTGGGACCTTATATAAACAGGTGTGTGCCTTTCCAAATCACGTCCAATCAATTGAATTTATGATCAAGTTGTAGAAACAGCTTTAAGGATGATCAATGGAAACAGAATGCACCTGAATGTCGAGTCTCATAGCAAAGGGTCTGAATACTTATGTAAATAAGGTATTTCTGTTTTAAATATTAAATGCATTTGCAAAACAATATGGGGTATTGTGTGTAGATTGCTGGGGATTTGTA
The DNA here is from genome assembly GCF_965601325.2 of Salmo salar. Lineage (NCBI taxonomy): Eukaryota > Metazoa > Chordata > Actinopteri > Salmoniformes > Salmonidae > Salmo > Salmo salar. The sequence continues at coordinate 49,878,248 of NC_138293.1, forward strand.
TTTATTTAATCCATTTTAGAACAAGGCTGTAACGTAACAAAATGTGTAAAGTCAAGGGGTCTGAATACTTCCCAAGGCACTGTATATGAATGTTATTTGTGTAACATATGTGTGCAGTATGTGTCTATGTAAACTCAGCAAAAAAGAAATGTCCCTTTTTCAGGACCCTGTCTTTCAAAGATAATTCGTAAAATCCAAGTAACTTCACAGATCTTAATTATGAAGGTTTTAAACACTGTTTCCCGTGCTTGTTCAATTAACCATAAATAATTAATGAACATGCACCTGTGGAACGGTCGTGAAGACACTAAAAGCTTACAGACGGTAGGCAATTAAGGACACAGTTCTGAAAATTTAGGACACAAAAGAGGCCTTTCAACTCACTCTGAAAAACAACAAAAGAAAGATGCCCAGGGTCCCTGCTATTCTGCGTGAACGTGCCTTAGGCATACTGCAAGGAGGCATGAGGACTGCAGATGTGGCCAGGGCAATAAAGGTCTAGAGGGAAGGAGGATACACATTCAGAAGAGAGGAGAGGGGATGTAAAAGGGGGAGGGGGTCCATTCTGTAAGATTATTGGACAAGTCCTTGTCATAATAATTTTTTTCCTTGTACCCAGAAAAAAATATGTATGCACAGAGAGGTTAAAGATTAGAAGCCATTAGGGCAATGCAGTCGATCAGTGTGTGTGTGTGTGTGTGTGTGTGTGTGTGTGTGTGTGTGTGTGTGTGACCATACTGTAGTGAATGTATTACATTATTGCTGGGGATGTTTTCAGATGTGGAAAGTCCCTTTTGGATAGGAGGAAGGGACTGGCCAGAGCAGGGAGAGTGCAGAGCGATACACACACACACACACACACACACACACACACACACACACACACACACACACAGGAGAGAGAGGAGGGGAGATGATGCTGCTAGTAGCCTCATAGCCTGAAGTATGTTGTGACGCTAGACACATCTGGATAGATGTTTACTCTTCTCCACCACCTCCTTCGGATTTTCCTCTTTTCTTTTTGTATCTCTCACTCTCTAGCCTTTTCCTCTGCTTCTCTAAATGTCTTTCCATTACTGGTTTCCCTCTGTCTCCCTCTCCTCCTACACTTTCCCTCCATTTCCACCACTTCCTGTTAAAAAAGGAAAACCCTGTCAGAGAGAGCCCCCTCCTCTCTCTCTTCGGTTCAGCGGGCTATCTTGCTGCAACTCCCACTGCACAGGAGCAGAGGGACATGGGGCAGTGGGGAGAACGAGAGTGAGAAAGAGGGTGAGATAAAGGTTAGGGTTATGTTTGAACCGGGGTGTGGACAGGAAGCTAGGGTTATGGTTGAACCGGGGTGTGGACAGGAAGCTAGGGTTATGGTTGAACTGGGGTTTGTGGACAGGAAGCTAGGGTTATGGTTGAACTGGGGTTTGTGGACATGAACCTAGGGTTAGGTTTAGGGTTGGGGTTAGGAGAGATGTACAGGTTAGGGAAGTTGACATAGGTGGTGTATATTGAGAGGTGATATTTGGGACATTGGTGGAGGGAATATGCATAGTCAAGGCCCACAGTGCTCAGCAAAGGACCAAAAATAGACCTTGTCGTGCATGTGATGGTGGGGTGGAGGTGCAGCTCAAGCCATCATTGTATTTTTGCAGCTGTCGGAGGATAGCTCTGTTCTGTGAGATTGATATGCATGAAAAAGGAAGAACTGGTATAGGGCATGCCATATGAAGAAATAAGTAAATCAAAGATATACAGTACAGCCAAGCGCAAAGATGGGTGTGTTAGTCTCCCTCTCTGAGACACACTATGTTGGAGAGCATGAGAGTAAGTGTGTATGTGTGTCCTTGCTTGTGTGCGTGTTTGAGTAAGCGTGTCCATGTATGTGAGTGTCTTCTCAGTAGAAGCTGTGTAATGACTCAGGTAGCCAGTCCTCTCTGGTTCCCAGCATCTGTGCTCACTCTGACTGAGACAGCTGCCATTGACCCCAAGATCATGGGTAGGGTTAGGTCAGGGCACTGGACACCCACAGAAGCCCAGCTGATGTTAGGGTCAGAGGCTAGATCTATGATGCTGAAGGGTAACAACTGACATTGTCTTGTTCTTCAGTCATGTTCCTAAGTACTCATAAGGTGTGCACATGTTTTTCTATCCCAGCAACTAATACACCTGAGCTTTGTTTGCTGGGTATGGTTCCCAATCAGAGGCAGCTGTCTATTGTTGTCTCTGATTGGGGATCATACTTAGGCAGCCTTTTTCCCACCTTAGTTTGTGGGATCTTGATTTTGTATAGCTGCTGAATAGCCTGCAGAACTTTACGTTCGTTTTTGTATTTTGTTGTTTTGTCGGTGTTCATTTTTTAATAAAAGTAAAAATGTTCACCTACCATGCTGCACCTTGGTCCAATCTTTATGACGAACGTAACAGCGCTAACTGAGGAATGATTGACAGTACACAAGCGGTCATATTTAGCTAACTTTCGGCTGACAGAAACCACAATTTCAATTAGCTAATAGCAATTAGCTACTATTTATAATTCATCACATCACGGGTGAGCTCACCATTGATCGAAAACATTTAATAAAATACTTTCTAAAAATCTAAAGTAATCCAACGATGGGTAGTTTGTGCGCACCACCATTTTTTTTTTTTTCACGACAAGCAAAGACAAGAAGATGAGACAAGATGAGTTTGGTCTATTTGCAGTATGCATGTTGAAGGGGGTGTGTCGTTTACGATCATTCACTTCCCTTCATTCACTTCCAGAAGTTTACTCGAAAGATGAGTGAGATGATCCTTGACCTCATTTTGTTATGACATCTTTGGTCTGACACCCAGAATGCAATGTATAATGTCAACAAACATGGTGCCAAACATAGCTGGCAAATAGCTTAGCTCATATCAGTACAACCTTCCAAAAGGTATTTTGCACACTACAATCTAAGCAATAATCGGAATGGATGATTTGTCAGCAGAACTTGAAAACATGTGAATAAAACTGTAAATACATTATGCTGCATAAACTACAACACGATATACAGAAAATAAGGCACTTACTTTGATAGGAACGCACACATTTCCAAAGTTATTATTTGTATAGAAAACAACAGTGAAGGTAATGCAAGCGCCTGCCAGAAAATGTGCTACGGGGAAAAAGTTAGTGCAAGACTGTGCAAATGTCTGCATACTAGATCTGCGGAAACACTGTGGAAGTGGTTGGGCTCTCCTCGAAGAGAAGTTTGTCCAGCTCAGTATATTTTCAAACTATGTGAATTAATGAGGCAGAACACACCGATATTCAAACTGTTCGAAAATAAAATATGTTAGAAAATAATTTGAAATTGACAAATACACTGCATGATACTTATCTATAGGCTGTCTTGGTTTGAGGGCAGCACTGGTTAATTGTCCTGTTGCGTAACAATCCCATTTTGGAACAGTGAGTGCATTCTGACATGAATAAAAAAAAAAAACTCTCGCTGGGTCGAGTGTTAGAAATATTTGGAACCTAACTATTCAGAATGAATACCTAAACTTAATGTTTTAACCATTTCCAAAACCTTAACCTTTAATGTAGAAATTTGACTTCTGGAGCAACTTTGAAATTTGATGTTTGGAAAAAGTACAAAATCGTCATTCTGTAGTGAGACAGAGCTTGTTAGCGGAAGTGTGTGTGTGTGTGTGTGTGTGTGTGTGTGTGTGTGTGTGTGTAGTCTCCTAAGAACAATACTTTGGAGGCGTTTTGTCCCGGCGTAAACAAGGTGTCTCACTGTAGCGCTTGTTCATTCACACTCTCCCTCGCTATTTCCTGTCGTTTGCCGGCGCTGTTGTTGGGGCAATCAATGTTCGGTATAGGTTCTCTCTTTGTGTGATTTACGAGCTCACAGATTCATTTAAAAGCCATTGTTCTCTACTGATGAATACGCTGGCCCCCGCCACTTCCCTTGCCCTGCTATCGCAGTAGCAGACACACACACACACACACACACACACACGTCCCACACTACACCACTCAGTCTCTTGTCGTCCACCCTCATACATACTCCACCAGCCATCAATCACCAGCGATGGAGGGACAGATTGTTATCGTGGCAACCATATTAACCCAGCATCAACCTTATCCTCTGCTGCATTAAGATGTACCTAGAGCAGTGGTCTTCAACCAGGGTTCCTGTGGCATACTGGTGTGCCTTGAGGAGCTCTGAGGTGTGCCGAGAAACGTGTCCTAATCTTGATAATTTTTTTAAACGCTTGACTTGGGAGCACCAGTGCCACTCAGATAAATACATTAAATAGCATAATCTTGATGTATCCATTGGTTATTAAATAAGGGAGAGGAGAAGAGAAGAACTTGTCTATTTGAAAGCTAGAAAAACAATTGTAGCTATTGATATGTTTTTTTTCTTTTTGTTTTAAGTAGAAAAGTTTGGGGACCACTGCACTAGACCAACTGTAAGGTCATACAAGGAATACATTAGTTGACTAGCCTGTACCCCCGCACATTGACTCGGTACCCGTACCCCTGTATATAGGCTTGTTATTGTTATTTAGTGTTATTTTTTATTTAAAAATGAACTTTAGTTTATTTCGTAAATATTTTCTCAACTCTTCTTGAGCTGCGCTGATGGTTAAAAATTTCTTATGGATCCCTTCGCGCGCCAATCCCTTTAAAGGGATTGATTTGACAACACCCAGTGAAATTGCAGTGCGCCAAATTGAAAAACAGAAATACTCATAATAATAATTCATAAATCATATAAGTGTTATACATCGGTTTAAAGATGAACTTCTTGTTAATCCATCCGCAGTGTCAGATTTCAAAAAGGCTTTACGGCGAAAGCAAACCATGCTATTATCTTAGGACAGCTACCAGCATACCAACACATGAAAATCAGATTTCAACCCGCCAGGCGTGACACAAAAGTCAGAAATAACGATATAATTCATGCCTTACCTTTGAAGATCTTCTGTTGGCACTCCAATATGTCCATTAAACATCACACATGGTCCTTTTGTTCAATAAATTCTGTCGTTATATCCCTAAAATGTACATTTATTTGGCGCGTTTGATTCAGAAAATACACCGGTTCCAACTCACCCAACATGACTACAAAGTATCTAATAAGTTACCTGTAAACTTGGCCCAAACATTTTAAACAACCTTCCTAATCCAACTTCAGGTATTTTTAAACGTAAATAATAAACTGTGATCAATAGCGGATAAAATCAATGTGGAGCGAGCTTCAGGTCACACGCCCCAAACAAAACAGTCCACTTGGCTCTACACTCAGAAAGGAAATGGCTACTTCTTCATTTTTCAAAGGAAAAACATCAACCAATTTCTAAAGACTGTTGACATCTAGTGGAAGCCATAAGAACTGCAACCAGGTCCCTCATAAATCTAGTTCCCATAGAAAACTAATTGAAAAGACATTGACCTCCAAAAAAGTTTTTCCTGGATAGTTTGTCCTCGGGGTTTCGCCTGCCAAATAAGTTCTGTTATACTCACAGACATAATTTTAACAGTTTTCTATCCAGATCTACCAATTATATGCATATCCTGGGCCTGAGTAGCAGGCAGTTTACTTTGGCACACTTTTCATCCGGACGTGAAATAGTGCCCCCTAGCCTTAAGTTTTAAGGGCTTGTAAGTAAGCATTTCATGGTAAGGTCTACACTTGTTGTATTCAGCGCATGTGACAAATAAAGTAGGATTTGATTTGACGGGGATGATGGATTTTCTGAAATGTAATTTTTTTTAATTAATGGTATTTAAACTGCCCTTTCTCCAGAACCACAGGACCATTCTTTACTAAACTTGGTATACAGCATCTATGGACAAGCATTTCAATCTCCAATGGTCTATCACTTGCGGGAGTGTAGCTCAAACAAGATGGTCACACTGAACCAATCAAATCAAATCACATTGTATTTGTCCAATGCGCCGAATACAACGTGTAGACCTTACCGTGAAATGCTTACAAGCCCTTAACCAATAATGCAGTTTTAAGAAAATAAAGTTAAGAAAATATAAACCAAAGTAAAAAAAAAAATCGAACAAACATCTGTTTCTAGCAGTGTGTCCTGTCAAATTACTCCTTATAAATTGTAAACTAATCGTTGTATCACCACATAACTTGATATGCAGATTCAGGTCTATTTCATGTGTCAACCCCTACACCCTTACCAATATCCATTCCATGATTGTGTTGTTATTTGCATATGCCTGTCTCTTGACCCATTTCACTCGGGATTAAGAAAGTTGGCACACATGGTCAATGTAAGAAAAGGTACTAAAGGTAGAATATGGTTCTGATTGTCAGAGGAGGGTGAGGCATTGTGTCCCCAAGGTTTACCTAAGCCCAATGAGGGCCAGGGAAATGTGTGGTTAATTAAATGTATGCTTAATAATACAAACATGTCAAACTAATTTCTTCTATGAACCATAAATTCTGCCGAAGGAAGAATCTGAAGATGAACTTCTTGGTGTAGCTTTGTTGTCAGAGAAAATCTGCAAGGGAGTGAGTGATTTCTGTCAGCGGCCAACACAACAATATGCATTAACATGTTTTGATTATTGGGGTTATGGGGGGTCTCAAGGGCCGGAATTTATATGCCCTCCAAAGAAAGGTTGGTGGACAAAGATTCAAAGGTCAGATTAGGAAGGAAGAGGTGGTGTTTGCTCGGTTGTGCCTAGGCCATTGTACATTGAACTCTTCATCTGGTCGGCAAGCATTTGAATGGTTTGAGTATGGAGTGTATGGTTGATGAAATAGTGAAGCAGGTATTGATGTATTGTTGTAAGTACCTGTATGTGGAAGAGGGAAAGATGTGTAGGATAATTGAGATTGGATGGGGATGGGGGGATCGGAAGGAATTTGGGGGATTGGTGGGGGTTTGTTAGAAGTTAGGGCTCTTTTTCATTTTCTTAGTAGTACAGGATTAGTTAGGAGGGTTTAGTTTTCCTTGATGTTTGTTCCTTTATTCACTTAGTCTGTAAATCTGTAAACTGGGATTGATTACACACTCCCGTACAACAGCATGCACCTATAACATTTGCATTTTACATTTGAGTCATTTAGCAGACGCTCTTATCCAGAGCGACTTACAGTAGTGAATGCATACATTTCATACATGTTTTTTTTTTTTTTTTTCTGTGCTGTAACTGGACATTCTAAATAAGCGTTCCTATCACACCGGTTTGAGCGTACGCTGCAGGGACCACTGTGGAATGATCACACCTGTTTGTTGGTATGTGTGAAAAGGTTAACTAGGCAAGTCAGTTAAGAATAAATTCTTATTTACAATGATGGCCTACACAGGCCAAACCCGACAACACTGGGTCAATTGTGTGTCGCCCTATGGGACTCCCAATCACAGCCGGTTGTGGTACAGCCTGGATTAACAGGTGTGCCTTGTTAAAAGTCAATTTATGGATTTTCTTTCCTTCTTAATGTGTTTGAGCCAATCAGTTGTGTTGTGACAAGATAGGGGTGGTATACAGAAGATTGCCCTATTTGGTAAAAGACCAAGTCAATATGGAAAATGTCAAAAACTTAGAAAGTTTCTTCAAGTGAAGTCACAAAACCCATCATGCGCTATTAAGAAACCGGTTCTCATGAGGACTGCCACAGGAACGGAAGACACAGACGTACCTCTGCTGCAGAGGATAAGTTCATTAGAGTTACCAACTCAGATTGCAGCCCAAATAAATGCTTCACAAAGTTCAAATAATAGACACATCTCAACATCAACTGTTCAGAGGAGACTGTGTGAATCAGGCCTTCATTGTCAAGTTGCTGCATAGAAATCACTACTAAAGGACACCAACATGAAGAAGAGAAATGATTCTACATCTGCTTTGTTTGGGGTTTTCGGCTGGGTTTCTGTACAGCACTTTGTGATATTGGCTGATGTAAAAAGGGCTTTATAAATACATTTGATCGATTGATTTACTTGCTTGGGCCAAGAAACACGGGCAATGGACATTAGGCCAGTGGAAATCTTTCGTTTGGTCTGACTTTACCATTTTTTGGTTTCAACCACCGTGTCTTTGTGAGATGCAGAATAGGTGAACAGATGATCTCTGCATGTATGATTCCCACCATGAAGCATGGAGGAGGTTGTGTGATTGTGTGGGGGTGCTTTTCTGGTGACAGTGTCAGTGATTTATTTAGAATTCAAGACACACTTAACCAGCATGGCTACCACAGGATTCTGCAGCGATACGCCATCCCATCTGGTTTGCGCTTAATGGGACTATCATTTGTTTTCCAACAGGACAATGACCCAAAACACATCTCCAGGCTGTGTAAGGCCTATTTGACCAAGGAGAGTGATGGAGTGCTGCATCAGTTGACCTGGCCTCCACAATCACCTGACCTCAACCCAATTGAGATGGTTTTGGATGAGTTGGACCGCAGAGTGAAGGAAAAGCAGCCAACAAGTGCTCAACATGAAGAGGAAGAGTAGCGGCTACTCTGGCAGCAGCTATTGGGGATTCATAATAAATACAAATACAAACATATGTGGGAACTCCTTGAAGACTGTTGGAAAATGATTCCTCATGAAGCTGGTTGAGAGAATGCAAAGCTTTCTTCAAGGCAAAGGGTGGCTAATTTGAAGAATCTCAAATATAAAATATGTTTTGATTTGTTCAACATTTATTTGGTTACTTCATGATGCCATATGTGTTATTTCATAATGTTGATGTCTTCACTATCATTCTACTATGTATATAATAGTAAAAATAAAGAAAAACCCTTGAATAAGTAGGTGTGTCCAAATTTGGGACTGGTACTATATGTCAAGCAAGGACAATGTTGTATTTCATGTTTTTATGGTGCATAGAGCATTTAACACAAAATCCGGGGAGGGGCAAGTTAAGTATAAGACTATCATCTGCAAGTATAAGACTATCATCTGCTTGAGCTATGTTGTTTCATGAGCAAGATTATTAAAGTTAGTATTTGAAACCATCCAGTCCAATGATTGAATGAATATTATGATCATTATGAAAATGTCATGACTTTAGGAACTTCTGATAGGCTAATTGACATCATTTGAGTCAATTTGAGGTGTACCTGTGGATGTATTTCAAGGCCTACCTTCAAACTCAATGCCTCTTTGCTTGACATCATGGGAAAATCAAAAGAAATCAGCCAAGACCTCAGAAAAAAATTGTAGGCCTCCACAAGTCTGGTTCATCCTTGGGAGCAATTTCCAAATGCCTGAAGGTACCACGTTCATCTGTACAAACAATAGTATGCAAGTATAAACACCATGTGACCACACAGCCATCATACCGCTCAGGAAGGAGACGCATTCTGTCTCACAGAGATGTACGTAGTTTTGTGCGAAAAGTGCAAATCAATCCCAGAACAAAAGCAAAGGACCCTGTGAAGATGCTGGAGGAAACAGGTACAAAAGTATCTATATTCACAATAAAATGAGTCCTATATCGACATAACCTGAAAGGCCCCTCAGCAAGAGGACATTTCTCCAAAAAGTATGATCTTTGTCTCCATGTGCAAACCGTAGTCTAGCTTTTTTTATGGCAGGTGAGTGGCCATCACAAAGCCCTGACCTCAGTCCATAGACAATTTGTGGGCAGAACTGAAAAAGTGTGTGCGAGCAAGGAGGCCTACAAACCTGACTCAGTTACACCAGCTCTGTCAGGAAGAATCGGACAAATTTCACTGAACTTATTGTGGGAAGCTTGTGGAAGGCTACCTGAAACGTCTGACCCAGGTTAAAAAATGTAAAGGCAATGCTACCAAATACTAATTGAGTGTATGTAAACTTCTGACCCACTGGGAATGTGATGAAAGAAATAAAAGCTGAAATAAATAGTTTGCTCTACTATTATTCTGACATTTCACATTCTTAAAATAAAGTACTGATCCTTACTGACCTGAGACAGGGAATTGTTAATAGGATTAAATGTCAGGAATTGTGAAAAACTGAGTTTAAATGTATTTGGCTAAGGTGTATGTACATTTCCGACTGTTGATCTTATTTGAATTTTCTTTCTCTCCACATTTTATAGATCAAGGACATACACCAGTAATCCGCCAACACATTTGTATGTTCAGTACAACCACAATCAAAGTAAGTGCAGAAAACATTTTCTCAATATTGTAATGGTACTGTATGATGTTCTACTGGAAACCTGTCGTTATCTATGTAAGTGGTATATGTAATAAAGCGCACATCTCCCTCCAAAACGACACCCCCAGTTGCGAGCCCGCTTTGAGAAGATGCTGTAGGAGCTGACCCACTTCACTCCTCGCTACAAGGAGGAGATAGTCTATCTTTGACCACAGGAGGAGAGTTAAAGGATCAGCAATAATCCGCAATGGATGTTGTCAACAGTGAGAGGTAGGCTACACCTGCAGTCAGACTTTTGCTAGGAGGGTGTGTGTGTGTGGATGTGGGTGGTCTTTCTTTATCTCATCTCTCACTGATAATTTCTGCCCTAATCTCTCATTCCCTCTCTCTCATTCTCTTTCCAAGAGTGAAGTCTGTGTATTATCCAAAGCACTCTCATGCCCATCATTGAGCAGGACAGAATGCGCTTGTGGAAGAACACCCACAGAACGAGCATGGTTACTGACTGGCCTCAGTTCCAGGTGCAAAACACACACACACACACACACACACACACACACACACACACACACAAAATGGGCTAATGGACATTAATGGGGCCTAATGGAGTGTAATGTAATATGGGATGATGTGGACTTCAGCCCTTTTTGTTATGGCCAGAGTTAGTCTAATGTAGTGAACAGTGTTAATGTAGCAGACTGTATAACAGTAGTTTACAGTTTTTTTAGTCATATGTACAGGTACACATGGTATACACTATCCAACAAAATGCTTACTTGCAGGTTCTTTCTCGACAATGGAAAAACAATAACAAATTGTAAATGGCTCAGTATAATGTAAGAAACATTTTAGCATAAGTATAATACAGGAAAGAACAATTTATAGTCCAATATTTACATGTGTTTTGGGTAACGGGGGAATGGGGGGGCAAGTGTTTCATTTGTGCAGTATTTAGCAATCATAATAAGTGTCTTATAGAAGCTGTTGTGATTGAGTGTGTGTGTGTGTGTGTGTGTTTGTGTGTGTGTGGATGAATGGATTGATGCATTCACAGACACAGCAATCAGCTTATTGGGGGTGAACTGGGAGCACAGTGCTGCAGAGGTGGGACAGAGGAGATGGCAACAGGGAGGGCTTCATCCTGAGCCCTATACAACAAATCAGTTTTGAGGAGTTAGCAAGGTAACTTTGGTCAACTCTGAGTTGAACTTGGGATACCTGGTAACATGAAAGTGTTACCTTTCACCCAGGTACATTTCTATGGTAACAAATCCTTCAGGACTAACCTGCTCCAGGGCAGGCTAACTCACGGCTAACTCCACTATCCTGCATTCAGAACTAACCTGCTCCAGGGCAGGCTAACTCCGCTATCCTGCATTCAGAACTAACCTGCTCCAGGGCAGGCTAACTCACGGCTAACTCCACTATCCTGCATTCAGAACTAACCTGCTCCAGGGCAGGCTAACTCAGGGCTAACTCCGCTATCCTGCATTCAGAACTAACCTGCTCCAGGGCAGGCTAACTCAGGGCTAACTCCACTATCCTGCATTCAGAACTAACCTGCTCCAGGGCAGGCTAACTCACGGCTAACTCCACTATCCTGCATTCAGAACTAACCTGCTCCAGGGCAGGCTAACTCAGGGCTAACTCCACTATCCTGCATTCAGAACTAACCTGCTCCTGGGCAGGCTAACTCACGGCTAACTCCACTATCCTGCATTCAGAACTAACCTGCTCCAGGGCAGGCTAACTCACGGCTAACTCCACTATCCTGCATTCAGAACTAACTCACGGCTAACTCCATTTATTTTGAATGAAGTGTCTGAGCCACAAGTTGAGGACCAATAAAATCAGATACCCTCCCTCTAGGAAAGATTGTCTCGTCATCCCCTGTTATTAAATTAATGAAATTGTTTTTTTGGGTACATTTTTTTCATGTTAAACATACAGTAAGGACAGCGTTTGCTTTCCAAATTGTATGTTTTTATGCGATTGTATTTAGAAATTTGCAAAAGGCAAATTGACAGCCGCAACCAACCATAGTCATATAATCCATAGATGGCAATCCCATTCAAGTCAAGACTGGCAGCCATTGCTAGTGTACCCATGAGTTTAACAGTCAAATTGCCAGGGTTTTAGATTCCAAAACCCTTCTATTAATTGTATGTCTATGGCCACAACGCAACAAGGTGTTACACAGATAGGAGCAATGGGATTGGGAAAAAGGAGGTCCTTCGTTGATAAACATACCAAAGACGGTATTGACAATAAAAAATAAGATACAGACGGCACTTCCAAAAGTCTATTTCATACCATAGCCTGCTGAAATTGAAAGATACATTTTCTTTCATTTTGATTTAGGCACAAATGAAAATGTGGCACTGACTCACCCATGGATTGTTTCAGCATTGTCTCAATAAAGAGTTCTGCCTTCGACTAGCCATGTGCGACATGCACGTGCAGTTACAAGCCTGCTAGAGTTAGCGGCAGGCGTATAAGCAATATCCACAATCGTAGTACAGATGAAGCCTGACCTGTAATGTGAAGCTTACTGAAGCTGTCTAGCTTTATAAAAGCCTGAGTAGATCTAACTTGTTCATAGTATACCACTCTGGTGACAGACACAGTGAGACACACACTGTGATACACATACTAACCACCATTCCCTTGTTTCTCTCTCTGTTAGTCTAAGGGCTGGGATGCAAGTGAGATGTTTAACTAGTAGACATACAGAATCAATTCCACCAATGGCTTCCTCTCCGTGTACATGTGAGTATCCTCTCCTCACCTCCTCAATTTCTAAATGGCTCCTCAATGTATGTTTAGAAGGTTTAGTAATGCATTATTTTCCTTGACAAGCAGCCCATTTCCAACCAGAATACCTGTATTTATACTGGTACACCTTTCTGATAAGACCATGTAAATGTTTTCTCCTTCTCATCGATCCATTTCTACCTCTCTGTGTTCTTCTAGAGACACCTGCCTCGGATGAAGGAGACTGAGGGCAACCCCCCAGTAACATCATCTTGTCTCACTGAAAAACAATGGAGGCAAGACTGAGGAGTACAAGTGCAATACCATGGTCCAAGAGAGAGAGGCGACATGAATGAAATGTTGTGGATGGAGCATTCCAATTGGTACCTTTCAGGTTGCTCAAACCGTTGGTATGATTTCAAGGAGGACAATCACATATATTTGCGAGAATAGGATCACTGGTTCAAGCACAGTGTGGGACAGGGAAGGAAGATATACTGTTTTTGCATTAATGCTACGCACCTGATTCAAATCATCAAGATAAGTTGATCATTTGAATTGGCTGTGTAGTGCTACTGCAAAAAGAAAAATGTGCAACCCTTTGTATCCCCAGGTCCAGGATTAAGAAATGCTGTTCTATCTAGACTAATCAAATTCCCCACCTCACCTCTCCCTGGCTACTGTCTGTAGATATGATCCAATTCTGTGAATTCATTGACTATACTTCAATGAATGTTTGTTACGTGTACCTATTCGCTTTCTTTGCCGGCAACAAGCATGTACAGTGTTTCTTTTTCCACATTTTGTTTTTTTACAGCCTGAATTTTAAATGGTTTAAATTGAGATTTTTGTTCACTGGCCAAAATAATCTAATGTCCCTCAGTCGAGAAGTGAATTTCAAACACAGATTCAACCACAAAGACCAGGGAGATTTTCCAATGCCTCACAAAGAAGATGGGTAAATATTTAAAAAAGCAGACATTGAATATCCCTTTGAGCATGGTGAAGTTATTAATTAGACTTTAGATGGTGTATCAATACAGCCGGTCAATACAAAGATACAGGTGTCTTTTCTATCTCAGTTGCCGGAGAGGAAAGAAACTGCTCAGGGATTTCACCAAGTGGCCAATGGTGACTTTAAAACAGTTACAGAATTTAATGGCTGTGATTGGAGAAAACTGAGGCTGGATCAACAACATTGTAGTTACTCCACAATACTAACCTAATTGAGTGAAAAGAAGGAAGCCTGTACAGAATAAAAATATTGCAAAACATGCATCCTGTTTACAACAAGGCACTAAAGTAATACTGCAAACAAATGTGGCAAAGAAATTAACTTTTTGTCCTGATTACAAATTGTTATGTTTGGGGCAAATCCAATATAACACATTACTGAGTACCACTCTCCATATTTTCAAGCATAGTGGTGGCTGCATCATGTTATGGGTATGTTTGTAATTGTTAAGGACTGGGGAATTTTTCAGGATAAAAAATGTATGGAATGGAACTAAGCACAGGAAAATTCAAGAGGAAGACCTGGTTCAGTCTGCTTTCCACCAGACACTGGGAGATGAATTCACCTTTCATCAGGACAATAGCCTAAAACACAAGGCCAAATCTACACTGGAGTTGCTTATTAAGAAGACAGTGAATGTTCCTGAGTGGCCGAGTTACAGTTTTGACTTAATTAAATTAGATGTAATGTCCCCTGTTTTCGGGACCTGCGTGGTTCTGGTACCGGTTCCGACGGACATTTTTACTTATAAATCAATCTGTGGACACCATAAATCGCTTGCATTGAACGATAGCCCTGGTTCCCACAGACACAGTAGTATTTTTTCTGAGCCTGTACAACATAGGATGTTAAATCTGAAACCACTTGAATCTGGGATGTCCCTCCTACCATTTAATTAGCTCTTTTGACTGTCCATCAACTCCTGGCTGAACCCTACATACAGTAGCTGCCACTGACAAAGCACATGCCTGCAATTGTTACATTATAGCAGGGGAGAGTGCTTTTATCACGGTAGCACATTCAGAGATCCATTTATAGTCATTCATCTAAAATAATTAATAGATTTTAAACCAACGAAACCTTTCTGTTTGTCATAGACTGAGAATAGTAAGATGAGATGAAAGACAAGTTCCAAACGAGTTCAGGAAGCCAAGCTAGAGCTCTGTGAGACGTTCACAACGATGGGGGCAGATGTTTAGTCAAGAGAGACCTTTAGTAAATATGCACATTTTCTCCAACACTAAACATACAAATATGTATTTTAAAGTTATAAGGAAGATTCAATCTTATGGTTAGTCAGTTTATAATTTGATTATGCTATGTGTAGGAAGCATATCAGTGTCACGTCCTGACCATAGTAAGCTGTTCTTTTCTATGGTAGAGTAGGTCAGGGTGTGACGGGGGGGTTTTCTAGTTTTGTTTTTCTATGTTGGGTTGTTCTAGTTTTGTATTTCTATGTTGGGCTGTGTTTGGGGTGATCTCCAATTAGAGGCACTTGGTCATCGTTGTCTCTAATTGGGGGTCATATTTAAGTTGGTGTTTGTCCCACCTGGGTTTGTGGGAGATACATTTTGAGTAGTGTATGTTTCACCTCTGCATCACGGTTTGTTGTTTTTGTCATTCAGTTTATTTATGTATTGCATAGTTTCACAGTATAAATAAAATGTGGAACGACACACACACGCACTTCGGTCCGCTCATTCCAACGACAACCGTGACAAGTCATTTCAAGCCTTATTCATACAGTTTTGTTGAATAGGAAATACATCATATAACATATTTCATTTTTTTAAATCCTATTTGTACTGTGTAAGTGCGCTAGTGTCCTCAAAAGTGACTACACTAGATTATTTGAGTATGCAGCATTACTAGTTACTGTTTATGGCCCTTTCATGATAAATAATTCCTTTTAGGGATTACATAGATGACATTTTAGATTACATTTAGTTACATTTAACTGGTTAAATATGCATGAAAATCTATTTCATGATAAATAATTCCTTTTAGGGATTACATAGATTACATTTTAGATTACATTTAGTTACATTTAACTGGTTAAATATGCATGAAAATGGTTGTCTAACAAGGATCAACAACCAATTTGACAGAGCTTGAAGAATTTAGAAAATAATAGGGGCAAATGTTTCACAATCCAGGTGTGGAAAGCTCTTAGAGACTTACCCAGAAAGACTCACAGCTGTAATAAATGCAGAAAGTTATTCTACAATGTATTGACTCAGGGGTGTGAATACGTATACGTATGTATAGCCATCTTTAGTGATTGGACTGAGAAGAATGTAAACGCAGACAGTTTGCAGCTACCACATTTAACAATGTGTGATTCATATTCTTGTTTGTTTGTACTAAGGAGGTCCAGTAGGTTAGTATGAATAGTACTGATATTACTAGTATTACAATCATGTTGGTAAGGTTGACTTGAGTAAAATATGCTTATGTTTTTTGTTGTGGTATTGTAATACTTTCTGTAACCAAGCTGTTTATGAATTACCCAATTGTCAGAAAGTGAGAATAAATCATGCTAAGATGCTGCAACATCAGTCATCTTAGTGCAGAACAACATTGCGTGGACGTTTGTATGATTTTGCAATAAGAATCCAAATAATATTGGTGATACGGCCAAAGAGTAGCTAATACCGACGATCAAGGTAAGAATAGACATAGCTATAATAATCTACTTCTGTTTGATACATTTTTCATGGCATTATGCAATTGTATGTAATTTGAGCATTGGTTTGATTTGCTAAGGTGAATTTCATGCAACAAAATGAACGTTTGTAGCCGATCTGAGCTCATGCCTTTATGTTAGATAGTTAATCGGCCTTAAATGTAAATTGTCTGATATATGGCTGATATAATTGAACAAAATAAGTATGTTGAGGTTCAATGTTGTTAAGGTACAAGAAGTTAGCTAGCCAGCTAACCAACGTATGCCATAGCTGGGCTGCTCGGATGAGGGCTGAACCCAAACTAAAGTTACAGTATAACGTCAACTCACGAAACTGTCACGTCCTGACCAGTAATAGGGGTTATTTGTTATTGTAGTTTGGTCAGGACGTGGCAGGGGGTATTTGTTTTATGTGGTTCGGGCTGGTTGTGTTAGTTGTAGGGTGTTTGATTTAGTATTCCGGGTTTTGGGCACTGTTCTATGTTTATGTATTTCTATGTTCAGTCTAGTTATTTGTATTTCTATGTTTAGTTAATTGGGGTT
Source organism: Salmo salar (assembly GCF_965601325.2). Lineage (NCBI taxonomy): Eukaryota > Metazoa > Chordata > Actinopteri > Salmoniformes > Salmonidae > Salmo > Salmo salar. The sequence goes on from NC_138293.1 coordinate 49,895,344, forward strand.
GAACCCTCAATTGGAGACAGGTGTTTTCTCATTGCCTCTGATTGAGGGTTCTATAAATAGGTATGTGTTTGTTTTAGTATTTGTGGGAGATTGTGCTGGGTATAGCTTTCTTGCCTTACCGGCCTGTTATTAGTCGTTGTGTTTGTTTTGGTTCACCTTCTTTGTCCGTTTAAATAAAAGAAGATGAGTGCACATTTCCCCGCTGCGTCTCGGTCCACTTTACCCTACGACAACCGTGACAGAAACAGATACAATTTCAATAATTTAGGCTCTGGCTTGAATTCAATTATGAAAATGGCTTAGACATGGGTGAGAATCAAAAAATATTGAGGGTCAGTGTTGTCGGGATATAACATTTGCTAGATAGCAAAAAAAAAGTATGTAGCTAGCTACGAATGCTAATATGTGACAGAGTGGCTAAGTTTCAGCTTTGCATCACAGCTCGGTACATAGAACAAATAGATCTCCAATGAGGACATGCTGCATTTCTCACTTTGAGTGAGACTGTATGATCTGTAATTCTAATTCTGTCTCTTTTTCTGTTTCGCCTTCAACAAAAATAAAATATTAGCCTGTTAGCCCCCATGTAATTAGTTAGCTTTCCTTCATTTACATCAACAACACCTTTCTCGGATATTCAAACAGAAGGCACTTCTGATATGTAATCTTTCTCTGTCATTCGAGTGTCACTGTCAACAACTTAGTGTAATTTCTTAAATGTATACTTCTGGCCTTTCTTTGAATCTCTATGTGAGAATGCTAAATGTCAATAAATCCTTCCAACAAGAAAACTAGTGGGCCGGGTCGTGGCCTCATCTGCTGGCCATTTAGGGAATTGAGTTCTCAACTGGTGTGCCATATTTTAATAATATTGAGTATTGATGGAGACATGAAGAGGTGAAAACCTCACTTTAAATTTAACTTCTGGCTGAAAACCTAATATAGATGCATCTATAATTTTACTGGAGCTAAAAAAAAAATAGCATCGATTCGGCTTGACGCTCTTAAAGGGGTACACAAAAATGAATCATCATGATAAAGGAACTATGAAAATCATTCAAATAAACACTAATCACAGACAATAGATGATTTTGCAGTGTGGATCAGATGAGATGGAGGTCAGAATTGTTTGTCCCATCAAAATGTGCCACGGATAAAAAATGGCTGGGAACCACTGACCTAGAGAGAGAGAGAGAGAGAGAGAGGGGAAAGAAAAGAAGAGACATTGGTTGGATAGGTCCAGCTCCTCCTTATTAACTTAATATCCATCCTTCTTTTGTTGCAATATGGTTGCTAACCAGTTAAGATGAAAAAAGAGCGAAAACAGAAAATGAATGGATGGACTGATCCTCTTTTCCTTGAATGCAGTCACTCGTTCAGGACGGATTCTGAGCTCTGAGGCTGCTAGCCCAGAGAGACAAATGTGCTTGATTAAGATTGTGTGTGTGTTTGTTTGTTTGTTTAGCAGGAGGGGGATTAGTTTAGCAATTTAGAGTGAAAGCTTTTATGAGTGTAATCATCTCCAATACTCCAATAAAGTCTGTTTAGGAATCTCAACCCCCATTCTGAGCATGCACACACACACACACACACACACACAGTTTTAATCAGAGCCAACTACATTTTAATCACATCCCTCATAAGTGGACAGCTTTGATTCATTCTCAGAAATTAGGACAAGTTGGCCTCCCACCCCTCCCAGTCCCTACATGCTGAGGTTTAGCATGTTCATTAACACACATCCCATCAGAACAACATACTCCCACACACTAAAGAGATTATGGGAGAGGGGGAGGCAGAAGTTCTAATATCCTCCTGAGTCCCAGAAGAAAAAATGTTTTCCTTATCTGGTAACCTAATCAGGAAAACTCTGGACCCTATAGGGTACGACAGTCAATCAGTTTTTATACGGGTTATGGTGGGACCAGTTTTTTCTAATCAGGTCACATGGTTTAAAAAAACTCCTGTAATAACTCCTGGGCCTGGGGTGGATGAACACCCTGCTAAACTGCACCAACCTTGTAATTGTTCATATGAATTATATTTAGACTAGATTAACAGAGGTGTTTCCTCTACCCAGACACAGAGACAACTGATGGACAATAGAACTAACAGGGATGAGATTGCTTTATGCATGTTTGCATCATGCAGGCCTATGCAACTGTAGGCCTAATATAAAATGTACTCACTTATGTTGATTGATTAATGTGGATTGAAAAGGTATAGGCAGCCTAGCCAGCCCAAGTTTGAATATAAACCAAATTTGATCACATTCACATTTTCTCCACTACATAGCTGTTAGCATTAGCTAGCCATTCTGGCGGAGAATAATGCACTCCGATAGCTATCTAACATTAACTTGCAAGTAAAGTTAGCAAGGCAAATTGAAATAGTAACTTCACACAAAAATACAATTCTAAAACCTGTAAAACTTTATATAATCTAACTCCTCTGTTTCCTGTAGTTTGAAGAAACTAATTAGAATGTAATAATATCCAAAAAATGCTCAACTATCACTCTTCACCCCCAATATGTCACCAATTCACCAAGTACTCACCAAGTTGACATACCTACTCATATAAGGTTCTTTCTTTATTTCTACTGTTTTCTACATTCTACAATAATAGTGAAGACTAGCTTCACCTGGAATGCTTTTCCAAAAGTCTTGAAGGAGTTAAATTCTAACTAAATCACAAACAGTGTCACCAGCAACGCACCCCCACACCATAACACCTCCTCCTTCATGCTTCACGGTGGGAACCACACATGTGGAGAGCATCCGTTCACCTACTCTCCGCCTCACAAAGACATGGCGTTTTTTTATGTTTTATTTATTTCACCTTTATTTAACCAGGTAGGCCAGTTGAGAATAAGTTGTCATTTACAACTGCAACCTGGCCAAGATAAAGCAAAGCAGTGATACACAAACAACAGAGTTACACATGGATAAACAAACGTACAGTCAATAACACAATAGAAAAGTCTATATACAGTGTGTGCAAATGTAGTAAGATTAGGGAGGTAAGGCAATAAATAGGCCATAGTGGAGAAATAATTACAATTTAGCAATTAAACACTGGAGTGAGAGATGTTCAGAAGATGAATGAGCAAATAGAGACAGTGGGGTGCAAAGGAGCAAAAAAAGAAATAACAATATGGGGATGAGGTAGATGGGTGGGTATTTACAGATGCAATGATCGGTAAGCTGCTCTGACAGCTGATGCTTAAAGTTAGTGAGGGAGATATGTCTCCAGCTTCAGCGATTTTTGCAATTCGTTCCAGTCCTTGGCAGCAGAGAACTGGATGGAAAGACGGCCAAACAGAGGACTTGGCGTTGGGGATGACCAGTGAAATATACTTGCTGGAGCGTGTGCTACGGATGGGTGCAGCTATGGTGAGCTGGGATAAGGTGGGGCTTTACCTAGCAAAGACTAGATGACCAGGAGCCAGTGGGTTTGGCAACGAATATGAAGCGAGGGCCAGCCAACGAGAGCATACATGTCGCAGTGGTGGGTAGTATGTGGGGCTTTGGTGACAAAACGGATGGCACTATGATAGACTACATCCAATTTGCTGAGTAGAGTGTTGGAGGCTATTTTGTAAATGACATCGCCGAAGTCAAGGATTGGTAGGGTAGTCAGTTTTACGATGTTATGTTTGGCATTTTGAGTGAAATATGCTTAGTTGCGAAATAGGTAGCCGATTCTAGATTTAATTTTGGATTGGAGAGGCTTAATGTGAGTCTGGAAGGAGAGTTTACAATCTAACCAGACACCTAGGTATTTCTAGTTGTCCACATATTCTAAGTCAGAACCGTCCAGAGTAGTGATGCTAGACGGGCGGGCGGGTGCGGGCAGCAATTGGTTGAAGAGCATGCATTTAGTATTGCTTGCATTTAAGAGCAGTTGGAGGCCAAGGAAGGAGAGTTGTATGGCATTGAAGCTCGTCTGGAGGTTTGTTAACACAGTGTCCAAAGAAGGGCCAGAAGTATACAGAATGGTGTTGTCTGCATAGAGGTGGATCAAAGAGTCAACAGCAGCAAGAGCAACATCACTGATGTATTCTGAGAAAAGAGTTGGCCCGAGAATTGAACCCTGTGGCACCCCCATAGAGACTGCCAGAGGTCTGGACAACAGGCCCTCCGATTTGACACACTGAACTCTATCTGAGAAGTAGTTGATGAACCAGGCGAAGCAGTCATTTGAGAAACCAAAGCTGTTGAGTCTGCCGATAAGAATGCAGTGATTGACAGAGTCGAAAGCCTTGGCCAGGTCGATGAATCCGGCTACACAGTATTGTCTTTTATTGATGGCGGTTATGATATCGTTTAGGACCTTGAGCGTGGCTGAGGTGCACCCATGACCAGCTCAGAAACCAGATTGCATAACGGGGAAGGTACAGTGGGGTTCAAAATGGACGGTGATCTGTTTGTTAATTTGGCTTTCGAAGACTTCAGAAAGGCAGGATAGGATAGATATAGGTCTGTAACAGTTTGGGTCTAGAGTATCCCTCCCTTTGAAGAGAGGGATAACCGCGGCAGCTTTCCAATCTTCTTAGATTTTAGGACAGCCGGGGTGTTAAGCATATCCCAGTTTAGGTCACCTAACAGTACAAATTCTGAAGATAAATGGGGGCAATTCATTCACATATGGTGTCCAATGCACAGCTGGGGGCTGAATGGGGTCTATAACAAGCAGTTACAGTAAGAGGCTTATTTCTGGAAAGGTGGATTTTTAAAAGTAGAAGCTCAAATTGTTTGGGTACAGACCTGGATAGCATGACAGAACTCTGCAGGCTATCTCTGCAGTAGATTGCAACTCCACCCCCTTTGGCAGTTCTTTCTTGGTGGAAAATGTTGTTGTTGAGGATGGAAATTTCATAACTTTTGGTGGCCTTCCTTAGCCAGGATTCAGACAAGGCTAGGACATCAGGGTTGGCGGAGTGTGCTGAAGCAGTGAATAAAACAAGCTTCGGGAGGAGGCTTCTGATGTTAACGTGCATGAAACCAAGGCTTTTACTGTTACAGAAGTCAACAAATGATAGCGCCTGGGGAATAGGAGTGGAACTGGGGGCTACAGGGCCTGGGTTAACTTCTACATCACCAGAGGAACAGAGGAGGGATAGGATAAGGGTGCGGCTAAAGGGGACAGAGAATAAAGGAGCAGATTTCTGGGCATGGTAGAATAGATTCAGGGCATAATGTACAGCCAAGGGTATGGTAGGATGTGAGTACAGTGGAGGTAAACCTAGGCGTTGAGTGACGATGAGAGAGGTTTCGTCTTTGGGTGGACAAGTTAAGCCAGGTGAGGTCTCCGCATGTGTGTGAGGTGGGACGAAATAGCTATCTAAGGCATTCTGAGCGGGACTGAAGGCTCTACAGTGAAATAAAACAGTAAAAACTAGCCAAGACAGTAGTAGAGAATGCATATTGACATTAGAGAGAGGCATCAAGCAATCACAGGTGTTGATCAAGAGAGCTAAGACAACAACGGGTAAATGGAGATGAATGGGCAGAGCGGGTCAGTTAGGTACATACAGGACCTGAGTTCGAGCCTGGGGCCGACAGGTAAACAAAATGAGGTACCATGTTATTGAAACAGTCCAGAGGGCAACAGCTGTGTAGCCGAGTGATCATAGGGTCAAAAGAGCAGCAATAGGTGAGTCAGGGTGCTGTTCGGTAGTCACTACTACGCTAGGTGAGCAGGGGACACAGCGTACAGAAAAGCTAGCGGGCCAGGGCTAGTAGATGTTTCTTCGGCAACATCGTAAAAGAATAGCCTGTTGAGACCACATTGGGCGATCACGTCGGCAGTCCAGTCGTGATGGATCGGCGGGGCTCCGTGTCAACAATAAAGGGTCCAAACCAACTGGCAAAGGAGGTATTGTAGTCATAGAATTAGCTGGTATTTGCTGGTGCTTGCTTCGGGACAGAGGTGTTAGCTAACACTAGCCACTTGTTTGCCGCTAGCTAGCTGCGATGATCCGGAGTAATGATCCGGTGTAATGAGATCCAGAGCGGCAGGAATCCGGTGATATGGTAGAGAGAAGCAGTCCGATATGCTCTGTGTTGATATCACGCTGTGCAGACTAGCAGGTGTTGTCCGAGCTGGCTGGCGACTTGGAAAAAAGGTGAGGACCGCTAGCCGTGGCTAACAAAGACTAGTAGCTAGTTAGCTGGCTAGCTACTGATGGAAGTTTCAGTTATAAGGAATAAAAATAGCAGATCCGTACTACATTGTGTGAGGCGGGTTGCAGGAAAGTATATTTACTTTGAAGATAGAAAGTGAGATTAAGATATATACAAAAAATACCGCTATTTACAAGGGATAAGACAAAGACAGATACACACGTCCTACTGCAGCGCCATCTTGGTGATTTTGGTTAGAACCAAAAATCGCAAATTTGGATTTAATTAGACATAAGGACAGATTTTCACTGATCTAATGTACATTGCTCGTGTTTCTTAGCCCAAGCAAGTCTCTTATTCTTATTGGTGTCCTTTAGTAGTGGTTTCTTTGATGCAATTCGACCATGAAGGTCTGATTCACGCAATCTCCTATGAACAGTGGATGTTGAGATGTGTCTGTTTATTGAAGTCTGTGAAGCTGCAATTTCTGAGGCTGATAACTCTAATGAACGTATCCTCTGCAGCAGAGGTAACTCTGGGTCTTCCTTTCCAGTGCCTATGTAAGTCAATACTTTTCCCTGTATGAATTTGAGTGGTGACATACAATACATGTTGTGAGAGAGTGTTGCTGTGCTCCCAGATAAGGCTTCCGGTAGCACTGAAGGCTCCAGTCAGGTAGCTTGAAGATGTCACGGCATGCACTGGCCTGATAGGGAGATGACAATAAATGCATTATGTACCTTTCATCACCAAAGCCGTGTTAGCATTTACTGCACGTTGCAGTAAATATAAATATGATATATAGAAATGCACTTATATTCAGTTCATAAGTATTGACTGTAGTACAGTACCTCTAGGGTCCTGTGGTGAAATGACTTTTGTGCAATGTATTAGGCAACAGCTTTAGTCCAGGGCCTGTATTCACAAAGCATCTTAAGAGTAGGAATATTGATCTAGGACCAGCGCCCCTTTGTCAATGTAATCATATTCATTGTGGTCTTAAAAAGCAAAACTGACCCTAAATCAGTACTGCTACTCTGAAATGCTTTGTGAATACGGCCCCTGGTCTGTCTGCGGCACTCTGCTTTCTGATTTCTCCCTCTCCACCTGAAATGCAACATGAATAAGAATGAGCCTAGTCAGTCAATAACTTAGCTAACTAATGAAACACTCAGGTAAATGTGCACAAGCCTAATCAGCCAAATTATATCAAGCCAACACAGCCTATTTGCATAAAAATCAATAGGGGCATTTAGCTATATTGCCAACTTGTTCTGTCTCCAATGCAACAATGATCAGGTAGGGGAACAAAGTAGTTTGAAAAAAAGTTTTCATTAGTCAGTAACTAGTCTTTAAAATATAGCAAACAATTTTATAGCTAGTTATTTTATAGAAACGTAGCTACAGTCCACTTAGCTAGGCTAAGGTGAACTCAACTCAGGCTGATGGGTTAACATTAGCTAGCTTTCAACAAGCATAACCAGCTAAATCATGCTGTTAAACCATCTAGACCAGCACTGCCCAGAATAGACAGTCATGGGCCAGCTTGAAATGTATGCTGGTGTATGCAGTTTTTTTTAGGCAGGGAAAAACCTGCAGGATTTCCTTATCATACACAGGGTTGGGGAGTAACTGATTGCATGTAATCAGTTACATATAATAAGATAACAAAAACTGTAACTGTAATCAGTTACGTTACCAGCAAAAATATTGCAATCATATTACAGATACTTTTGAAAAACTAGATCATTACTTTTAAATTCAGAAAGGATATTTGCGAGAAAAAAATACATGACATTCCATTCAGCATTGAAAAAAGCACAAGTTTAAGTTTGTTCCACCTGACCAAGTCTGACCACAAGTTGGAGCCAGATGACACACCAAATGCGTTTGATGGATCCTTTCTGTCTTCTACTAATGCCTCTTAAGGGGAAAGTAATGTAAAGTAATCAGATTACACTACTAACTTTTGGTAATTCAAAAGTTACATTACTGATACCATTTTGGGACCGGTAACTAGTAACTGTAATGGATTACATTTAGAAAGTAACCTACCCAACATTAACACACAACAAGAACATGAACAAACTCTCTCCATTTCTCTCGCTTTCTTTTCGCTTGCTCTCTCTCTCTGAAGCAGGTGTAGATTGTAGTATTGTGGATGTTCCTTTTGGCCTCTGAACCGTCAGCTTTCCCTGTATGACAGGGAGGTTTGTGATTCTTGACCAGAGAACACAGTTTGCCATGAAGAAACGACAGCAGAACGTTTAAACAACATTTCAGGCTTGTCCAGCCACAGTGCTTGTGTTGGCTGTAACCCCAGGTTTTAGGTATTTGTTTGTATTTAGTTCATTAGAAAGCTCTCTCAAAATTCAAAAGGCTTTCTCGCTCTCGCAATTCAATTCAATTCAAATAGCTTTATTGGCATGGACAGTTTTACCACATACCAAACCAAATATATAGACAGATATGAAATCAATGATGACGCAGGTAGATAACAATATGAAAAATAATAATACTCAATGAGTAATTAAAATTAACAGGACAAAACAGTAATAAATAAATGAGGACAATAATTAAATAGTGAGAAAGACACAGGCTCTGGTTGGTCAGTCCACTGGCTGTGCATTTGGAAAGTATTCAGACCCCTTGATTTTTCCACATTTTGTTACGTTAATGCATTATTATAAAATTGATTAAATTGTTTTTTCCCCCTCATCAATCTACACACAATACCCCATAACGACAAAGAAAAAGCATGTTTTTACAAATTTTAGCAAACGTTTAAAACATGTAAACTGAAGTGACATTTACAGTTGAAGTCGGAAGTTTACATACACCTTAGCCAAATGCATTTAAACTCAGTTTTTCACAATTCCTTACATTTAATCCTAGTAAAAATTCCCTGTCTCAGGTCAGTTAAAATCACCACTTTATTATGAAATGTCAGAATAATAGTAGAGAGAATGATTTATTTCAGCTTTTTTTCTTTCATCACATTCCCAATAGTTCAGAAGTTTACATACACTCAGTTAGTATTTGGTAGCATTGCCTTTAAATTGTTTAACTCTTGACGGTCGCCCAAGATAAGGGGCGCCACAGCGCATTTAAAAAAAAAAATTGTGCCCATTTTAAACGGCCTACTACTCAAACTCAGAAGCTAGGATATGCATATCATTAATACTTGTGGATGGAAAACACCCTAACGTTTCTAAAACTGTTTGAGTGGTGTCTGTGAGTATAATAGAACTCATATGGCAGTCAAAACCCCGAGACAGATCGAAACAGGAAGTGGAATTCTGAATTGCGAACTCAACTTCATCACGTTGCCTATTAATCACACCGTGAGCTATGGTTCATTGAGCACTTCCTATTGCTTCCACTAGATGTCCCCAGTCTTTACAAAGTGGTTTGAGTCTCCTACTGTTAAAATTGAATGAATGAGACGCTGTGGAAGGTGGTCACACGGAGAGGGCCATCACCATTATGACGCCGGCGCCCCTGGTTACCCTCCCCTTTCAAAACGTTTTGAAACACAATGCAATCGTCCCCCTCAAATCTTATTGGCTCTTGTTGAAAAACGCCCTGAAGATTTATGTTATACAACGTTTGACATGTTTGAACGAACCTAAATGAGAAAAAAATGCATTTTCTCGAAATGGCTGTCCCGCGGCCGACGGAGCATTTGGATTAGCCTTCAGACGCGCTAACAAGAACAAGCTCTTGGAACATAAAGGAGTAATTTTTTCAAACGAAAATACATTTGTTGTGGACCTGGGATTCCTGGAAGTGCTTTCTGATGAAGACAGCCAAAGGTAAGGGATTATTGACAATAGTATACAAGACTAGATGTGATATGCGATTGTTCCAAGATGGCGCTGACCTGTAACGTTAGCCTATTTTTCAGAGTATCGCATCCCCTTTCATCGCAAAGTATGATTACCCAGTAAAGTTAATTTTAAATCTGGCATTACAGGTGCTTTCAAGAGATATTCATCTATAAATCTTAGAATGACAATATTACATTTTAAAAATGTTTTCGAATAGTAATTTAGTAAATTGTAGCTCTGTTTCATCGGATGCATTTGAGGGAAAATAGTTAGTCAACGTTACGCACCGATGTAAAATGCTGTTTTTATATATAAATATGAACTTTATCGAACAAAAGAATGCATGTATTGTGTAACATGATGTCCTAGGTTTTGTCATCTGATGAAGATTGTCAAAGGTTAGTACTGCATTTAGCTGTTTTTTGGTTATTTGTGATGCATGTGGTTGGACGGAAAATGGCTATGTGGCTACTTTTACGATATACTCCTCTAACATAATCTAATGTTTTGCTTTTGCTGTAAAGCCTTTTTGAAATCTGACAACGTGGTTCGATTCAGGAGAGGTGTATCTATAAAACGATATAATTTGAGAAAAAAAAATGAAAAAAAAAAGTATTACATTTTGTTGCACAGGCCATACAAATGCTTCACACCGCGTGGCCGCTGCCACTCTAACCTGGTGGTCCCAGCGCGCACGACCCACGTGGAGTTCCAGGTCTCCGGCAGCCTCTGGAACTGCCGGTCTGCAGCCAACAAGGCTGAGTTCATCTCAGCCTATGCTACCCTCCAGTCCCTAGACTTCCTGGCGCTGACGGAAACATGGATTACCACAGATAACACTGCTACTCCTACTGCTCTCTCTTCGTCTGCCCACGTGTTCTCGCATACCCCTAGAGCATCGAGCCAGCGGGGTGGTGGCACTGGAATCCTCATCTCTCCCAAGTGGACATTCTCTCTTTCTCCCCTGACCCATCTGTCTATCTCCTCATTTGAATTCCATGCTGTCACAGTTACCAGCCCTTTCAAGCTTAACATCCTTATCATTTATCGCCCTCCAGGTTCCCTTGGAGTGTTCATCAATGAGCTTGACGCCTTGATAAGTTCCTTTCCTGAGGATGGCTCACCTCTCACAGTTCTGGGTGACTTTAACCTCCCCACGTCTACCTTTGACTCATTCCTCTCTGCCTCCTTCTTTCCACTCCTCTCCTCTTTTGACCTCACCCTCTCACCTTCCCCCCCTACTCACAAGGCAGGCAATACGCTTGACCTCATCTTTACTAGATGCTGTTCTTCCACTAATCTCATTGCAACTCCCTTCCAAATCTCCGACCCCTACCTTGTATCCTTTTCCCTCTTGCTCTCATCCAACACTTCTCACTCTGCCCCTACTCGGATGGTATTGCGCCGTCCCAACCTTCGCTCTCTCTCTCCCGCTACTCTCTCCTCTTCCATCCTATCATCTCTTCCCTCTGCTCAAACCTTCTCCAACCTATCTCCTGATTCTGCCTCCTCAACCCTCCTCTCCTCCCTTTCTGCATCCTTTGATTTTCTCTGTCCCCCATCCTCCAGGCCGGCTCGGTCCTCCCCTCCTGCTCCGTGGCTCGACGACTCACTACGAGCTCACAGAACAAGGCTCCGGGCAGCCGAGCGGAAATGGAGGAAAACTCGCCTCCCTGCGGACCTGGCATCCTTTCACTCACTCCTCTCTACATTCTCCTCTTCTGTCTCTGCTGCTAAAGCCACTTTCTACCACTCTAAATTCCAAGCATCTGCCTCTAACCCTAGGAAGCTCTTTGCTACCTTCTCCTCCCTCCTGAATCCTCCTCCCCCTCCCCCCCCCCCCTCCTCCCTCGCTGCGGATGACTTCGTCAACCATTTTGAAAAGAAGGTTGACGATATCCGATCCTCGTTTGCTAAGTCAAACGACACCGCTGGTCCTGCTCACACTGCCCTACCCTGTGCTTTGACCTCTTTCTCCCCTCTCTCTCCAGATGAAATCTCGCGTCTTGTGACGGCCGGCCGCCCAACAACCTGCCCACTTGACCCTATCCCCTCCTCTCTTCTCCAGACCATTTCCGGAGACCTTCTCCCCTTCCTCACCTCGCTCATCAACTCATCCTTGACCGCTGGCTACGTCCCTTCCGTCTTCAAGAGAGCGAGAGTTGCACCCCTTCTGAAAAAACCTACACTCGATCCCTCCGATGTCAACAACTACAGACCAGTATCCCTTCTTTCTTTTCTCTCCAAAACTCTTGAACGTGCCGTCCTTGGCCAGCTCTCCTGCTATCTCTCTCAGAATGACCTTCTTGATCCTAATCAGTCAGGTTTCAAGACTGGGCATTCAACTGAGACTGCTCTTCTCTGTGTCACGGAGGCTCTCCGCACTGCTAAAGCTAACTCTCTCTCCTCTGCTCTCATCCTTCTAGACCTATCTGCTGCCTTTGATACTGTGAACCATCAGATCCTCCTCTCCACCCTCTCCGAGTTGGGCATCTCCGGCGCGGCCCACGCTTGGATTGCGTCCTACCTGACAGGTCGCTCCTACCAGGTGGCGTGGCGAGAATCTGTCTCCGCACCATGCGCTCTCACCACTGGTGTCCCCCAGGGCTCTGTTCTAGGCCCTCTCCTATTCTCGCTATACACCAAGTCACTTGGCTCTGTCATATCCTCACATGGTCTCTCCTATCATTGCTATGCAGACGACACACAATTAATCTTCTCCTTTCCCCCTTCTGATAACCAGGCGGCGAATCGCATCTCTGCATGTCTGTCAGACATATCAGTGTGGATGACGGATCACCAGCTCAAGCTGAACCTCGGCAAGACGGAGCTGCTCTTCCTCCCGGGGAAGGACTGCCCGTTCCATGATCTCGCCATCACGGTTGACAACTCCCTTGTGTCCTCCTCCCAGAGTGCTAAGAACCTTGGCGTGATCCTGGACAACACCCTGTCGTTCTCCACTAACATCAAGGCGGTGACCCGATCCTGTAGGTTCATGCTCTACAACATTCGCAGAGTACGACCCTGCCTCACACAGGAAGCGGCGCAGGTCCTAATCCAGGCACTTGTCATCTCCCGTCTGGATTACTGCAACTCGCTGTTGGCTGGGCTCCCTGCCTGTGCCATTAAACCCCTACAACTCATCCAGAACGCCGCAGCCCGTCTGGTGTTCAACCTTCCCAAGTTCTCTCACGTCACCCCGCTCCTCCGCTCTCTCCACTGGCTTCCAGTTGAAGCTCGCATCCGCTACAAGACCATGGTGATTGCCTACGGAGCTGTGAAGGGAACGGCACCTCCATACCTTCAGGCTCTGATCAGGCCCTACACCCAAACAAGGGCACTGCGTTCATCCACCACTGGCCTGCTGGCCCCCCTACCTCTGAGGAAGCACAGTTCCCGCTCAGCCCAGTCAAAACTGTTCGCTGCTCTGGCACCCCAACGGTGGAACAAGCTCCCTCACGACGCCAGGACAGCGGAGTCAATCACCACCTTCCGGAGACACCTGAAACCCCACCTCTTTAAGGAATACCTAGGATAGGATAAAGTAATCCTTCTAACCCCCCTTAAAAGATTTAGATGCACTATTGTAAAGTGGTTGTTCCACTGGATATCATAAGGTGAATGCACCATTTTGTAAGTCGCTCTGGATAAGAGCGTCTGCTAAATGACTTAAATGTAATGTAATGTAATGTTATGCTAATGGCGATATGATCTTTCGCTGGATGTCCGTCCCGAGGCCGCACAGGGGTTAACTTGGGTCAAATATTTTGGGTAGCCTTCCACAAGCTTCCCACAATAAGTTGGGTGAATTCTGGCCCATTCCTCCTGACAGAGCTGATGTAACTGAGTCAGGTTTACGCTTTTTCAATTCTGCCCACAAATTTTCTATAGGATTGAGGTCAAGGCTTTGTGATGGCCACTCCAATACCTTGACTTTGTTGTCCTTAAGCCATTTTTCCACAACTTTGGAAGTATTCTTGGGGTCATTGTCAATTTGGAAGACCCATTTGTGACCAAGCTTTAACTTCCTGACTGATGGCTTGAGATGTTGCTTCAATATATCCACCTAATTTTCATTCCTCATGACGCCATCTATTTTGTGAAGTGCACCAGTCCCACCTGCAGCAAAGCACCCCCACAACATGATGCTGCCACCCCCGTGCTTCACGGTTGGGATGGTGTTCTTCGGCTTGCAAGCCTCCCCTTTTCCATCAAACATAACGATGGTCATTATGGCCAAACAGTTCTATTTTTGTTTCATCAGACCAGAGGATATTTCTCCAAAAGGTACGATGTTTGTCCCCATGTGCAGTTGCAAACCGTAGTCTGGTTTTTTTATGGCGGTTTTGGAGCATTTGCTTCTTCCTTCCTGAGTGGCCTTTCAGGTTATGTCGATATAGGACTCCTTTTACTCTGGATATTGTTACTTTGCACCTGTTTCCTCCAGCATCTTCACATGGTCTTTTGCTCTTGTTCTGGGATTGATTTGCACTTTTCGCACAAAAGAATGTTAACCTGTTAGGGCTAGGGGGCAGTATTGACACGGCTGGATAAAAAACATACCCGATTTAATCTGGTTACCACTCCTACCCAGTAACTAGAATATGCATATACTTATTACATATGGATAGAAAACACCCTACATTTTCTAAAACTGTTTGAATGGTGTCTGTGAGTATAACAGAACTCAAATGGCAGGTCAAAACCTGAGAGATTCCTTTACAGGAAGTGGCATGTCTGACCATTTCTTGAACTTCTTTTCCATCTCTATCATTTACTAAGGATCTCTGCTCTAACGTGACACTTCCCACATCGTCCATAGGCGCTCAGAGCCCGAGAAAAAACAGAATGTCGTCATTCCAGCCCCAGGCTGAAACACATTATCGCCTTTCTCAAGTGGCCGATCAAGGGACACTGGGCTTATGCGCGTGACCCGACCGCCCCCGCCTTTGGGATTTTTTCCTCTGTTTGCCAAAAAGGAGATTCCCTGTCGGAATATTATCGCTTTTCTACGAGAAAAAATGGCGTAAAAATTTATTTTAAACAGCGGTTGACATGCTTTGAAGTACGGTAATGGAATATTTAGAATTTTATTGTCACGAATTGCGCCATGCGCGCGACACTTCTTTACTATTTCGGATAGTGTCTGGAACGCACGAACAAAACGCCGCTATTCGGATATAACGATGGATTATTTTGGACCAAACCAACATTTGTTATTGAAGTAGCAGTCCTGGGTGTGCATTCTGACGAAGACAACAAAAGGTAATCAAACTTTTATAATAGTAAATATGATTATGGTGAGTGCTAAACTTGCCGGGTGTCTAAATAGCGAGCCCGTGATGCCTGGGCTATGTACTTAGAATATTGCAAAATGTGCTTTCACCAAAAAGCTATTTTAAAATCGGACATATCGAGTGCATAGAGGAGGTCTGTATCTATAATTCTTAAAATAATTGTTATGCTTTTTGTGAACGTTTATCGTGAGTAATTTAGTAAAATGTTAGCGAATTCCCCGGAAGTTTGCGGGGGGTATGCTAGTTCTGAACGTCACATGCTAATGTAAAAAGCTGGTTTTTGATATAAATATGAACTTGATTGAACAAAACATGCATGTATTGTATAACATAATGTCCTAGGGTTGTCATCTGATGAAGATCATCAAAGGTGAGTGCTGCATTTAGCTGTCTTCTGGGTTTTGGTGACATTATATGCTGGCTTGAAAAATGGGTGTCTGATTATTTCTGGCTTGGTACTCTGCTGACATAATCTAATGTTTTGCTTTCTTTGTAAAGCCTTTTTGAAATCGGACAGTGTGGTTAGATTAACGAGAGTCTTGTCTTTAAATAGCTGTAAAATAGTCATATGTTTGAGAAATTGAAGTAATAGGATTTTTAAGGTTTTGAAAATCGCGCCACAGGCTTCAACTGGCTGTTACGTAGGTGGGACGAATTCGTCCCACCTAGCCCATAGAGGTTAATCTCTAGGAGACAGAACGCATCTCCTTCCTGAGCAGTCTCCCGGCTGTGTGGTCCCATGGTGTTTATACTTGCATACTATTGTTTGTACAGATGAACGTGGTACCTTCAGGCGTTTGGAAATTGCTCCCAAGGATGAACCAGACGTGTAGAGGCCTACAATTGTTTTTCTGAGGTCTTGGCCTTAGATTTTCCCATGATGTCAAGCAAAGAGGCACTGAGTTTGAAGGTAGGCCTTGAAATACATCCACATATACACCTCCAATTGACTCAAATTATGTAAATTAGCCTATCAGAAGCTTCTAAAGCCATGACATAATTTTCTGGAATTTCCAAGCTGTTTAAAGGCACAGTTAACTTAGTGTATGTAAACTTCTGACCCACTGGAATTGTGATACAGTGAATTATAAGTATAATAATCTGTCTGTAAACAATTGTTGGAAAAATTACTTATGTCATGCACAAAGTAGATTTCCTAACTGACTTGCCAAAACTATAGTTTGTTAACAAGAAATGTGTGGAGTGGTTGAAAAACGAGTTTTAATGACTCCAACGTAAGTGTATGTAAACTTCCGACTTCAACTGTACATAAGTATTCAGACCCTTTACTTAGTACTTTGTTGAGGAACCTTTGGCAGAGATGACAGCCTCGAGTCTTCTTGGGTATGATGCTACAAACTTGGCACGCTTGTATTTGCAATTCTTCTCTGCAGATCCTGCCAAGATCTGTCAGGTTGGACGGGGAGCGTTTCAGGTCTTTCCAGAGATGTTTGATCAGGTTCAAGTCCGGGCTCTTGCTGGGCCACTCAAGGACATTCAGAGACTTGTCACGAAGCCAGTCCTGCTTTATCTTGGCTGTGTGTTTAGGGTCGTTGTCCTGTTGTAAGCTGAACCTAGTCCCCAGTCTGAAGTCCTGAGCGCTCTGGATGCAGGTTTTCATCAAGGCTCTCTCTGTACTATGCTCCGTTTATTTTTCCCTCGATCCTCACTGGTCTCCCATTCCCTGCCGCTGAAAAACATCACACATTATGATGCTAACACCACCGTGCTTCACCGTAGGGATGTTGCCTGGTTTACTCCAGACGTGACGCTTGGCATTCAAGCCAAAGCGTTTAATCTTGGTTTCATCAGACCAGAGAATCTTCTCTCTCATGGTCTGAGAGTCTTTAGGTGACTTTTGACTCCAAATGGGCTGTCATGTGCTTTTTACTGAGTGGCTTCTGTCTTGCCAATCTACCATATAGGCCTGATTGGTGGAGTGCTACAGAGATGGTTGTCCTTCTGGAAGGTTCTCCCATCTCCACAGAGGAACTCTGGAGCTCTGTCAGTGTGACCATTGGGTTTTTGGTCACCTCCCTGACCAAGGCCCTTCTCCCCCGATTGCTCAGTTTGGCCAGACATCCATCTGTATGAAGAGTCTTGGTGGTTCCAAACTTCGTCCATTTAAGAATGATGGAGGCCAAACTGGGAACCTTCAATGCTGCAGAAATGTTTTGGTACCCTTCCCCAGATCTGTGCCTCGACACAATCCTGTCTCAGAGCTCTGTGTACAATTCATTTGACCTCATGGCCTAGTTTTTGTTCTGACATGTAGTGTCAAATGTGGGACCTTATATAGACAGGTGTTTCCTTCCATTATGTCCAATCAACTAGATTTCGCACATGTGGACTCCAATCTAGTTGTAGAAACATCTCAAGGATAATACATTGAAACAAGAAGCACCTTAGCTAATTTTCGAATCTCATAGCAAAGAGTCTGAATACTTACCTAAATAACATTGCAAATTTATAAAAGAACAAAAACAGAACAAAGATTTATAAAAACTTGTTTTCACTTTGTCATTATGGGGTATTGTGTGCAGATTGATGAGGAATTGTTTTTATTTAATCCATTTTAGAATAAGTCTGTAACGTAACAAAATATGGAAAAAGGAAAGGAGCCTGAATACTTTCCGAATGCACTGTAGGTGTGGCAGGAAGCTACATATTTAGCAGCTAATATAGCACAAAGGGTTTATTATCCAAATAGATATTGGATTTTCTATATTTTTTCAAAATCGTTGTATTTCTTTTCAATTTTGGTGAAGAAAATTTCCCTAAAGTCTGTGTGTAGGAGAAAATGCAGCTCTGTCTCGACCTCTGAGGGCAAAATGAGCACAACCTGTCCTCTCTGGGTAGCCAGATCTGCCTGTGACGGACGGTTTCTGTGGCCAGGCTGTGCTCACTGAGTCTGATAGAAAACAGTCACGTTGGTCAGATAGTCTGCCACCATGTACTGTCTATTTAGAGACAAATAGCATTGAAGTTTACTTTGTGGTGTCATTCCAATAGGTGGATAATTTCCATTTTTTGGGGTTGTTAGATGGGCCAGATATTCTGAGGCTTTCCTGGTTTGGTAGTGGTAAGTGAACTTAACCTCAGGACCAGCTGGCTGAGGGGACTCTTCTCTTTGGTAACCTCTGTCAAGACTTCTACCGAAGTCGGTTCCTCTCCTTGTTCGGGCAGTGTTCGGCGGTCGACGTCACCGGTCTTCTAGCCATGGCCGATCCATTTTTCATGTTCCATTTATTTTGAGCCAGACCCAAGCGAAAGAAAGTAATCCACCATCTCGCCACCATCATGGATCAAGTTATCCAGAACCTGGACCATTGGGAGACACAGGGAGGTCCTCCAGCACCTTCAACAAGGCAACCCGAACCTCCACGATTCACTCCTCCTGCAACCGGTCCCAGTGGGATGCGTCTCGCCCTTCCCGGGGAGTATGATGGGACGGCGGCAGAGTGCCAGGGTTTCCTGTTACAGCTGGACCTATACCTGGGCACCGTTTACCCGGCTCCCTCGGGAAGGGAGAGGGTGTCCACCCTCATCTCATGCCTCTCAGGGAGAGCTCTGGAGTGGGCCAACCCCGTGTGGGGAGAAGGAGATGCGGCGTTGGAGGACTTCAGAGTTCACCCACCGTTGGTTCACCCATCCGAATGGTCTTCGACCACCCACCCGAGGGTAGAGCGGCGGGTGAGCACCTCTTCCAGCTGAGGCAGGAGACGAGGAGCGCCCAGGAGTTTTCCCTGGAGTTTAGGACTCTGGCTGCCGGCGCGGGATGGAACGACAGGGCCCTGATTGACCACTACCGTTGCAGTCTGCGCGAGGACGTCCGTCGGGAGTTGGCCTGCAGAGACACCACCCTCACGTTGGATCAGCTGGTAGACCTGTCCATCCGGCTGGACAACCTGCTGGCTACCCGCGGACGTTCAGATCAGGGTCTGGTGGTTCCATCCCCTCGCACCCCCTCTCATGAACCTACGGAGCTGGGAGGGGCGGTGTATAGGGAGACCGGAGGGGGTTCCAGTTCGTGCACCATCTGTGGCCGCAGAGGGCACACTGCCGGTCGGTGCCGGGAGTCGAGGCAGCAGGCAGGGCACTCTGGCATCACCCCAGGTGAGTCTGAACCACCCTAATCCAGAGTCCTCTGTTGTTCAACTGTTTGTTTACCTGATTTTTACCCACATTCCCAGCATAAGACGCTCGCCGATTCAGGCGCAGCTGGGAATTTTATTGACAGAGCACTTGCTCTTAGTTTAGCGATTCCCATTATTGCTGTGGTTAGACCTTTCCCAGTACACGCTCTGGATAGTCGACCATTGGGGTCCGGGCTAATCAGGGAAGCCACTATCTCCCTGGCCATGGTGACACAGGGGAGTCATGAGGAGAGAATCAGTCTCTTTCTCATTGATTCTCCTGCGTTTCCCGTGGTACTGGGCCTTCCCTGGTTGGCTCGTCATGACCCCACCATTTCATTGCAACAGAGGGCTCTCACGGGGTGGTCGCGAGAGTGCTCGGGGAGATGTGTAGGGGTTTCCGTTGGTGCTACTACGGTGGAAAGTCCAGACCAGGTCTTCACTGTGTGCATTCCCCCCGAATATGCCGATTTGGCTCTCGCCTTGGAAAAAAATGTATGAAATGTATGCACTCATTACTGTAAGTCGTTCTGGATAAGAGCGTCTGCTAAATGACTAAAATGTAAATGTAAAATGCCTTCTGTAAAAAGAAGGCGACTCAATTACCACCCCATCGACGGGGGGATTGTGCGATACATCTCCTGGTAGACGCTGCACTTCCCAGGAATCACGTGTATCCCCTGTCGCAAGCGGAGATGGTGGCTATGGAGACATATGTCTCCGAATCCCTGCATCAGGGGTACATTCGGTCCTCCACTTCACCCGCCTCCTCGAGTTTCTTTTTTGTGAAGAAGGATGGAGGTCTGCGCCCGTGCTTTGACTATAGAGGTCTCAATCAAAATCACGGTGAGGTACAGTTACCACGCTACCTCTTATCGCCACGGCGATTGAGTCAATGCACGGGGCGCGCTTCTTCACAAAACTGGATCTCAGGAGCGCATAACACCTGGTGCGTATCCGGGAGGGAGACGAGTGGAAGACGGCATTTAGTACCACCTCAGGGCATTATGAGTACCTCGTCATGCCGTACAGGTTGATGAATGCTCCATCAGTCTTCCAATCCTTTGTAGACGAGATTTTCAGGGACCTGCACGGGCAGCGTGTAGTGGTGTATATCGATGACATTCTCATATACTCCGCTACATACGCCGAGCATGTGTCTTTGGTGTGCAGGGTACTTGAACGACTGTTGGAGCATGACCTGTACGTCAAGGCTGAGAAATGCCTGTTCTTTCAGCAAGCCGTCTACTTCCTAGGGTATCGCATTTCCACATCAGGGGTGGAGATGGAGAGTGACCGCATTTCAGCCGCGCGTAATTGGCCGACTCCCACCACGGTAAAGGAGGTGCAGCGATTTTTAGGGTTTTCCAATTACTACCGGAGATTTATCCGGGGTTTTGGTCAGGTGGCTGCTTCCATTACCTCACTGCTGAAGGGGGTCCTGTACATCTGCAGTGGTCAGTTGAGGCGGACAGGGCTTTTGGGCAACTAAGGGCTCTGTTTACCTCGGCGCCCGTGCTGGTCCATCGGGATCCCTCTTTGGCGTTCATAGTGGAGGTGGGCTCCGCCCCGTGCCTTCTTCTCGAAGAAGCTCAGCCTGACGGAGCAAAACTATGACGTGGGGTACCGGGAGCTGTTGGCTGTCGTCAAGGCCTTGAACCCTCGCGAGACTGAACCCTCGCCAGGCAAGGTGGGCCATGTTTTTCACCCGTTTTGTTTTCACCCTTTCGTACAGAGCAGGTTCCCAGAACGTTAAGGCAGACGCACTGTCCTGGCAGTATGACACAGAGGAGCGGCCCATGGATCCCACTCCCATACTCCCCGCCTCTTGCTTGGTGGCGCCGGCAGTGTGGGAGCTGGACGCGGATATTGAGCGGGCGTCACGTGCAGAGCCCGCTCCCCCTCAGTGTCCAGCTGGGCGTCTGTACATTCTGTCTGCTGTCCGCTAACGGCTGATCTATTGGGCCCACACGTTACTCTCTGGTCATCCTGGGATCGGTCAGACGGTGCGCTGTCTTAGTGGGAAGTACTGGTGGCCCACTTTGGCTAAGGGTGCGAGGGTTTATGTTTCCTCCTGCTCGGTGTACACCCAGTGTAAGGCTCCAAGGCACCTGCACAGAGGTAAGTTACAACCCTTATCCGTTCCACAACGGCCGTGGTCGCACCTGTCGGTGGATTTTATAACTGATCTTCCACCTTAACAGGGTAACACCATGACCCTGGTTGTTGTGGATCGTTTTTCTAAGTCCTGTCGTCTCCTCCCTTTGCCCGGTCTCCCTACAGACTGCAGAGGCCCTGTTTACTCACGTCTTCCGGCACTATGGGGTGCCTGAGGATATAGTGTCTGATCGGGGTCCCCAGTTCACGTCGAGGGTCTGGAAGGCGTTCATGGAGCCTCTAGGGGTCTCGGTCAGCCTTACCTCAGGTTTTCACCCCGAGAGTAATGGGCAGGTGGAGAGAGTTAACCAGGATATGGGTAGGTTTCTGAGGTCTTATTGCCAGGACCGGCCGGGGGAGTGGGCAGCGTTCGTGCCCTGGGCAGAGATGGCCCAGAACTCGCTCCGTCACTCCTCCACAAACCTCTCTCCTTTCCAGTGTGTATTGGGGTATCAGCCGGTTCTGGCTCCTTGGCATCAGAGTCTGAACGAGGCTCCTGTGGTGGACGACTGGTTCTGGCGCGTGGAGGAAACATAGGACGCCGCCCATGTCCATCTTCAGCGCGCCGTGCTGCGCCAGAAAGTTGGCACAGACCGTCACCGCAGTGAGGCCCCGGTGTTCACACCGGGGGATCGGGTCTGGCTCTCGACCCGAAACCTGCCCCTCCGTCTGCCTTGTTGGAAGCTGGGTCCGAGGTTTGTGGGGCCATTTAAAGTCCTGAGGAGAGTGAACGAGGTATGTTATAGGTTACAGCTTCCCCCCGATTACCGCATTAACCCCTCGTTCCATGTGTCTCCATGTGTCGGCCCGCTCCAGGAATCTGAGGTGCAGGAGGTTCCTCCGCCCCCTCTGGACATCAAGGGGGCCCCGGCGTACTCCATTCGATCCATCCTGGATTCGAGACGTCGGGCGAGGGGCCTTTAGTACCTCGTGGACTGGGAGGGGTACGGTCCGGAGGAGAGATGCTGGGTTCCGGTGGAGGACGTGTTGGACCCTTCAATGCTTTTGGAGTTCCACCGTCTCCATCCTGACCGCCCTGCACCTCATCCCCGAGGCTGGTGTCGGCGCGCGGCAAGGGGGGGTACTGTCATGACTTCTGCCAAATTCGGTTCCTCTCTTTGTTCGGGTGGTGTTCGGCGGTCGACGTCACCGGTCTTCAAGCCATTGTCGATCCATTTTTCATGTTCCATTTGTTTTGTCTTTTTTTCACACACACCTGGTTCAATTCCCTAATTACATGTTGTATATTTTCCCTCTGTTTCCCCCATGTCCTTCTCTGGAATTGTTTATTTTTAAATACTCGTGTTACTGTAGCACCATGGGTTTTGTACCCATGTGTTTTGTACGCCGGTCCTTTAATATATTTAACTGCTCCGGCTATTCACCAAGTTATGCTTTCCTGCGTTTGACTTCCCTGCCACCAGTTACACACCCCTTATGACCTCTTAAATTTGAGGGCTTTGTAATGATAGGAGTGGGGGTCACTTGTTTTTAAATTATTATAACACTTGTTGGATAGGTATTAGGTATTTTAATAGCATAGAAAGCCCTCCTTGCTTTGTCTTTCAGTTCATTCACAGCCAGGTTAAAGTAAATGTTTTGTCCCAAACATATGTTGGTGTGTGTGTGTGTTCTGTATGATTGGAGTCCAGTAAGAAATACACTGCTCAAAAAAATAAAGGGAGCACTAAAATAACACATCCAAGATCTGAATGAAATAAATAATCTTATTAAATACTTTTTTCTTTACATAGTTGAATGTGCTGACAACAAAATCACACAAAAATAATCAATGGAAATCCAATTTATCAACCCATGGAGGTCTGGATTTTGAGTCACACTCAAAATTAAAGTGGAAAACCACACTACAGGCTGATCCAACTTTGATGTAATGTCCTTAAAACGAGTCAAAATGAGGCTCAGTAGTGTGTGTGGCCTTCACGTGCCTGTATGACCTCCCTACAATGCCTGGGCATGCTCCTGATGAGGTGGCGGATGGTCTCCTGAGGGATCTCCTCCCAGACCTGGACTAAAGCATCCGCCAACTCCTGGACAGTCTGTGGTGCAACGTGGCGTTGGTGGATGGAGCGAGACATGATGTCCCAGATGTGCTCAATTGGATTCAGGTCTGGGGAACGGGCGGGCCAGTCCATAGCATCAATGCCATCCTCTTGCAGGAACTGATGACACACTCCAGCCACATGAGGTCTAGCATTGTCTTGCATTAGGAGGAACCCAGGGCCAACTGCACCGGCATATGGTCTCACAAGGGGTCTGAGGATCTCATCTCGGTACCTAATGGCAGTCAGGCTACCTCTGGCGAGCACATGGAGGGCTGTGCGGCCCCCCAAAGAAATGCCACCCCACACCATGACTGACCCACCGCCAAACCGGTCATGCTGGAGGATGTTGCAGGCAGTAGAACGTTCTCCACGGCGTCTCCAGACTCTGTCAAGTCTGTCACGTGTGAACCTGCTTTCATCTGTGAAGAGCACAGGGCGCCAGTGGCGAATTTGCCAATCTTGGTGTTCTCTGGCAAATGCCAAACGTCCTGCACGGTGTTGGGCTGTAAGCACAACCCCCACCTGTGGATGTCGGGCCCTCATACCACCCTCATGGAGTCTGTTTCTGACCTTTTGAGCAGACACATGCACATTTGTGGCCTGCTGGAGGTCATTCTGCAGGGCTCTGGCAGTGCTCCTCCTTGCACAAAGGCGGAGTTAGCGGTCCTGCTGCTGGGTTGTTGCCCTCCTACGACCTCCTCCACATCTCCTGATGTACTGGCCTGTCTCCTGGTAGCGCCTCCATGCTCTGGACACTACGCTGACAGACACAGCAAACCTTCTTGCCACAGCTCACATTGATGTGCCATCCTGGATGAGCTGCACTACCTGAGCCACTTGTGTGGGTTGTAGACTCCATCTCATGCTACCAATAGAGTGAAAGCACCGCCAGCATTCAAAAATGACCAAAACATCAGCCAGGAAGCATAGGAACTGAGAAGTGGTCTGTGGTTACCACCTGCAGAACCACTCCTTTATTGGGGGTGTCTTGCTAATTGCCTATAATTTCCACCTGTTGTCTATTCCATTTGCACAACAGCATGTGAAATGTATTGTCAATCAGTGTTGCTTCCTAAGTGGACAGTTTGATTTCACAGAAGTGTGATTGACTTGGAGTTACATTGTGTTGTTTAAGTGTTCCTTTTATTTTTTGGAGTAGTGTATATCAGTTTCCCTGACATCTGGACCATCATAATGTTTGTCTTTTTAAGATTGACTGTCACTGCCCAGGTCTGATAGAACTGTTTCAGATTATCTAAATGTTGCTGTAGCCACTCTTTTGTGGAGGACAGCAGTACTGGATCATCTGCATTGTAATGGTTTTCTTTTAGATAAGTAGAGGAGTCAGGCGCAGGACACAGGGATCAATGTAAACAAACGTGTTTACTTGAAAAATCTATAAATCTTCTCATCAGAAAATACATAGTGCGGAGAAACACCTCCAACCACACAAAACAGGAAACAATCACCGACAAGACAAACAGGAAATGGAGAGGTTTAAATAATGAACATAATTAGGGAAAATCAAAAACAGGTGTACACAATAAAGACAAAACCAAACAAACAGTGAAACATCGATCGGTGGCAACTAGTAAGCCGGTGACGTCGACCGCCGCCCGAACAAGGAGAGGGGCCGACTTCGGCGGGAGTCGTGACATGCATACAGGAGGCATTTTATTTCTGTGTAGTTAACAGTGAGACTGGGGGCTGTTGACACATCAGGTTAGTTAAACAACTACTCTAAAACATATAGTTACAGAACAAACTACAGACAATTTCAAGGCTGCAGACTTTCAGCTTTTTCTATCCTGTTGGAAATGAAAAAGGGTATCCATTAACACAGCCTGCCAACACAAGGGGCTTCTCTGTGCCTGCTGACCGAATGTTGACCAATCACAGTGACACATGGACAAGAAATGCTGTGTTCTCTCTATACCCTCTACTTCCTGTTTGAGTCAAATGGAGTTCATCTGTATTGTTCCAATGTTCCATTTTTTTGTAGCAAGGAAGACAGTAAAATACACATGGAACTTTCAAAAACAAATAAATAACCTGCCTCCCTGCCTAAAGAAAGTTTAAATAAAATATAAAAAATACGCTGCATCCTAGTTTTCCTAGAATGCAGGTACAGAAACCCTTCCACATTTTGGTACTGTGGAACAAGCTTATGTTTACATGCATGTGTGCATGGGGGTACATGTACCTACGTGTATAGGTCACTGTACGTGTTCATGCATTCGAGCATGAGTCAATGTTTGCATGCTTAAGTGTCTGTGTTTGAGTGTGCGTATATTTGTTTGTGTTAACAATGGAAGGCAGGACTTACCCATGCAGCATCAGTGCCGCGACCCAATATCCACCCTTTTGTTGCGGCAGGGGATGTGTTTGTGTGTGTGTGTATTCAGGGGAAGTAGGCCATGCTAGTGAATGGTGGCAGTGTCCATCCTTTGATGTCAGTTCGTGTTCACATCCCTCACGCCTGATTGGCCAGCTCCAAACACTGCTCTGTCCACTCAACCAAGGCATTGCCAACTGAGGACACCACGTCATTTCAACATGGATAATTGGGTGATATTTGGTTGAGACCTTGATCAATGAGATTACAACCAATTTTCCCCTTATCTCAAATACAACCAAAAGTTGGATTAAATAATATGTTATCACTATGATTTTAATCATCTCAAAGCACAACCAAATTCCATTGGAAAAACAAGTTCAGATTTTTGGTTTAGTTTTTACTCAATGTCTATGACTGCACTTTCAACCATTTAAAAGCACAGCAAAGTTCAAATTGGAATACAATGTCAGATATTTAGTTTATTTATACAACATATTAATGTGTTATCACTGTGTGTCACGTCCTGACCAGTAAAGGGGTTATTTGTTCTTGTAGTTTGGTCAGGACGTGGCAGGGGGTCAGGACGTGGCAGGGGGTATTTGTTTTATGTGGTTCAGGGTGTGTTTGTGTATGTGTTCATGTAGAGGGGGTATTTTATTTATATGGTTCGGGGTGGTTATGTTTATGTAGAGGGGTATTTGATTTATTAGTCCAGGGTTTTGGTTATTGTTCTATATTAGTTTAGTTCTATGTTCAGTCTAGTTATTTGTATTTCTATGTTTAGTTAATTGGTGTTGGGGCCTTCAGTTGGAGGCAGCTGTCTATCGTTGCCTCTGATTGAAGGTCCTATAAATAGGTATGTGTTTTGTCATGGGATTTTGTGGGAGATTGTTGCTGTGTATAGCTTTGTGTCTTACCGGCCTGTTCTTTGTCGTCGTGTTTTTTGTATACGTGTTTGTTTTTCCTTCTTTGTCCACTAATAAAAGAAGATGAGTATACATTTTCCCGCTGCGTCTTGGTCTAAACCCTATGACACCCGTGACACTGTGCTTCATTTAATAGCAGAACTACTTGACCTGGATTGCAGTTGAGATTACATAAAAAATACAATGTGCAAGTGTTCAACGCCGTTCAAGATTCTGAGCAGATTATTACAGCAATTGTGTAGATCTCCACAGACCTGTGATGACCTATGCATGATATCCTGAGTCTGCACACTTTATATGATTACATAAGAAGACATTTATAGTTACACTAACCTCCAAATATTGCCATGTATGTGTTATTCAGTTTAAGGTGGAATGTTACTTTAGTTTGTAAAATAGTCTGGGTAGCCATTTGATTAGATGTTTAAGAGTCTTATGGCTTGGGGGTAGAAGCTGTTTAGAAGCCTCTTGGACCTAGACTTGGCGCTCCGGTACCGCTTCCCATGCGGTAGCAGAGAGAACATTCTATGACTAGGGTGGCTGGAGTTTTTGACAATTTTTAGGACCTTCCTCTGACACCATCTGGTGTAGAGGTCCTGGATGGCAGGAAGCTTGGCCCCAGTGATGTACTGGGCCGTACACACTACCCGCTGTAGTGGCTTCCGGTCAGAGGCCGAGCAGTTGCCATACCAGGCACTGATGCAACCAGCCAGGATGCTCTCGATGGTGCAGCTGTAGAATCTTTTGAGGATCTGAAGACCAATACCAAATCTTTTCAGTCTCCTGAGGGGGAATAGGTTTTGTCGTGCCCTCTTCATTGTGTTTGGTCGTTAATGCAACCAAATCTCAACATTCTGACGAAGATTTATCTTCTGCTTGGATAGTTGCATCAGTGCCACTGATTTATTCTGGCTTTAATCCCAGTTTGTCTACTAATTAATAATTGACATGTCGGCTACCCTTCAGGGGTATGC
Source organism: Salmo salar (assembly GCF_965601325.2). Taxonomy (NCBI): domain Eukaryota; kingdom Metazoa; phylum Chordata; class Actinopteri; order Salmoniformes; family Salmonidae; genus Salmo; species Salmo salar. Next base: position 49,923,192 of record NC_138293.1, read on the forward strand.
GCAATGCCGTCGGGGGTACGCCAAAAAAAAGTTCCAGAACACAAAGAAACAGGGCTACGTTCCAGAACACAAAGAAACAGGGCTACGTTCAAGAACACAAAGAAACAGGGCTACTTTCAAGAACACAAAGAAAAAGAACACAAGGTTGACTAAGAAAAGAAAAGCAGAACCTTACAGTAACAGGGATTATGTAATCAAATTACAAATATGAAGTAACTGTAATCAGCCTTTAAAAAATGTAAATTGATTACAGTTACATTTGTGACTCACCACCTGGATTCGGTCACCACCAGAATGGGGATTACCAACACAGACTGACCAGCTCAAATAGACAAAAGCCTTTTCTATATGGCAGACCAATCCAAACTAACCTCTCGGCATGTCCAGCCCACTCATTATCTCAGCCAATCATGTTTAGTGGGAAAGTTGCTGACTTTCTGTGGCTTAATTAACCAACAAGGCTCATAATTTAACAATTGTATTCGTATTTACAGATGACATTCAAGTTTGTTATTAATCACATGTGCCAGGATTGAGTTAGGAAGTGGAGAAGAGGCTAATCATTCTTCAATTATTTCCTATGTCTAATCAGTATGGGCCCAGCAATCAAGAAAGTGGCCTAGAGTACCAAGCTCACCGAGTTCGACAGACTGTGTTGTTACCAGGTCTTAGTATGTTAGACAACCAATAGGAATTGTGTCTGCGATTTTTAATTCTAATAAATAGTTCATACGGAGTTCGCAGAGTGAGAAACACACCTTCATATTGTTGTTTCGTACAGGATTGTTTGGAAATATTTACTGTGTTGATAACGCATGGGCTATTTGGTTTATATGAAAATAATTACTTGTCAAAGGCATGTAGGCACAAATATTGTTACGGTTGTCGTAGGAAGGAGCGGACCAAAGTGCAGCGTGTGTCGTAACACATTTTATTTTCACTGTGAAACTATGCAATACATACACAATAAACTGAACGAACAAAAACAACAAACCGTGATGCAGAGGTGAAACATACACTACTCAAAAACAATCTCCCACAAACCCAGGTGGAAAAAAAACCTACTTAAGAATGATCTCCAATTAGAGACAACGAGGACCAGCTGCCTCTAATTGGAGATTATCCCAAACAAAACCCAACATAGAAATACAAAATTAGAACATAACATAGAAAATCTAAACTAGAATAAAACCCTGTCACGCCCTGACCTACTCTACCATAGAAAATAACAGCTTTCTATGGTCAGGACGTGACAATTATTTACTGTGTGTGTGTCACGACTCCTGCCGAGGGTTACTCCTCTCCCTGTTCGGGTGGCGCTCGGCGGTCGTCGTCACCGGCCTACTAGCTGCCACCGATCCCTTTTTGCTTTTCTGTTGGTTTTGTCTTTATTGGTTTCACCTGTGTCTCATTAGTGTTTAGTTAGGTATTTAACCTCTTATGTCTAGGGGGCAGTATTTTCACGGCTGGATAAAAAACGTACCCGATTTAATCTGGTTACTAATCCTACCCAGTAACTAGAATATGCATATACTTATTATATATGGATAGAAAACACCCTAAAGTTTCTAAAACTGTTTGAATGGTGTCTGTGAGTATAACAGAACTCAAATGGCAGGTCAAAACCTGAGAGATTCCTTTACAGGAAGTGGCCTGTCTGACCATTTCTGGAACTTCTTTGCCATCTCTATCTTTTACTAAGGATCTCTGCTCTAACGTGACACTTCCTACGTCGTCCATAGGCGCTCAGAGCCCGGGAAAAACCTGAATGTCGTCATCCCAGCCCCAGGCTGAAACACATTATCGCCTTTCTCAAGTGGCCGATCAAGGTACTCTGGGCTTAGGCGCGTGACCTGACCGCCCCCGTCTTTGTGATTTTTTTCCTCTGTTTGCCGAAAAGGAGATTCCCGGTCGGAATATTATCGCTTTTCTACGAGAAAAATGGCATAAAAATTGATTTTAAACAGCGGTTGACATGCTTCCAAGTATGGTAATGGAATATTTAGAATTTTTTTGCCACGAATTGCGCCATGCGCGCGACCCTGATTTAACATTTCGGATAGTGTCTGGGACGCACGAACAAAACGCCGCTATTCGGATATAACGATGGATTATTTTGGACCAAACCAACATTTGTTATTGAAGTAGCAGTCCTGGGAGTGCATTCTGACGAAGACAACAAAGGTAATGAAACTTTTGTAATAGTAAATATGATTATGGTGAGTGCTAAACTTGCCGGGTGTCTAAATAGCGCGCCCGTGAAGCCTGGGCTATGTACTTAGAATATTGCAAAATGTGCTTTCACCAAAAAGCTATTTTAAAATCGGACATATCGAGTGCATAGAGGAGGTCTGTATCTATAATTCTTAAAATAATTGTTATCCTTTTTGTGAACGTTTATCGTGAGTAATTTAGTAAAACGTTAGCGAATTCCCCGGAAGTTTGCGGGGGGTATGCTAGTTCTGAACGTCACATGCTAATGTAAAAAGCTGTTTTTTGATATAAATATGAACTTGATTGAACAAAACATGCATGTATTGTATAACATAATGTCCTAGGGTTGTCATCTGATGAAGATCATCAAAGGTGAGTGCTGCATTTAGCTGTCTTCTGGGTTTTGGTGACATTATATGCTGGCTTGAAAAATGGGTGTCTGATTATTTCTGGCTTGGTACTCTGCTGACATAATCTAATGTTTTGCTTTCGTTGTAAAGCCTTTTTGAAATCGGACAGTGTGGTTAGATTAACGAGAGTCTTGTCTTTAAATGGCTGTAAAATAGTCATATGTTTGAGAAATTGAAGTAATAGGATTTTTAACGTTTTGAAAATCACGCCACTGGATTACACTGGCTGTTACGTAGGTGGGACGAATTCGTCCCGCCTAGCCTAGAGAGGATAAAGGAGAGTCTTGTCTTTAAAATGCTGTGAAATAGTCATATGTTTGAAAAATTGAAGTTTTTGTATTTTTTAGGAATTTGTAATTCGCGCCACGCCTATCATTGGATATTGGAGCAGGTGTTCCGCTAGCGGAACGTCTAGATGTAAGAGGTTAACCTCTCTAGGGTAGGGGGCAGTATTTGCACGGCCGGATAAAAAACGTACCCGATTTAATCTGGTTATTACTACTGCCCAGAAACTAGAATATGCATATAATTGTTTGATTTGGATAGAAAACACCCTAAAGTTTCTAAAACTGTTTGAATGGTGTCTGTGAGTATAACAGAACTCATATGGCAGGCAAAAACCTGAGAAGATTCCTTACAGGAAGTGCCCTCTCTGACCGTTTATTGGCCTTCTACACTCTCTTTATTGAAAACTGAGGATCTCTGCTGTAACGTGACACTTCCTACGGCTCCCATAGATAGGCTCTCAGAAGGCGGCAAAACGTTGAATGGTGATTTGCAGGCCATGGCTGAAAAACAGTAGCGCATTTGGATAGTGGTCGATCAGAGAACAATAAGACTGGGGGCGTGTGCACGAGCCGACACCATGTTTTTATTTTTTCGTCTTTGAACGCAGAAAAATCGCATAAAAATGTATTTTAAACAGCCGTTGACATGCTTCGAAGTACGGTAATGGAATATTTCGATTTTTTTTGTCACGAAACGCATTGGGCGCATCACCCTTCGGATAGTGTCTTGAACACACGAACAAAACAGAGGATATTTGAACATAACTATGGATTATTTTGAACCAAACCAACATTTGTTATTGACGTAGAAGTGCTGGGAGTGCATTCTGACGAAGAACAGCAAAGGTAATCCAATTTTTCTTATAGTAAATCTGAGTTTGGTGAGGGCCAAACTTGGTGGGTGTCAAAATAGCTAGCCCGTGATGGCGAGCGATCTACTCAGATTATTGCAAAATGTGCTTTTGCCGAAAAGCTATTTTAAAATCGGACATAGCGAGTGCATAAAGGAGTTCTGTATCTATAATTCTTAAAATAATTGTTGTTTTTTGTGAACGTTTATCGTGAGTAATTTAGTAAATTCACCGGAAGTTTGCAGTGGGTATGCTAGTTCTGAACGTCACATGCTAATGTAAAAAGCTGGTTTTTGATATGAATATGAACTTGATTGAACAAAACATGCATGTATTGTATAACATAATGTCCTAGGAGTGTCATCTGATGAAGATCATCAAAGGTTAGTGCTGCATTTAGCTGTGGTTTGGGTTTATGTGACATTATATGCTAGCTTGAAAAATGGGTGTCTGATTATTTCTGGCTGGGTACTCTGCTGAAATAATCTAATGTTTTGCTTTCGTTGTAAAGCCTTTTTGAAATCGGACAGTGTGGTTAGATTAACGAGAGTCTTGTCTTTAAAATGGTGTAAAATAGTCATATGTTTGAGAAATTGAAGTAATAGCATTTCTAAGGTATTTGAATATCGCGCCACAGGATTCCACTGGCTGTTGAGTAGGTGGGACGATTTCGTCCCACATACCCTAGAGAGGTTAAGCCCGTTTCCCCACCTGTTCTGTGTGCGGGCTTATTTCTGTTGTTCACTGTGTTTCGTGTAGTGGTACGTGTTTTTGGATCTTGTGTTTTTTGGATTACACCCTATTGTTTGTTGGGTGTATATTCTTTTGACGGTGCATTTCATTAAAGCCTGATAGCAAACACTCCTGTTTCCTGCGCCTGACTCCACACCCACTACAGTAAGCGTTACAGAAGCCCGCACCTTCAAGTATGGAGTCAGCAGGAGCAGCCGCCACCCCTCTCCCCTCTATGGAGGAACGTGTCCTCCACCGTACTCCATCGAATCGGGTCGGCGATGGACCGAATGATGGAAAGGATGGACCGATGGGAGGAGTGGTCTCCTCTCTTCGCCTCCGACTCACCAGAGGAGTCCACCTACTCCGCTCCCTCCTACGTCTGGTTCTGGAGCATTACGTCATGCGCTCCCGAGGGAGTATGATGGAGCAGCAGCGGGATGCCAGGGGTTTCTGCTGCAGCTTGACTTGTACCTGGCTACCGTGAGGCCGACTCCCTCGGGAGAGGAGAGTGTCAGCCTCCTCGTCTCCTGCCTAACGGGGCGAGCGTTGGAATGGGCCAACGCTGTCTGGAACAGCCCCAACTCAGCGTGAGAAAAGTACCCTGAGTTCACCCGCCGTTTCCGGGCCGTATTCGATCACCCTCCAGAAGGCCGGGCGGCGGGTGAGCGACTGTTTCATCTCAGGCAGGAGACGAGGAGCGCACAAGACTTCGCTCTGGAGTTCCGGACCTTGGCTGCGGGGGCGGGGTGGAACGGGAGTGGCTGCATCTAAGGGAACCAATTGTGGTCGCCGAGGACACATGGTCGACCGGTGCTGGGGGGGTCCCTCTGGGAGTCGAAGGCAGGCAGAACACTCCTCGTTCACCCCAGGTGAGTCAGCAGCAAACTCACCCAGAACCCTCTGTTGGTCATATGTTTGTTTTAATTTATTTTCTTGATTTTTTTCCCCCTTGTTCCCAGCATAAGGCGCTAGTCGATTCAGGCGCAGCAGGGAACTTTATGGATCGCGGACTCGCCCTTAAGCTGGGAGTTCCACTAGTACCGTTAGATTCCCCCTTTCCCGTGCACTCCCTAGATAGCCGGCCATTAGGGTCAGGGCTGGTCAGGGAGACTACGGTGCCACTGGACATGGTAACACAGGGGAATCATAAGGAGCGAAATAGTTTCTTCCTTATCGATTCGCCTGCGTTTCCAGTGGTGCTGGGAGTGCCTTGGCTGGCCAGTCACAATCCCAAGATTTTGTGGAAACGGGGTTCTCCAGGGGTGGTCAGAGGAGTGTTCGGGTAGGTGTCTGGGAGTTTCCATCGGTGCCACGTCGGTGGAGAGTCCAGACCAGGTTTCCACTGTGCGCATTCCCCCTGAGTATGCCGATTTGACTCTCGCCTTCTGTAAGAAGAAGGTGACTAAATTACCACCCCATCGACAGGGGGATTGTGTAATAAATCTCCAGGTAAACGCTGCGCTTCCCAAGAGTCACGTGTACCCCTTGTCCCAGGAGGAGACGTTGGCTATGGAGACATATGTCACGGAATCTCTGAGACAGGGGTTCATTCGGCCCTCCATCTCACCCGTCTCCTCGAGTTTATTTTTCGTGAAGAAAAAGGGGGGAGGTCTGCGTCCGTGCATTGATTATAGAGGTCTCAATTCCATCACAGTGGGGTTTAGTTACCCACTACCTCTCATCGCTACGGCGGTGGAATCATTTCACGGAGCGCGTTTTTTCACGAAACTGGATCTCAGGAGCGTGTATAATCTGGTGCGTATTCGGGAGGGAGACGAGTGGAAAACCGCATTTAGTACCACATCGGGCCTCTATGAGTACCTCGTCATGCCGTATGGGTTAAAGAATGCTCAAGCCGTCTTTCAATCCTTTGTAGACGAGATTCTCAGGGACCTGCATGGGCAGGGCGTGATACTGTATATCGATGACATCCTGATTTACTCAGCCACCCGTGCCGAGCATGTGTCCCTGGTGCGCAGGGTGCTTGGGAGATTGCTGGAGCATGACCTATACGTCAAGGCTGAGAAGTGTGAGTTCTCCAAACGAGCCGTCTCCATCCTGGGTTATCGCATTTCCAACTCGGGGGTGGTGATGGAGTGTGACCGCGTTAACCTCTTACATCTAGACGTTCCGCTAGCGGAACACCTGCTCCAATATCCAATGATAGGCGTGGCGCGAATTACAAATTCCTCAAAAATACAAAAACTTCAATTTTTCAAACATATGACTATTTCACAGCATTTTAAAGACAAGACTCTCCTTTATCTAACCACACTGTCCGATTTCAAAAAGGCTTTACAGCGAAAGCAAAACATTAGATTATGTCAGCAGAGTACCAAGCCAGAAATAATCAGACACCCATTTTTCAAGCTAGCATATAATGTCACAAAACCCCAGAAGACAGCTAAATGCAGCACTAACCTTTGATGATCTTCATCAGATGACACACCTAGGACATTATGTTATACAATGCATGCATGTTTTGTTCAATCACGTTCATATTTATATCAAAAACCAGCTTTTTACATTAGCATGTGACGTTCAGAACTAGCATACCCCCCGCAAACTTCCGGGGAATTTGCTAACAATTTACTAAATTACTCACGATAAACGTTCACAAAAAGCATAACAATTATTTTAAGAATTATAGATACAGAACTCCTCTATGCACTCGATATGTCCGATTTTAAAATAGCTTTTTGGTGAAAGCACATTTTGCAATATTCTAAGTACATAGCCCAGGCATCACGGGCTAGCTATTTAGACACCCGGCAAGTTTAGCCTTCACCAAAATCAGATTTACTATTATAAAAGTTTGATTACCTTTTGCTGTCTTCGTCAGAATGCACTCCCAGGACTGCTACTTCAATAACAAATGTTGGTTTGGTCCAAAATAATCCATCGTTATATCCGAATAGCGGCGTTTTGTTCGTGCGTCCCAGACACTATCCGAAATGGTAAATCAGGGTCGCGCGCATGGCGCAATTCGTGACAAAAAATTTCTAAATATTCCATTACCGTACTTCGAAGCATGTCAACCGCTGTTTAAAATTAATTTTTATGCAATTTATCTCGTAAAAAAGCGATAATATTCCGACCGGGAATCTCCTTTTCGGCAAACAGAGGAAAAATCACAAAGACGGGGGCGGCCAGGGCACGCGCCTAAGCCCACAGTCCCTTGATCGGCCACTTGAGAAAGGCGATAATGTGTTTCAGCCTGGGGCTGGGATGACGACATTCAGGTTTTTCCCGGGCTCTGAGCGCCCGTGGAAGACGTAGGAAGTGTCACGTTAGAGCAGAGATCCTTTGTAAAAGATAGAGATGGCAAAGAAGTTCAAGAAATGGTGAGACAGGCCACTTCCTGTAAAGGAATCTCTCAGGTTTTGACCTGCCATTTGAGTTCTGTTATACTCACAGACACCATTCAAACAGTTTTAGAAACTTTGAAGTGTTTTCTATCCAAAGCCAATAATTATATGCATATTCTAGTTACTGGGCAGGAGTAGTAACCAGATTAAATCGGGTACGTTTTTTATCCAGCCGTGAAAATACTGCCCCCTAGCCATAACAGGTTAATAAATCATGACTACGTACCACGCTGCGCTTTGGTCCCCTTCTTCCAACTAACGCCGTTACAACTGTACATACACATATACAATATGTATGTTTGTATTTTAAAGACTTATTTCTCTAGAACCTCCCTCATACTTGCAAATACACATTTATTATTAAACTGCAACATTTGTCACTTAGTCCTTTATCAGGCTTGTACTTTGACACAAATTCACTCTACTAGATTAACGCATTGTGAAACACAACTACTTTTAACTTCTGCATTCACTGCATCCTGTTCCCAGTTCCCTAAGTAACATGAACATCATCTAGTCTTGAGTGAAATTCAAAAAGGAGGATAGAAAGAGAAAAACTGGAAACACATTTTTGACTTGAATTGATTCTACAACTACTACAACAGCTCCATCTGCTGGTCAGGACGTGACAGAACCCCCCCCTCAAGGTGCAGACCCCGGAATGCACCTAACCACAAAAAAAACCACCAACAAACAAAATCCCCAACAAAACCCATAAACACTAACCCTAAACAATAAGGGAGGGAAGGGAGGGTGGCTGCCGTCACCGACGGCACTGTGCTACACCCTCCCTCCCCAACCCACCTATCCTGGAGGTGGCTCAGGTGCAGGCCGTGGACCTCGCTCCACCTTCGGCGTCCCCCACTTTGATGGCGCCGATAGCTGCGCCGGGCAGACGGGCCACTCGGGCTGGCCCGGGGGACAGGAGGGCCCCTCGGGCTGGGCCGGCGGACAGGAGGGCCCCTCGGGCTGGGCCGGCGGACAGGAGGGCCCCTCGGGCTGGGCCGGGGGACAGGAGGGCCCCTCGGGCTGGGCCGGGGGGCAGGAGGGCCCCTCGGGATGGGCCGGGGGGCAGGAGGGCCCCTCGGGATGGGCCGGGGGGCGGAGGGCCCCTCGGGATGGGCCGGGGGGCAGGAGGGCCCCTCGGGATGGGCCGGGGGACAGGAGGGCCCCTCGGGATGGGCAGGAGGGCCCCTCGGGCTGGGCCGGGGGGCAGGAGGGCCACTCGGGCTGGACCGGAGGGCAGGAGGGCCACTCGGGCAGTTCAAGGCAGTCTGGCCACTCGGGCAGTTCAGGGCAGTCTGGCCACTCCGGCAGTTCAGGGCAGTCTGGCCACTCCGGCGACTGTTGACTGGCGGGCAGCTCTGGCGACTGTTGACTGGCGGGCAGCTCTGGCGACTGTTGACTGGCGGGCAGCTCTGGTGACTGTTGACTGGCGGGCAGCTCTGGTGACTGTTGACTGGCGAGGCTGGGTTTACGCACTTGAAGCCTGGTGCGTGGTGCTGGTACTGGGCATACCAGATTGGGAACACGCACCTCCAGGCTAGTGCGGGGAGTTGGCCTGGGGCTCCATTCTTGCCCCGCAAAACTGCCCTTGTGCCCCCCCCCAAAAAATTATTGGGGCTGCCTCTCGAATTTCCTAAGGTCTTCCCTGGAAACGCTCCTCCTTAACTCGGCCCATGTCCATCCTTCCTCCTCGTTCCTCTGCTGCTTGGTCCTTTGGTGGGTGGTTCTGTAACGGTTGTCTTCATGAATGGACCAAGGCGCAGCAGGTATGTGAATACTCATGGTTATTTATTACCAAAAAAGAGTAAAGCATCCACTTGAAAAAACAATGAAGGTGACAACAGTAACAGTTTTACAGGCGATACACGCAGTGTAAAAACAACCACCCACAAACCCCAGTGACAAACAACTCCTACATATATGACTCCCAATCAGGAACAACGATTCCCAGCTGTTCCTGATCAGGAGTCACAAGACACACAAGACTGCCACGTCCTGACCCCCAAACTACTACAACAGCTCCATCTGCTGGTCAGCACGTGACATGGAGATGTTTGACGTGAGTCTGGAAGGAGAGCTTACAGTCTAACCAGACACCTAGGTATTTGTAGTTGTCCACATATTCTAAGTCAGAACCGTCCAGAGTAGTGATGCTGGACGGGCGGGCAGGTGCAGGCAGCGATTGGTTGAAGCATGTCAAACGCTGTTTAACCTCTTACATCTAGACGTTCCGCTAGCGGAACACCTGCTCCAATATCCAATGATAGGCGTGGCGCGAATTACAAATTCCTCAAAAATACAAAAACTTCAATTTTTCAAACATATGACTGTTTCACAGCATTTTAAAGACAAGACTCTCCTTTATCTAAGCACACTGTCCGATTTCAAAAAGGCTTTACAGCGAAAGCAAAACATTAGATTATGTCAGCAGAGTACCAAGCCAGAAATAATCAGACACCCATTTTTCAAGCTAGCATATAATGTCACAAAAACCCAGAAGACAGCTAAATGCAGCACTAACCTTTGATGATCTTCATCAGATGACACACCTAGGACATTATGTTATACAATGCATGCATGTTTTGTTCAATCAAGTTCATATTTATATCAAAAACCAGCTTTTTACATTAGCATGTGACTAGCATGTGACTAGCATTCCCACCGAACACTGCCGGTGAATTTACTAAATTACTCACGATAAACGTTCACAAAAAGCATAACAATTATTTTAAGAATTATAGATACAGAACTCCTCTATGCACTCGATATGTCCGATTTTAAAATAGCTTTTCGGTGAAAGCACATTTTGCAATATTTTTTGAATAACGCGCCACGGGATTACACTGGCTGTTACGTAGGTGGGACGATTTGGTGCCACCTACCCTAGAGAGGATAACACTACTTTGTTTTTCATATGACCCAAATCAACATCTGACAGCCAGGATTCTCATTCTGTTTGTCAACACATGCAAGCCACAAATCTAACATAAAACCAGTCCATATTCGGAATCGAAACGATGGAGACCTTTTGTCGCTTTCCTCCTTCTGACCTCTTCCTCATTTTGTCTGACTTACTCACCAGTAGACTAGAGAAAGGGGCTAGAGAAAGGGGACAGAGGAGGATGGGAGCGTGTGAATGACTGGGAAGAGTGACAGTAACAATTGCATGATGAGTGGAGAACATAGGAAGGCTGGAAGAGTTAATTGGAATAGACTTAAAATAAAAAAGGAACATAAAGTGTCAGAAATAAAGGAGATTACATATTTGTAAACTGGTTTTGTGAGTTGGGGTTCTGATCAGTCCAGAGAGGTTCTGATTGATTGTTCTGTCTCTGTGCCCTCCATTGTGTGTTTGGAGGCGTGTTTAACTATTGCAAGAAGTCCCCACAAGAATAGTAAACAAACAAACATTTGACCAACTGGGGACATTTTGTTGGACCCCACAAGGTCAAACTCTATTTCTAGGGGGTTTAGGTTTAAGGTTCGGGTTAGGGTTAGAGTTAGAGGTTAGGGAAAATTTGGATTTTGAATGGGACTGAATTCTGTGTCCCCACAAGGTTAGGTTTACAAGACTGTGTGTGTGCGTGTGTGTTTGCTCTGCTGGGGATGGAATGCATCCTATTACACAGCCATGGTGTCCTCCTACTGCATTAGACCCACTCTGCGTGCATGAATGTAAGTGTGTGTTTGTGTATAGTGTGTGTTGTGTATGTGTATGCAAAAGGAGAGATTTGTATTATGCAATATATCTCTTTTAATTGTAAGGTTGAACTGTGACGGTCATTTTTGGCACTAATCTCAGTGTCAACCTGTCTACTCACTCTGCAGCTAATGCGAGAGACCCTCCACCCCCACCCCACTCCATGTCTGCGTTCCCTCCATCACTACATACAGGAAGAGGAAACCCCTTTTTCACTTATAGTGTAACAGGAGTCTGGAGAGCGAAAGAGAGATTGACACAAATAGGGAGAGATGGGCAGTGATTCACAGTTGTTCCTCATCCCTCTCACAGTGACAGCCACAGCGGTGTCCTGATGTTAACAGTCCGGTATGAGGGTGATTTGTGGTTGAAATGCCATTCCAGGCAGAATTGGCCATACTCTGTCTCGGTGTGGAATAATTTTCACCAGAAGTAAAATGTAAAAAGGACAAGGGTAGAAATCAGAACAAGTATGACATCACCATCTGTTTTCATACTATACTGTGTCCATCAAATTTCAAATCAAATTTATTTTTATATAGCCCTTCGTACATCAGCTGATATTCTCAAAGTGCTGTACAGAAACCCAGCCTAAAACCCCAAACAGCAAGCAAAGCATGTGAAAGAAGCACGGTGGCTAGGAAAAACTCCCTAGGAAAAACTCCCTAGAAAGGCCAAAAACCTAGGAAGAAACCTAGAGAGGAACCAGGCTATGAGGGGTGGCCAGTCCTCTTCTGGCGTGCAGGGTGGATATTATAACAGAACATGGTCAAAATGTTAAAATGTTCATAAATGACCAGCATGGTCAAATAATAATAATCATAGTAGTTGTCGAGGGTGCAACAAGCACGTCCGGTGAACAGGTCAGGGTTCCATAGCCGCAGGCAGAACAGTTGAAACTGGAGCAGCAGCACGGCCAGGTGGACTGGGGACAGCAAGGAGTCATCATACCAGGTAGTCCTGAGGCATGGTCCTAGGGCTCAGGTCCTCCGAGAGAAAGACAGAAAGAGAGAAAGAGAGAATTAGAGAGAGCATATTTAAATACACACAGGACACCGGATAAGACAAGAGAAATACTCCAGATGTAACAGACTGACCCTAGCCCCCCGACACATAAACTACTGCAGCATAAATACTGGAGGCTGAGACAGGAGGGATCAGAAGACACTGTGGCCCCATCCGATGATACCCCCGGACAGGGCCAAACAGGCAGGATATAACCCCACCCACTTTGCCAAAGCACAGCCCCCACACCACTCGAGGGATGTCTCCAACCACCAACTTACCGTCCTAAGACAAGGCCGAGTATAGCCCACAACGATCTCCGCCATGGCACAACCCAAGGGGGGGGGGGCGCCAACCCAGACAGGAAGACCACGTCAGTGACTCAACCCACTCAAGTGACGCACCCCTCCCATGGACGGCATGGAAGAACACCAGTAGGCCAGTGACTCAGCCCCTGTAAAAGGGTTAGAGGCAGAGAATCCCAGTGGAAAGAGGGGAACCGGCAAGGCAGAGACAGCAAGGGCGGTTCGTTGCTCCAGCCTTTCCGTTCCTCTTCACACTCCTGGGCCAGACTATACTTAATCATAGGACCTACTGAAGAGATAAGTCTTCAGTAAAGACTTAAAGGTTTAGACTGAGTCTGCGTCTCTCACATGGGTAGGCAGACCATTCCATAAAAATGGAGCTCTATAGGAGAAAGCCCTACCTCCAGCCGTTTGCTTAGAAATTCTAGGGACAATTAGGAGGCCTGCGTCTTGTGACCGTAGCGTACGTGTAGGTATGTAGGGCAGGACCAAATCGGAAAGATAGGTAGGAGCAAGCCCATGTAATGCTTTGTAGGTTAGCAGTAAAACCTTGAAATCAGCCCTTGCCTTAACAGGAAGCCAGTGTAGGGAGGCTAGCACTGGAGTAATATGATCAAATTTTTTGGTTCTAGTCAGGATTCTAGCAGCCGTATTTAGCACTAACTGAAGTTTATTTAGTGCTTTATCCGGGTAGCCGGAAAGTAGAGCATTGCAGTAGTCCAGCCTAGAAGTAACAAAAGCATGGATTAATTTTTCTGTGTCATTTTTGGACAGAAAATTTCAGATTTTTGCAATGTTACGTAGATGGAAAAAAGCTGTCCTTGAAACAGTCTTGATATGTTCTTCAAAAGAGAGATCAGGGTCCAGAGTAACGCCGAGGTCCTTCACAGTTTTATTTGAGACGACTGTACAACCATCCAGATTAATTGTCAGATTCAACAGAAGATCTCTTTGTTTCTTGGGACCTAGAACAAGCATCTCTGTTTTGTCCGAGTTTAAAAGTAGAAAGTTTGCAGCCATCCACTTCTTTATGTCTGAAACACAGGCTTCTAGCGAGGGCAATTTTGGGGCTTCACCATGTTTCATTGAAATGTACAGCTGTGTGTCGTCCGCATAGCAGTGAAATTTAACATTATGTTTTCGAATGACATCCCCAAGAGGTAAAATATATAGTGAAAACAATAGTGGTCCTAAAACGGAACCTTGAGGAACACCGAAATTTACAATTGATTTGTCAGAAGACAAACCATTCACAGAGACAAACCTGATATCTTTCCGACAGATAAGATCTAAACCAGGCCAGAACTTGTCCATGTAGACCAATTTGGGTTTCCAATCTCTCCAAAAGAATGTGGTGATCGATGGTATCAAAAGCGGCACTAAGATCTAGGAGCACGAGGACAGATGCAGAGCCTCGGTCTGACGTCATTAAAAGGTCATTTACCACCTTCACAAGTGCAGTCTCAGTGCTATGATGGGGTCTAAAACCAGACTGAAGCGTTTCGTATACATTGTTTGTCTTCAGGAAGGCAGTGAGTTGCTGTGCAACAGCTTTTTCTAACATTTTTGAGAGGAATGGAAGATTCGATATAGGCCGATAGTTTTTTATAATTTCTGGATCAAGATTCGGCTTTTTCAAGAGAGGCTTTATTACTGCCACTTTTAGTGAGCTTGGTACACATCCGGTGGATAGAGAGCCGTTTATTATGTTCAACATAGGAGGGCCAAGCACAGGAAGCAGCTCTTTCAGTAGTTTAGTTGGAATAGGGTCCAGTATGCAGCTTGAGGGTTTGGAGGCCATGATTATTTTCATCATTGCGTCAAGGGATATAGTACTAAAACACTTTAGTATCTCCCTTGATCCTAGGTCCTGGCAGAGTTGTGCAGACTCAGGACAATGGAGCTTTGGAGGAATACCCAGATTTAAAGAAGAGTCTGTCATTTGCTTTCTAATGATCATGATCTTTTCCTCAAAGAAGTTCATACATTTATTACTGCTGAAGTGAAAGCCATCCTCCATTTGCGAAGGCTGCTTTTTAGTTAGCTTTGCGACAGTATCAAAAATAAATTTCGGATTGTTCTTATTTTCCTCAATTAAGTTGGAAAAATAGGATGATCGAGCAGCAGTAAGGGCTCTTCGATACTGCACGGTACTGTCTTTCCAAGCTAGTCGGAAGACTTCCAGTTTGGTGTGGCGCCATTTCCGTTCCAATTTTCTGGAAGCTTGCTTCAGAGCTCGTGTATTTTCTGTATACCAGGGAGCTAGTTTCTTATGACAGATGTTTTTAGTTTTTAGGGGTGCAACTGCATCTAGGGTATTGCGCAAGGTTAAATTGAGTTCCTCGGTTAGGTGGTTAACTGATTTTTGTCCTCTGACGTCCTTGGGTACGCAGAGGCAGTCTGGAAGGGCATCAAGGAATCTTTGGGTTGTCTGAGAATTTATACCACGACTTTTAATGCTCCTTGGTTGGGGTCTGAGCAGATTATTTGTTGCAATTGCAAACGTAATAAAATGGTGGTCCGATAGTCCAGGATTATGAGGAAAAACATTTAGATCCACAACATTTATTCCATGGGACAAAACTAGGTCCAGAGTATGACTGTGGCAGTGAGTAGGTCCAGAGACATGTTGGACAAAACCCACTGAGTCAATGATGGCTCCGAAAGCCTTTTGGAGTGGGTCTGTGGACTTTTCCATGTGAATGTTAAAGTCACCAAAAATTTGAATATTATCTGCTATGACTACAAGATCCGATAGGAATTCAGGGAACTCAGTGAGGAACACTGCATATGGCCCAGGAGGCCTATAAACAGTAGCTATAAAAAGTGAGTGAGTAGGCTGCATAGATTTCATGACTAGAAGCTCAAAAGACGAAAACGTCATTGTTGTTTTTTTTTTTGTAAATTGAAATTTGCTATCGTAAATGTTAGCAACACCTCCGCCTTTGCCGGATGCACGGGGGGTATGGTCACTAATGTAACCAGGGGGTGAGGCCTCATTTAACACAGTAAATTCATCAGGCTTATTAAGCCATTTTTCAGTCAGGCCAATCACATCAAGATTATTATCAGTGATTAGTTCATTGACTATAACTGCCTTGGAAGTGAGGGATCTAACATTAAGTAACCCAATTTTGAGATGTGAGGTATCACAATCTCTTTCAATAATGGCAGGAATGGAGGAGGTCTTTATACTAGTGAGATTGCTAAAGCGAACACCGCCATTTTTAATTTTGCCCAACCTAGATCGAGGCACAGACACGGTCTCAATGGGGAAAGCTGAGCTGACTACGCTGACTGTGCTAGTGGCAGACTCCACTAAGCTGGCAGGCTGGCTAACAGCCTGCTGCCTGGCCTGCACCCTATTTCATTGTGGAGCTAAAGGAGTTAGAGCCCTGTCTATGTTCGTAGATAAGATGAGAGCACCCCTCCAGCTAGGATGGAGTCCGTCACTCCTCAACAGGCCAGGCTTGGTCCTGTTTGTGGGTGAGTCCCAGAAAGAGGGCCAATTATCTACAAATTCTATCTTTTGGGAGGGGCAGAAAACAGTTTTCAACCAGCGATTGAGTTGTGAGACTCTGCTGTAGAGCTCATCACTCCCCCTAACTGGGAGGGGGCCAGAGACAATTAATCGATGCCGACACATCTTTCTAGCTGATTTACACGCTGAAGCTATGTTGCGCTTGTTGACCTCTGACTGTTTCATCCTAACATCGTAGATCATGACCTGGTGAGTGTCAGTGTGTAGTAACATGTTTACTAATGGGCTGAGATCACCATCTGTTTTCATACTATACTGTGTCCATCACTGATATAGATCATGACCTGGTGAGTGTCAGTGTGTAGTAACATGTCTACTAATGGGCTGAGATCACCATCTGTTTTCATACTATACTGTGTCCATCACTGATATAGATCATGACCTGGTGAGTGTCAGTGTGTAGTAACATGTCTACTAATGGGCTGAGATCACCATCTGTTTTCATACTATACTGTGTCCATCACTGATATAGATCATGACCTGGTGGGTGTCAGTGTGTAGTAACATGTCTACTAATGGGCTGAGATCACCATCTGTTTTCATACTATACTGTGTCCATCACTGATATAGATCATGACCTGGTGGGTGTCAGTGTATAGTAACATGTCTACTAATGGGCTGAGATCACCATCTGTTTTCATACTATACTGTGTCCGTCACTGATATAGATCATGACCTGGTGAGTGTCAGTGTGTAGTAACATGTCTACTAATGGGCTGAGATCACCATCTGTTTTCATACTATACTGTGTCCATCACTGATATAGATCATGACCTGGTGGTTGTCAGTGTGTAGTAACATGCCTACTAATGGGCTGAGATCACCATCTGCACTTCCAAACTGGTCTGTGCTGTAATCTTCTCTATTAATGTTCTAGTGGATCTCCAGATAGAAAATATTATTTTTGTGGCAATTTTGAGCCACGGTTCAAACATTGTCCAACAAACTTGTGTATGTAAGGGCTCTTTGGGTATGTCTGTGTGTGTTTTGGCCATGCTTGTGTGTGTGTCTCTGTGTGTGTGCATGCATGTGTGTGAGCAGGTTGAGGAACAGATGGTCTCTGCAGGTCTTACCTGTGTGGGTGGACTCTGGGATTCACCATGAAAACAACCAACAGCCAAGGACACTTCCCATGCAGGGGTTCAGCTTGTGTGTGTCTGTATATTTGTATGTGTGTGTTAGTCTGGGGGTGTTACATGCGTGCATGTGCCTGTCTGCCTGTGTCTACATGTTTTGTATGTGGATGCTTTTTGAAATATGTCACTCATCTACACTTTTGTCCAAGGTTTTTCTGTGTGGGCACACAACTCTTCACCAGTCATATTGTGTGAGTGATTCTCTCTCCACATACAATAGCCTTTCATATTAACAGCCGGACACTGGTCTGTTATCCAGTGTTAGTGGTTGAAACCCTCACTCCACTGCACTCTAAGCTGCTGCCAGATAAGTGGGAGAGACAAAGACACTATTGTACTGCAGCACGTGGCTCACACATTCTAACTCAAGACTATATCAGTCTACTGAATGAGTTTTAGACTGCAGTAGTCCCAATTTGTATTTCAACTTTATTTAACCAGGCTAGTCATTTAAGAACAAATTCTTATTTACATTGATTGCCTGGCAAGAGGACTCCAGTGGGGATAGGGACTGGGATAAAATAAATAAAAAAACTATGTGAGACAAAATGGACAACACAGACAGAAGACACTGACAACAGCACGAATACAATAGCAAACAATTATTGGATGTGTGTGTATAGTAAAACAACATGCTTCCTTACATACTGTAAGGCAACGCAAACTAGTGACTACCAGAAAAACTATGTCTCAACAACCTGTTCATCTATTTGTCCTTTGTACTCTTCCAGGGACACCAGGTCCTGGAGTTTTAGGCTGGCTTGGAGGGAATTACAAGAACAGGGGGGGTGGAAATGAAAGGACCTTTTTCCATGCTCCATGCTCACTCTGAGCTTGTATGTGTTTTCATTTTGAGCTAAAAGAAAGGAAAGATAAAGTGGCAGTTTTCCTAAAATGCCCATATAAATAAGAATGCACCAGTGTTTGAGCCTGCGTGTTGCTAGTGATGTCCACCTGACAGCACCGTAGAGATCAGAATGGTGAGTTATTGGTGACAAACCAAAAGACTGTATGATACACAGAGTCAAGAGCCTTAAATGTAGAGCTTGAGACTTTCACATACAGTGCCTTCGGAAAGTATTCAGACCCCTTGACTTTTCCAAAATGTTGTTATGTTAGCCTGTTGGGGCTAGGGGGCAGCATTTGCACGTCTGGATAAAAAAAATGTACCCGATTTAATCTGGTTACTAATCCTACCCAGTAACTAGAATATGCATATACTTATTATATATGGATAGAAAACACTCTAAAGTTTCTAAAACTGTTTGAATGGTGTCTGTGAGTATAACAGAACTCATTTGGCAGGCAAAACCCTGAGACATTTTCTGACAGAAAGTGGATACCTGATGTGTTGTATTGACTTTAAACCTATCCCATTGAAAAACACAGGGGCTGAGGAATATTTTGGCACTTCCTATTGCTTCCACTAGATGTCACCAGCCTTTACAAAGTGTTTTGAGTCTTCTGGAGGGAGATCTGACCGAACAAGAGCCATGGAACGATGATGTCCCATTAGACACCTGGCGCGCGAGTTCATGTTGGGTACCCTCGTTGCAATACGTTATAAAAGAGTATGCATTCGTCCACCTTGAATATTATTCATGTTCTGGTTAAAAAAGGCCCTAATGATTTATGCTATACAACGTTTGACATGTTTGAACGAACGTAAATATATTTTTTCCCCTCGTTCATGACGAGAAGTCCGGCTGGCTTAGATCATGTGCTAACAAGACGGAGATTTTTGGACATAAATGATGAGCTTTTTTGAACAAAACTACATTCGTTATGGACCTGTGATACCTGGAAGTGACATCTGATGAAGAGAATCAAAGGTAATGGATTATTTACATAGTATTTTCGATTTTAGATCTCCCCAACATGACGTCTAGTCTGTATCGCAACGCGTATTTTTCTGGGCGCAGTGCTCAGATTATTGCAAAGTGTGATTTCCCAGTAAGGTTATTTTTAAATCTGGCAAGTTGATTGCGTTCAAGAGATGTAAATCTATAATTCTTTAAATGACAATATAATATTTTACCAATGTTTTCTAATTTTAATTATTTAATTTGTGACGCTGACTTGACTGCCGGTTATTGGAGGGAAACGATTTCCTCAACATCAATGCCATAGTAAAACGCTGTTTTTGGATATAAATATGAACTTGATAGAACTAAAAATGCATGCATTGTCTAACATAATGTCCTAGGAGTGTCATCTGATGGAGATTGTAAAAGGTTAGTGCATCATTTTAGCTGGTTTTAGTGACCCTGTCTTTGACTTGACAAAACATTACACACAACTCTTGTAAATGTACTGTCCTAACATACTCTAAATTTATGCTTTCGCCGTAAAACCTTTTTGAAATCGTAAAACGTGGTTAGATTAAGGAGATGTTTATCTTTCAAATGGTGTAAAATAGTTGTATTTTTGAAAAATTTGAATTTTGACATTTATTTGGATTCAAATTTGCCGCTCTTGAAATGCACCTGCTGTTGATGGAGTGCACCACGGGTGGCACGCTAGCGTCCCACCTAGCCCATAGAGGTTAATCTAACCACACTGTCCGATTTCAAAAAGGCTTTACAACGAAAGCCAAACATTAGATTATGTCAGCAGAGTACCCAGCCAGAAATAATCAGACACCCATTTTTCAAGCTAGCATATAATGTCACAAAAACCCAAACCACAGCTAAATGCAGCACTAACCTTTGATGATCTTCATCAGATGACAACCCTAGGACATTATGTTATACAATACATGCATGTTTTGTTCAATCAAGTTCATATTTATATCAAAAACCAGCTTTTTACATTAGCATGTGACGTTCAGAACTTCCGGGGAATATACTAACAATTTACTAAATTACTCACGATAAACGTTCACAAAAAGCATAACAATTATTTTAAGAATTATAGATACAGAACTCCTCTATGCACTCGATATGTCCGATTTTAAAATAGCTTTTTGGTGAAAGCACATTTTGCAATATTCTAAGTACATAGCCCAGCCATCACAGGCTAGCTATTTAGACACCCAGCAAGTTTAGCCTTCACCAAAATCAGATTTACTATTACAAAAGTTTGATTATCTTTGTTGTCTTCGTCAGAATGCACTCCCAGGACTGCTACTTCAATAACAAATGTTGGTTTGGTCCAAAATAATCCATCGTTATATCCAAATAGCGGCGTTTTGTTCGTGCGTTCCAGACACTATCCGAAATGGAAAATCAGGGTCGCGAGCATGGCGCAATTCGTGACAAAAAAAATCTAAATATTCCATTACCGTACTTCGAAGCATGTCAAACGCTGTTTAAAATCCATTTTTATGCCATTTTTCTCGTAGAAAAGCGATAATATTCCGACCGGGAATCTCCTTTTAGGTAAACAGAGGAAAGAAAACAAAGCTTTCGGTCGACGCGGGTACGAGCCTGAGTCTCACAGTACTGTAACCAGCCACTACCCAAACGCGCTACTTTTTTTCAGCCAGAGCCTGCAAAGCCACGATTCAGCTTTTTGCCGCCTTCTGAGAGCCTATGGCAGCCGTAGGAAGTGTCACGTAACAGCAGAGATCCTTTGTAATGGATAGAGATGGCAAAGAAGGCCAAGAAATGGTCAGACAGGGTACTTCCTGTACAGAATCTTCTCAGGTTTTGACCTGCCATTTGAGTTCTGTTATACTCACAGACACCATTCAAACAGTTGTAGAAACTTTGGAGTGTTTTCTATCCAAAGCCAATAATTATATGCATATTCTAGTTACTGGGCAGGAGTAGTAACCAGATTAAATCGGGTACGTTTTTTATCCAGCCGTGTCAATACTGCCCCCTAGCCCTAACAGGTTAAATGTCTGTTGCGTAACAATCACATTTAGGAACAGCGAGTGCACTCTGACATCACACTCACAAAAACTCTCTCCATTAGAGATATTGGGAATTTATGCGTGACAGGTTAATCTCTGCACCAAGAAAGTAAGGTCCACGTCTATGAATACAGATTCACAATGCAGCTTCCTGAATTTAAGTGTGAAAGGTTAATCTCTGCACCAAGACAGTATGGTCCATGACAGTATGGTCCAAGTCTATGAATACAGATTCACAATGCAGCTTCCTGTCCAGAGTACAGTAAACATCATTCAAAACCTTAAAAGTTGCTGTGACAGTGCTGTGGCCAGACCTGACACCTGATTGCATACCACTAAAAATATTGTTTTCCTGCAGGTAGGCCTTAACCTGCTTATTGACCAGGGACTCCAATACCTTTTCCAGAATAGACAACTTAGATATGGGCCGATAGTTATTCAGTAGAGTGGGATTACCTCCTTTCAAAAGAGGTAGGACCGATGCTGATTTCCACAACCTGGGATTTCATTACCATTCTAGGGTGAGGTTAAAGATGCATGTTAAACGGGGAGCAATTATGTGTGCAGCTAATTGTAGATCATCAAGGCCAGTGGATTTTTTTACATCAATTACTTTTCGGGCTCTAAGTGCCTCAGAGAGAAACGTGTGAAGGAAACCTGGAGAAGGAGTGCTCGGGAGTGTCACGTCATTTCACAGGGGGCTCATGTTGACCATTAACCCTATCAAATAACACGCCTCCAATCATATTTAGATTGACATCGATGGATTGGATATATTTAGACCTGAAGTTAGGAATTGGGTGATAAATGGGTATTCAAATCAATAATCAGAAGAAAACAAACTATCTAGATTGTGGTGGCAGACTCATCTGGTCCTATTATGATATTAGTGCATAACTTGGCCCTTCTGATATGACTAAGACTACTGTTGAGTTAAACTATGGATACAGGCTGACTGTTCAGAAGTGTTTGTGTGTGATTCTGTGTGTCTGTGTGTGTGCAGAGCTGGTTCCAGTATTCAGTAGCTGGTGTTTGTTTGGACAGTCCTAATGTCCACCACATGGTCTCACCCGTTGGACCTGGTTCCACTGGCATTACCATGACGACCTACAGACACACACACACACACACACACACACAGTTGCAAAAATCGCTGGACCCATGACCACTAGAGAGGTGACAGAGGTCAGAACTCTGAGGAAACACACACACACACACACACACAGACAGACAGACAGACAGACAGACAGACAGACAGACAGACAAACAGACAGACAGACAGACAGACAGACAGACAGACAGACAGACAGACAGACAGACAGACAGACAGACAGACAGACAGACAGACAGACAGACAGACAGACAGACAGACAGAAGTAGTCTGTGCCTCCCCTTGACCCATTCCCTTCCCATACACACATGCATGAACACATCATTGGTTCACACTTTATTATTATTTGTGGTCATTGGTCTGCTATTGTTTGTACTAGAACCAGACATCTTCCAGCTGGTAAATAAAATGACTTGTTCCATCCAACCAGCATTGCAGATTAACACACTAGCTCTTCTTACTGTCAAATAAAAACACAGAGTATTTCCAGGTAGTAGAAAAAAATAGGTTTTTCTATCACGTGGACATCTTGATGCGTGAAGGTTTAAGAGAGAATATATCAAAGACAAAATGTCCGATTTGATTAAACTCCATCCTAATTGTAGTCTGTATTGAGAGGAGCAGAGAGGAAACAAAGGTATCATATTGGGTGTTAGCAGGGGTTGATGGAGTCTTATGAGGGGAAATAGACCCATTTGCACTTCCAATCTGGCTCTCGGTCCAGTTCCCATTGCCACCTACATCCCTCTGTTTCTCCTCACACCCACATATCCTCCCTTGCTTTTCCTCCCTTCTCTTCCCAGTCCGGTCCGGTCCCTTCTCTACCCTGAGTCAACCCTCTACCCCCACCCAATGAGCCACATGGCTCAATGTTCAAACCAAACCACCCAATGCACTACCCATGCCCTTCTGCCCTGTTCTCTCCCCATCTCCTCTCCTCTCTCCCTCCCCCATCTCTACTCTGTCACATGGCACTGGCTCTCACACCTACTCTGCCAACTCCATGATATCATTCTCTTGGAACCGGACGGTCCTCCTCACGGCTAATATAGCCCGATTACCGGACTTCTTACACACACACACACCACCCCCTCATCCGGCATGTGTTGATTTCACAACACACTGCCCTACCCTGACCCATCACTGGAATTCTGTCAGAATGTTAGGGAAACCTCCCGATGCGCTGGGTTCTGGATGGAGCTATTGCTTGGCATCACCAGCTGATCCAGCTGGCACAGGCCTGATGGAGTCCAATGACCATTCTTAGCCTGCTCATAAGCTCTTCATAGCACGTTCATAGCATATACAGTGCCTTCGGGAAGTATTCAGACCCCTTGACTATTTCCATATTTTGTTACGTTACAACCTTATTCTAAAATGGATAAAAAATATATATGTATCTTCAGCTATCTACACACAATACCCCATAATGACATCACAATACCCCATAATAACAAAGCAAAAACAGGTTTTTAGAATATATGCAAATGTATTAAAAATAAAGAAACAGAAATACCTTATTTAAATAAGTATTCAGACCCTTTGCTATGTGACTTGAAATTGACCTCAGGTGCATCCTGTTTCTATTGATCATCATTGAGATGTTTCTACAACTTGGAGTCCACCTGTGGTAAATTAACCTCTTGACGGTCGCCTAGGATAGGGGGCGCCACAGCGCATTTTGAAAAAAATTCGTGCCCATTTTAAACGGCCTACTACTCAAACTCAGAAGCTAGGATATGCATATAATTAACCTGTTGGGGCTAGGGGGCAGTATTTGCACGGCCGAATAAAAAACGTACCTGATTTAATCTGGTTACTACCCCTGCCCAGTAACTAGAATATGCATATAATTATTGGCTTTGGATAGAAAACACCCTAAAGTTTCTAAAACTGTTTGAATGGTGTCTGTGAGTATAACAGAACTCATTTGGCAGGCCAAAACCTGAGAAGATTCCTTATAGGAAGTGGCCTGTCTGACCATTTCTTGCCCTCCTTGATCATCTCTAACAAAAACAGGGGATCTCTGGCATGACGTGACACTTCCTACGGCTCCCATAGGCTCTCAGAACCCGGGAAAAAGCTGAATGACGTAATTCCATTCCCAGGCTGAAACACACTAGCGCGTTTGGCAAGTGCTCTATCAGAGGGCCATCAGACTGAGGCCTGTGCATGAGGGGATAGCATGCTTTTACTTTCACTCTCTTTGTAATAAAAAACGATTTCCGGTCAGAATATTATCGCTTTTTTACGAGAAAAATGGCATAAAAATTGATTTTAAACAGCGGTTGACATGCTTCGAAGTACGGTAATGGAATATTTAGAATTTTTTTATCACGAAATTGAACGCACGAACAAAACGCCGCTGTTTGGATATAACTATGGATTATTTTGAACCAAACCAACATTTGTTATTGAAGTAGAAGTCCTGGGAGTGCATTCTGACGAAGACAGCAAAGGTAATAACATTTTTCTTATAGTAAATCTGACTTTGGTGAGTGCTAAACTTGCTGGGTGTCTAAATAGCTAGCCCTGTGATGCCGGGCTATCTACTTAGAATATTGCAAAATGTGCTTTCACCGAAAAGCTATTTTAAAATCGGACATATCGAGTGCATAGAGGAGTTCTGTATAATTTGAAAAAAAAATAGATTTTTTTTTTTTATTAAATTTTGTTATGCTAATGGCGAAATGATTTTTCGCTGGATGGGACGGAGGCCGCACAGGGGTTAACCTGTTGGGTCTAGGGGGCAGCATTTGCACGTCTGGATAAAAAAAATGTACCCGATTTAATCTGGTTACTAATCCTACCCAGTAACTAGAATATGCATATACTTATTATATATGGATAGAAAACACTCTAAAGTTTCCAAAACTGTTTGAATGGTGTCTGTGAGTATAACAGAACTCATTTGGCAGGCAAAACCCTGAGACATTTTCTGACAGGAAGTGGATACCTGATGTGTTGTATTGACTTTAAACCTATCCCATTGAAAAACACAGGGGTTTAGGAATATTTTGGCACTTCCTATTGCTTCCACTAGATGTCACCAGCCTTTACAAAGTGTTTTGAGTCTTCTGGAGGGAGATCTGACCGAACAAGAGCCATGGAACGGTGATGTCCCATTAGACACCTGGCGCGCTAGTTCATGTTGGGTACCCTCGTTGCAATACGTTATAAAAGAGTATGCATTCGTCCACCTTGAATATTATTCATGTTCTGGTTAAAAAAGGCCCTAATGATTTATGCTATACAACGTTTGACATGTTTGAACGAACGGAAATATATTTTTTCCCCTCGTTCATGACGAGAAGTCCGGCTGGCTTACATCATGTGCTAACGAGACGGAGATTTTTGGACATAAATGATGAGCTTTTTTGAACAAAACTACATTCGTTATGGACCTGTGATACCTGGAAGTGACATCTGATGAAGAGAATCAAAGGTAATGGATTATTTACATAGTATTTTCGATTTTAGATCTCCCCAACATGACGTCTAGTCTGTATCGCAATACGTATTTTTCTGGGCGCAGTGCTCAGATTATTGCAAAGTGTGATTTCCCAGTAAGGTTATTTTTAAATCTGGCAAGTTGATTGCGTTCAAGAGATGTAAATCTATAATTCTTTAAATGACAATATAATATTTTACCAATGTTTTCTAATTTTAATTATTTAATTTCTGACGCTGACTTGACTGCCGGTTATTGGAGGGAAACGATTTCCTCAACATCAATGCCATAGTAAAACGCTGTTTTTGGATATAAAAATGAACTTGATAGAACTAAAAATGCATGCATTGTCTAACATAATGTCCTAGGAGTGTCATCTGATGGAGATTGTAAAAGGTTAGTGCATCATTTTAGCTGGTTTTATGGTTTTGGTGACCCTGTCTTTGACTTGACAAAACATTACACACAACTCTTGTAAATGTACTGTCCTAACATACTCTAAATTTATGCTTTCGCCGTAAAACCTTTTTGAAATCGTAAAACGTGGTTAGATTAAGGAGATGTTTATCTTTCAAAGGGTGTAAAATAGTTGTATGTTTGAAAAATTTGAATTTTGACATTTATTTGGATTCAAATTTGCCGCTCTTGAAATGCACCTGCTGTTGATGGAGTGCACCACGGGTGGCACGCTAGCGTCCCACCTAGCCCCAAGAGGTTAAATTGATTTGACATGATTTGGAAAGGCACATAGCTGTTTATATAAGGTCCCACAGTTGACAATGCATGTAAGAGCAAAAACCGTCCCATGAGGTCGAAAAAGACGACGTTTTTGCTTCATCATTATGGGGTATTGTGTGTAGATTGATGAGGGAAGAAAACAATTTAATCAATTTTAGAATAAGGCTGTAACCTAACAAAATGTGGAAAAATACGTTCTATTAAATACTCCTGTTCATATTATGATCTTTTCAAATGGTTCAAACTGTTCGAGGGGGTAGACAGATTGGGGGGAAAGTACCGTAATTTCCGGACTATTGAGCACACATGAATATAAGCCGCACCCACTGAATTTAAAAATTATTATTTTGAACATAAATTAGCCGAAATGTCTATAAGCCGCAGGTGCCTACCGGTACATTGAAACAAATGAACTTTACAGGCTTTAACCCCTGTGCGGCCTCATCCAGCGAAAAATCATATCGCCATTAGCATAACAAAATGTAAATCTTTTTTTTTTTCAATTTTTTTTTCAAATTATATCGTTTTATAGATACACCTCTCCTGAATCAAACCACGTTGTCCGATTTCAAAAAGGCTTTACAGCAAAAGCAAAACATTAGATTATGTTAGAGGAGTATATCGTAAAAGTAGCCACATAGCCATTTTCCGACCAACCACATGCATCACAAATAACAAAAAACAGCTAAATGCAGCACTAACCTTTGACAATCTTCATCAGATGACACTCCTAGGACATCATGTTACACAATACATGCATTCTTTTGTTCGATAAAGTTCATATTTATATATAAAAACAGCATTTTACATCGGTGCGTAACGTTGACTAACTATTTTCCCTCAAATGCATCCGATGAAACAGAGCTACAATTTACTAAATTACCATTCGAAAACATTTTTAAAATGTAATATTGTCATTCTAAGATTTATAGATGAATATCTCTTGAAAGCACCTGTAATGCCAGATTTAAAATTAACTTTACTGGGTAATCATACTTTGCGATGAAAGGGGATGCGATACTCTGAAAAATAGGCTAACGTTACAGGTCAGCGCCATCTTGGAACAATCGCATATCACATCTAGTCTTGTATACTATTGTCAATAATCCCTTACCTTTGGCTGTCTTCATCAGAAAGCACTTCCAGGAGTCCCAGGTCCACAACAAATGTATTTTCGTTTGAAAAAATTACTCCTTTATGTTCCAAGAGCTTGTTCTTGTTAGCGCGTCTGATGGCTAATCCAAATGCTCCCGTCGGCCGCGGGACAGCCATTTCGAGAAAATGCATTTTTTCCCCATTTAGGTTCGTTCAAACATGTCAAACGTTGTATAACATAAATCTTCAGGGCGTTTTTCAACAAGAGAGCCAATAAGATTTGAGGGGGACGATTGCATTGTGTTTCAAAACGTTTCGAAAGGGGAGGGTAACCAGGGGCGCCGGCGTCATAATGGTGATGGCCCTCTGCGTGTGACCACGTTCCACAGCGTCTCATTCATTCAGTTTTAACAGTAGGAGACTCAAACCACTTTGTAAAGACTGGGGACTTTCCTCTCTGGGGACTTTACTGCTCAATGAACCATAGCTCACGGTGTGATTAATAGGCAACGTGATGAAGTTGAGTTCGCAATTCAGAATTCCACTTCCTGTTTCGATCTGTCTCGGGGTTTTGACTGCCATATGAGTTCTGTTATACTCACAGACACAGTTTTAGAAACTTTAAGGTGTTTTCTATCCACAAGTATTAATTATATGCATATCCTAGCTTCTGCGTTTGAGTAGTAGGCCGTTTAAAATGGGCACGATTTTTTTTCAAAATGCGCTGTGGCGCCCCCTATCCTAGGCGACCGTCAAGAGGTTAACGAAACACGGCTTGTAACAAAAATAAATAGGCTTTAACGAAACACGGCTTGTAACAAAAACTTTAAAAATAGCAGTAAACAGTAGCCTACCAAGAAAGTCATTGCTCCAGACCAAGCTCCCGTGCAGCAGCTCTATTTCCTTTTCCAACAGCCAGATCAATTGCCTACAACTTGAAAGCTGCATCATATGCATTTCTCCATGTCTTTGCCATGATGAGGGTGACAAAATGACTACCGTAATCAGAATGATGGGAAGTTTGAGAGCGCTCGATTTAATCTAAACAGTAAACCTTAACCCGTTCGGCAATTTCATTTTTGGCTTCATGCCGCCAAAAAACTGAGCACGTCACAGAATGTGTTTTTTAATTTTTTTTTATTTGAAAGCGGGAAAAATCCATATATTAGCCGCATCATTGTTTAAGCCGCGAGGATCAAAGCGTGGGAAAAAGTAGCAGCTTATAGTCCGGAAATTACGGTAATGAGTACGTTTATGTATGTTCATGTTGCAACATGCTGCAACACAAACAAAACACATGGAAACCGACTTGAGGCAATCCCCTCCCTTCAACCATGTCTCCCTGTCTGTCTCCTAACTATGCCTGTAGTCTGCCCTTTGTGTACTCCACCACAGAGGGGCTGTCTGTCTGGTGTAGGAGTGTGTCTCAGGCTAACGATCACAAACTTGTAGTATCGTTTAACAAGTTTTCATGAGTTACTACAAAGTTACATGAATAGCTCTTGAAGCTGTCAGCTAATCCATTCCTTAGCTAGCCTATCCATCTCAGTCCGGATGTTAAACTTACTTCCGTTAATGAACATTGGTAATTGTAGGCCTATAACTAAACTATTGGCTATCTAGTCAGTTAGGTCCTACATCTGGCTTCACTTAACACACTCTGTTTGTCTGCATATCCTATCTACCTCTTATTTGTTTCCTGTGCTCTAAGGAACTGGGGTTCTCCAGTGGGGGACTGAGCTTCTAACAACATAGACCCTCTCCACTCAAACTTGACTCCAGCCATGTGCAGAGATTACAGTTGTTACTACAGGACTGGAAAATAGAGCATCTTTCTGTCAAGGATTTCTATGGAGAACATAGGACTGGATAATGATAATGGATAATAGTCTTTGCCTCCCCACTGTATAATGAAGTCTCCATCCACAGCACTCTGTTTTGTGTCTCTCATGCTATGCATTTACAAATGTTTCCCCTTTTTCCCTTTACTCTTGAATTTGTTAATCTGCTCTTGGAGGTATCTTCACTGCTGAGGGTTGGGTGTATTCTCCCTCCCTCTGTCACATCTGTTACAGTAACTGCTCTGACATCTCACACATCTGTGTGTCTCTCCGTCCGATCTGCCCATCGTACCAGAACTGGGTCTCAACCCTCAACAGGCACACACACTCAGAGCCACACACACTCAATGAAAAGTCTTCCTTGTAGAAAAATCTTAAACTCTTTAGCTTTGTCAATACGTCATGCTTATAAAGGTTATTGAATGTAATTGACTCAGACACCCATGGAGGACTCTGTAGGCCTTTAGGATCTCTGACCATACAAGACTGAAGCAGAATAGCCATACTTCCATAATTCAGTAGACTCACATAGAGAATCAAGCCTACTCCTCTCCCTGTTGTGCTTTCTAACAGTGGGGTCAGGCAGGTCGAGTCTACACACACAGGGATTAATGAAAGAATAATAAGACAAAGGGGTGTATGTTGTGTTAGAGGGCTGAGAGAGAGTGAGAGCGACAGCTAGAGAGAAAGAGGAGCAGAGATATGTCACCCTGTCACATTTCTCTCCTCATATTCTACAGGGAATCAAACTACTGTAGAACTATATTTTAATAACATTGAAAGAACTAGCATTCCCATAATCCAAAACATATAATTAAGAAATTAAGAAATATCAGAATGAGCTATTTTAAGCAGTAGTTATATAGGATGAGCCATGTTTAGAATACAGTATATACATATAAAGTGGAAAAAACAGTATGAAAAAATTATTAAATTGATCATGTCTAGTGCAAAGCAATGTCTAAGGTGCAGGGTAGAGTCCTGGTTGGTAGTCGGCTAGTGACAGTGACTAAGGTTCAGAGCAGGGTACTGGGTGGAGGCCGGCTAGTGGTGACTGTTTAACAGTCTGATGGCCTGGAGATAGAAGCTGTTTATCAGTCTCACGGTCACAGCTTTGATGTACGTGTACTGTCTCCTACTTCTAGATGCTAGTGGGGTGAATAGTCCATGGCTCAGGTGGGTGTCTTCTTGGCCAGTAGTCAGGTGACTCCGCTCTTGGGGTCCTTGGAGCCATCAAGGTTTCCATTGCTGGAGCCTGTTAGCTAAACGTGCGTACACACACACACACACACACACACACAGACAGACACACACACGCACAAAAGCACACTGGTCACATGAACTGCCCTGTGGATTGCACTTCCTTGATAGTCCGTTGAAAAAATGCCTTCGTTCCGATTCAATGAGCATGCTGGGATAATTTTGGCCATAAAACTTATCATATTAGATCCCTCTCTCTTTTGCCTGCAGTGTGATTGGGATACTGATAGTGATAATGTCAGTGTTATCTGCAGAGGCATGGTGTATTTGTTAAGTGAGTGCTGAGGGGGTTTGTCTTGATTAGAACAGTGCAGCACTACCACGTTTCCGCTCTCTCTCTGACAGACACCCAAAGTTCAGAGTGGCTATTGACGGTGGATCTTGCAGGCATGGGAAAGAAGATCGTAGTTGGTTTTGGGATATCTGTACTTTACTATTTACATTTTCGCCAAATTTTACTTCACCTAAAAATGGGTCAGCGGTCAAACGACCTCCACTCATCACTGTCAAACACTCCCTGAAACATTTCAGCGAGCAAGCCTTTCTAATCGACCTGGCCCGAGTATCCTGGAAGGATATTGACCTCAGCCCGTCAGTAGAGAATGCCTGGTTATTTTTTTTCAATGCCTTCCTCACAATCTTAATAAATAATCATGCCCCATTCAAGAAATTTAGAACCAGGAACAGATATAGCCATTGGTTCTCTCCAGACCTGACTGCCCTTAACCAACACAAAAACATCCTGTGGCGTTCTGCATTAGCATCGAATAGCCCCCGTGATATGCAACTTTTCAGGGAAGTTAGAAACCAATATACACAGGCAGTTAGAAAAGCCAAGGCTAGCTTTTTCAAGCAGAAATTTGCTTCCTGCAACACAAACTCAAAAAAGATCTGGGACACTGTAAAGTCCATGGAGAATAAGAACACCTCCTCCCAGCTGCCCACTGCCCTGAGGATAGGCAACTCTGTCACCTCCGATAAATCCACTATAATTGAGAATTTCAATAAGCATTTCTCGACGACTGGCCATGCTTTCCACCTGGCTACCCCTACCGCGGTCAACAGCACTGCACCCCCCACAGCTACTCGCCTAAGCCTTCCCCATTTCTCCTTCTCCCAAATCCAGTCAGCTGATGTTCTGAAAGAGCTGCAAAATCTGGACCCCTACAAATCAGCCGGGCTAGACAATCTGGATGTCACGTCCTGACCAGTAAAGGGGTCATTTTGTTATTGTAGTATGGTCAGGACGTGGCAGGGGTGTGTTTGTTTTGTGTTGTTGGGATTTTTGGGTACTGTTCTATGTCATGTATTTCTATGTTTTGTATTTCTAGTTGTTCTATTTCTATGTTCAGGGTTTTGGTTTGGCCTTCAATTGGAGGCAGCTGTTCTTCGTTGCCTCTAATTGGATGCCATATTTAAGTCGTTTTTTTTGTCTTGTGTTTTGTGGGTGGTTGTCTCCTTGTATAGTCATTGTACCATACAGTACTGTCGTTCCTTTTCTTGTTTTGTTTCAGTGTTCACCAGTAAATAAATATAAGTATGGACACTTATCACGTTGCGTATTGTTCCGATGATTTCTCTTCTTCAGATGACGAAGAATATGACACTGGACCCTTACTTTCTAAAATTATCTGCCGAAATTGTTGCAACCCCTATTACAAGCCTGTTCAAACTCTCTTTCGTGTCGTCTGAGATTCCAAAAGATTGGAAAGCAGCTGCTGTCATCCCGCTCTTCAAAGGAGGGGGACACTCTTGACCCAAACTGCTACAGACCTATATCTATCCTACCCTGCCTTTCTAAGGTCTTCGAAAGCCAAGTCAACAAACAGATTACGGACCATTTCGAATCCCACCGCACCTTTTCCGCTATGCAATCTGGTTTCAGAGCTGGTCATGGGTGCACCTCAGCCACGCTCAAAGTCCTAAACCATATCGTAACCGCCATCGATAAGAAACAATACTGTGCTGATGTATTCATTGACCTGGCCAAGGCTTCCGGCTCTGTCAATCACCACATCCTCATCGGCAGACTCAATAGTCTTGGTTTCTCAAATGATTGCCTCGCCTGGTTCACCAACTACACTGCTCAAAAAAATAAATGGAACACTAAAATAACACATCCTAGATCTGAATGAATGAAATAATCTTATTAAATTCTTTTTTCTTTACATAGTTGAATGTGCTGACAACAAAATCACACAAAAATAATCAATCGAAATCCAATTTATCAACCCATGGAGGTCTGGATTTGGAATCACACTCAAAATGTAAGTGGAAAACCACACTACAGGCTTATCCAACTTTGATGTAATGTCCTTAAAACAAGTCAAAATGAGGCTCGGTAGTGTGTGTGGCCTCCACGTGCCTGTATGACCTCCCTACAACGCCTGGGAAGGCTCCTGATGAGGTGGTGGATGGTCTCCTGAGGGATCTGCTCCCAGACCTGGACTAAAGCATCCGCCAACTCATGGACAGTCTGTGGTGCAACGTGGCGTTGGTGGATGGAGCGAGACATGATGTCCCAGATGTGCTCAATTGGATTCAGGTCTGGGGAACGGGCGGGCCAGTCCATAGCATCAATGCCTTCCTCTTGCAGGAACTGCTGACACACTCCAGCCACATGAGGTCTAGCATTGTCTTGCATTAGGAGGAACCCAGGGCCAACCGCACCAGCATATGGTCTCACAAGGGGTCTGAGGATCTCATCTCGGTACCTAATGGCAGTCAGGCTACCTCTGGCGAGCACATGGAGGGCTGTGCGGCCCTCCAAAGAAATGCTACCCCACACCATGACTGACCCACCGCCAAACCGGTCATGCTGAAGGATGTTGCAGGCAGCAGAACGTTCTCCACGGCGTCTCCAGACTCTGTCACGTCTGTCACATGTGCTCAGTGTGAACCTGCTTTCATCTGTGAAGAGCACAGGGCCCCAGTGGCGAATTTGCCAATCTTGGTGTTCTCTGGCAAATGCCAAATGGCCTGCACGGTGTTTGGCTGTAAGCACAACCCCCACCTGTGGACGTCGGGCCCTCATACCACCCTCATGGAGTCTGTTTCTGACCTTTTGAGCACACACATGCACATTAGTGGCCTGCTGGAGGTCATTTTGCAGGGCTCTGGCAGTGCTCCTCCTGCTCCTCCTTGCACAAAGGCGGAGGTAGCGGTCCTGCTGCTGGGTTGTTGCCCTCCTACGGCCTCCTCCACGTCGCCTGATGTACTGGCCTGTCTCCTGGTAGCGCCTCCATGCTCTGGACACTACGCTGACAGACACAGCAAACCTTCTTGCCACAGCTCGCATTGATGTGCCATCCTGGATGCGCTGCACTACCTGAGCCACTTGTGTGGGTTGTAGACTCCGTCTCATGCTACCACTAGAATGAAACCACCGCCAGCATTCAAAAGTGACCAAAACATCAGCCAGGAAGCATAGGAACTGAGAAGTGGTCTGTGGTCACCACCTGCAGAACCACTCCTTTATTGGGGGATGTCTTGCTAATTCCCTATAATTTCCACCTGTTGTCTATTCCATTTGCACAACAGCATGTGAAATTTATTGTCAATCAGTGTTGCTTCCTAAGTGGACAGTTTGATTTCACAGAAGTGTAATTGACTTGGAGTTACATTGTTCCCTTTATTTTTTTGAGCAGTGTACTTCTCTGATAGAGTTCAACGTGTCAAATAGGATGGCCTGTTGTCCGGGCCTCTGGTAGTCTCTATGGGGGTGCCACAGGGTTCAATTCTTGGGCAAACTCTTTTCTCTGTATACATCAATGATGTCGCTTTTGTTGCTGGTGATTCTCTGATACACCTCTACGCAGACGACACCATTCTGTATACTTCTGGCCCTTCTTTGGACACTGTGTTAACAACCCTCAAGACAAGCTTCAATGCCATACAACTCTCCTTCCATGGCCTCCAACTGCTCTTAAATACAAGTAAAACTAAATGCATGCTCTTCAACCGATCGCTGCCCGCACCTGCCCGCCCGTCCAGCATCACTACTCTGGACGGTTCTGACTTAGAATATGTGGACAACTACAAATACCTAGGTGTCTGGTTAGACTGTAAGCTCTCCTTCTAGACTCACATCAAACATCTCCAATCCAAAGTTAAATCTAGAATTGGCTTCCTATTTCGCAACAAAGCATCCTTCACTCATGCTGCCAAACATACCCTCGTAAAACTGACCATCCTACCGATCCTCGACTTCGGCGATGTCGTTTACGAAGTAGCCTCCAACACCCTACTCAATAAACTGGATGCAGTCTATCACAGTGCCATCCGTTTTGTCACCAAAGCCCCATATACTACCCACCACTGCGACCTGTACGCTCTCGTTGGCTGGCCCTCGCTTCATACTCGTCGCCAAACCCACTGGCTCCAGATCATCTACAAGACCCTGCTAGGTAAAGTCCCCCCTTATCTCCGCTCACTCGTCACCATAGCAGCACCCACCTGTAGCACGCGCTCCAGCAGGTATATCTCTCTGGTCACCCCCAAAGCCAATTCCTCCTTTGGCCGTCTCTCCTTCCAGTTCTCTGCTGCCAATGACTGGAACGAACTACAAAAATCTCTGAAACTGGAAACACTTATCTCACTCACTAGCTTTAAGCACCAGCTGTCAGAGCAGCTCACAGATCACTGCACCTGTACGTAGCCCATCTATAATTTAGCCCAAACAACTACCTCTTCCCCTACTGTTTTTATTTATTTATTTATTTTGCTCCTTTGCACCCCATTATTTCTATTTCTCCTTTGCACTTTCTTCTACTACAAATATACCATTCCAGTGTTTTACTTGCTATATTGTATTTACTTTGCCACCATGGCCTTTCTTGCCTTTATCTCACCTCATTTGCTCACATTGTATATAGACTTATTTTTCTACTGTATTATTGACTGTAAGTTTGTTTTACTCCATGTGTAACTCTCTGTTGTTGTATGTGTTGAACTGCTTTGCTTTATCTTGGCCAGGTCGCAATTGTAAATGAGAACTTGTTCTCAACTTGCCTACCTGGTTAAACAAAGGTGAAAAGAAAATTGCTATAGGCCTATTGTTTACGTTTTTGTAGGTGACACTGATATCTTGATAACTTGCAGCTGTTTTAGTCATTTGCTATAGGCCTATTGTTTTCGTTATTGTAGGACACACTTATATCTTGATAACTTGCAGCTGTTTTAGTCATTTGCTAATGGTTTGTTTATGTTATTGTAGGTGACACTGATATCTTGATAATTTTCAGCTGTATTAGTCATTTGCTGGAGGCCTATTGTTTACGTTTTTGTAGGTGACACTGATATCTTGATAATTTGCAGCTGTTTTAGTCTATCTACCTTTTTAGGGATCAGCTCAAATTAGATTGAGCAATAACAGCCGCACTCCTGGTATTCTTCAATTGAACCTGTTTTTGACAGTGTGGAGCACAATTTCCCTGAGGATTTTAGGAGGTAGGAACTCCTTCAAACTTGTATTCTATAGGCTGGGATCCTCACTGCAGCTGTTGCAAGAGTAAATTTTTTACTGTCTGTTCATGTGTCGCAAACACAATGATTGATAGGCAGCTTAAACTTCTTAAATACATCAATTTTTGTGTTAAAATACACATATACTTTTGTGAACAGCCATCAACCACAATCCTTAAGGCAAATAGCTAAATGAGAGATCAGCAGTGTGATTCACATCAATGTGCAATTGTCACGTCCTGACCAGTAAAAGAGGTTATTTGTTATTGTAGTTTGGTCAGGACGTGGCAGGGGTGTGTTTGTTTTGTGTTGTCGGGGTTTTTGGGTTGTGTTCTATTTTCTAGTTTTTCTATTTCTATGTCTAGTTTATTGTTTTGACCTTCAATTGGAGGCAGCTGTTCCTCGTTGCCTCTAATTGAAGGTCCTATTTAGTAGGGGTGTTTTTTCTATGGGATTTGTGGGTAGTTGTTCCTTGTTTAGCTGTGTGCCTGACAGGACTGGTTTTTGTTCAGTGTTCTTTTGTTTAATAAAGAAGAAAATGAGCATTCACATTCCCGCTGCATTTTGGTCCAATTCATATGATGCCCGTGACAGCTATGTAGATATCAATATTAACCCTTGTGTGGTGTTCAGGTCTGTGGGACCCATTTTCCATTTTTACAACAAAAAAAATGATACCGTAAATTATTTTTTCAACCTGAGACTCATTGGCCTTGGCTAATTTTCTGTGAAGAACATATAAAATAAAACAGTTTGATTGACTGCACACTTTGCACCCCCTAAACATTTATATTACATACAGTATGTGGTGTTTGGGTCCACTGGCCCGAGGGTAATAAAAGTGTGGAAAAGTGTGTATGTAGGCAAAAACAAGTAAAAATGAAACAAAAAGGTTTGCTGTGTGCCTTCACTCTGTCTTCCTCCTCCCTGGGCCTGCTGTGTCAACATAGCATTAAGAACTGTTCTGTCTCCCTGCCTCACGCTTTTCTCACACTCTTTACAATTTGTAGTGTGTTAAACTACACAATGTCTTGCGGGAACCTGCACAATGTTATTACAATTCATTATTTCGATACATTATTTTGATAAATTGTAAAAAGAAAATCAGTATTTTCCCACACTCTACCCCAGCCAGGTGTAAAGTGGGGGAGGGACACAACAAATAAATGGCGTTGCATGTGTGGCTCCTTACCACAATCAATCAGTATGGCAAACATAATCTCTGCTCAGAGGGCCTTAGAAATAATTTTTACAGAGAGAGAAGCTAGTGTGGAAGGAGCGTCTTCCACTTTGAAAGATTAAGAATTTTCCGAACATGAGGATCATGTCTCTGTCAATGCAGGGTTTGACAGTGAATTGGAAGAAGAGGATGAGATTGACCCTCAGCCAGCCCCAGGACCAGCCTGTCAGCAGCCAGCCCCAGTACCAGCCCGTCAGCAACCAGCTCATCAGCAGCCTGCAGGAGGACAAATATGGATGTCAAAAAATTGTGAAATTCGATGGTCTTCTTGCCCAAGGAATGTGTTAAAACAAATATTTAACCTTTATTTAACTCCGCAAGTCAGTTAAGAACAAATTCTTACTTACAATGAAGGCCTACCCCGGTCAAACCCAGACGACGCTGGGCCAATGGTGCACCATGTTGTGGAACATCTCATCAAAGGGAAGAGAGACAGCAGATTCTTTCAAACAACACTTTATTATAAGATTTAAAAAAATTGAGAATCAACTGTCCACTCAACAGTGCATAGTTGAAAAGCTCAACGAACAGTGCCGGTTCAAAGCTTTTATAGAGAAGCACATCATTTTTGCATACATGGCAGTCAGCAGATAGTTTGTAAAAGGTAGTTAGTTCTCTTTGCAGACTTAAGATAGCACAAGGTTGATAGCCGAGGCCTCAACCGTCTAACTGCATTCACAACAGCAAAACACTATAATGTGCTCCTTTCTGCAAGTTTCCATACATGGGGCTTTCTTTAGATAGTAAACCCACGGGATGCCACATGCTAAGGCCACACCCAAGCGGACTTTAGCTATAGGCCGAGTCTTATGACTAAGTCCCACAAAGACAAATTTGTATCAGGTTAGAAAATCACTAGCATATAACAAGAGACAATTCTTTAAACAGTAAAACATGACTAATTCTGTCATTTTCCACAATAGCCACCCTATTGGACTCCCAATCACGGCCGGATGTGAAACAGCCTGGATTTGAACCAGTAACTGTAGTGACGCCTATTGCACTGAGATGGAGTACTTTAGACCACTGCGCCACTCGGGAGCCCACCCTGCACGGCTGCCAACCCTGCATGGCTGCCAATGTGATAAGTATGCAACCAGAGCCGACTGTTCATTCCAGACACCATCCAGAAAATCATTCTGGACTGCACTATTTTGGAGGGAAGGCGTGTGTCTGGAGAGAGATGGAAGGAGATGGACCAAACTCATTTACATGCATACTTTGGGATTCTAATCCTTGCTGGTGTTTTCAGGTCCATTGGGGAATCCACAGAATACTTGTGGGATGCAGAAACTGGCAGATACATTGTTGCACAGAAAAGTTCTCTGGAAACTTCCACATTATTTCCAGGATTATCCGCTTCAATAACCGAGACACCAGGGCCAGCTCGGCGGCAGAGAGACAAGCTAGCTGAAAATCAGGTCAGTGTGGGACAGGTGGGTGGACCGCCTTCCCCTCTTTTAGAGCCCTGGGTCCAATGTTACTGTTGATGAGCAGCTTACGCCATTTAGGGGCCGCTGCCACTTCAGGTAGTACATACCATCTAAACCAGCAAAATATGGAATCAAGATCTGGGCTGCCTGTGATGCTGCATCATCATATTTTTAAACCGTTATTTAACTAAGCAGGTCAGTTAAGAACAAATTCTTATTTACAATGACAGCCTACACCAGCCAAAACTAGGGGATCCAATGCATGGAACTCGCAAGTGTATATGGGGATGCCACATGGAGGAACCCCTGAGAAGAACCAAGAGATGCAGGTTGTTCTGGATGTGACACAGGGACTCCGTGGCCACAACATCACTTGCAATAACTTTTTTACTTCGCACAAGCTGGGACAGGAGCTCCTCAAGAGAAAGCTGATGATGGTAGCATAAGTATGAAAAAAACTAACCAGAGCTCCCACCTCAGCTGTTGAATACATGGAAAAGGCCTATCAATTCCTCGAAGTTTGTGTTCACGGCCGACACGTCCCTAGAGTCATACGTTCCAAAGAAAGGGAAAAATGTGGTACTCATGAGTAGGCTGCATAAGGATGGGAGAATCTAGTATGTGTGTATTTATATGCTGTGTGTAAACCCATGTCAGCATCTCTCAGCATCAGTTAGACAAGCGGTAAAACTCACAGTTAAACCAAACAATACTTTGATATCTTGTCTCAAAAATATAAATATAAATGTTAATAATGCAAACTCATAAAATCCATTTTTCAGTTTATATCCTTTACAAAACATAAAAACGTCTGCAGTTTTTGTGGCCAGGGACATCAAAAACTAGAAATAATAATGTATTGCAATGAAACAAAAGGAGGGGTGGACAATTTAGACAAGCTGGTGACTGGCTACAGCTGCAAAAGAAGAACCCTACGCTGGCCACTTGTGATATTCTTCAAAATCTTGGACATCTCGGCATACACCACATCTGTCATCTGGATGGCGTTTAACACAGATTGGAACAGAGGGAAGCTCAACAGGAGACAGCTCTTTCTCGAGGAGCTGGGCAAGGCATAGGTAAGACCTCAATTCCAGAGGATGCAACATATCCTAAGGACCCCAGCTTCTGCAACAATCATGAGGATTCAGGAGGAGGATGCTGGTGCCTCAACCCACAGAACCAACAACTCCAATACCGGAAGTAAGTGTTAGTGATGTAGTTGCATGTGTGTGTCTGACTCT
This sequence comes from Salmo salar, assembly GCF_965601325.2. Classification (NCBI taxonomy): domain Eukaryota; kingdom Metazoa; phylum Chordata; class Actinopteri; order Salmoniformes; family Salmonidae; genus Salmo; species Salmo salar. The sequence continues at coordinate 49,963,485 of NC_138293.1, forward strand.
CCTACCTTGGCCTGCTGTAACTATATATGTGAGTGAGTGAGATGTTAGTAAAATTCATGACTAAGTGTTTTCATCATTCTAGATTGAAGCCGGTAGCAACAAGAAGAAGCGCTGTGATGTGTGTGGACCCAAGAAGGACAGGAAGACAGTACACATGCATCAAGTGCAAGAAAAACATTTTCAACACACACAGTAAAACTCTGTCCCTCATGTGGTGTGCAGACCAACCTTAATTTGTGTTCAATAGGGCTAATTTACAATTTCCATTAAATACTGTATGTAAAATGTATGCAGTCTATATAGCTTTTTTAACGTTATACTTTTATTAACTATGCAAGTGAGTTAAGAACAAATTCTTATTTACAATGACAGCCTACCCCAGATAATGCTGGGCCAATTGTGCGCCGCCCTATCGGACTCCCAATCACGGCCAGATGTGATACAGCCTGGATTTGAACCAGGTTACTGTAGTGAACCAGGTTACTTGCACTGAGATGCAGTGCCTTAGACTGCTGTGCCACTAGGGAGCCCCACTAAACCTAAAATAACTTTTCCCCCTTCTGGGGACTGGCTAAATGTCCCCACTTGTCAGAATTTTCCTTGTTTTACTATCCTTGTGAAGACTTCTGGTCCCCACAAGGATAGTTAAACCAAACACACACACACATACACACTAGTAGATAGCATAGACTCAATATACAGATATAGCACACCTATGATGAAATCACAGATAGGATACATTGAGGAGGGGTTGTCTGTAGCATGTATTCTGCAACTACCTGCAGCGAGGGTTAACCTCTTGACGGTCGCCTAGGATAGGGGGCGCCACAGCGCATTTTGAAAGAAATTCATGCCCATTTTAAACGGCCTACTACTCAAACTCAGAAGCTAGGATATGCATATAATTAATACTTGTGGATAGAAAACACCCTAAAGTTTCTAAAACTGTTTGAATGGTGTCTGTGAGTATAACAGAACTCATATGGCAGTCAAAACCCCCGAGACAGTTCGAAACAGGAAGTGGAATTCTGAATTGCGGACTCAACTTCATCACGTTGCCTATTAATCACACCGTGAGCTATGGTTCATTGAGCACTTCCGATTGCTTCCACTAGATGTCCCCAGTCTTTACAAAGTGATTTGAGTCTCCTACTGTGAAAACTGACAGAATGACACGCTGTGGAACGTGGTCACACTGAGAGGGCCATCACCATTATGACGCCGGCGCCCCTGGCTACCCTCCCCTTTCGAAACGTTTATAAAGACAATGCAATCGTCCCCCTTGAATCTTATTGGAGCTCTGGTTGAAAAAGGCCCTAAAGATTTATGTTATACAACGTTTGACATGTTTGAACGAACCTAAATAAGAAAAAAATGCATTTTGTTGAAAGAATAGTCCCGCGGCCACGGAGCTTTTGGTGCAGCCTTCAGAACGCGCTAACAACAACAAGCTAATGGAACATAAAGGATGAACTTTTTCGAACAAAAATACATTTGTTGTGGACCTGGGATTCCTGGAAGTGCCTAAGGATGAAGATAATCAAAGGTAAGGGATTATTGACAATAGTATACAAGATATATTGTTCTGAGTATCGCATCCCCTTTTATCGCAAAGTGTGATTACCCAGTAAAGTTATTTTTAAATCTGGCATTACAGGTGCTTTCAAGAGATATTCATCTATAAATCTTAGAATGACAATATTACATTTTAAAAATGTTTTCGAATAGTAATTTAGTAAATTGTAGCGCTGTTTCATCGGATGCATTTGAGGGAAAATAGTTAGTCAACGTTACGCACCGATGTAAAATGCTGTTTTTATATATAAATATGAACTTTATCGAACAAAAGAATGCATGTATTGTGTAACATGATGTCCTAGGTGTGTCATCTGATGAAGATTGTCAAGGGTTAGTGCTGCATTTAGCTGTTTTTTGGTTATTTGTGATGCATGTGGTTGGTCGGAAAATGGCTATGTGGCTACTTTTACGATATACTCCTCTAACATAATCTAATGTTTTGCTTTTGCTGTAAAGCCTTTTTGAAATCGGACAACGTGGTTCGATTCAGGAGAGCTGTATCTATAAAATGATATAATATGAAGAAAAAAAATTATTACATTTTGTTATGTTAATGGCGATAGGATTTTTCGCTGGATGTCCATCCTGAGCCCGCACAGGGGTTAACTTGACGGGAATGGATTGGACTGAGATGGGCTGGATTTATATTTTCAGGGTTTCTGTCGATATTTGTTTTGATTTCTCTGAATTTCACAGGTATCTTCTATTTGAGATCCCATCTACGGGCTTAGGGAGATTTCTCATTGTCAGATTCCCCCTGGCCTCCCAAGCCACAGCCACAGCCTGAGCCACAGCCCCAGCCCCAAGGGAGGAAGTCGTGGGCCACTAGAGTGATCAGAGGCTAATCGGATATAGCACAGAAAAAAATTGTTTAAAATCAATTATCAAAACTTTTTTTCTGAGGAAGTCCCCTCCCCTCTTTCTGCCGATCTTCTCTTAGCCCCTGTAGAGGGTCCGTGGGGATAAATTAAGGGGAACACGGCCAACACGGAGGGCCCTGGGGGGTGCTACAATTTAACAGTGAGGAGTGATGTTCCTACTAAGATTGATCTGAGCTCACAGGCTCTAACATCTCCAGGGCTCAGATAGATATAGCTGTATTTGTATGGTAGAGAATGACTCAACGTGATCATACAAAGAGTAAAAAGAAAAGTTTTCCATAGTACCCTTTCCTCCTCCCATCTCTCTATACCTGCTGTCAGAAGTCACTGGGGTTCAATATCAAAGGTTAACACACACTATGTGTTTGTTTCACTGATTGTGTGGTGTTTTTTCATAGATATATTACTCTCCTCAATAACTATTTACAAAAACTAACAAACAAAGTCACATTAAGCTGGGCACAAACACTCTCTTTATCAGCCCTCAACTCTCTTTTTCTATCGCTCTTTCACAGCTCCTTTATTTTTCTTCAGAAGTACAGCATCAATTATAAGTTACATTAAAAAGGCATTTGCTGCTGAGCCTGAGCTGTGTGTTCTCCAGTCCCAACCTGCCTGCCCACACCTTATTCTTTTCCACTGGAACTTGTCGATAGAGAAGCGCTTACTAGAACACTGGCCTGGCAATGCTCACAGATATTTCTTATAGAAATAGAACAGGGTACAACATATTTGTGTGTGTGTGTGTGTCTGTCGGTCCGTCCGTCCGTATGCCATCAGTCCATATGCCGTCCGTCCGTCAGTCCGTTAGGGATACGTTTCTTGAGTTCAGCCTTGCCTTTGACACAGTTACATTTCCACAAAAACAGGAAGCTAAAATGGTCATTCTGCTCTTCTGCCCTAGAGGCTGGTAGTTAATTTGACCCTGGCTGTGTGTTTGTGTGTGTTCGTGAGTGCGTATATGTGTGTGTGTTTAAGGTTAATTACTGAAGGACATGGCTTATGTCAAGTGTTTGTCCTGTTCTGTGACCCGGTGAACAGGCTCTCTCCCTATTTCTTCTTCTCTCCCGCTCCTCCATCTACTCCTCACTCTCTCCCTATATCTCTCTCTCCCGCTCATCCCATCTCCCCCTCCCTCTCTCCCCTCCTACCTCTCTCCACCCTCTCTCCCTCTCTCTCTCTGCCAGTAGTTGTTTGACAGGGGAAGTGGGCATTAAAGCCGTGTCCCTCTGCACAAGTGTGTTAAATCTGACACTGTTTTCATTGCAGAGTGCCTCAGAAAAACTCTCCCTCCCTTCCTCCCTATTTCTCTTTCCACTCCCTCACTTTTCATCTCCTCCCCTCCTTCTTCTTCCTTCCCCTGTTTTCTTTTGCTCCCTTGACCCATGTCGTGACTTGACTTTAACATTAATCTGAGGACTGTTTTTTATCGAATCAACTAACTATGTTTAACCTGTCTGGGCTAGGGGGCAGTATTTTCACGGCCGGACGAAAAATTTACCCAATTTAAAACAGGTTACTACTCTGGCCCAGAAACTAGAATATGCATAGTATTAGTAGATTTGGATAGAAAACACTCGGAAGTTTCTAAAACTGTTTGAATGGTGTCTGTGAGTATAACAGAACACATGTGGCAGGCAACAACCTGAGAAAAATCCAAGCAGGAAGTGAAAAGTCTGAGAATTGTAGTTCTTCTTTTGATTCTCTATCGAAGCTCCAGTGTCTGTGGGGTGACGTTGCACTTCCTAAGGCTTCCATTGGCTGTCTAAAGCCTTCAGAAAGTGGTTTGAGCATTTTCCTGTCACTGGGCAGATAATAGGAGCTCAATTACTGAGTGGTCTGCTTGGCAACAAAGGGATTGGATATGCTCGGTCCCACGAGCACGCCCCTCCTTTTTCTTCTTGAATGAATATGCTATTGTCCGGTTGGAATATTATCGCAATTGTACGTTAAAAATACAATAAAGATTGATTTTAAACAGCGTTTGACATGCTTCTAAGTACGGTAATGGAACATTTTGACTTTTCGTCTGTCGTTCCGCGTTCATGCGTTACCCTTTTAGATAGTGACCTGAACGCATGAACAAAACGGAGGTATTTGGACATAAATATGGATTATTTGGAACAAAGACAACATTTCTTGTGGAAGTAGCAGTCCTGGGAGTGCATTCTCACAAAGATCAGCAAAGGTAATACAATATTTCTAATACTAATTCTGAGTTTAGGTTGCCCCGAATTTGGCGGGTGTCTGACTAGCTCGCCATGATGGCTGAGCTATGTACTCAGAATATTGAAAAATGTGCTTTCTCTGTAAAGCTATTTTAAAATCTGACACAGCGGTTGCATAAAGGAGTAGTCCATCTATAATTCTTAAAATAATTGTTATGTATTTGTCAACGTTTATGATGAGTATTTTTGTAAATTGATTTGCACATTCACCGGACGTTTTGGTGGGAATACATTTTCTGAATATCACGCGCCAATGTAAAATGCTGTTTTTGGATATAAATATGAACTTTATCGAACAAAACGTACATGTATTGTGTAACATAATGTCCTAGGAGTGTCATCTGATGAAGATCATCAAAGGTTAGTGCTTCATTTCGCTGTGTTTTGGGTTTTATTGACACATGTCCTTGCTTTGAAAATGGCTGTGTGATTATTTTTGGCAGGGTACTCTCCTGACATAATCTAATGTTTTGCTTTCGCTGTAAAGCCTTTTTGAAATCGGACAATGTGGTTAGATTAACGAGAGTCTTGTCTTTAAAATGGTGTAAAATAGTAATATGTTTGAGAAATGAAGTTATAGCATTTTTTAGGTATTTGTATTTCGCGCCACGCGATTCCAGGGAAGTTAATTGCACACCTAATGTGACCAATTTGGATTCTCGTGGACAGAAATGGCACCCTCTCTAGATGCCAACATATAGCTTCTCTTTCCCTCAGTTGCTTTTCAGATTCTACAACCTGAAGTCTCTTTCTCTCTCTCATCTGCTATTGTCATTAAAAAAGTATGCGTTTGTCTGATTAAGTTACATTGTAGTTAAAGATTATGATAAAATCTCAAATTAGAAGAGTGAGAGGGAGAACGAATTGGCAAGGACACTGAAACAGTCTGCAGCACCTGGCCTCACCCTACTAGAATGTGAAGTCGAATGTCTACTGTTTGCTGATGATCTGGTGCTTCTGTCCCCAACCTAGGAGGGACTACAGCAGCACCTAGATCATCTGCACAGATTCTGTCAGAAACAAACAATGACATTAAATCTCAGTTAGACAAAAATAATGGTGTTCCAAAAAAAGTCCAGTTGCCAGGACCACAAATACAAATTCCATCTAGACACCGTTGCCCTAGAGCACACAAAACAACGATACATACTTGGGCCTAAACATCAGCGTAACAGGTAACTTCCACAAAGCTGTGAACAATCTGAGAAACAAGACAAGAAGGGCCTTCTATGCCATCAAAAGGAACATAAAAATGGACATACCAATTAGGATCTGGCTAAAAATACTTGAATCAGTTATAGAAATCATTGCCCTTTATGGCTGTGAAGTCTGTACAATGTAAAACACCAAATAATGCATGCAAAGTCCAGAAGAGATGTTAAATTCTACAACTACCTAAAAGGAAGTGATTCCCAAACCTTCCATAACAAAGCCATCACTTACAGAAAGATTAACCTGGAGAAGAGCCCCCTAAGCAAGCTGCTCTGTTCACAAACACCAACAGACCCCACAGAGCCCCAGGACAGCAACACAACCCAACCAAATCATGAGAAAACAAAAAGATAATTATTTGACACTTTGGAAATAATGTATTTATTTGGCCCTAAACAGAGAGTACACAGTGGCAGAATACCTGACCACTGTGACTGACCCAAAATTAAGGAAAGCTTTGACTGTGTACAGACTCAGTGAGCATAGTCTTGCTATTGAGAAAGGCCGCCTTAGGCAGATCTGGCTTTCAAATGAAAACAGGCTATGTGCACACTGCCCACAAAATAAGGTGGAAAATGAGTTGCACTTCCTAACCTCCTGCCAAATGTATAACCATATTAGAGATACATATTTCCCTCAGATTACACAGACCCACTTTTGTTTATTATCTATTTCACTTGCTTTGGCAATGTAAACATATGTTTCCCAGAGAGAGAGATGTCTTTCTTTCTGTGGGGGGGAAAAAATACAAAAAATACAAAAATCATGTGTTCACAGACTGGCACAGTGCCCGAGTGTCTGGCCTCATAGAAAAAGGCAGACAAACACACAACCTGCAGTTCAACCAGAGATAGACACGATAACCCCAAACTTTGACTCTGGGATGTGCAGTGTTGACCTCTCCTCTCTTGTTGGTTGAGACTGGACTGTAAGACTCGCTGATGCTAGTTGTGCATCTTAACATCAACATCAATTTGAAGAATTAGACTAAACTAAGGACTAAACTTATAAGTTAGCTTTGTGAACCAATTGAGTAAAGGAAGAGGATTGAATACCACCCCTCCGCCACCACTCTGTTCACAACGTTGACATCAGAAAACCGCTCGCACACACGACACAATACACCTGATCTGCGGCTGTGAGGCTGGTTGGACGTACTGCCAAATTCTCTAAAACAACATTGAAGGCAGCTTCTGGTAGAGAAATGAACATTCAATAGCTCTGGTGGACATTCCTGCAGTCAGAATACCAATTGCACGCTCCCTCAACACTTGTGTTGTTTGACAAAACTGCACATTTTAGAGTGGTATTTTCTTGTCCCCACCACAAGGTGCACCTGTGTAATGATCATGCTGTTTAATCAGCTTCTTGATATGCCACACCTGTCAGGTGTATGGATTATCTTGACAAAGGATAAATGGTCATTAACAGGGATGTAAACATATTGGTGCACACATTTGAGAGAAATAATATTTTTGTGCGTATAGAACATTTCAGTGATCTTTGATTTCAGCTCATGAAACATGGGACCAACACTACATGTTGCATTTATATTTTTGTTTAGTGTAGGCCTATAGTGAATACTTGTTTATGATGCTCTGTGTGTTTGTGGTAGCAGAGGTCTCTATTCATTTGCATCCTGATGATATTATAAAAGCTCCTCTCTCCAAAGACCTGTCTGTCTTGTTTGCATTTCCACACCATGCAAATGGCTGTTAATTGTCATAGTGGATGTTAGCCATGGGGAAGCGGTCTCTCTCTGTTGTGTGCTAAAACTTGCATGTGTGATGGGTGAGTTTTTAACAGACTGCTTGCATTACTATTCTAACTTAAAGTTGGGACCTAACTGTTGTTATCTGTCTGTGGCTCCCTGAACATCCAGTCTGGTTAAACCGACAGCTGGTCAAACAAGAGGATAACAGTACTCCTTACTAATAAGCAGGGATGACGCTAGGCTAGGCCTACAGCATTCTTACTCTCCAATCCCCACTGCCAAGCATATGCACTCACGCACAATCCTTCTTCATTTCAAATCATCATCTAACAGCCAATGGCTGTTAACCCGTAGCACACGCTCCAGCAGGTATATTTCACTGGTCACACCCAAAGCAAGTTCCTCCTTTGGCTGCCTTTCCTTCCAGTTCTCTGCGGCCAATGACTGGAACGAACTGCAAAAATCACTGAAGCTGGAGACTCATTTCTCCGTCACTAGCTTTAAGCACCAGCTGTCAGAGCAGCTCACAGATCACTGCACCTGTACATAGCCCATCTGTAAATAGCCCATCCAACTACCTCATCCCCATACTGTTATTTATTTTATTTATTTTGCTCCTTTGCACCCCAGTATCTCTACTTGCACACTCATCTTCTGCACATCTACCACTCCAGTGTTTAATTGCTATATTTTAATTATTTCGCCACTATGGCCTATTTATTGCCTTACCTCCTTTATCCTACCTCATTTGCACACACTGTATATCGACTTTTCCAATTGTTTTTTCCATGTGTAACTCTGTGTTGTTGTTTGTGTCGCACTGCTTTGCCTTATCTTGGCCAGGTCACAGTTGTAAATGAGAACTTGTTCTCAACTAGCCTACCTGGTTAAATAAAAGTGAAATAAAAAAATAAAATTATATTATCTGGAATCCCTTGCACTTACATCCATAACTGCTGTGTGTATTAATCACAGGAAATCTGTTTATCACGTTTATATTAATTAAGCCATCTGCTGCGTATGGGGTGAGACTGGGGATAAGAGGGTGTGTGTGTGGGGGGGGGGGGGGGGGTTATAGGTTGGGGATAGAGTGAGCCTTAGGGTTATTTGTTTATCAAGCTTCAGTGTTTATTTGTGTGGATGTTTGTCTGGAGTACATTTTCAAATGGTTAGAGAGAGAAAGAGTGACAGAGAGGGGAGGGTGGGTGGAAGAGAGTTTCCCATGCGTTCAGATCAGGGTGAATATATTGTGACTCTTCCATCAATCACTAAAATGTTATTTAAATCCTGGATGGATTCTTCATTGATTAACTCCCTTGATTCCTACGTGAAGTTGACTCATGTTACACAGACAAAGGTGAACCTCAGGACAACCCTCCATGAGATTCTACCTGGCATCACGTGTTATTATTGCCAAGTGTTCTAATCCCTGTCGTAAGAGCTACGTGGGCATGTTGTTGATTTCTCTTTTTTTCTCTTCTGATTGCACTCCCATTTGTCAAAGCTGTCTGTTAGCCCTTGCACACACACACACACACACACACACACACACACACACACACACACACACACACACACACACACACAGATGCACGGACACACACACACAAAAACACAGGGATGTTCCCTAAATGTTGGAAGGGGGGCCCTGAGTGAAAAAGTTTGGGAATCCCCGTACTAGTGTACCAACAGTCATCATCAAGTGCTAGCCCTAGAATATGGAACATAAATCGACATTTGGAGTTCAAAACAGAATAATTTGCACTGAGCAATATTTTTTTAAAAGGAAACAATGTTATGTTTTGGAGAGGGAGAGGGGAAGAGGGGAGGGGGAGAGAGAGGGGGAGTGAGAGAGGGAGAGAGACCGAGCCCTGTACAGTACATAGACTAGCATCCCAGATACAGTATACCCATCTCTTCCCTGTATCTTTTGCCACCCCCTCTATTCTTTCTCATCCTTCCTTCATCTTTTCAACTTCAAGGCAGTGAAAACATGTCAGTGTGTCTGGGGGCGTAACCTTAGGCGGGCGACATTTCACTCACACAAACAAACACAGACGCACGCGCACAAAGACAGACAGAGACACACACACTGAATGACAGGTGATTGGGGGAACCTGCCAAACATTCTATTCTCCTCCTTCATCTCTCTCATCTCAACACTGATCTCGTTATTTTATTTTTTCCCGATCTTGTATTTTGCATCAAGCAATGAAGCAGCCACCCACACTGTGCTCTGGCTCAGTCAGTTGAACTGTTGCTTGGCCTCACCAGAGATGGCTGACAGCTGCCCAAATAATATTCCCTACCAATGAAGCAGCCACCCACGCTGTGCTCTGGCTCAGTCAGTTGAACTGTTGCTTGGCCTCACCAGAGAGGGCTGACAGCTGCCCAAATAATATTCCCTCTTCTCTCTCGCCTGATGGGCCAATGCTGGAATGGTGGAGGGGGAGGGGATGAGGACAATCCCCCTATTTTGACTCTCAAATTAATATTGGGAATGGAGGAAGATGAGGGGGAGGGTTCCAAAAGGCTTTTTCGTCTGTCCCCGTAGGAGAACCCTTTTTGTTTCCAGTTAGAACTCTTTTGGGTTCCATGTAGAGCCCTCTGTGTAAAGGGTTCTACATGAAATTGAAAATGGTTCTACCTGGAACCAAAAGGGTTCTTCAAAGGGTTATCCTATGGGGACAGACGAAGACCCCTTTTAGGTTCTAGATAGCACATGTTTTTCTAAGAGTGTAGGAGTTTCAATCACATTGTGGTTTGTGTGTATATAAGAGAGCAGTGATGTGTTGCACATGACCTTGGGTACCCTTTTCAGTAGATAAAGCGAGATAAAGCATACAAATGAATGGCCTTTTCCACAAGACTCAAATGCAGAATTATTAAATGTTAGGTTTTTACCTTCAGAGGAGTGGAAAAGTTTAACAACATAATTTCATTGTTTTTACCAGCCACATTGTGAAATGACAGAGACTCTATGGTCTGACCTCAATGTTCTCTCTATGTTCTGTTAGCACTGTTGTTATGTTTCCAAGCAATGACTGACATAGAAGCTTGACAGACTGAAATGTTTGATTGGGCAAGAGGAAGTCAATCACAGTCTGTTTTTCAGAGGAAACTAGTGACACATCAGATCACTGAGAAACAAGGGAAGAGGATGAGAAGAAGAAGGATGATAATGAAAAAGAAGATGCAATAAGGAGGAAAGAAAGAGGAAGGAGAAGAAGAGGACACAGTTGATATCAAGGTGAGAGCTGTGTGTTGAGATAATAGCTGTATTTAAATAGGCAAGGCGTTTTGGTCTCCTGATTGGCTGTCCTGCCCTTTACCCCTGACCCTGACACCTCGGCCACAGATCGGCAGGGCTCTACAGCTCACGCTCAGAAATAGATCTGCCACATTTCACAGGCCTGCATTGCTGTCCTCTCCCAAGGCCTTCCCAGACAACAGCCTCTCTGTCTGGCTGTGTTTGCTCAGGAGAGGGCCTGGCTACCCCACTGCCCACACACCAGCCCCACCCTCAATCGTCTCTATCACTCTATTTCCTCTCTATCTGTATCTCTCTGTCTCTCGCTCTCTTTCTCTCTCCATCACTCTATTTCTAGAATTGATTTTATTGAAAGCTTATAGCGCTTAACATAAAACGTCATGGGCTGATTTCACAGATACAAAATAAGCCTACTCCTGGACAAAAATAAGGAATCTCCATTGAAAATGCTTAATCTGGGTCCATGAAATGTACAGACAAGATGATCCTTTCTCTATCACACTGCTCCTGTCTCTTCTGCATCTTTATCATTTCTTCAGTTCTCCACCTCCTTTTTTTGCTGTTGTTCCTATCTTGAATCAATATTTATTTATGTTCCCTCCACTTGTTCCCCCACTCCCTCTCTTCCTTTACTCATCCACTGTCCTGTGAGATCAATTTACCTGAATGAGGTTGGATGTGAAACCAAGACACATTCTCACACTAGTCACTATTCACCATTTTTATTTATCACACATGTTGCACTCCCTACTCTTTCAGACATTATCTCCATCCATTATTTTTCTCACCCTCTCATGTCTTATTTCTTGTTAATCTCTGACTCTTCATCTTGTTGAGTGCTGTAAGGCTCCTACTCTCTTCCAAACTCAATTCAAATTGAACCTCCGGAGACTCAACTAACTTATGAAAGAGAGAGTTTATTTTCCTTTTAATATCTATTTTCCAATCAGGCTCCTCTAACCATTTAATCTAGTTCCTCTCTTTCCCAGTCCATCAATCTTCCAGCATTTTCTCCCAATCGCTCCTCCAGCTCTCTTGTCTCCTGTACCCCCCCCCCCCCCCCCCCCCCCCCAGGATTTCAAAGCCATTTAAAACCAGGGAGGGAACCAGAACGGTTTAAGGATAATATTATGAGTCAACTTCACCATTTCATAACCCCAGACACAGGTGATATTACTGCCCTAAACAGAATACACTGTGGTGTAATCCACATCACTCCAAATATACTAAATCACACAGCAGCGCCTCATCAACCTCAGGAGGCTGAAGAAATCTGGCTTGTCACCAAAAACACTCACAAACTTTTACAGATGCACAATCGAGAGCATCCTGTCGGGCTGTATCACCGCCTGGTACGGCAGCTGCTCCGCCCATAACCGGAAGGCTCTCCAGAGGGTAGTGAGGTCTGCACAACGCATCACCGGGTGCGAACTACTTGCCCTCCAGGACACCTACACCACCCGGTGTCACAGGAAGGTCAAAAAGATCATCAAGGACAGAAACCACCCGAGCCACTGCCTGTTCACCCCGCTAACATCCAGAAGGCGAGGTCAGTACAGGTGCATCAAAGCTGGAACCGAGAGACTGAAAAACAGCTTCTATCTCAAGGCCATTAGACTGTTAAACAGCCATCACTAACATTGAGTGGCTGCTGCCAACATACTGACTCAACTCAAGCCACCTTAATAATGGGAAAATTGATGTAATCAATTTATCACTTGCCACTTTATATTATTTATATTAGATAATGTTTACATAACCTACATTATTCATCTCATATGTATATACTGAACGCTATACCGTCAACTGCATCTTGCCATCTTGATGTATTAGATGTATCACTAGCCACTTTAAACAATGCCACTTTAAATAATGTTTTCATACCCTACATTACTCATCTCATGTGTATATACTGTACTCCATACCATCTATTACATCTTGCCTACGCCGTTCGGCCATCACTCATTTATATATTTTTATGTACATATTCGTATTCATTCCTTTACACTTGTGTGTACAAGGTAGTTGTTGTGGAATTGGTAGATTACTTGTTAGATATTACTGCATGGTCGGAACTAGAAGCACAAGCATTTCGCTACACTTGCATTAACACCTGCTAACCATGTGTATGTGACAAATACATTTGATTTGATTTGAAATTAAACCAAGCTGCAGATGGTTCTATCCAGTATAAATAAAGCAACTTGGAATTTAGGCATGACCTAGGTCAAAACCTGGGTCTGTATTTGATGGGGTAACCCAGGTCAGGTGGCCTGGTCTGGGGCTAAGCAGCAGCCTAAGCCTATATTGTATTTGCTCCAATCCTGGGACTTCCAAACCTAACCACTACAGGGCAGAGTAGATCATGTAGCAGTTATTGGACTCTTTCTCCCACTCTCGTTTGCTCTCTCCGCTCCATATCCATATAACACTGTGATGTATCGACCGACAAACCTCGCCTTTCTTTTAATCAGTAATTGGTCATTTAAAAATTATTATTTTTAATGGTCTAAATGAGATGTGGCTTTTAAATGAGGTAGAATGTTTTTGTTTTGATTAGGGCCAGGCTGTGTAAACACCAACATCATTACAAGTTAATGGTTACTAAGTGACTGGCCCACTGAATTATGTGCATTTGGGAAAGGGAAAGGGCGATACCTAGTCTGTTGTACAACTGAATGCATTCAACTGAAATGTGTCTTCCCCATTAAACCCAACCCCTCTTTGAAGGGATGCTAAATTAGTTGTGTAAAAAGTATTTAGAAAAAGTTTATTTCAAATATGGTTTGTACGTTTAGATATACAGTATGTTTGTACATTTGGATATAGTCTACCCTGTGGCTCAGTTGGTAGAGCATGGTGTTTGCAACACCAGGGTTGTGGGTTCGATTCCCATGGGGGGCCAGTACAAAAAAAAATATATGTAAAAAAAATGCATGAAATGTATGCATTCACTACTGTAAGTTGCTCTGGATAAGAGTGTCTGCTAAATGACTAAAATGTCAATGTATTGTAATTGATAAAATGCATCTATATTGATGTCGCATGAAGTCATTTAACCACTGACTGATAATACAAATATCAACAAAAACTTTATTTGCAAAGTGCTTTAATAAATTATTTGCGCTCAAAGAGCTAATGATACTTACGCTCCGTTCTTTCCATTTAATATATAAAATAATGTTCTGGTACAAAGACGTTTCAATACAATCGTTTTTTGCTATAATTCTTCCAGTTCACATAGGATAAAGTGTTGCCAAAACACCTAAACAAACAAAGTCATAATTCCCTATGCACATCTCTCTCTTCCTCTCTCTCTCTTCCTCTCACTTAAACACACATATACAAGCAGGTATGCACACACACACTTTAATAGAGAGCAGTACTCTCCTCTGAGCAGTTAAAGAACAGTTTAAAACCTTACCCTGTGATTTAGTGGGCAGCAATGCAAGCTGGGACATGACCCAGAGACTCAGTCATGGTCACACACACTCATACTCATCAGGAGTGGACGTTTTTAACTATACCTGTGTGGACCGGAAGTCCCCACAAGAATAGTAAATGTACAAAAATTTGACCAACTGGGAACATTTTGTTAGTCCCCACAAGGTCAAATGATATGTATAGAGGGTATAGGGTTTATGTTAGATTTAGGGTTAGGAGCTAGGGCTAGTTTTAGGGTAAAGCTTTTTGGGTTAAGGTAAGGGTCAGGTTTAGGGATAGGGGTTAGGGAAAATAGGATTTTGAATAGAACTGAATTGTATGTCCCCACAAGGTCAGTTATACAAGATGTGTGTGTGTGCGTGAACGTTGGGGGGAGGTGTTGCTCTGTGTCACTGTTCAACTCTATTCCCAACCCCCACCCCTGCACTACTCCTTCCTTACATGTTCATTATACAAATAAAATCAAAGTTTATTGGTCACGTGCACAGTTTAGCAGATGTTATAGCGGGTGCAGTGGAATGCTTTCATTACTAGCTCATTGCAACGCAGTAAAATACACTCTAGGATACTACAGTATTCTATCTGTGATGTACTGTACCTATTGTATATGAATGGCTCCCCAGTCCTCAATTACTGGTAGAGTGCACAGGTCAAATGGCCCTCTCCTTAATTTGACATGACTATTGAAACACTGATCGTCCCACTGGGAAAGATGTGACAGCCCTACCAAACATGCGCGGATATACAGTGCATGTGAAAAGTATTCAGACAACTTGACTTTTACCACATTTTGTTCTGTTACAGTCTTATTCTGAAATAGATTTTTTGTTAATTTCCCCACATCAATCTACACACAATACCTGTAAGGGGTGCGTACTGGCAGCAGAGAAGTCAGACGCAGGAGAGCAAAAACTGTGTTTCCAACGGCGCAGTTTAATAATAAAAACCACCGGAAAACAGAACAATCAATAAATTGGTACAAAACCCGATGCACACCAGACATCACGTGCACAAGCACTTGCAATAAACAATACCGGACAAGGACATGGGGGGAACAGAGGGTTAAATACACAACATGTAACTGATGGAATTGAAACCAGGTGTGTGGGAAGACAAGACAAAACAAATGGAAAATGAAAGGTGGATCGGCGATGGCTAGAAGACCGGTGACGTCGACCGCCGAACGTCGCCCGAACAAGGAGAGGGACCGACTTCGGAGGAAGTCGTGATAATACCCCATAATGACAAAGCAAAAATAAACGTTTTAGAAAGTTTAGCAAATGTATCTATAGATATTTTTTAAATACTTTATTTACATAAGTATTCAGACACTTTGCTGAGACTCAGGAGCATCTTACTTGCTTTGATCATCCTTGAGATGTTTCTGCAACAAGAACACAGGGACCTCCACCACCAAGACTCTTCCAAGAGCTGGCCGCCCGGCCAAACAGAGTAATCGGGGGAGAAGGGCCTTGGTCAGGGAGGTGACCAAGAACCTGATGGTCACTTTTACAGAGCTCCAGAGTTACTCTTTGGAGTTGGGCGAACCTTCCAGAAGGACAACCATTTCTGCAGCACTCCACCGATCAGGCCTTTATGGTAGAGTGGCCAGACGGAAACCACTCCTCAGTAAAAGGCACATGACAGCCCACTTGGAGTTTGCCAAACGGCACCTAAAGGACTCTCAGACCATGAGAAACAAGATTCTCTGGTCTAACGAAACCAAGATTGAACTCTTTGGCCTGAATGCCAAGCGTCACATCTGGAGGAAACTTGGCACCGTCCCTACGTTGAAGCATGGTGGTGGCAGCATCATGCTGTGGGGATGTTTTTCAGTGGCGGGGACTCAGAAACTAGTCAGTATCCAGGCAAAGATGAACATAGCAAAGTACAGAGAGATCCTCGATGAAAACCTGCACCAAAGATCTCAGGATCTCAGACTGGAGCGAAGGTTCACCTTCCAACAGGACAACAACCCTAAGCACAGAGCAAGGACAATCCAGGAGTGGCTTCGGGACAAGTCTCTGAGTGGCCCTGCCAGAGCCCGGACTTGAACCTGACTGAACATTGCTGGAGAGACCTGAAAATAGCTGTGCAGTGACGTTCCCCATCCAACCTGACAGAACTTGAGAGGTTCTGCTGAGAAGAATGGGAGAAACTCCCCAAATACAGGTGTGCCAAGCTTGTAGAATCATACCCAAGAAGACTCAAGGCTGTAACCGCTGCCAAATGTGCTTCAACAAAGTACTGAGTAAAGGGTCTGAACACTTATGTAAATGTGATTTTTAAATTTTTTATATTTAATACATTTGCTAAAATTGATAAACTTTTTTTCTTTATCATAATGGGGTATTGTGTGTAGATTGATGACAGAATTGTTTTTAAATCCAGTTTAGAATAAGGCTGTAATGTAACAAAATGTGGAAAAAGTCAAGGAGTCTGAATACTTTCCGAATGCACTGTACGTACGCATGCATACACCCACACGCACCCACACACACACACACACACACATACACAAACTAACTCAGACTCCAACCTGAGTCAGTGGAGATGACGTCAACCCATAGCTCAGTGCTAACATCACACTTACTACTGACCTAGCCCTTCATTATCTGCTTCATTGCCATTCTATCTCCCTACATGTTTTCTCTCTCCCTACCACACTCCACTGTTGGTCAATTTCTGCAGTCTCTCTCTCTCCTTCTCGCTGTCTGTGCGAGGCACATTAGCGACTGCATGTATGTGCTGGTTCAGGTTTTCTAGTGATGAGCGTGCTATTTGTTCACCAGTTAGCAGCGTGCTACCTCCGCTCACTCTGACATAACATCTCAAATATTTACTGTCTCTTGTCCTGGCCACTGTGAATGATGGAACTGTACAGAAAGAGAGAGGGGGGAAGAGAAAGGTGAGAGGATGACCAACTGACATAGAAGAGGGGCATTGTTGTACAAAAATTAACCTTATTGTACATACTGTAAGTGATTGACAGACAAAATGCAGGCTGATTTGAAAACTGTCCATTGGGCTCAAAGTTCAAAGGTTGATGAGGTCAGCTGATCTGAGGGGCTAAACGCTTTGAGAGGTGACAGGAGTGATAACAAGTTCAGATCGGAAGATATGAGAAGTTAAAGCCTCCGGTCGTGGTCAGTTCACCTATTCATCAATTTTAAAATAAGGCTGTAACGTAGCAAAATCTGGCAAACTTTCGGAATGCACTGTAGCTGTTAAACAGTAGAAGCTGTTAAGTAGCCTTTTGGAGCTAGACTTGCCATGCGGTAGCAGAGAGAACAGTCTGTGACTAGGGTGGTTGGAGTCTAAGGACATTTTTTGGGCCTTCCTCATAAACCGCCTAGTTTTGGGGATTCAGGGTGGCAGGAAGCTTGGCCCCAGTGATGTACTGGTCCATATGCACTACCCTCTGTAACGCCTTCAGGTCGGAGGCTGAGCAGTTGCCATACCAGGCGGTGATGCAACCAGTCAGGATGCTCTCGATGGTGCAGCTGTAGAACTTTTTGAGGATCTGAGGACCCATGCTAAATCTGTTCAGTCTCTTGACGAGGACTGAGGTGCACTTAATTGCTGTTTCTGAGGCTGTTAACAGCTGATGCTCTCGTGCATGTTTCCGTGTTACTTGCCTCGAAGTGTGCATAGAAGTAATTTCGCTCGTCTGGTATGCTCGTGTTACTGGGCAGCTGTTGACTGACATGAAGGTCAGTCAATCCGGAAAATTTCAAGACCCCAACCATAAACCAAGGATTACAGGCAACATCCACACTGAGCCAAAGGGTAGAGCTGCCGCTTTCAAGGAGTGGGACTCTAACCCGGAAGCTTATAAGAAATCCTACTATGCCCTCCGATGAACCGTCAAACAATGTCAATACAGGAATAAAATCGAATCTTACCACACCGGCTCCGACGCTAGTCGGATGTGGCAGGGCTTGCAAACTATTACAGACTACAAAGGGAAGCGCAGCCGAGAGCTGCCCAGTGACACAAGCCTACCAGATGAGTTAAACTACTTCTATGCTCACTTAGAGTCGAGGCAAGTAACACTAAAACTGTCACGACTTTCGCTGAAGTCAGTTCCTCTCCTTGTTCGGGCGGTGCTCGGTGGTCGGCGTCTCCGGTCTTCTAGCCATCATCGATCCACTTTTCATTTTCAATTTGTTTTGTCTTGTCTTCTCACACACCTGGACTCAATTTCCCTCTTTACATGTTGTGTATTTAACCCTCTGTTCCCCCCATGTCTTTTTGCGGAATTGTTTATTGTAAGTGCATGTTTTCTCTGGTGCGCGATGGGTTTTGTACCCATTTGTTTGTGGTTCTGGTTACCGGTAGTTTTATGAATAAAACTGCTCCGTTGATTACCAAGTTTTGCTCTCCTGCGCCTGACTTTCCTGCCGCCAGTTACGCTTTCCCTTACAAAAACATGCATGAGAGCATCAGCTGTTTCGGACGACTGTGTGATCACGCTCTCCGCAGCCAATGTGAGTAAGACCTTTAACCTGTTAGGGCTAGGGGGCAGTATTGACATGGCCGGATAAAAAATGTACCCGATTTAATCTGGTTACTACTCCTGCCCAGTAACTAGAATATGCATATAATTATTGGCTTTGGATAGAAAACACCCTAAAGTTTCTAAAACTGTTTGAATGGTGTCTGTGAGTATAACAGAACTCATATGGCAGGCCAAAACCTGAGAAGATTCCATGCAGGAAGTGGCCTGTCTGACAAGTTGTGTTTCATCTTGGCTCTTTTTATTGAAGACTGAGGATCTTTGCTCTAACGTGACACTTCCTATGGCTCCCATAGGCTCTCAGAGCCCGGGAAAAAGCTGAACGATATCGAGGCAGCCTCTGGCTGAAACACATTATCGCTTTTGGCAAGTGGCCGATCAGAGTACTATGGGCTTAGGCGCGTGCCCGAGTCGACCGAATGCTTTATTTTCTTTCGTCTGTTTACCTAAACGCAGATTCCCGGTCGGAATATTATCGCTTTTTTATGAGAAAAATGGCATAAAAATTGATTTTAAACAGCGGTTGACATGCTTCGAAGTACGGTAATGGAATATTTCGATTTTTTTTGTCACGAATTGCGCCATGCTCGTCACCCTTATTTACCCTTTCGGATAGTGTCTTGAACGCACGAACAAAACGCCGCTGTTTGGATATAACTATGGATTATTTTGAACCAAACCAACATTTGTTATTGAAGTAGAAGTCCTGGGAGTGCATTGTGACGAAGACAGCAAAGGTAATAACATTTTTCTTATAGTAAATGTGACTTTGGTGAGTGCTAAACTTGCTGGGTGTCTAAATAGCTAGCCCTGTGATGCCAGGCTATCTACTGAGAATATTGCAAAATGTGCTTTCACCGAAAAGCTATTTTAAAATCGGACATATCGAGTGCATAGAGGAGTTCTGTATCTATAATTCTTAAAACAATTGTTATGCTTTTTGTGAACGTTTATCGTGAGTAATTTAGTAAATTCACCGGCAGTGTTCGGTGGGAATGCTACTCACATGCTAATGTAAAAGCTGGTTTTTGATATAAATATGAACTTGATTGAACAAAACATGCATGTATTGTATAACATAATGTCCTAGGGTTGTCATCTGATGAAGATCATCAAACGTTAGTGCTGCATTTAGCTGTGGTTTGGGTTTATGTGACATTATATGCTAGCTTGAAAAATGGGTGTCTGATTATTTCTGTCTGGGTACTCTGCTGACATAATCTAATGTTTTGCTTTCGTTGTAAAGCCTTTTTGAAATCGGACAGTGTGGTTAGATTAACGAGAGTCTTGTCTTTAAAATGGTGTAAAATAGTCATGTTTGAAAAATTGAAGTTTTTGCATTTTTTAGGTTTTTGAATAACGCGCCACGGGATTACACTGGCTGTTACGTAGGTGGGACGATTTGGTGCCACCTACCCTAGAGAGGTTAAACAGGTCAAAATCCACAAGGCCGCAGGGCCAGATGGATTACTAGGACGTGTACTCCGAGCATGCGCTGTCCAACTGACAAGTGTCTTCACTGACATTTTCAACCTCTCCCTGTCTGAGTCTGTAATACCAACATGTATCAAGCAGACCACCATAGTCCCTGTGCCCAAGAACACTAAAGTAACCTGCCTAAATGACTACCGACCTGTAGCACTCACATGTGTAGCCATGAAGTGCTTTGAACGGCTGGTCATGGCTCCAATTTTTTATTTATATATACACTGCTCAAAAAAATAAAGGGAACACTAAAATAACACATCCTAGATCAGAATGAATTAAATCATCTTATTAAATACTTTTTTTTTACATAGTTGAATGTGCTGACAACAAAATCACACAAAAATAATCAATGGAAATCCAATTTATCAACCCATGGAGGTCTGGATTTGGAGTCACACTCAAAATTTAAGTGGAAAACCACACTACAGGCTGATCCAACTTTGATGTAATGTCCTTAAAACAAGTCAACATGAGGCTCAGTAGTGTGTGTGGCCTCCACATGCCTGTATGACCTCCCTACAACGCCTGGGCATGCTCCTGATGAGGTGGCGGATGGTCTCCTGAGGGATCTCCTCCCAGACCTGGACTAAAGCATCCGCCAACTCCTGGACAGTCTGTGGTGCAACGTGGCGTTGGTGGATGGAGCGAGACATGATGTCCCAGATGTGCTCAATTGGATTCAGGTCTGGGGAACGGGCGGGCCAGTCCATAGCATCAATGCCATCCTCTTGCAGGAACTGATGACACCCTCCAGCCACATGAGGTCTAGCATTGTCTTGCATTAGGAGGAACC
This sequence comes from Salmo salar, assembly GCF_965601325.2. Lineage (NCBI taxonomy): Eukaryota > Metazoa > Chordata > Actinopteri > Salmoniformes > Salmonidae > Salmo > Salmo salar. The sequence goes on from NC_138293.1 coordinate 49,984,613, forward strand.
CAGGGCCAACCGCACCAGCATATGGTCTCACAAGGGATCTGAGGATCCCATCTCGGTACCTAATGGCAGTCAGGCTACCTCTGGCGAACACATGGAGGGCTCTGCGGCCCCCCAAAGAAATGCCACCCCACACCATGACTGACCCACCGCCAAACCGGTCATGCTGGAGGATGTTGCAGGCAGCAGAACGTTCTCCACAGCGTCTCCAGACTCTGTCACATGTGCTCAGTGAGAACCTGCTTTCATCTGTGAAGAGCACAGGGCGCCAGTGGCGAATTTGCCAATCTTGGTGTTCTCTGGCAAATGCCAAACGTTCTGCACGGTGTTGGGCTGTAAGCACAACCCCCACCTGTGGACGTCGGGCCCTCATACCACCCTCATGGAGTCTGTTTCTGACCGTTTGAGCAGACACATGCACATTTGTGGCCTGCTGGAGGTCATTTTGCAGGGCTCTGGCAGTGCTCCTCCTGCTCCTCCTTGCACAAAGGCGGAGGTAGCAGTCCTGCTGCTGGGTTGTTGCCCTCCTACGGCCTCCTCCATGTCTCCTGATGTACTGGCCCAGTCTCCTGGTAGCGCCTCCATGCTCTGGACACTACGCTGACAGACACAGCAAACCTTCTTGCCACAGCTTGCATTGATGTGCCATCCTGGATGAGCTGCACTACCTGAGCCACTTGTGTGGGTTGTAGACTCCGTCTCATGCTACCACTAGAGTGAAAGCACTGCCAGCATTCAAAAGTGACCAAAACATCAGCCAGGAAGCATAGGAACTGAGAAGTGGTCTGTGGTCTCCACCTGCAGAACCACTCCTTTATTGGGGGTGTCTTGGTAATTGCCTATAATTTCCACCTGTTGTCTATTCCATTTGCACAACAGCATGTGAAATGTATTGTCAATCAGTGTTGCTTCCTAAGTGGACAGTTTGATTTCACAGAAGTGTGATTGACTTGGAGTTACATTGTGTTGTTTAAGTGTTCCCTTTATTTTTTTGAGCAGTGTATTTGAGGACTCGGAGACCTTGAGCATGAGTTTTAATGCGATCGACGTGTGTCAGTCGGGGAAAGCTGATGGTGATCAATGAGAATGGATTTAGCTAGGCGGGGGGTGGCTAGGTGGCTATGCTAGCTGCCAAAATACACTTTATGAATATTAACCAGAGAGGGCTCGATACTGGGATACCACTACACAGGCACATGGTACAACTGACTTAAAGAGATGGAGGGGGGGAGGAAGGGAGATGTCAGAATTGCCAACAATCAATTATGTATGAAATAGAGAGGAGGAGGAGAAAGAGAAGGAGGGATGGAAAGAGAGAGGTGGACAACCACTGGACTTCCACTTTCTGAGATAATCAGATATAAATTCACAACTTTTCCACAACCTAGTTCAATAGGGGAGTCCACCACTTCTCCTTCCCTCCCCCCTCCCCTCCCTCCATCTCTTCTCTCTCTTCTCCCTTCCTCTGCTATTGCTGACAGAGCCTGTGAGCTACGAGTACATAAATAAATTAATACGCAGACAAAGAATGTACACAGCACAATGTAACCTCTTCTAATATCACACACACACACACGGTACAACTGACTTAAAGAGATGGAGGGGGGAGGAAGGGAGATGTCAGAATTGCCAACAATCAGTTATGTATGAAATAGAGAGGAGAAAGAGAAGGAGGGATGGAAAGAGAGAGGTGGACAACAATAGGAACTGAGAAGTGGACTTCCACTTTCTGAGATAATCAGATATAAATTCACAACCTTTTCCACAACCTAGTTCAATAGGGGAGTCCACCACTTCTCCAAACCCTCCCTCCCTCCCTCCCTCCCTCCCTCCCTCCCTCCCTCCCTCCATCTCTTCTCTCTCTTCTCCATTCCTCTGCTATTGCTGACAGAGCCTGTGCGCTACGAGTACATAAATAAATGAATACACAGACAAAGAATGTACACAGCACAATGTAACCTCTCTTCTAATATCACACACACACACACCTCTCAGTCTACTAATATCACCCAGCACCTCCAATCAATGAACTTGAGACTTCCTCAAGGGTATATTGGCATAATGTTGTGTGTGTATGCGTGCATACGTGTGTGACTAATATGATCGCTATTATGGAAACAAATTGAGGTGTTACAACTTACAAGCTCTCACAGTCTGACTTCTGAATCTGTCGTTTGTCCGTAAACGTACAATTTCCAAGGTTAAGTTTAGCCATTCATTCTGAATGGTTAAGGTAAAGGTTTGAGATACTGTCAAAACAACTCAACGGTTAAGTTTAGTTATTAATTCCGAATGGTTAAGGTAAGGGTCAAGGTTTGGGATAGGGATAGCGTTAAAACAAACAAACAAAATCGGGTGTCTAGCACTGAGATTGAACTTGCTACAGTCCGAGCCGGAGCTTGTGGCTTACGCCTATCCACCAACCCCATTCACAATGCTCTAGCAAACCGCAAGCCTACTTGATAGTAGTAGTGCTCACCGTTGCCCCTAGTGGCCAGTTAAGTAATCTCCCGACGTCATTGGTACCGGCACGGACAGCGAATTTCATCTTTGATCTTGAGCGACCTGGCTGACTATAACACTACTTGAGTTCGAAGGGCTGTCAGTATGTGTTCTGACATGTACCCCCAGACCTGTGTGTGTGTGTGTGTGTGTGTGTGTGTGTGTGTGTGTGTGTGTGTGTGTGTGTGTGTGTGTGTGTGTGTGTGTGTGTGTGAGTGAGAGAAAAACTATAAGCTGTTCTTTTACTGTGGATTCCAAGTGCATGTTTCACACACACACACACACACACAGCTCAGGCTCCAGATTGCCAAAGGGATCTTGGCCCAGCTCTATGCCGCAGGCCCTGGGCTCAACGTTCTAAACGCTGAGACTTGCTCTCTAAGTAATTCCTGTAAATTAGGCTGTGTGTGGGGAGCACTGCCAGGCCATAATCTAAGGAATTGCAATCCATTAGTTTGAAAAAGCAGTGTCGAACTTTGCTGTGTGTGTGTAACCCTCTCCTCCTGAGAATACATTGGACAGAATCTTCAGTAAAATATCTCTCTAGCTCTCTCTCTCCATCCCCCTCGCTCTCTCTCTCTCAATTTAATTTCAATGTAAGGGCTTTATTGGCATGGGAAACATATGTTAACATTGCCAATAAACATCTCTCTCTCTCATCTTATCTAACAGTAAAGGTCATGTTTTTGGCTCATCACATCAAGGGCATGAATGACTACAGTAAACATACATCAGTCACTACACACTGGGCACAGTTGTCAATTCAACGTTTAGTTTTGATTTACAATTGGTTGAGTTCTCAACTAAGAAATACATAATAATAAGTACACCATGTCATTGGATTTAGTTTCAAATTGGGGTTGAAATGACGTGGAAACAGTGAAATGACGTGGAAACAGTGTTGATTCAACAAGTTTTGGGCAGCTACATTTTCTAAACGTTTCTTGGATGTACTGGGGAGGGACCTCCTAGAGGTCTTTTGGGAGTCCTTTGAGAACTCTGTGTTACAGCCGGCTGCCAGCAGGCTGTCATTACTGCGGAAGAAGACTTAGCTCTATTGAAGAACTGGAGGCCGGTGTCGTTGCTCTGCTTGGATTACAAAATACTGTTCGGCAAATCTCCTTAAAGGTTGTTTGACACTATAGTTCACAAGGACTAGGCATGTTTGCCATCACTAGGATGTACAATCAGAATATTGGACACATTTCTGTAGAACAAATAAAAGCTTTTGGTAGAGTGTGTCATGCCTTTCTGTTTAGGACAATGGAAGCTGTTGGTAAAGTGTGTCATGCCTTTCTGTTTAGGACAATGGAAGCTTTTGGTAGAGTGTGTCATGCTTTTCTGTTTAGGACAATGGAAGCTTTTGGTAGAGTGTGTCATGCTTTTCTGTTTAGGACAATGGAAGCTTTTGGTAGAGTGTGTCATGCTTTTCTGTTTAGGACAATGGAAGCTTTTGGTAGAGTGTCATGCGTTTCTGTTTAGGACAATGGAAGCTTTTGGTAGAGTGTGTCATGCCTTTCTATTTAGGACAATGGAAGCTTTTGGTAGAGTGTGTCATGCCTTTCTGTTTAGGACAAGGGAAGCTTTTGGTAGAGTGTGTCATGCTTTTCTGTTTAGGACAATGGAAGCTTTTGGTAGAGTGCGTCATGCCTTTCTGTTTAGGACAATGGAAGCTTTCGGCCTGGGTAGCGAGTTTAGATCATGGGTCAAGCTATTGTACTCTGGGGCTTCAGTTATGGTAAAGGTGGGGGGTGGGCTGAGCCGGCCAATCCCAGTTGGGAGAGGGATTAGGCAGGTGTGTCTACCAGTATAGTAGTACTAGTCCAGTCTCGGTCCTGTGTCGGATAAATTTGTACTCAGTCTTGACTTGGTCTTCAACAGTAAGGACTCTTAATTTCTTCCCGAGACCAGCCAAGACCAGCATAGTAAAAACCTCAGAATTATCAGCTTCCATTCAGTCAGAGCATAAAACCGCTATGCCAGGCCAAATAAATACACTCTTTTCATAAAACATTAATATCTTAACAGCCTTTATATATATTATAAACATGTCACAGTGTGTGACAGTTTTGAGATTCTGAAAGCACAGCAACCGTAATACCAGCCCACTCATGTGGGGGTGCACTTTTTGTAAAAACAAAGGGCCAGTGGTGTAGTGGAGGGTAAATGCAGGTATAAACCATATACCCACTTTTTTTCAGTGGGCATCACGTGAAATATATTCACATGGATGCCACACACACAGCCTAGTTTCAGCAGAATAGCATCTGCAGGCAGCAAGAGTGTGCAGCTCTCAACTGGTTTTGGCGTGGAGCAGCTCACAGAAGAATGACATCGGTAGCCGGTAGGGTAGGAAAGACCTTTCAACTTATGATATCTACCAGTAAATGCTAACTAAGACAACAATGGGTATGCAAACCAGGTATTGAAAATGTTTAGTCCTAATGTTGGTTAGTAGGCTATTTGTGATGCGCAATTGTCATCATGTGCTGTTTGCATCAGTGGCATAGACATGGATGGGTCTGAGTGGACAGACGCCTACCAACTGGGGAGCCAAGCCCTGACAGGCCCACCAACTGGAGAGCCAAGCCCTGACAGGCCTACCAACTGGAGAGCCAAGCCCTGACAGGCCCACCCAATGGGGAGCCAAGCCCTGACACGCCCACTAACTGGGGAGCCAGGCCCTGACAGGCCCACCAACTGGGGAGCCAGGCCCTGGCAGGCCCACCAACTGGGGAGCCAGGCCCTGACAGGCCCACCAACTGGGGAGCCAGGCCCTGACAGGCCCACCAACTGGGGAGCCAAGCCCTGACTGGCCACACCAACTGGGGAGCCAAGCCCTGACTGGCCCACCAACTGGAGAGCCAAGCCCTGACAGGCCCACCCAATGGGGAGCCAAGCCCTGACAGGCCCACTAACTGGGGAGCCAGGCCCTGACAGGCCCACCAACTGGGGAGCCAGGCCCTGGCAGGCCCACCAACTGGGGAGCCAGGCCCTGACAGGCCCACCAACTGGGGAGCCAAGCCCTGACTGGCCACACCAACTGGGGAGCCAAGCCCTGACTGGCCCACCAACTGGGGAGACAAGCCCTGTGGACTTAGACCATCACATTTGTGTATCTTTTCTATAAATAAAGGTGTGATTTTGAGAGTGAAAATCTGGTCAAATCTATAGGAAAACAAAGAAATATTGGAAAAAATTGGATTTTCCATACAGGGTGCATTTACGTCGCTGGGCGGGCCGTTTGGGAACTTTTGTATACCCACTTCTCCAGGCACAACTACACCACTGAATAGTGCCGATGGAAAGACAGCAGTCACACACAGCATGATGTTAAAGGATAAGCGACTCCATAAACTCTGACATAATAAGCCAGTAGGTAGCATTCATAAGATTACAAAAACACAACCATTAAGCATTACCCAATCGAAAAGTACAACTATTACTTCCCATTGCAAAAAACATTTCACATTTAGCACAGAAAGTAACCAGTGACCTAAAGTTTTTAAAGTGGAACTGACAGCGTGTTTCACTACTTTGCAGATATGCTACAAACAGACAATCATAATATCAGTCAAAAATATCAAATTGATCTTCAGTTTCTTGGCAATATCAAATTCATTTTTGTTTCTCTTAGAATAAGAACCTTACAGTGCAACAACAGTTTTAGTAAGTAATAGGCTGTAGCCCAGTTACAGCTTCTTCTGACAATGTAAAAACACAAAAAGTGAGTGTACGCGCGAGACAGAGGAAGAGCAATTCCTACACTATTGTTCGAAATTCAATCACCCTTTTCCTCATCATTCTCCTCATTCCATTCATTAAAATGTAATTGTTATACATTTTGTCACTCCCATTCAACAACTCCAAATTGCTTTTGTATGTGCTCCATGGGGTTAACTTCAAATAACATTATATAGGTTAATTACATAACCGAAAGCAAAAATGTGATTTATTTATTGGCCTAGTGGAAATAAGTATTTTTTTTGTGAATTAGACCTCATGTAAAATCATTGGCAAAGTGCAAGATATACTGTTGCATGACAAACAGGTGCTGTTAGATTACAATATTATTTTTCTGTCCGTTTGGAACAGTGTAAACAAGACTAATTAAATGGTAAGTAATACAAGAGAGTCTGTTCTAATGAAACAAAATTGTAAAGCTCTTATTACAGCATAGCAAAGTATAAAAACAGCCAGATTGTGAAATAGATTTTTTCAACACGTTAGTTTGGATGAGGCTTGGTGATCAGAGAATCAGTAGTATATGAAACAAACACTCAAATGGGCAACAGAAGTAGGAACATAAGCATAGGGCTGAGTGACTCTCTTATTCCAGGCTTTCGTTCAAAATGAGTTATCCTCCAGGGTGAAAGCCAATTTTTTTCTCGTTGTCTTTAGCATATGCAGCCTCTCTCCTCTTGCTACAGCTCATTTTGTTTGGATTATTATGTGATTATAATAAATGTATGTATTTGTAGGTGAAACGTTCGTCATATGGAGTGGACCAAACTGCAGCGGGTATATTTATCATCTTCTTTTATTTGAAGGAAAAACAACAAAACACTTACACAAAAAAAATAAAAAACAGTCCCATAAGGTGCTCAGACTATACAAGGAACAACCACCCACAAACACAAGAGAAAACTAACCCACTTAAATATGGCCTCCAATTAGAGGCAACGACAACCAGCTGTCTCTAATTGGAGGCCATATTTAAGTGGGTTAGTTTTCTCTTGTGTTTGTGTGTTTGTAGAAAAACTAGATAAACACATAGAAATAGAAAATATAGAACATAAACCAAAAACCCCAAAACACACGAAACAAACACCCCCTGCCACGCCCTGACCAAACTACAATAACAAACAACACCTTAACTGGTCAGGACGTGACAGTAGGGGTTGTTTCATCTTAAATTAGGACAGATCAGGTCTGTAATATTGAGTTAGAAATGTAAAACTTTAGAGGACTTAAACCTCGAATACATTGCAAGTTTGCCCTTTATGGCAATTAGGCTTCACTATACAATAGGACTCAACTCTTACTGACCACAGCATCTATCGGTAGTCTAAACTGTGACACAAATTGGGGGATTTTTTTTACACCTAGCCGAGCTACTAGACTATCCTTTTGTAAATGTATGGAGGTGTGAATGTTTCATTCCGAGAGCCTCTCGCACTAGATTCCTGCATCACGCCCAAGATATCAGCTGGCAGGTGGTCCCAGAGTTGAGAAAGAACTTAGATAAATAAAATGGCACAATTACACTTGACACGTGGACTGACAGTTTTCGAAAAACAGGATACTTGTGCCCTACAGCCCATTACGTAAATGAAGAGTGGGTGTTACCCACCATGGAGTGGGACAGTGCAGCTCAAAACAGCAGATAACATAAGGCCAGCTATTGTGAACGAATACTTGTTTCAGAGAGAAGCCAGCTGCGAGCTTGCGACCAGATACGGTGGTTAAAGAGTCACCTTCAGATGGATGTGTGGCTTCAGAGAGAAGCCAGCTGCAAGCCTGCGACCAGACACGGTGGATTACATACTTTTCTTGCACAGCAATTTGAAGAAATCCAGAGAAGAATGGACTGTTTTTGAAGTTATTGTTTTAGTATATTTATTTGTTGTCTAATATTAGAAGGCTCTTTAAAGTGATTGCAGAATGAAAAAAATATGTTGTTATTAATTCATGGCATGGTTTCTTTTTAGCCAAATGTTAAATAGTTATGCAGAGAAATGAATTAATGCAGGAAAAGAGGAAAATAGCCTACTGTCGTGCGACATAAAAAAAACAATTAGGCTAAATAAATTGATGTTATTTTGTTGGCTAACGAATCGGATCTTAGAACTCATTAAGAGGCAGCTTCTTTCTTTTGTATAATTATTCATTCAGAAGGTTAAACCCATAGGTCTTAGGCCTGCAGTACATTCAATTACCAGGTTTATTTTTCATTAGGTTATAATCATCCATGCCTTCTGGGAATGTTATAAAGTCCAAGAGTTATGGGCGGTTAGAAAGTTGGCTGTCAGAAGTATTACAACGGAAATTAACTTTTAATTTGTCTGTCTGCATGTTTCAAGACATGCCATACAGTGCATTTGGAAAGTATTAATACTTTTTCCACATTTTGTTACGTTACTGTCACACCCTAATCAGTTTCACCTGTCCTTGTTATTGTCTCCACCCCCTCCAGGTGTCGCTTGTTTTCCCCAGTGTATTTATCCCTGTGTTTCCTGTCTCTCTGTGCCAGTTCGTCTTGTATGTTCCAAGTCAAACAACGTTTTTCCGTACTCCTGCCTTTGCTATTCTCGTTTTTCTAGTCCTCCCGATGTTGACCCTTGTCTGTTCTGGATTGCCTGCCTGACCATTCTGTCAGCCTTGACCACGAGCCTTTCTGCCACTCTGTACCTCCTGGACTCTAATCTGGTTTTGATCTTTAGCCTGTCCACGACTATTTTCTTGCCTACTCCTTTTGGATTATTTTTATTATTTATTACAAAAAACACAAGGAAGGGGTAACATTAAAGTATTAGAACATGAAGGACAAACAATACAGCATCAAGACACTATCAAACATGTATCAGTCTTTCCGCAACAGAGCCATCGTTATGTGTGAGGGTGCGTGTGCATGATAGTGATATAAAATATATGTCATAGTTTCCTTTTTCATGATCACAATCTTGGGAAACCCTCCAAGATTCCCCCACAGTTACCCAATAGCTGTCCCTCAACCATTCGAGACCCATTCCCACAAAAATACAATTCATTCCATTCCCCACCCCCAAGAACCCCGCAATGCACCAACAACCAAGAGAATGAACTAAAGAGAAAAAAGGAAAAGACAGAAGAAAACAGCATACAACAATGCCATTTTTTTTTTACAAAATTATACATTTAAAACAAAGGACATCAAGGACATCAATGAAATCATAACAGCAATGCCAACTGTATATGTTTGTGTGCATGTCTGGCACTATTACATGTATGTGTGTGTTCTTGTATGTGTTTATTTGAATGAGAGTGTGTGTATATGCATGTGTACAAACACCTGCATGCCATCAGCCTCAGTCAAACCGGCATTAGTTGTAAAAACACTGCCACTTAGCGTCATTCAAATGTACATTTATTATGTTTTATTTTGACTTTTTTCCCTTTATCTTTTGACCATCTTTCTCTCTCTCACACAGCAACTCCACTCCCACTTGTCTCCAATTTCACATACCATCCCTCAGCCCATCCCATCTATCTCTGCTGGCCACCCAGTTTGTGTTTCTATGCAACACATATCTTTCAACTATGCTATGATGTTTAACGTACAATTTCAATCTATCTAGAATCTACATAGAATCTACAGTTTGCAAGCTGAAGATAAATACTTATACTAAGAGTATTAGTATATTAGTAATTGACTGACCTGGTCTCTCCAGATCTCCTAACAGTACTATTTCTAGGGTCAATTTTAGATCAATGCTATGCATTTTCAGCCATTCCTGAACCTGAGACCAGAAACAGGCTACCTGAGGGCAATACTAAAATAAATGGCTATTGATTCTGTATCCTCACCTCAAAATCTGCAGAGCTTCGATGATTTTATGCCCCAAATATTAAACATTCTGTTGGTGGCAAGAATTCTATATTATAATTTTAGCTGAAAAGCACGAAGTCTTGAAACTTGCATTCTTTTATATATCAACTCATACACCCTGTACCAACTATTTTGCATTTTTTATGGCACAGTTGTCAACATCCTGGTCCTCAAATGAAACTGGTATACTTTCCTATTCATGCAATTTTTATTCCTCCACCAGTTTTGATCCTTTATATTGGGCAGACAGACCAGTTCCCTAACTCCTCCCGCTGCCACCTGCTTCCTACATTTTTGGGGCAATGCTGTAATCAATTGGTTGTAATCTTGGATTGAGCAGACCTTCAATCAAGTTTATATTTATATCAAAAACCAGCTTTTTACATTAGCATGTGACGTTCAGAACTAGCATACCCCCCGCAAACTTCCGGGGAATTCGCTAACATTTTACTAAATTACTCACGATAAACGTTCACAAAAAGCATAGTCATTATTTTAAGAATTATAGATACAGACCTCCTCTATGCACTCGATATGTCCGATTTTAAAATAGCTTTTTGGTGAAAGCACATTTTGCAATATTCTAAGTACATAGCCCAGGCATCACGGGCTAGCTATTTAGACACCCGGCAAGTTTAGCACTCACCATAATCATATTTACTATTATAAAAGTTTGATTACCTTTTGTTGTCTTCGTCAGAATGCACTCCCAGGACTGCTACTTCAATAACAAATTTTGGTTTGGTCCAAAATAATCCATCGTTATATCCGAATAGCGGCGTTTTGTTCGTGCGTTCCAGACACTATCCGAAATGGTAAAGAAGGGTCGCGCGCAAGGCGCAATTCGTGACAAAGAAATTCTAAATATTCCATTACCGTACTTCGAAGCATGTCAACCGCTGTTTAAAATCAATTTTTACGCCATTTTTCTCGTAGAAAAGCGATAATATTCCGACAGGGAATCTCCTTTTCGGCAAACAGAGGAAAAAATCACAAAGGCGGGGGCGGTCGGGTCACGCGGCTAAGCCCAGAGTCCCTTGATCGGCCACTTGAGAAAGGCGATCAAGTGTTTCAGCCTGGGGCTGAGATGACGACATTCAGGTTTTTCCCGGGCTCTGAGCGCCTATGGACGACATAGGAAGTGTCACGTTAGAGCAGAGATCCTTAGTAAAAGATAGAGATGGAAAAGAAGTTCAAGAAATGGTCAGACAGGCCACTTCCTGTAAAGGAATCTCTCAGGTTTTGACCTGCCATTTGAGTTCTGTTATACTCACAGACACCATTCAAACAGTTTTAGAAACTTTAGGGTGTTTTCTATCCATACTGTAATAAGTATATGCATATTCTAGTTACTGGGTAGGAGTGGTAACCAGATTAAATCGGGTATGTTTTTTATCCAGCCGTGTCAATACTGCCCCCTAGCCCTAACAGGATAACATAATGTCCTAGGTGTGTCATCTGATGAAGATCATCAAAGGTTAGTGCTGCATTTAGCTGTCTTCTGGGTTTTTGTGACATTATATGCTAGCTTGAAAAATGGGTGTCTGATTATTTCTGGCTTGGTACTCTGCTGACATAATCTAATGTTTTGCTTTCGCTGTAAAGCCTTTTTGAAATCGGACAGTGTGGTTAGATAAAGGAGAGTCTTGTCTTTAAAATGCTGTGAAATAGTCATATGTTTCAAAAATTGAAGTTTTTGTATTTTTGAGGAATTTGTAATTCGCGCCACGCCTATCATTGGATATTGGAGCAGGTGTTCCGCTAGCGGAACATCTAGATGTAAGAGGTTAACATAAAATTTGAGTCATCGGCATATATGGAAACCTTTGTTTTTAAGCCTTGGATTTCTAATCCTCTAATGTTGTTATTGGATCTGATTTTAATAGCTAGCATTTCAATGGCCATAACGAATAGATATGGTGACAGCGGACACCCTTGTTTAACTCCTCTTGACAATTCAAAACTCTCTGAGAAGTAGCCGTTATTTACTATTTTACACCTGGGGTTGCTAAACATTATTTTTACCCATTTTATAAGAGAATTACCGAAATTGAAACCCTTTTAATTCTGAGTGCTATGCATTTTGCTAGTATTTTTGCATCATAACATTGAAGTGTAAGAGGCCTCCAGTTTTTTAGGTAGACTGGGTCTTTAACCCACGACCATGGGTTAACCTTTCTGGGATAGGGGGCAGTATTTTCACGGCTGGATAAAAAACGTACCTGATTCAAACTGGTTACTACTCTTGCCTAGAAATGAGAATATGCATATTATTAGTAGATTTAGATAGAAAACACTCTAAAGTTTCTAAAACTGTTTGAATGGTGTCTGTGAGTATAACAGAACTCATATGGCAGGCAAAAACCTGAGAAGATTCCAAGCAGGAAGTGGCCTTTCTGCGAATTTGTAGTCCTTCTGTTGCTTGTCTATCGAAACTACAGTATCTCTGCTGTTACGTGACACTTTCTAAGGCTTCCATTGGCTCTCTAAAGCCTTCAGAAACCGGATTGACGCGTCTCCTGTCTCTGGGCAGATAACAGCAGCATAGTTTGTCAGTGGACTGCCTGGTGACAGAGAGACTGGATATGTGCGTTCACGAGACCTCGCCATTTTTTCTCTTCCTTTTTGAATGAATACAGCATTGTCCGGTTAGAATATTATCGCTATTTTACGAGAAAAATAGCATAAAAATGTATTTTAAATAGCGTTTGACATGCTTCTAAGTACGGTAAAGGAACATTTTGACATTTTTTGTCTCGAAATGCGCTCGCGCGTTACCCTTTGGATAGTGACCTGAACGCACGAACAAAATGGGGGTATTTGCACATAACTATGGATTATTTGGAACCAAAACAACATTTGTTGTGGAAGTAGCAGTCCTGGGAGTGCATTCTGACGAAGAACAGCAAAGGTAATACAATTTTTCTAATAGTAATTCTGAGTTTAGGTTGCCCCGAACTTGGCGGGTGTCAAAATAGCTAATCGTGATGGCTGAGCTATGTGCTTTCGCCGAAAAGCTATTTTAAAATCTGACATAGCGATTGCATAAAGGAGTTCTGTATCTATAATTCTTAAAATAATTGTTATGTATTTTGTCAACGTTTATGATGAGTAATTTAGTAAATTCACCGGAAGTTTTGGGTGGGAATGCTAGTTCTGAACATCACATGCTAATGTAAAAAGCTGTTTTTGATATAAATATGAACTTGATTGAACAAAACATGCATGTATTGTATAACATAATGTCCTAGGAGTGTCATCTGATGAAGATCATCAAAGGTTAGTGCTGCATTTAGCTGTGTTTTGGGTTTTTGTGACATATATGCTTGCTTTGAAAATGGCTGTGTGATTATTTTTGGCTGTGTACTCTCCTAACATAATCTAATGTTTTGCTTTCGCTGTAAAGCCTTTTTGAAATCGGACAATGTGGTTGGATTAATGAGAGTCTTATCTTTCAAATGGTGTAAAATACTCGTATGGTTGGAAAATGTAAATTATTGCTTTTTGAGGTATTTGTATTTCGCGCCACGTTCTTCCATTGGATATTTGGCTAGCGGAACGTCTAGATGCAAGGCTATTATGGAGCAAATCAGGGAGTTAGCTCAGAGGCTGCCTGCCACCTCTTAAAAACCCCAATCACCCAGTAATTTTTTTCCCTCTCTGTGGTGAGTTGGTACAGCCTATCCCGGCTCCCCGAGAACCCTGCTTACCTCCTCCGGAGCAATATTCGGGGAATCCTGGAGCCTGCCGGGGTTTTCTTTCTCAGTGCTCGCTTATTTTTGAGCTACAGCCATCTTCGTTTCCTTTAGACCGATCGAAGATAGCGTATATCATTACGCTAATGTTGGAAAGGGCGCTCTCCTGGGCTATGGCAGTTTGGGAGCAACAATCTGCCATTTGTGGTCATCTAGAGGCATTTATGGGGGAGGTAGGAAGGTATTTGAGTCTCTGGTATCTGGGAGAAAGGCGGCCAGTAAACTGCTTGACTTACGTCAAAACTCCCATAGTGTGGCAGACTACGCGGTTGATTTTCGCACGTTGGCCGCCGAGAGTACCTGAAATCCGGAGTCTCTTTTCGATACTTTTCTGCACAGATTATCTGAGGGTGTAAAGGATGAGCTCGGGAATTACTGGTGGACCTCGACTCCCTTATCACCCTAACCATCAAAATCAATGGACGCCTAAGGGAACGTAGGCGTGAGAGGAAAGTCTGGTCTTGGGCACACTCGTGCACCCGCTATGGTTCGTTCACCTTCTAGGGAATCCGGACAATTCCGAAGACAGCTTTTCCGAGAGGATTTGAAGCCACCCGAGCCCTCTCGTGAATCTACGATGGGTGAGTTGGATAGTCCTGAGCCTATGCAGTTGGGAAGAGCTAGGTTGTCAGTTGGGGAACGCTCACGGACGATGAACAGTAACTATTGTCTGTACAGTGGAGTGGCAGGACATTTTACAGCTACCTGTCCTATTAGGAAACCCTTGTTTCTAGTGGGTACCAATGCTATGGTGAATCAGACTGGGAGTTCACTAATTCCCATCACCCGCAAACCTGTTTTTGCTCTTGTGCTGTGGGGAGACCAATCTAAGTCTCTCCAAGTGTTCATTGACTCTGGGGCTGATGAATGTCTTATGGATGCCACGATCGCTTCGGAGCTTGGTATTCCCACTCAGCCTCTCTCTGTGCCCGTGGATACTAGAGCACTGGACGGCCGCTCTGTAGGGGAAGTCACCCATAGTACTGTGCCCGTTCAATTACGGGTTTCTGGTAACCACAGTGAGACAATACAGTTCCTCCTCATTGCATCTCCTCGTGTTCCAGTCATTTTGAGATTTTCCTGGCTACAAAAACACAATCCTGTGATTGACTGGACCACAAGCTCCATCCTGGGTTGGAGCCCATTTTGCCATTCCATCTGCCTTCAAGCAGCACAGCCTTCCCCAAATCATATTCCTCAGGACGTGAGCAAGACTGTGGATGTCTCTGCTGTTCCCAATGAGTACCTCCTGGGGGTCTTCAGTAAGGCATGTGCTACTTCCCTTCCCCCGCACCGTCCTTATGACTGTGCCATTGATCTTCTCCCAGGCACTACACCACCTCGGGGTTGGTTGTATTCTCTGTCCAGACCAGAGACCGAAGCTATGGAGGAGTGGTCTCCAGCTTCAAATGGTCTCCAGCTGTCGACAAAGCCTTTGTGGACCTGAAGCATCGGTTCACAACAGCACCCATCCTTATCCCTCCGGACCCCTCACGTCAATTTGTGGTGGAAGTGGATGCTTTGGATGTTGGAGTGGGGGCCATCCTGTCCCAGCGATCTGCCCAGGACCAAAAGCTTAATCCCTGTGCCTTCCTGTCCCATTGTCTCAATCCTGCTGAAAGGAACTACGTTGTTGGCAACCGAGAACTCCGGGCAGTGAAGATGGCACAATACCCCATAATGACAAATCAAAAAACGTTTTTTATTTTTTCAAATTCAATAAAAATAAAATAAATATCAAATCAAATCAAATCAAATTTATTTTTATATAGCCCTTCGTACATCAGCTGATATCTCAAAGTGCTGTACAGAAACCCAGCCTAAAACCCCAAACAGCAAGCAAAGCATGTGAAAGAAGCACGGTGGCTAGGAAAAACTCCCTTGGAAAAACTCCCTAGAAAGGCCAAAAACCTAGGAAGAAACCTAGAGAGGAACCAGGCTATGAGGGGTGGCCAGTCCTCTTCTGGCTGTGCAGGGTGGATATTATAACAGAACATGGTCAAGATGTTGAAATGTTAAAATGTTCATAAATGACCAGCATGGTCAAATAATAATAATCATAGTAGTTGTCGAGGGTGCAACAAGCACGTCCGGTGAACAGGTCAGGGTTCCATAGCCGCAGGCAGAACAGTTGAAACTGGAGCAGCAGCACGGCCAGGTGGACTGGGGACAGCAAGGAGTCATCATACCAGGTAGTCCTGAGGCATGGTCCTAGGGCTCAGGTCCTCCGAGAGAAAGACAGAAAGAGAGAAAGAGAGAATTAGAGAGAGCATATTTAAATTCACACAGGACACCGGATAAGACAAGAGAAATACTCCAGATGTAACAGACTGACCCTAGCCCCCCGACACATAAACTACTGCAGCATAAATACTGGAGGCTGAGACAGGAGGGATCAGAAGACACTGTGGCCCCATCCGATGATACCCCCGGACAGGGCCAAACAGGCAGGATATAACCCCACCCACTTTGCCAAAGCACAGCCCCCACACCACTAGAGGGATGTCTCCAACCACCAACTTACCGTCCTAAGACAAGGCCGAGTATAGCCCACAACGATCTCCGCCATGGCACAACCCAAGGGGGGGGCGCCAACCCAGACAGGAAGACCACGTCAGTGACTCAACCCACTCAAGTGACGCACCCCTCCCATGGACGGCATGGAAGAACACCAGTAAGCCAGTGACTCAGCCCCTGTAAAAGGGTTAGAGGCAGAGAATCCCAGTGGAAAGAGGGGAACCGGCAAGGCAGAGACAGCAAGGGCGGTTCGTTGCTCCAGCCTTTCCGTTCACCTTCACACTCCTGGGCCAGACTATACTTAATCATAGGACCTACTGAAGAGATAAGTCTTCAGTAAAGACTTAAAGGTTGAGACTGAGTCTGCGTCTCTCACATTGGTAGGCAGACCATTCCATAAAAATGGAGCTCTATAGGAGAAAGCCGTTTGCTTAGAAATTCTAGGGACAATTAGGAGGCCTGCGTCTTGTGACCGTAGCGTACGTGTAGGTATGTACGGCAGGACCAAATCGGAAAGATAGGTAGGAGCAAGCCCATGTAATGCTTTGTAGGTTAGCAGTAAAACCTTGAAATCAGCCCTTGCCTTAACAGGAAGCCAGTGTAGGGAGGCTAGCACTGGAGTAATATGATAAAATTTTTTAGTTCTAGTCAGGATTCTAGCAGCCGTATTTAGCACTAACTGAAGTTTATTTAGTGCTTTATCCGGGTAGCCGGAGAGTAGAGCATTGCAAATATCTAAATATCTTATTTACATAAGGATTTAGACCCTTTACTATGAGACACGAAATTGAGCTCAATTGCATCCTGTTTCCATTGATCATCTGCAACAGTCATCCAATCAGGCCTTTATGATAGAGTGGCCAGACGAAAGCCACTCCTCAGTAAAAGGCACATGAGAGCTCGCTTGGAGTTTGCCAAAAAGCACCTAAATGACTCTCTGACCATGAGAAACAAGATTATCTGGTCTGATGAAACTAAGATTGAACTCTTTGGCCTGAATGCCAAGCATCGCATCTGGATGAAAGTTGGCGCCATCCCTACGGTGAAGCATGGTGATGGCAGCATCATCCTGTGGGAATGTTTTTCAGCAGCAGAGACTGAGAGACTAGTCAGGATTGAGGGAAAGATGAACTAAGCGAAGTACATAGAGATCCTTGATGAAAACCTGCTCCAGAGCACTCAAGACCTCTGAGGCAATTCAGTCAGAGGTCTGGACAACAACCATAACAACAACAACCATAAGGAAATAGCCAAGACAACGCAAGAGTGGCTTTGGGACAAGTCTCTAATGTCCTTGAGTAGCCCAGCCAGAGCTCGGACTTGAACCCGATCTAATATTTCTGGAGAGACCTGAAAATAGCTGTGAAGGTACGCTCCCCATCCTACCTGACAGAGCTTGAGAGGATCTGCGGATAAGAATGGGAGAATCTCCCCAAATACAGGTATGCCAAGCTTGTCGCATCAAGGTGCTTCAACTAAGTGCTGATTAAAGGGTCTGAATCAAATCAAACTTTATTTGTCACATGCACCAAATTCAACAGCTTACCGTGAAATGCTTATTTACAAGCCCTTAACCAACAGTGCAGTTCAAGAAAGAGTTAAGAAAATATTTGCCAAATGAAGGTACTTTTTTTTAAAGTAACACAATAAAATTACAATAACAAGGCTATAGTCAGGGGGTACCGGTACAGAGTCAATGTGCAGGAGTATAGGTTATTCGAGGTAACTTGTACATGTAGGTAGGGGTGAAGTGACTATGCATAGATAATAAACAGTGTAAAAAAACAAATGGAAGGGGGGGAGGTGTCTGACACCGCCTAGCATATAGGTCCTGGATGGCAGGAAGCTTTGCCCCAGTGATGTTCTGGGCTGTACGCACTACCCTCTGTAGCGTCTTACGCTCAGATGCCGAGCAGTTGCTGTACCAGGCGGTGATGCAATCAGTCAGGATGCTCTCGATGGTGCAGTGGTAGAACCTTTTGAGGATGTGGGGACCCATGCCAAATCTTTTCTGTCTCCTGAGGGGGAAAAGGTGTTGTCGTGCCTTCTTCACGACTGTCTTGGTGTGTTTGGATCATGATAGTTTGTTGAAGATGTGGACACCTGCTCCACTACAGCCCCGTCAATGTAATTGGGGGCCTGTTCTGCCCGCCTTTTCCTGTAGTCCACGATCAATTCCTTTAGCTTGCTCACATTGAGTGAGAGTTTGTTGTCCTGGCACCACACTGCCACCACACTGCCAGGTCTCTGACCTCCTCCCTGTCTCATCAGTGTCGTTGATCAGGCCTACCACTGTTGTGTCATCAGCAAACTTAATGATGGTGTTGGAGTTGTGTTTGGCCACGCAGTTGTGGGTGAACAGGGAGTACAGGAGGGGACTAAGCACACACCCCTGAGGAGAACCAATGTTGAGGATCAGCATGGCAGATGTGTTGTTGCCTATCCTTACTACCTGGGGGTGGCCCGTCAGGAAGTCCAGGATCCAGTTGCAGGGGGAGTTGTATAGTCCCAGGGTCCTTAGCTTAGTGATGAGCTTTATGGGCACTATGGTGTTGAATGCTGAGCTGTAGTCAATGAACAGCATTCTCACATAGGTGTTGCTTTTGTCCAGGTGGGAAAGGGCAGTGTGGAGTACGATTGAGATTGCGTCATCTGTGGATCTGTTGGGGCGGTATGCGAATTGGAGTGGGTCTAGGGTATCCGAGATGATGCTGTTGATGTGAGCCATGACCAGCCTTTCAAAGCACTTCATGGCTATCGACGTGAGTACTTATGTAAATGTGGTATGTACATTTGACGTTTTTCATACATTTGTCAAAATTTCTCAAAAACTGTTTTTCTTTGTCATTATGGGGTATTTTGTGTAGATGTGGGGGGGGGGGGAACTATTTAATCCATGTTAGAATAAGGCTGTAAAGCAACAAAACGTGGATGCAGTGAGATGCCATATGGGTTGGAGGATACTTTTTAGATTTTTTCTTTCTGACATTTAGAGGACGAGAAACCGAAAGTCCACCGTGGCTATTTTTCGAAATTCGTCAGTCTACATGTCAAGTGTAATTGCGCCATTGTGTTTACCCAAGTTCTCCCTCAACTCCGGAACCACCCGCCAGAAATAATTTTTCTTGTGATGCAGTACTGAAACATTCACACTTCCATTAATTAACGAAAGGATAGTCTTATAGCTAGGTGTGAAAAATCCCCCAATTTGTGACAAAGTTTAGACTACCAATATATCAGCATTCTATCTCCCCCTTGTGATAGTGTGACGCAATGACAGAATGACAAAATGTACCACTTTCTGCCACCACTTACCCCAAACTGTTGAGGCATAAGCTCTAAACTTTTAATTGAGGAACCACTGTAGCGAGCTAAAAAAAACGGAGCCAAATGTTAGGTAGATAGCTAGCTGCTTAGAGGATGTCATGCCATTGGAGGAGTGGGTGAGTGACTGACTTTTTCCCCTCATATTGTTTTTCAGTGGCCATACACAGCTAGAGACGTAGGAGTCATTTGATTAGCTAACAAGAACTTGCACGACTATTATATAGTTAGCATATCTCTTGCATTCACAAATTCAAAATAGCTATCTACTCCAATTTCAGAGCATTCTTGTCGGAGTATGCCAGAGAGCAGAACAGCTGATGAATTTACAACTTTGAAACACCTGCTGAATATGTCAGTAACGTGTCAGTAAACGTAGGCAAAAAAAGGAATAGTTAGTCAAGAACGCTCTAGGTAACATGTAAACAGCCTATCCAGCTCTGCTATGGTGAGTAAAATGATCAAAGTGAGGTGTTCTCTCATTTGTGTCTAGAAGTAGCTAGCAAGCAAGCTAGCCAACTTTAGCCAGTTAGCTCCAGTGCTTGGTTGGGACAAGCATGCATTGGCAAGCAAGCTGCAGAAGGATGAGGAAGCTACATTTCGCCATTGTTTATCAGTGATATTTTTTGATGGCCAACTAGCTGAAAAAGTTTGAGTGTGTTTATCAAATGTTCCTTCGTTTAGCTCATCTTGGTCTGGCTATTATTAGTTGTTAATCTTGTTGTTGTTGATGTGTATGACTGAGGGAGAGAGGGCATACCTTTTCATGGTTGTTTGATCAATAGGATTGCAAAGTTCCCAAATGTAAAAGGACTCCCGTGGTGTTAACATATTTGCAGAAATCCATTCAGGTGTACTTTGTGGCTTTTGGCGAATGCGTACTAATGAATTTGCAATTCATTAGTGAATTTGCCCTACCAAGCAAAAAGGCAGTAACTGCTCATAGCGTGGAACTGAGTAAAATGGCTTCAAAGTTTAATTGTCCAGCCAAATTAATTCTAGGGAGATCATTGGAGATGTGTGATCTTAATATGAGTACATTTTTTGTTCATGTTGACCCTGACCTTTGACATGACCTTTGACCCTTAAACGGCAGTTACTGCCTTCTTCCTTGGCATGATATGTTACAAATCACAGGGTAATACCAAAGCAAAGAGCAGTATCTGACAGTTTTATTTGCTTCTCATTTCTGCTATTAATAAAAGAGCAGTGTAATTACTGACAGTGAAACAGAGTTGAAACTTCACCTTTTGTGTGTCTTCCACTAAGATAGCAGTTGCATTTACATGGAGATGTAGGTTCCGCATCAGTCCCATAACATACTGTGTTTTAGAAGTAGCCAAAAAAGAA
The DNA here is from genome assembly GCF_965601325.2 of Salmo salar. Taxonomy (NCBI): domain Eukaryota; kingdom Metazoa; phylum Chordata; class Actinopteri; order Salmoniformes; family Salmonidae; genus Salmo; species Salmo salar. The sequence continues at coordinate 50,005,646 of NC_138293.1, forward strand.
ACACTGCAATTGATTGAATTACATTAAATGATTACCTATATTCTAATATAATGATGTGTTGGAACATGATAGAAGGTAATATTAATTATAACAAAATTACCATGAGTTTGCAAATTAAATAATTGTATTATTGGAAAAAATAATAATAATAATTTGACATATTTACATTTTAATATTCATAAGAGGAAGCAAATTACATTTAGCTACAATTGTCAAAATGCTGAGTAGTTACATTGAATTTTTAATCTGCAGGTATCTGGTAATCACAATGAGTCAATACAGCTTCTCCTCACATCCCTGTTGTTTTGGGATTTTCTTGGCTCCAGAAGCACAACCCCAATATTGACTGGACCACTGGTTCAATCCTGGGTACGTTCTGCCATTCACACTGCCTTAAGGCGGCGCAGCCTTCCCCGGAACGTCTGCCTCCAGGGTTAAGTACGGCCTTGGATTTCTCTGACGTTCCCGCAGAGTACCATGACCTCCTGGAGGTTTTCAGCAAGGCTCGTGCTACCTCCCTTCCTCCACATCGTCCTTACAATTGTGCTATTGACCGCCTCCTGGGCACCACACCCTCGAGGCCGGCTATATTCCCTGTCTGGCCCTGAGACCAAGCCCATGGAGGAGTACATTGAGGACTCTCTGGCTGCTGGGAGCATTTGCCCTTCTGTCTCTCCTGCCGGTGCAGGGTTCTTCTTTGTGGGGAAGAAGGACAAGACCCAGCGTCCATGTATTGATTCCTGGGGCCTCAAGGACATCACAATCAAGAATCGTTACCCGCTACCACTCCTCGGCTTTCGAACCTCTCCAGGGGGCTACCATCTTTTCCAAACTGGACCTCAGGAATGCCTACCACCTTGTTCGGATACGCGAAGGAGACGAATAGAAGACTGCTTTCAACACAGCCAGTGGACACTATCAGTACCTGGTCATGCCGTTTGGACTCACCAACGCTCCCGCTGTCTTCCAGGCCCTGGTCAACGATGTGCTCCGGGACATGCTGAATCATTTTGTTTTTGTCTGCCTCGACGACATCGTGGTTCTCTCACGTTCTTCCCAAGAACACGTTCTCCATGTTTGAGAAGTACTTCAGCTCCTCCTGGAGAATCAGTTGTTTGTAAAAGCTGAGAAGTGCGAGTTCCACCGCTCTCCTATCTCCTTTCTGGGATATGTCATCTCTGAAGGGAATGTTCAAATGAATCCGGAAAAAGTGAGATCGGTGGTGGATTGGCCCCAAACCACGTCCAGAGTGCAGCTACAACGGTTTCTGGGGTTTGCTCATTTCTCCCGCCTTTTCATTCGGGGCTACAGCAACCTGGCGGCTCTCCTCTCTGCACCCCTCTCTGAGGTGCACTCACCTCTCCCAAGGTACCGTTCACATGGTCCCCAGCAGCGGACAAGGCTTTTGTGGATCTGAAGCACCGGTTCACTACTGCCCCCATCCTCATCCATCCGGACCTAACCCGTCAGTTTGTGGTTGAGGTTGACGCTTCCGATGTGGGAGTAGGGGCCATACTTTCCCAGCAATCCGTCCAGGACCAAAAGCGTTATCCCTGTGCCTTCATGTCCCATCGTCTCAACTCTGCAGAGAGGAACTATGACGTTGGGAACCTGGAACTCCTAGTGGTTAAGATGGCTCTATAGGAGCTGGCTGGAAGGGGCGGAACATCCATTGTTGGTATGGACTGACCATAAGAATTTATAATACCTCCGCACTGCAAAGTGCCTTAACTCAAGGCAAGCCCGTTGGGCCATGTTATTTACCAGGTTCAATTTCACCATCTCCTAACGACCAAGGTCCAGAAATGTGAAGCCGGACGCTCTATCCCGTCTGTAGAGTTCCGCTGCCATACCCTCTGAATCGGAGACCATCCTCCATGTTTGGCGGCTTTGGTTGTATATTTTATATTTATTTTTTATATATTTATTTTTTATTTATTTTTTTGTCTGGGGTATTGAAGCTTTGGTCCGCAAAGCACAACGTTCCCAGCTGGACCCTGAGGTGGCCCGGCTAACCAAATGTTTGTCCCTGATTCGGACTGGCCTCAGATCCTAGAATGGGCTCACTCCTCTAGGCTTACCTGCCATCCCGGTGCTCATTGTAACCTGGCTTTCCTCTGACAACACTTCTGGTGGCCCATTGTGGCTCCTGATGTCTCGGCCTTCGTCTCCGCATGCATTGTGTGTGCTCAAAACAAGACTCCACGGCAAGCTCCGTCTGGCCTCCATCAGCCACTCCTTGTTCCTCATTGCCCCTGGTCCCATATTTCCCTGGATTTTGACACTGGGCTTCCCCCATCAGATGGCAACACTACTATCCTGGCGGTGGTGGACAGGTTTTCCAAGGCCGCCCATTTCATCCCTCTCCCCGAGTTACCTTCAGCCAAGGAGACGGCCCAGCTCATGGTACAGCAAGTCTTCCGAATCCATGGACTCCCGGTGGAAATTGTCTCGGATCGGGGTCGTCAATTCTCGTCCCGATTCTGGAGGGTGTTCTGCACCCTTATCGGGTCGTCGGCCATCCTGTCCTCTACGTTTCATCCCCAATCCAACGGCCAGACATGGAGACGGCACTCCGGTGTCTCGTTGCTAGTAACCCCACCTCCTGGAGCCAGCAACTGGTCTGTGTGGAATATGCCAGGAACACTCTCCCCTGCTCGGCCACTCTACTCTCCCCCTTCGAATGCTCCATGTGGTGTCAGCTTCCACTCTTCCCAGAGCAAGATGGCGAGGTCAATATACCCTCAGCCCAGATCTTCATCCATCGCATATTGTCGACAAGTGGATCGGGGGCGTACTGTCAAGCCCTGATCTGTTTCACCTGTATTTGTGATTGTCTCCACCCACCTCCAGGTGTCACCTGTTTCCCCCATTAGTCCCTGGGTACTTATTTCTGTGTTCCTTTTTTGTCTGTTGCCAGTTCGTCTTGTCTTGTCCAGTCAACTGGCGTGTTTTTTCCGTGCTCCTGCTTTTTTCCTTATCTGTTTTGCTAGTTCTCCCAGTTTTGACCCTTGCCTGCCTTGAGACTGAACCCACCTGCCTGACCATACTGCCTGCCCTGACCTCGAGCCTGCCTGCCACTCTGTACTTCCTGGACTCAGACCTAGTTTATGATATTTTGCCTGTCCACGACCATTCCCTTGCCTGCCCCTTGGATTATAATAAATATCAGAGACTCTAACCATCTGCCTCACATGTCTGCATCTGGGTCTCGCCCTGTGCCCTTATAAAAAAAATGTTTTGTTGTTGCATGGGCTGCGTCTCAATCCCGGCTAACCAAATGTGGTGGAAGGTGGCCAAGCTACAGCGATGTTTGTCAGACCATGAGACATCCCAAAAATTGGTCTTACAAACTATTATGACCACTCTATGGAAAGGGGAGACTCTCATGTACACAATGGTGACCCCCACACATGTCACAGGACTCGTCTGAAGGTAACCCATACAAACGAATGAAAGGATGGTGGTAGTTATGTGCCAACAAAAATAAGAGGTTAAATATGTATCCCAAAAAATGTATAGTTCCTGAGCTTAATCACATCTCTATTTATCTATGAATGTTATTCAATGCGTTTCTATTTAAAAAAAAGAAAAGAAAAATGGAAACCTAAAGGGGTCCTAAAATAGACTTACACTAATTACGACAACTTCTGGAGATGTTTATTGTAAATGTTTGACTGTTATTGAGCTTTGGTTTCAGGTGAAACTCTGACCAGTGCACCCTGGATGGTCAGCGTGGAAAGCCAAGTCATTTGTAAGGGGACACTGCCTACTTTCCTGTCTGCCTCAAAGCGTTGTTCGCATGCTGCTACGTTTTCAACATTTCATACCAAAAAGAGGCTGCTTGCTAGTCTAAAAGCTGCTTGCATGCTGGAGTTTGTGTCTCTCTCTCTTGCTCTGGCTCACTCACTCACACTCACTCAATCAATCAATCACTCACACTCATTCACACATTCACTCACACACTCAAATGCTGTAGTTATATTGTTATGGTTTACGGTCCTCTAAATATTGTGTTATCTTTGCTTTCAGGCACTTCATCTGCATAAATCCAGAGAGAGGTACAGATGCCAGCAATGGGACGGTTACATCCAAAAAGACTGGTAGATTGGTCCAGAAAAAAACAGTCTCTGAGTACCCTCATGGCTTCAATCTTCTTCAGAAGTTGACAGACTTCGAGTGGGACTTTTAGTTCAGTGAGTGGTCACAGTTGACAGCTTTGTTTATTATTTTTGTTGCAAGCCTGTAGGAGAACACTGCTCAAGTCAGCCAAGCGCTAAATAACCTGCTGCAGGCTAAGAAGGCCGGCTAAGGCAAAAAAATAGTTTGAGGATGAAAAAATCTGTTTATGTTCTACAGCCAGTTCTACTGTAGCAGTAAAGTAGACAATATTATTTTGCCTATTTTAATGCAGGCTGTAGCAAGCACTCCTCCTGTTTCAATTCAATTTCTGGGAAGGACCTACTAGACAGCAGAGCAAATAACAGTTATTTCTTTTCTTTTAAAAAATAAAATGCTATTTGTAAGGCAAAGAAGACATGTCTGTCTAGAAACTGTATCTACTTGGATGCGTGCAATTTTCAAGAAATTATTCATGATGCAAGATCATGCCAGTTATGGTCTTGTCACACCCTGATCTGTTTCACCTGTTTTTGTGCTTGTCTCCACCCCCCACCAGCTGCCTCCCATCGTCCCCCATTATCCCCTGTGTATTTATACCTGCGTTTTCTGTTTTTCTGTTGCCAGTTCGCCTTGTCATGTCCTACCAGCGTGTTCCTGTGCTCTAGTTTTTGTTTTTCCTAGTCTTTCCAGTTCTGACCTTTCTGCCCGTTCTGGTCCTGCCTGCTGTCCGTTACCTGCCTGACTCTGATTTGGATTACAACTCTTTGCCTGTATTGACTTACCTTTTGCTTGCCCCTTGTACTATAATAAACTCTGAGACTTGTATTATCCACCTCCTGTGTCTGCATCTGGGTCTTAGCCTGAGCCGTGATAGTACGAACCGGCCATGAATGACCCAGCAGACTCGGACCAGCTCCACAATGCTGTCTCCTCCCAAGGAGCCACCATTGGAAGACACAAGGAGTTACTTCAAAATGGAAGGATTCCAGAATTTGGCAGAACGCCACGAGCGCGCTTTCAATGCATTGATGGTGAAATTCCACAGATATTCTACTAGGCAGCAAGCCTCTACGGTAACCCCCCAGATTCTCTGTAACCCCGCTACCAGTGACGCTTCTGCCCCCGCCTATCCCGGCTTCTCGAGAACATTGCTTACCTCCTCCAGTGCGCTATGCTGGAGATCCAGGAACCTGCCAAGCGTTTCTCTCCCAGTGCTCCCTCATCTTCGAGCTGCAGCCCTCTTCGTTTCCCTCGGATCGCTCGAAGATAGGGTATCTTATAACGCTGATGTCCGGGAAGGCTCTCACCTGGGCGACAGCGGTGTGGGAGCAACAATCCACCATTTGCCTCAGTCTGGAAGAGTTTGTGGCGGAGGTTAGGAAGATGTTCAATGCTACATTGTCCGGGAGAGAGGTTGCTCTGAAGCTACTCCAACTGCATCAAAAACCCCATGCTGTGGCAGACTATGCGGTAGATTTTCGTACTTTTACCGCTGAGAGTGCCTGGAACCCAGAATCTCTTTTCGACATGTTCCTTCACGGATTATCGGAGGAGGTTAACCTCTATGGGCTAGGTGGGACGCTTGCGTCCCACCTACGTAACAGCCACTGGCAGCCTGTGGCGCGATTTTCAAAACCTTAAAAAATCCTATTACTTCAATTTCTCAAACATATGACTATTTTACAGCTATTTAAAGACAAGACTCTCGTTAATCTAACCACACTGTCCGATTTCAAAAAGGCTTTACAACGAAAGCAAAACATTAGATTATGTCAGCAGAGTACCAAGCCAGAAATAATCAGACACCCATTTTTCAAGCCAGCATATAATGTCACCAAAACCCAGAAGACAGCTAAATGCAGCACTCACCTTTGATGATCTTCATCAGATGACAACCCTAGGACATTATGTTATACAATACATGCATGTTTTGTTCAATCAAGTTCATATTTATATCAAAAACCAGCTTTTTACATTAGCATGTGACGTTCAGAACTAGCATACCCCCCGCAAACTTCCGGGGAATTCGCTAACATTTTACTAAATTACTCACGATAAACGTTCACAAAAAGCATAACAATTATTTTAAGAATTATAGATACAGACCTCCTCTATGCACTCGATATGTCCGATTTTAAAATAGCTTTTTGGTGAAAGCACATTTTGCAATATTCTAAGTACATAGCCCAGGCATCACGGGCTCGCTATTTAGACACCCGGCAAGTTTAGCACTCACCATAATCATATTTACTATTATAAAAGTTTGATTACCTTTTGTTGTCTTCGTCAGAATGCACACCCAGGACTGCTACTTCAATAACAAATGTTGGTTTGGTCCAAAATAATCCATCGTGAGTGCATGCAGTTCCTGCTCATATAATCTCCACATGTACCCATATTTTGGGGGTATTCATAGCTCCAGAAGCGCAATCCCCTGATCAACTGGGCTACTGATTCTATCGTGGGTTGGAGCACGTTCTGCCATGCACATTGCTTTAAGTCGTCACAGTCTTCCCCGGGACATCTTCCTGCCGGCTTGGGAGAAGCCTAGGATCTCTCCACCATTCCCGCGGAGTACCTGGACCTCCGGGAGGTCTTCAACAAGGCCCACAATACGTCTCATCAACCCTACGACTGCGCCATTGACCTTCACCTGGGCGGCTTTACTCCCTGTTGGGTCTGGAGACCAAGGCTAAGGAGGAGTACATTGAGGACTCTCTCACTGCAATTAGTGTTTGTCCATATGCCTCTCCCGTCGGCGCAGGGTTCTTCTTTGTGGGCCTTAACCTCTATGGGCTAGGTGGGACGCAAGCGTCCCACCCGTGGTGCACTCCATCAACAGCAGGTGCATTTCAAGAGCGGCAAATTTGAAACCAAATAAATGTCAAAATTCAAATTTTTCAAACATACAACTATCTTACACCCTTTGAAAGATAAACATCTCCTTAATCTAACCACGTTTTACGATTTCAAAAAGGTTTTACGGCGAAAGCATAAAGTTAGATTATGTTAGGAGAGTACGTTGACAATAGCTGTGTGTAATGTTTTGTCAATTCAAAGACAGGCGTCACCAAAACCATAAAACCAGCTAAAATGATGCACTAACCTTTGACAATCTCCATCAGATGACACTCATAGGACATTATGTTAGACAATACATGCATTTTTTGTTCTATCAAGTTCATATTTATATCCAAAAACAGCGTTTTAATATGGCATTGATGTTCAGGAAATCGTTTCCCTCCAATAACCGGCAGTCAAGTCAGCACAACAAATTAAATAATTAATATTAGAAAACATTGGTAAAATATTATATTGTCATTTAAAGAATTATAGATTTACATCTCTTGAACGCAATCGACTTGCCAGATTTAAAAATAACCTTACTGGGAAATCACACTTTGCAATAATCTGAGCACTGTGCCCAGAAAAATACGCTTTGCGATACAGACTAACGGCCATGTTGGAGAGATCTAAAATCGAAAATACTATGTAAATAATCCATTACCTTTGATTCTCTTCATCAGATGTCACTTCCGGGAATCCCAGGTCCATAACGAATGTAGTTTTGTTCAAAAAAGCTCATCATTTATGTCCAAAAAGCTCCGTGTTGTTAGCACATGATCTAAGCCAGCCGGACTTCTCGTCATGAACGAGGGGAAAAAATATATTTACGTTCGTTCAAACATGTCAAACGTTGTATAGCATAAATCATTAGTGCCTTTTTTAACCAGAACATGAATAATATTCAAGGTGGACGAATGCATTCTCTTTTAAAACGTATTGGAACGAGGGTACCCAACATGACCTCGCGCGCCAGAGTCTAATCGGCCATCACTGTTCCAAGGCTCTTGTTCGGTCAGATCTCGCAGTAGAAGACTCAAAACACTTTGTAAAGGCTGGTGACATCTAGTGGAAGCAATAGGAAGTGCCAAAACATTAATAAGCCCCTGTGTGTTTCAATGGCATAGGCTTAAAGGTAATTCAACACATCAGGTATCCACTTCCTTTCAGAATCTGTCTCAGGGTTTTGCCTGCCAAATGAGTTCTGTTATACTCACAGACACCATTCAAACAGTTTTAGAAACTTTAGGGTGTTTTCTATCCATATATAATAAGTATATGCATATTCTAGTTACTGGGTAGGATTAGTAACCAGATTAAATCGGGTACGTTTTTTTATCCAGCCGTGAAAATACTGCCCCCTAGCCCCAACAGGTTAACCTCTTACATCTAGACGTTCCACTAGCGGAACACCTGCTCCAATATCCAATGATAGGCCTGGCGCGAATTACAAATTCCTCAAAAATACAAAAACTTCAATTTTTCAAACATATGACTATTTCACAGAATTTTAAAGACAAGACTCTCCTTTATCTAACCACACTGTCCGATTTCAAAAAGGCTTTACAGCGAAAGCAAAACATTAGATTATGTCAGCAGAGTACCCAGCCAGAAATAATCAGACACCCATTTTTCAAGCTAGCATATAATGTCACAAAAAACAAAACCACAGCTAAATGCAGCACTAACCTTTGATGATCTTCATCAGATGACACACCTAGGACATTATGTTATACAATACATGCATGTTTTGTTCAATCAAGTTCATATTTATATCAAAAACCAGCTTTTTACATTAGCCTCTTGATGTATCTTGGTGTATCTATCAAACGATATGAGACAGTCCTATATTTGAATTTTTTTTTTTATTACATTTCGTTATGCTAATGTCGCTAGGAGTTTTTCGCTGGAAGTTGATCCCGCTGACGGGACGAGACGCTCAAGAGGTTTTAACCTGTTAGGGCTAGGGGGCAGTATTGACACGTCCGGATAAAAAACCTACCCGATTTAATCTGGTTACTACTCCTGCCCAGTAACTAGAATATGCATATAATTATTGGCTTTGGATAGAAAACACCCTAAAGTTTCTAAAACTGTTTGAATGGTGTCTGTGAGTATAACAGAACTCAAATGGCAGGCCAAAACCTGAGAAGATTCCAAGCAGGAAGTGGCCTGTCTGACAAGCTGTTTCATCTTGGCTCTTTTTATTGAAGACTGAGGATCTTTGCTCTAACGTGACACTTCCTACGGCTCCCATAGGCTCTCAGAGCCCGGGAAAAAGCTGAACGATATCGAGGCAGCCTCTGGCTGAAACACATTATCGCTTTTGGCAAGTGGCCGATCAGAGTACTATGGGCTTAGGCGCATGCCCGAGTCGACCGAATGCTTTATTTTCTTTCGTCTGTTTACCTAAACGCAGATTCCCGGTCGAAATATTATCGCTTTTTTATGAGAAAAATGGCATAAAAATTGATTTTAAACAGCGGTTGACATGCTTCGAAGTACGGTAATGGAATATTTCGAATTTTTTTTGTCACGAATTGCGCCATGCTCGTCACCCTTATTTACCCTTTCGGATAGTGTCTTGAACGCACAAACAAAACGCCGCTGTTTGGATATAACTATGGATTATTTTGAACCAAACCAACATTTGTTATTGAAGTAGAAGTCCTGGGAGTGCATTCTGACAAAGACAGCAAAGGTAATAACATTTTTCTTATAGTAAATGTGACTTTGGTGAGTGCTAAACTTGCTGGGTGTCTAAATAGCTAGCCCTGTGATGCCAGGCTATCTACTGAGAATATTGCAAAATGTGCTTTCACCGAAAAGCTATTTTAAAATCAGACATATCGAGTGCATAGAGGAGTTCTGTATCTATAATTCTTAAAATAATTGTTATGCTTTTTGTGAACGTTTATCGTGAGTAATTTAGTAAATTCACCGGCAGTGTTCGGTGGGAATGCTAGTCACATGCTAGTCACATGCTAATGTAAAAAGCTGGTTTTTGATATAAATATGAACTTGATTGAACAAAACATGCATGTATTGTATAACATAATATCCTAGGGTTGTCATCTGATGAAGATCATCAAAGGTTAGTGCTGCATTTAGCTGTGGTTTGGGTTTATGTGACATTATATGCTAGCTTGAAAAATGGGTGTCTGATTATTTCTGGCTGGGTACTCTGCTGACATAATCTAATGTTTTGCTTTCGTTGTAAAGCCTTTTTGAAATCGGACAGTGTGGTTAGATTAACGAGAGTCTTGTCTTTAAAATGGTGTAAAATAGTCATATGTTTGAAAAATTGAAGTGTTTGCATTTTTGAGGTTTTTGAATAACGCGCCACGGGATTACACTGGCTGTTACGTAGGTGGGACGATTTGGTGCCACCTACCCTAGAGAGGTTAAACAGCATGATCATTACACAGGTGGACCTTGCACTGGGGATAATAAAAAGCCACTCAAATGTTCAGTTTTGTCACACAATGTCTCAAGTTTTGAGGCAGCGTGTCATTGGCATGGTGATACAACGTGATATGAGACAGACACAGAGAGAGAGAAAAACAAAAGAGAAAGAGAGAGACAGAGAAACAGAGGGAATGTTTTTGAGGATTTTGTTGAGGAAATCAGGAAGCTACAAGGAGGAGCGCATACTGAATCGCATCCAAACCAGTTTTTAATCAAGCTAACGGAGGACAACAACATCAAAACGTACCTCTGCACGTTTGAACGGACAGCACTACGGGAAGGATGACCAAGGCCAAAGTGAGGAAGTCTGCTGGCCCTGTTCCTGTACGGGAACGCTCCAAAAGGCGTATTGGGACTTTAACAATGAACAGGCGGCTAACTACGACTGTCTCAAATGGGAGATACTCAGCCACTATGGGTACAGCCTGGTCCATCAGGCCAACTGTTCCACGACTGGACATTTGTGGCTGACGCCTCCCCCGAGTCTAGATGAGCGACCTACTGCGCATCACCCGGGCCTGGCTAATAACCGACGTATCCACCCTTTCCATCATAGACAAATGGTCCTGGATCGCTTCTTATGGGCGTTACCCCACAACATGAAGAGGGCAGCGAGTCTACACGCGCCCAAAACCTTTGAGTACCTCCTGGGAGCAGTGGAGACAAATCAGAACACGAGGCCCTGCTGAAGGGGAACTGGGCCAAGTCGGGGACCCGGCCGAGGAAATGGAAGGACAACCCCACCACTGTATAACCAAAACCGACAAAAAAAGCGTAAACATTCCTGCATCTACCTATGCCTCTTGCATTCATTATTCTTCAGATCCCCCTCCCTTCCTCCTTGTCCTCCCTCCCTCCTCACCCCCTCCCTACCTGAAAAAGACATGCCGCTCTGTCTCTTTTTCCGCCACTTGGCCTAATTGCTTAATTTGACCTGCTTTCTCATCAATTAAAAGTCTGTCAGAGAGAGAGATGGAGGATGAAGGGAAGAGGGGTGAGGGGTGGTCGATGGACAGATCAATGACAGAATAAATCAATACGTGAATAGAGAAGGGATGGAAAAGGGAAATGAGAGAGGGAGGGGAAAAAGATGAGAAGAACAAATTGAACAGGTTTGTGATGACAAAAAGCTACAGTATCAACAAGCCCCTGCTCTCAATTTTTCTGTATATTGTATCACTCTTTGTCTCTCTCTCCCTCCTCTGCAACAGACAGATGATCCAGGAGATGACTGTCTGGCATACTTCAAAAACAACAACACACTGCTTAAGTCCTTAAACACCACGGCAATTGCTCGGCCTCTGACCGCAAGGCACTACAGAGGGTAGTGCGTACGGCTCAGTACATCACTGGGGCTAAGCTGCCTGCCACCCAGGACCTCTACACCAGGCGGTGTCAGAGGAAGGCCCTAAAAATTGTCAAAGACCCCAGCCACCCCAGTCATAGACTGTTCTCTCTACTACCGCATGGCAAGCGGTACCAGAGTGCCAAGTCTATGACAAAAAGGCTTCTCAACAGTTTTTACCCCCAAGCCCCCATATTCTCTGGTTATCATATGTGCATAGTCACTTTAACTATACATTCATGTACATGCTACCTCAATTGGGCCGACCAACCAGTGCTCCAGCACATTGGCTAACTGGGCTATCTGCATTGTGTCCCACCACCCGCCAACCCCTCTTTTACGCTACTGCTACTCTCTGTTCATCATATATGTATAGTCACTTTAACCATATCTACATGTACATACTACCTCAATCAGCCAGACTAACCTGTGTCTGTATGTAGCCTCGCTACTGTATATAGCCTGTCTTTTTACTGTTGTTTTATTTCCACTAATGGAGACGCTTCAGGACATAAAGAGGAATATTAGTCTCAAAATTAGGCTATGAAAACACTATTCAGCGGAGGGGGAAGACTAGGCTATGGAGACAATAAAATTACCGACATGGTGGACTCAGCCAGGATACTTGGGACACAGGCACACACACACACACACACACACACACACACACACACACACACACACACACACACACACACACACACATGCACAGACACACACACACACACACACACATGCATATGCATGCCCGCAGCATGCACACACGCCCAAAACACCTACATATTCTGAGAAATCAATTAAGCCATTCATGGGGTCTCGCTGTGATGAGGCATCCTACCCAGCGTCACCGGCACTTCAATACGTGTGCGTGTGTGAATTTGTAAATGCTGATAAAAATACAGTGAATGTACAGAATGGATGGTTATACATTGACATAGCCTGATATTGCCTGAAATACCCAGCCGTGATACAAGTCAGTATTCCACGTCCATCCATGTCTGAGGACGTCGGGAGATGACGTGGAACCTGGGCACTAGTGGCAACATTGAGCGCTGTTACCGTCAAGTAAGTTTCGATTTTGCTAGTGTGTTGTTGATAGGGATGGCAAATAGCGTAAACCTCTGGTGCCAAAGAGCCAGACGTATATAGCCATAACGGACATTTTGGTGACCTTATTTGACCTTTTCTGCTGCTTTTGAGACATGGTTTGATCCCTCCTTGGGGCACTACTTGATTGAGTAAATAAAACACTAAACAATCACAATACAGTAACTATTGGTCACTCTATTATGCATTATTATTCTAATATGTATTTATTATAGAATTGTGCCAGTTATTTTGACAAACCTTTAAACTGCACTCTTCCTCCCCATCTCTCCATGTTTCAGCTCCAGATGACAAAACCTGTCTCCTCCCCTTCATCTACACTGATTGAAGTGAATTTAACAAGTAAGGAATCATAGCTTTCACCTGGTTTCACCTGGTCAGCCTATGTCATGGAAAGAGCAGTTGTTCCTAATGTTTTGTACGCTCAGTGTACATCCTCAGTGCTAGTTCTGTCACAAAACCGAAATGGAGCCCCCACACGCGACGAGTCTCTCCCCATCCAGGAGCAGCTCTACACGGCCAGGGTGGCAAGCTCTCGGGGTGTAGAGGTGTGGAGGAGCCAGAGAAGTGACTTCCCTCAGACTTCATTCAAGTAATCATGGCACTGATACTAACTGGGTTTGGGAGAGGGGCTCAGGAGAGCGTTGAAAAACGAGTTGAGGTCTTATTAGATCATCAGCCAGGGCAATCCTCTCTCAGCCTCATCACAAGACACACACACAGACACACATCGAAACACACACACACTCCTTCAAATCTGAGAGACTAGGGAGATAATCAAAGAGGAGAGAAAGATAATAGGAAGATAGATGGGAGAGACAGTGGAGAACAATTGGGATGAAGGAGAAAGGTGGATGGGGAGAAGCATGAGATTTAAAGAGAAGTTCCGGAACGAATGGCAGGGTGAGAGGGAGTATTTGTGTATGGAAGGAAGGGGAGGGGAGGGGAGGGAGAGACTGAGAAGAGAAGGGAGTGCCGTGTCGTTCTTAATCAAGTTTGTCTGTGATAATCGTGTCAATGTCACTCTCAATCAGTGAGCCACAGCTAGTGCTAAACAACTCCACTGTGATTGGCCTAGGTCTTGTCTTTAAAATAACCTCTAGAGCGAGACAGTAGAAAGAAAGAAAGAAAGAAAGAAAGAAAGAAAGAAAGAAAGAAAGAAAGAAAGAAAGAAAGAAAGAAAGAAAGAAAGAAAGAAAGAAAGAGAAAGAAAGAAAGGTGGGGCAACTCACTTAAAGCTGCTATTCTATCCACTTTCTGTCAATCTCAGTTTTCATATTTTTCATTTAGTTGTTTTCTCTTTGTGACACTCGATTCCCCTCTCTTTTTACAAGAGACAATAAAGTCAAAAGATGAGTCCGCCTCAGTGTGCATGAATGTGTGCACATACCCTATGCTTCACAAAAAGTACCCCAAAAATATAAGTTCCCTCCCTCTCTGTCTCTCTATTCACAAGACTCCTGCTATTGAAGAGGTCTATCTGACTGTCCAAACCTCAACTCTCTATTTCCCCTTAACCTCTCATCAACCTTCTTAAACCAGTGAGTGAGTGAGTGAGTGAGTGAGTGAGTGAGTGAGTGAGTGAGTGAGTGAGAGCGCTGTACAACAAAACACCTGAAATGAACTTGGTTGGATGTTTGTGTTTATTAAACAAACAAACCACGTGAACGTAGATTATTCTAAAGCAGTGTTTTGGTTGTATTGTGGCTTCATTCTGAAGTTCCCTGTCAATTTCATTTAATTTCACCCTCATGCTGTGGACTTCTCAGGAGGCCTGAGTGAATTAAGGTTATTATTACTATATTTAGTATTTGTATTATTATTTACCTTTATTTAACTAGGCAAGTCAGTTAAGAACAAATTCTTATTTTCAATGATGGCCTAGGAACAGTCCTGCCTTGTTCAGGGGCAGAATGACAGATTTGTATCTTGTCAGCTCAGGGTTTCAAGTTTGCAACCTTTCGGTTACTAGTCCAATGCTCTAACCACTAGGCTACCTGCCGCCCCTGTATCACTGCTCTAATGGATCCTCTATGACCCTGTCCACACAAGAAACTGGCAAAGAAAACACAGACGGACACAAACAGACGTAGACAGACACCGAGTATTTTGTTATCTTGAACCAGCCTTTTCACTCAAGACAACTTGATCACAACTTACTTTGCTTGATGACATGGGACCAATCATCAGAACCATTTTGGGTTGTTTTGGGGGAGGGCATCCCTCTGAAGGCCCGATAACTCCTGGAAGCCGGGTACTCATAGTCAGTGTATTAGTCTGATTTTATAGATGTCTGTTTGATCTAAGATCACCAGAGGCCTGACTGATTCACATACAGGTCCCCAAGGGGCCGGAGACACTGTGTCTGGGCTGATTTCCGGAAGCCTGCCAAGTACAAGCACGCACACACAGGTCTGTCTCTTGGTAAAATTCTGGACAATATCCCCTAGTTTATTAGCAACAGATTTGGTAGTGACATGCACACAGAGGGACAAGTGAAACACACAAACACACATGTCAACTGGCAGACAGTTAGAGACATAAATACTCACACGCACACATGCTGGATGATCTCCCCTGCTTTGCTGAATACACAATATTATATAACTGATTCAATAGTGAGTATGGCTCATAGCATTGGCTCACACAGGCAGAGTGAGTGTCTGGGAGTTTTATGCATATCATAATAATCAGGGAGTATTACGATACTCACTCTTATGCAAAGGTAGAGAGAGAGAGAAGACACACAGAAAGAGAGGTAGAAAAAATTAAAATACAGAGACACGCAAACAAACACACTCACAAATACACTGTTACAAATATTAGAGTAGACAAGAAAAGGTACATCTGCACATATTAGTCAGACAGTAGGACCCTTTCTGTGTTTTACTGTCACAAAGACTGTTCCCCCAGCAGCATGTCACTGTTCTCATATCAAATCTCTGTTTACATGCAGACACAAAGCTTTCAAAGTGGGCCACAGCTCATAAAAAGAGATGTATGTCTCTCACCAGTGCATTACACAGAAACAATACATGTGCGACAAGAGGCCTAGCAGTTAAGCGCGTTGGGACAGTAACCAAAAAGTCGCTTGTTCGAATCCCCAGAACCAACTTGGTGAAAAATTCTGTTGATGTGCTCTTGGGTAAGGCATTTAACTGTAATTGTTCTGGATAAGAGTGTCTGCTAAATGACTGAAATCAACCCCAAAAAATCTTCTAGTTTGTTTTTGTTATATTGTGTATTCCACAGCATCTGTGTTTGTGTGTACTATTACATATTGTTTATTAGTTGTGTGCTATTACCACAAGCCCGTCCTCCCCAGTAAAGGTGCCATTAACCTCCTGTGGTGTGTAGGTTTTGTTGCTTTAATTCCCTCCACTGACATGCTATTACCACGAGCCCGTCCTCCCCAGTAAAGGTGCCATTAATCTCCTGTGGTGTGTAGGTTTTGATGTTTTAATTCCCTCCACTGACATGCTATTACCACGAGCCCGTCCTCCCCAGGTAAGGTGCCATTGACCTCCTGTGGTGTGTAGGTTTTGATGCTTTAATTCCCTCCACTGACATGCTATTACCACGAGCCCGTCCTCCCCAGTAAAGGTGCCATTAACCTCCTGTGGTGTGTAGGTTTTGATGCTTTAATTCCCCCCACTGACATGCTATTACCACGAGCCCGTCCTCCCCAGTAAAGGTGCCATTAACCTCCTGTGGTGTGTAGGTTTTGATGCTTTAATTCCCTCCATTGACATGGTTCTTTTCCAATCTTTTTTCCAGCTGACAGAATCGCCTGCCTCTCCACTCAGCTAATAGCCCTACCTGGCTTCCTGAATTACATGTCACCTAATCACTTACACCATCTGTTAATTATGTTCATACAAAAAAAGACTTAAATGCTATTCACTGAATTCGCAAATCCCTCTACATTTCGCTCTCTATCTCTCCCTCCATCCCTCTCTCTCTCTCGCTCTCCCCCTCCTGCCTCTCCTCCCAATGTTTCACTTGTTCTTTCTCTCTACCCCCAACTTCTTGCACATCTGCCCCCTTTATCTAAATCCCTCCTCTCCCCCTCCACTCTATCCTCCTCTCACTCATCTCACCCCTATCTGCCAATTCCTCTCCTTCCTGTTTTTCTCCCCCCTACCAGTCTTTGTTACCACTCTCCCCTCCCTGTCTCTCCCTCTCCCCAATGGGTGACTGCCTTGTTGCTGTGAGCCACAGCGGATAACTTTTCCCCCAAAACTATTCCCCCTCTACATCTTTCCATTCTCCCCTCTCCCCTCACCTCTCTCCTTACCCATCCATACTGACAAAGAAGGCCTGAGCTGCTTTACCCCCTCTGTCTCATCTCGCTTCCCCATCTCTCTCGCCTCTCTCCCCCTTATTCACCGTCCCATCATCCCCTCTCTCCTTTGTTACTCCCACATCCTCATCCCCCTCCTTGCTCCCACTTTGAAGCCAACTTATTTTTGTCGACCCGCTCACTTTCTTAATTGATATTCACAATGCTAATCTGGGTTTATACATTTGAGCATATTGGCTCAAATATACAGAATAAGTGTTATTTTAATACTGGGACAACATCATTTAAAAGTGATAATGTCATGGTAATTATATTTTCGCCATCAAGCTGCCAGTACACAGAGGCATAGTCAGAGTAGTGCTCAAGTAAAGCTGATGGCGGTGGGGCTGTCCCCAGGGAGGCCCAGCTCCAAGTTGAAGCTTGTGGGTGGAGTGGGCAGGTTGCCCAGGAAACACAGCACATTCTGGGGCACCAATATGACTAACTAAAGAGACAGACATAAAGGAACCCAGAGATGAGGGGGACGGAACAGAACAAAATGCACTCATAATGTTTGCTTTGCTCATTCATCAAAAGTTGAATCATAATCACTCACACCCCTTCACAAAAACATACAGCCTCTCAAATAGGTTTCCAGGGAATTTCCCCTCCTGATGGTAAACTGCACAGGCAGTATATAAAGCTTTTTCAACTTCCCCCTCCCCTTACAAATACAGCACAGAGAACAAAACAAATAGAGCAATCATAAGAGGGAATTTCACAGGGACACCTCCTGTGTTTTCCATAAGCGGAGGCCGTGGGCTAAATAGCCAATAACAGACTTAACGTAAGGGTTGGTTGGGCTTCTTTTTCCACTTCATAAATTAAGAGATCTACACTTAAAATCAAAATAGATTCACTGTTGCTACCGAAGACATTCCAAAGGGTAGGTTTAACAGAGCAAATTAAATGTGGCCATACTTTATCAATCGTCAATGATGCTATTTAGGCCCATAGTATTTGCAAAGTCATAAACAGCTATTGTTTGAATTCAACCCAGAATTCAATAAAAAATAGACAATACAATAGGCCTAGGGTTTCAAGCTCTGGTTGATTTAAAATGTAATGATATTTAGTTATGTAAAATTTGGTTTGGTTGTCAACGCAACCAAATATCAACATTTGAAGGAGTTGAATCTTCTGCTTGGATAGTTCCATCTGTGCCGCTGACTTAGTCTGGCTTTAATTCCAGTTAATCTACAATTTAACATGTCTATGTTTGATTTACGTCTCTATCAACCACATATCTAAGTTAAATAAGTTATAGAATAGGACTAAATCAAATACAACTTTAAATGCACTTTAAATAAAGTTTGATTTTATTTAGTCCTGTTCTTGAACTTTTATTTTTGGTTTAGGTGGAGCCATGAATCCGACATATTATTTGTTAACTTTTCAACAAGTTAATAGGCTATTTACTCTATTACAAAAGTGAAACTGAATTCTGTTTGATTGTCAATGCAACCAAATATGAACATTTGAAGGATATGTATATTTTGTGCCACAGACAGTCTGGTTTTAATTCCAGTTAGTCAACAAATTAATAATTGATATATTGTATCCTTGTCTCCATCTCAATCAAAATCAAATCAAACTTTATTTAAAGTGCATTTAATATTTGATTTGATTTAGTCCTATTCTTTAATTTAAATTTTTGGTTGAGATGGAGACGTGAATCCAACATATCAATTATTAGTTTGTAGACAAACTGGAATTAAAGCCTGACTAATTCAGTGGCGCTGATGGAACTATACAAGACAGATCTCCTTCATAATTCAATATCCAGTTTGTCTACAAATTAACAAATGATATGTTGGATTCCACAGGAGGTTGGAGGCACGTTAATTGTGGAAGACCAGCTCGTGGAAATGGCTGGAGCGGAATTGGTGGAATGGTATCAAATACATTAAACACATGGCTTGATGCCATTCCTTTTCCTCCGTTCCATACTTTATTATGAGCCGTCCTCCCCTCAGCAGCCTCCATAATTTCCATAAATTATATGAAACATTGAATTTAGCCTTTCTGCTATAAGCCATAGAAACGCATTGAATAACATGTTCATTAATTTGTTTTAAAGTGCCTGTCCTATATCTGAGAGATTAAAAAAAGGTTACGTTTGTGGCACTAAACTACATCCAATTATACTTCCATGTATTTTTTTAGCTGGTACCAGGCTACAGTCATATGAGTCTTGTGAGGTTTGTAAAATGAGATTTACGTGTTCGTGAGAGTCTCACCTTTCCACAGAGTGGTCATATTAGCTTATAGACCAAACCGTTCGGACACTACATACTTTTTCATGAGAAGATCCATTTTCGGGATGTCTCATGGTCTGAGAAACACCTCTGTAGCTCATTCACCTTCCACATCAGGTGCGGAAGGCTGCCATTGGCGAATGCGGTGGATTCAGCCCATGCAAAAAAAAATGATATCTCTAGCTTAAACAGACAGATTTTGATGGGGATTTCTTTAAAAGACATTGTATTCCCATGCTTTGAAATGGTTGAAAGTGCAGTGATCACATTTGGGTGACAACTAAACCAACGATCTGATATATAGATACATGTAATTATTGTTTTGTGGCACATTTATTTATTTTATTTTGCATTTTCTGTAGGCCTATACAGCCACAGAGTCGGGTGCTTAGGCTATTTACTGTTCTTTGAATGATGACCAAAAAGTAAGTGTTGACTAGTTTATAAAAGGCGTCGAACTGACTGAATAAAGTCAATCTGCTATATCCTTTTACTATTCATGAATCATACAACTTAGTTACATTTACATTACATTTAAGTCATTTAGCAGACGCTCTTATCCAGAGCGACTTACAAATTGGTGCATTCACCTTATGATATCCAGTGGAACAACCACTTTACAATTACAATAGTGCATCTAAATCTTATAGGGGGGGGGGGGGGTTAGAAGGATTACTTTATCCTATCTTAGGTATTCCTTAAAGAGGTGGGGTTTCAGGTGTCTCCGGAAGGTGGTGATTGACTCCGCTGTCCTGGCGTCGTGAGGGAGCTTGTTCCACCATTGGGGTGCCAGAGCAGCGAACAGTTTTGACTGGGCTGAGCGGGAACTGTGCTTCCTCAGAGGTAGGGGGGCCAGCAGGCCAGAGGTGGATGAACGCAGTGCCCTTGTTTGGGTGTAGGGCCTGATCAGAGACTGAAGGTATGGAGGTGCCGTTCCCTTCACAGCTCCGTAGGCAATCACCATGGTCTTGTAGCGGATGCGAGCTTCAACTGGAAGCCAGTGGAGAGAGCGGAGGAGCAGGGTGACGTGAGAGAACTTGGGAAGGTTGAACACCAGACGGGCTGCGGCGTTCTGGATGAGTTTTAGGGGTTTAATGGCACAGGCAGGGAGCCCAGCCAACAGTGAGTTGCAGTAATCTAGACGGGAGATGACAAGTGCCTGGATTAGGACCTGCGCCGCTTCCTGTGTGAGGCAGGGTCGTACTCTGCGAATGTTGTAGAGCATGAACCTACAGGATTGGGTCACCGCCTTGATGTTAGTGGAGAACGACAGGGTGTTGTCCAGGATCACGCCAAGGTTCTTAGCACTCTGGGAGGAGGACACAAGGGAGTTGTCAACCGTGATGGTGAGATCATGGAACGGGCAGTCCTTCCCCGGGAGGAAGAGCAGCTCCGTCTTGCCGAGGTTCAGCTTGAGGTGGTGATCCGTCATCCACACTGATATGTCTGACAGACATGCAGAGATGCGATTCGCCGCCTGGTTATCAGAAGGGGGAAAGGAGAAGATTAATTAGTATACAATAGTATATAGTATAGTATAGTATATAATAGTTATACAGTGACATGAAGGTCAGTCAATGCGGAACATTTCATGAAGTTTCTTCAAGTGCAGTCACAAAAACCATCATGCTCTGTGATGAAACTGGCTATCATGAGGACCGTTACAGGAAAGGAAGACCCAAAGTTACCTCTACTGCAGAGGAAAAGTTCATTAGAGTTACCAGAATCAGAAATTGCTGCCCAAATAAATGTAAAGTAACAGAAACATCTCAACAACAACTGTTCAGAGGAGACTGCATGAATCATGGTCGAATTGCTGCAAAGAAATTAGTACTAAAGGACACAAATAATAATAAGAGACTAGCTTGGGGCAAAAAACACAAGCAATGGACATTAAACCAGCAGAAATCTGTCCTTTGGTCTGATGAGTCCAAATTTGAGATTATTGGTTCCAACCGCCGTGTCTTTGTGAGTCGCAGAGTAGGTAAACATATGATCGATCTCCACATGTGTGGTTCCCACCGTGAAGTCAGGGCCTCAACTCCATCCTCCCATGTCTCAAAGATGACCGGTATGAAGAGCCCTATGTTCTCATTGAATAAGATAATTTAGTGGATCTGAGAGATTTAACAGAACATTGCGCTGATCCCCCTGTGTGGCTCCTCCGTGAGGAGTTTCCAGAGACTGGTGAAGTGTTAGGGTCTCCATGGGATCTGATGGAGAGTGTTGAGCCAACTAGGCTGCCACAGATAGCTTCTGTGGTTGTGTGGATCATCTTTGAGATCGGGTTGTGTGGGGGTAAACTTTATTCATCTCATTTGTGCCGGGCCCAGCTATGGCAGAGTCAGGCTAAGGAGGAATTGAGGTCCCCATCGGTGATAACACCTGTATCAAAATCCATATCTGGCCGAATGACCAATTGTTAAGGCAGGTTGCCAATTTAAGAATGCACTGGTTAAAGGTCAATTAAGAATTTGTTGTTAATTGACTTGCCTAGTTAAATAAAAAAAAATAATGAAACTGGTATACAATTTTCTTTAACCAATTTTGGTCTTTAATGCAGGGCAGAGGTCCACTTGCCTCTTCCATTTTTGCGGCAATGCTGCAATTAGTTGGTTGTAATTTTGGGTAGAGCATTTCCATATAGTAATTCAAAAAGATATCGCAACCCTCTACAAGAAGGGAGCGCCTGCAAAGAGATAAGGCGCTCAACCAGGCGCATACGTTCTTTAAACGCACCCCAGTACCCGCAGCGTGCTTGTCGCTACTCCACCGCTAAGTCTTGGAAAAACTCAGACAAGATGCAAGTTAATGGTAATGTTAGACAATGTAACATATCTATTTTAAACTCTAGCCTAATAAATATTAGTTGTTGATCAGGCTCCTAACTGTTACAATGATTTTAACTTTTGACCAAAGAAACGAAATGTTGCAGGAGCTAACCGGTGGTGGGAAAAGTACCCAATTATCATACTTGAGTAAAAGTAAATATACATTAATAGAAAGTGACTCAAGTAAAAGTGAAAATCATCCATTAAAATACTAATTGAGTCTAAAAGTGTTTGGTTTTTAATAATACTAAGTATCAAAAGTAAATGTAATTGCTAAATATACTTAAGTATCAAAAATATAAATCATTTAAAATTCCTTATATTAAGCAAACCAGAGGGAACCATTTTTATTTTTTATTTATGGATAGCCATGGGGCACACTCCAACACATCATTTACAAAAAAAGCATTTGTGTTTAGTGAGTCCATCAGATTAGAGGCAGTAGGGATGACCAGGGATGTTCTATTGATAAGTGCATGATTTGGACCATTTTCCTGTCCTGCTAAGCATTCAAAATGTAGCGAGTACTTTTGGGTTTCAGGGAAAATGTATGGAGTAAAAAGTACATTATTTTCTTTAAGAATATATTGGAGTAAAAGATGTAGAAAAATATAAATAGTAAAGTACAGATACACCAAAAAACTACTTAAGTAGTACTTTAAAGTATTTTTACACCACTGTACTTTACACCACTGGAGCTAACTGGCATTTACTGTGGCTACCACTAACCTAATTTGGAATAAGTAATGGTTATGTTTGAAAGGTGTAGTAGGGCCTAGAGTCAGTGGATGAGTGCTAGGACTTCTGCTAGCTCCAATGATCATTCTATGATGAGTAACTTAAAATAACCATGCTCATTAATGTCCAAGGTGAATGGATAGGGCCTGAAGGCCTGCAATGAACTGATGTGTGTTCTCAACATTTCAAAGATGTCCACCCTCCCTCCTTTAAAAAAAGATGTAGGCCTAGGTCTACAGTGGTTCTTCCTGTAAAAGTTGCATCATACTACAGCACACCTTGCGGGCTGCCGCAGAATTCTATGGCACGCTATTTAATTGTCAGCCATTGTTTCCATTAATGCTAGTTAGTGCTAGTTTGACCACCAGAGGGCATCTTTGAGAAGCATTTTACAGTCTTCAAAATTGTCTGTACGAGAGAATTTAAAACCTTTTTTGTAAGAACATACTATATGGGATTGATTTTAAGAAATGTAGCTTAATTAATTATATTATATTATGGTGTTTCTATTCCAAGAAAAGTGAAACCCTGAGGAAGATATGACACTGTACAACGTGACCGGTCGGGAGTAGGCTACAGTACTAAGAGCATAACATTTCCACACCCTAATTGTAGTCTAACCAATACCCAAACGGAGATTCAGTGAAAATAAAAACCGAATTGTTTTATCAAGACCAGTCCCCATGCTTGTCTCAGAGCAGTGCTGTCTTTTCCCCCTTCCACTTGCTTCTTCCATTCATTTTGAAAGAGTATTTTCCAGTAAGCATAATCAGTGCTCTAACTCCCCCTTTGCGCTGGTCTGGAGCAGTGACGCAGTGACGTAAGGTACCATACAAAACGACAAATTATCTCGAATCTCAAAACTTTTAGTTGAGCAACCACTGTACACTTCCCTAAAGGTGAGTCTCACTTCAATAGGCGTTTTGGTACTGCCCATATGTACTGTAGCTTGTTTTCGGTTGCAGGTTCAGGACTCTGCAAATAGCACTGCTGGGTGATTTGAAAAGTCAGTCAATCCTTCAATAATATAATAATACTGTTGTTAAAAATATTTATCTTTAATTTACAATCTGTAGAAACTATGAGAATAGAAAGGTTCAGAACTTTTGTGAAAAATCACAGCACAGTGGAAAAATATATGGCAGCTAGAAAAAGATAGATGGGAGGGGTTAAGGGTAGCTGAAGGCTGGGACTAAAAACAAACAAAAGATAACTAATGTAAAATATACTGTGTCAGTAAAATGTGTGTAGTATGTATAAACTGGAAGTAGAAGCCGACATATTGTTATCCATTACTTTACTCCAATTAGGGTGGGGTGGTAGGGTTAGGGGAAAATAATAAAGAAGGAAAATATATTTTAAAAATATACACTGCCAATCAAAGGTTTGGACACACCTACTCATTCAAGGTTTCTAAATTGTAGAATAATAGTGAAGTCATCAAAAGTATGAAATAACACAATCCTGTAGTAACCAAAAAAGTGTAAAACAAATAAATATATTTGAGATTTTTCAAAGTAGCCACCCTTTGCCTTGATGACAGCTTTGCACACTCTTGGCATTCTCTCAACCAGCTTCATGAGGTAGTTACCTGGAATGCATTTCAATTAACCTGTTAGGGCTAAGGGGCAGTATTGACACGGCCGGATAAAAAACGTACCCGATTTAATCTGGTTACTACTCCTGCCCAGTAACTAGAATATGCATATATTATTGGCTTTGGATAGAAAACACCCTAAAGTTTCTAAAACTGTTTGAATGGTGTCTGTGAGTATAACAGAACTCAAATGGCAGGCCAAAACCTGAAAAGATTCCATGCAGGAAGTGGCCTGTCTGAGAAGTTGTGTTTCATCTTGGCTCTTTTTATTGAAGACTGAGGATCTTTGCTCTAACGTGACACTTCCTACGGCTCCCATAGGCTCTCAGAGCCCGGGAAAAAGCTGAACGATATCGAGGCAGCCTCTGGCTGAAACACATTATCACTTTTGGCAAGTGGCCGATCAGAGTACTATGGGCTTAGGCGCGTGCCCGAGTCGACCGAATGCTTTATTTTCTTTCGTCTGTTTACCTAAACGCAGATTCCCGGTCGGAATATTATCGCTTTTTTATGAGAAAAATGGCATAAAAATTCATTTTAAACAGCGGTTGACATGCTTCGAAGTACGGTAATGGAATATTTAGAATTTTTTTGTCATGAATTGCGCCATGCTCGTCACCCTTATTTACCCTTTCGGATAGTGCCTTGAACGCACGAACAAAACGCCGCTGTTTGGATATAACTATGGATTATTTTGAACCAAACCAACATTTGTTATTGAAGTAGAAGTCCTGGGAGTGCATTCTGACGAAGACAGCAAAGGTAATAACATTTTTCTTATAGTAAATGTGACTTTGGTGAGTGCTAAACTTGCTGGGTGTCTAAATAGCTAGCCCTGTGATGCCGGGCTATCTACTGAGAATATTGCAAAATGTGCTTTCACCGAAAAGCTATTTTAAAATCGGACATATCGAGTGCATAGAGGAGTTCTGTATCTATAATTCTTAAAATAATTGTTATGCTTTTTGTGAACGTTTATCGTGAGTAATTTAGTAAATTCACCGGCAGTGTTCGGTGGGAATGCTAGTCACATGCTAGTCACATGCTAATGTAAAAAGCTGGTTTTTGATATAAATATGAACTTGATTGAACAAAACATGCATGTATTGTATAACATAATATCCTAGGGTTGTCATCTGATGAAGATCATCAAAGGTTAGTGCTGCATTTAGCTGTGGTTTGGGTTTATGTGACATTATATGCTAGCTTGAAAAATGGGTGTCTGATTATTTCTGGCTGGGTACTCTGCTGACATAATCTAATGTTTTGCTTTCGTTGTAAAGCCTTTTTGAAATCGGACAGTGTGGTTAGATTAACGAGAGTCTTGTCTTTAAAATGGTGTAAAATAGTCATATGTTTGAAAAATTGAAGTTTTTGCATTTTTGAGGTTTTTGAATAACGCGCCACGGGATTACACTGGCTGTTACATAGGTGGGACGATTTGGTGCCACCTACCCTAGAGAGGTTAACAGGTGTGCCTTATTAAAAGTTAATTTGTGGACTTTCTTTCCTTTCTCATGCGTTTGAGCCAATCAGTTGTGTTTTAACATGGTAAGGGTGGTATACAGAAGATAGCCCTATTTGGTAAAATACCAAGTACATATTATGGCAAGGACAGCTCAAAAAAGAAAAGCGAAATGACAGTCCATCATTACTTGAAGACATGAAGGTTAGTCCATCAGGAACATTTTTAACAACTTTGAATGTTTCTTCAACTGCAGTGGCAAAAACCATGATTAAACTCGCTCTCATGAGAACTGCCACAGGAAAGGAAGACCCAGAATTACCTCTGCTGCAGAGGATAAGTTCATTAGAGTTACCAGCCTCAGATTGCAGCCAAAATAAATGCTTCACAGAGTTCAAGTAACAGACACATCTCAATGTCAACTGTTCAGAGAAGACTGCCTGAATCAGGCCTTCATGGTCGAATTGCTGCAAAGAGACCACTACTAAAGGATACCAATAAGAAGAGACTTGCAAGACAAAGAGACTTGTTTGGGCCAAGAAACACAATCAGTGTCTACAACCTGTGGAAATCTGTCCTTTGGTCTAATGAGTCCAAATTTGAGATTTGTGGTTCCAACCGCCTTGTCTTTTTGAGATGCAGAATAGGTGAATGGTTGATCTCTGCATGTGTGGTTCCCACCGTGAAGCATGGAGGTGGAGGTGTGATGGTGGGGGGTGCTTTACTGGTGACACTGTCAGTGATTTATTTAGAATTCAAGAAACACTTAACCAGCATGGCTAACACAGCATTCTGCAGCAATACGCCATCACATCTGGTTTGCGCTTAGTGGGACTATCATTTGTTTTTAAACAGGACAATGACCCAACACACCTCCAGGCTGTGTAAGGGCTATTTAACCAATAAGGAGAGGGATGGAGCGCTAGATCAGATGACCTCCAAAATCACTCGACCTCAACCTAATTAAGATGGTTAGGGATGAGTTGGACCGCAGAGGGAAGGAAAAGCAGCCAGCAACTGCTCAGCATATGTGGGAACTCCTTCAAGTCTGTTGGAAAAGCATTCCAGGTGGATCTGGTTGAGAGAAACTAAGAGTGTTCAAAGCTGTCATCAAGGCAAAGGAAGAAGAATTTGAAGAATCTCAAATATAAAAAGGTATTTTAATTTTGTTAACACTTTTTTGGGTACTAAATGATTCCATATGTGTTATTTCATAGTTGTGATGTCTTCACTATTATTCTACGATGTAGAACATATTAAAAATAAAGAAAAACCCTTGCATCAGTAGTTGTGTCCAAACTTTTGACTGGGACTGTAAGTGTTCATACCCTTTGCTATGAGACTCGAAAATGAGCACAGGTGATCATCCTTGAGATGTTTCTACAACTTGACTGGAGTCCACCTGTCATAAATTCAATTGATTGGACATGATTTGGAAAGGCACACACCTGTCTATATCAGGTCCCGCTGTTGAAAGTGCATGTCAGAGTGAAAACCAAGCCACGAGGTCGAAGGAATTGTCCGTAGAACTCCGAGACAGGATTTTGTCAAGGCACAGATCTGGGGAAGGGTACCAAAAATCTCTGCAGCATTGAAGGTCCCCAAGAACATAGTGGCCTGCATAATTCTTAAATGGAAGAAGTTTGGAACCACCAACACTCTTCCCAGAGCTGGCCACCCGGTCAAACTGAGCAATCGAGGGAGAAGAGCCTTGGTCAGGGAGGTGACCAAGAACCTGATTCTCACTCTGACAGAGCACCTAGAGTTCTTCTGTGGAGATGGGAGAACCTTCCAGAAGGACAACCATCTCTACAGCACTCTAACAATTTTATTTTTATTTTTAGCCTTTATTTAACTATTCTTATTTACAATGACGGCCTAGGAACAGTGTGTTAACTGCCTTGTTCAGGGGCAGAACAAAAGATTTTTACCATGTCAGCTTTGGGATTTGATCTAGCAACCTTTCTGGTTACTGGCCCAACACTCTAACCACTAGGCTACCTACCATCAGGCCTTTATGGTAGAGTGGTCAGACAGATGCCACTCTTCAGTAAAAGGCACATGCTAGCCCACTTGGAGTTCGCCAAAAGGCACCTAAAGACTCCCAGACCATGAGAAACAAGATTCTCTGATCTGATGAAACTAAGGTTGAACTATTTGGCCTGAATGCCAAGCGTCACATCTGGAGGAAACCTGGCACCATTCCTACAGTGAAGCATGGCCATGGCAACATCTTGCTGTTGGGATGTTTTTCAGCGGCAGGGACTAGGAGACTAGTCAGGTTTGAGGCAAAGATGAACGGAACAAAGTACAGAAAGATTCTTAATGACAACCTGCTACAGAGGACTTCAGACTGGGGCAAAGTTCCACCTTCCAACAGGACAACGACCCTATGCACACAGCCAAGACAACGCAGGAGTGGCTTTGTGACAAGTCTCTGATTGTCCTTGAGTGGCTCAGCTAGAGCCCAGACTTGAACGTGATCGAACATCTCTGGAAATACCTAAAAATAGCTGTGCATCAATGCTCCCCATCCAACCTGACAGAGCTTGAGATGATCTGCAGAGAAGAATGGGAGAAACTCCCCAAATACAGGTGTGCCAAGCTTGTAGCATCATACCCAAGAAGACTCCAGGCTGTAATCGCTGCCAACGGTACTTCAACAAAGTAATGAGCAAAGGGTCTGAATGCTTATGTAAATGTGATATTTCAGATTTTTATTTTATATAAATTAGTAAACATTTCCAAAAACTTGTTTTTGCTTTGTCATGATGGGGTATTGTGAGTAGATTAATGAAGAACATTTTAGAATAAGGCTGTAAACTAACAAAATGCAGAAAAAGTCTAGGGAATACTTTCCGAAGGCACTGTGTGTTGGTATCGCATCGTGGCAAGTATTGTATTTTCCTACGATTCGAAGCCCATGTCAAGACTTGCCAGTGACCACTAAAGTGACTCGTCAGTGTAGTCTAGTGTTGGGTTGTTCGCAAACAAACTACTCATTTTGATTGGATCTCTTAGATGAAAGGACCCGAATCACATCAGTGAGAGAGCCATTCTTCGGGATCGGTGTCCCTTCCACGGGATGGTTAAGCTAACGTAGGCTAATGCGATTAGAATGAGGTTGTAAGCAACAACAACATTTCGCAGGACATAGACATGTCTGATATTGGCAGAAAGCTTAAATTCTTGTTTACCTGTTAGGGCTAGGGGGCAGCATTTGCACGTCTGGATAAAAAAATGTACCCGATTTAATCTGGTTACTAATCCTACCCAGTAACTAGAATATGCATATACTTATTATATATGGATAGAAAACACTCTAACGTTTCTAAAACTGTTTGAATGGTGTCTGTGAGTATAACAGAACTCATTTGGCAGGCAAAACCCTGAGACATTTTCTGACAGGAAGTGGATACCTGATGTGTTGTATTACCTTTAAACCTATCCCATTGAAAAACACAGGGGCTGAGGAATATTTTGGCACTTCCTATTGCTTCCACTAGATGTCACCAGCCTTTACAAAGTGTTTTGAGTCTTCTGGAGGGAGATCTGACCGAACAAGAGCCATGGAACGATGATGTCCCATTAGACACCTGGCGCGCGAGTTCATGTTGGGTACCCTCGTTCCAATACGTTATAAAAGAGTATGCATTCGTCCACCTTGAATATTATTCATGTTCTGGTTAAAAAAGGCCCTAATGATTTATGCTATACAACGTTTGACATGTTTGAACGAACGTAAATATATTTTTTCCCCTCGTTCATGACGAGAAGTCCGGCTGGCTTAGATCATGTGCTAACAAGACGGAGATTTTTGGACATAAATGATGAGCTTTTTTGAACAAAACTACATTCGTTATGGACCTGTGATACCTGGAAGTGACATCTGATGAAGAGAATCAAAGGTAATGGATTATTTACATAGTATCTGTATCGCAACGCGTATTTTTCTGGGCGCAGTGCTCAGATTATTGCAAAGTGTGATTTCCCAGTAAGGTTATTTTTAAATCTGGCAAGTTGATTGCGTTCAAGAGATGTAAATCTATAATTCTTTAAATGACAATATAATATTTTACCAATGTTTTCTAATTTTAATTATTTAATTTGTGACGCTGACTTGACTGCCGGTTATTGGAGGGAAACGATTTCCTCAACATCAATGCCATAGTAAAACGCTGTTTTTGGATATAAATATGAACTTGATAGAACTAAAAATGCATGCATTGTCTAACATAATGTCCTAGGAGTGTCATCTGATGGAGATTGTAAAAGGTTAGTGCATCATTTTAGCTGGTTTTATGGTTTTGGTGACCCTGTCTTTGACTTGACAAAACATTACACACAACTCTTGTAAATGTACTGTCCTAACATACTCTAAATTTATGCTTTCGCCGTAAAACCTTTTTGAAATCGTAAAACGTGGTTAGATTAAGGAGATGTTTATCTTTCAAAGGGTGTAAAATAGTTGTATGTTTGAAAAATTTGAATTTTGACATTTATTTGGATTCAAATTTGCCGCTCTTGAAATGCACCTGCTGTTGATGGAGTGCACCACGGGTGGCACGCTAGCGTCCCACCTAGCCCATAGAGGTTAATATAACTGCACTGTCCAATTTATTGTAGCTATTACACTGAAAGAATACCATGCTATTGTTTGAGGAGAGTGAACAATTTTGAACATGAAAAGTTATTAATAAACAAATTAAGCACATTTGGGCAGTCTTGATACAACATTTTGAACAGAAATACAATGGTTCATTGGATCAGTCTAAAACTTTGCACATAGACTGATGCCATCTAGTGGCCAAAATCTAAATTGCACATGGGCTAGAATAATACATTATGACCTTTCTCTCTTTTTTTGTATTATCTTTTACCAGATCTATTGTGTTATATTCTCCGACATTCCTTTCACATTTCCATAAACTTCAAAGTGTTTCCTTTCAAATGGTACCAAGAATATGCATATCCATGCTTCAGGGCCTGAGCTACAGGCAGTTAGATTTGGGAATGTCATTTCAGGGCCTGAGCTACAGGCAGTTAGATTTGGGTCATTTTAGGGCCTGAGCTACAGGCAGTTAGATTTGGGTAATTTTAGGGCCTGAGCTACAGTTAGATTTGGGTCATTTTAGGTGAAATTTGAAATAAAGGGGGTAATCATTAAGAGGTTTTAATTTGGCTCCCTAATTTGAATACTGTTAGGCTACTAATGCTTTTTGGCGATTATCAGCACATAAATTATGAAAATATTTGATGAAGATGTTGAATCCTCACTTCTGGAATAATAGGTAGTGGAGAGGGAGTCTCATTTTGTTTCAAAATATGATGAAAGAAAAACAGATTGAAGGCTATAAAAGTTACCCATTGGGCAAAAACGGTGTTTTTATATATGTGATGACAATGAATCAACGTGTAAAACTGATTGGATTTTTTTTTAAATATCAACGTAGCACAGGGTAAGTATTGAGGAGAGATTATGTTTGATGATAACTACAGGTTATAACATAAACTCACATTCTCACCGTATCAATAAGCTAGTCTTTTTTTGCACTCACTAAGAAATAACTTAACGTAAGTTACATTTTTTTGCTGCCCCTTCATGTAGTGTCGGTAACAGTAGTCCATCCTTCACTTGACAGAGGAGGATCAGCTACAGGTGATGAGGAGAAGTAGAGCGGCAGCAGAGAGAGAGAGAGAGTTGGCTGAGGAGAGTTGCCAGTGTAAAATCCAAGCTGAAAACACAAAGCTGGACTTTCCAGCCCTGAAGTGAGCAACTTCTGGGAATAACAAACTACTAGTTGACAAAACACAACGATATGACAAAAAATAGAAAGGGAGATACAGTGAGTGTGGTCGTCAAGTTAAGACGCACATCATTGAGTCAAACACAGACAGTGCCCCCTTGGACTCAAATACTTTCACAGTAAGTCTGGCGTGTCGCTCTCGTATGAAATAATAAGCCATGCTACTGGACTAAAATAGCCTCAGGCCAGCGTTCACAGAGTGGGCTAATGCAGACCATGCCTGCCTCTGACGTATTTCTGTGTGTGTGTGTGTGGTGTGTGTGTGTGTGTGTGTGTGGTGTGTGTGTGTGTGTGTGTGTGTGTGTGTGTGTGTGTGTGTGTGTGTGTGAGATGTGGCTACACAGCTGTTGCATGATGTGTGTGTGTCATCAACTTTGGCCAGGCATAGAGGTGAGACAGGGCGGCCCATATGGTGCCCACTACGCCCCCGCTGAGTGAACACACACATACAGCCTAGTTCTTCCCCTCTATCCCCAACTCTTTTTCTATCCTCTCTTCATCTCTTCTCCTTTTTCTCCTCTCCTATCTTCCCTGTCCTGACTCAGTACCTTTTATTGGAATGGGATTTTTCCCCTCTCTTCCCCTTGAGGTAGGGTGTGGGTAGAGGGCTGAAATATTTTTTTGAGAGGTGAGGTGAAGAGTGGTATAAATTCCTCTACCTCTGACTACCACGTCCTCTGTCCTAACTATGCCAGGAAAACATTTTTGGCCAGGGGGTTTCCAGACCTGGCCTACCCAGTGAGGGTGAGCCAGACTCAGTACCCTAGACCCAACATCCATCATCCAGCCTCCACACAGATAGTTAGGAGGGGCTGAGAGAACAGGTTCAGGGCTACTTACAGTAACAGATCACCACTGGGTTTGGCTGATAGTGGTTGGAATGTGTCCCAATTCTATATAAAAAAGTGACTGTACCAGCCAGTATACTTCTGATTCAGCTCCACACCAGCACACATACTTTAATGGTTAAAAATCTGACATGCTGTAAGCTTAATTTCCATCCACATCATGAACATTAATGAACTGATAAAGGCCTCTGATCTTCCTTCCCAAAGTATTTTCCTTAAAAACACTATATTAGGACCTTAAAACACACACACACACTTTACCAGTCAAAATGTTGGACACACCTACTCATTACAGGGTTTTTCTTCATTTTTACTATTTTCTACACTTCAGAATAATAATGAAGACATCGAAACTACGAAATAACACATATAGAATCATGTAGTAACTAACAAGTGTTGAACAAATCAAAATATATGTTATATTTGAGATTCTTCAAAGTAGCCACCCTTTTTGCCTTGATGACAGCTTTGCACACTTGACATTCTCTCAACCAGCTTCATGAGGTAGTGACCTGGAATGCATTTCAATTAACAGCTGTGCCTTGTTAAAAATGAATTTGTTGAATTTCTTTCCTTCTTAATGCGTTTGAGCCAATCAGTTGTGTTGTGACAAGGTAGGGGTGGTATACAGAAGATAGCCCTATTTGATTCCATATGTGTTATTTCATAGGTCTGATATCTTCACTACTATTATACAATGTAGAAAATAGTAAAAATAAAGAAAAACCCTTGAATAAGTAGGCTTGTCCAAACTTTTGACTGGTACTGTATGTTGCCAAACATAACCATAGTGGCCAAACACACACACACACACCGGATAGTCAAGACATGACCAATGAATTGCCCAGTGAATCAGAGAAAACTACATAATTTTGTAAGCCATACAGAATGTCCTTATCCACAAAGTAAACACATAACGTAATAACAATGACTGGTCTTTCCCAGTATAACTGGCCTATTCATGCTTGTTTTGCATTTCCTTGCTTTGATGTTGTCCTTAGTTTTGTTCTTCTTTTGCTCTCCCGGGAAGAAGACAAGTGTGTGTGACTGTAAATAGCACCAGACCAAACAAAGAATCATAGACCATGAGCTTCCCGTTCAGTGGAGGGGGGCAGCCTGCTCTATGCAGCCCAGGAGGGAGGCCTGAAACTGGGGAAGAGGTGCAGTAACCCTCTCCTGACCTGCAGGTGACCTGCAGGTGACATAGGGAGGTTTTGTTTAGAGAAACAGACCAGGTGGCCCAGGGTTATTGAGGTGTTGAGGAGAAGGGGTATTTGTATGTGTCTGTGTGGCTGGAGAGGAAGAATGCAGTTATCACTGGAGGATATTGTTACACGCCTCTATTGGCTTGAAACCGTCAGACAGAAAGAGAGAGAGCGAGAGACACAAAGAGAGAGCGAGAGAGAGAATCACTCCACATATTTAATAGTAGAGGCTTCAAATTAGAGGGCATGAGCAGATGAAAAGCCCCTGATATGGTTCAGGAAGCCCACATCAGGCAGTTGTGTGGCTATATGCAACACACACACACAGGGTCTATGGTGGAGAAAAAACGCACCACCAGGAGAAGAGGAGACCACAACAAAACAAACACACAAGCTGGGATCTGAAATGAGCCAGAGAAGGAGTGGGCACGATTGAGGGGGTTGAAGATTTTGTGTGTTATAAAGGCAACTGGCAGAGTAGTTACAGGGTAATAACATGAGCCGGAAGATGTTTATATGTGCTATATTAATCCCTTTAGATATACAGAGCCAAACAACAGCCCTGCACCATATGGCCTTTAAACACACACACACGAGAGAGAGAGAGAGAGAGAGAGAGAGAGAGAGAGAGAGAGAGAGCGAGAACACAATGTGGCATGAACATAATGAGAAACACTTATGGAGGGCAGATTATTGGGGAGGGTCAGGTTTCTTACACTGACTGCAGCAGCCCCATATGTCAATAGCATGTACTCTACACAGTCCTGTTGTTGTGAAGTCTCTGTGACCCTTTACATACCACACCGAATGAAGTGTTATATGTGCCTTATAAATATTCCTAACACTTATTCAGTCATAAAGAATTATGACAAATGTGTCTTATTGAACTGAATCTTTTTAGTATATAATGTTATGAAACATGTACTCATTAAAGTTCTCGCAGACACACAATCATCTGTGCTGTGGTTTTGACACTGTGAATTACAACATAACTACCAAGTATTTTATCTTCATTAGAATGGAGTGTGTACCTTGGAAAGAACCAAATAAGACACACAACAACATTACTTGTGTAACGGCCGTCGTCAGAATTAGACCAAGGTGCAGCGGAAGATGTGTTCATCATTAGAATTTTAATTGAAAAAGAGAACACTTTACAAAAACAAACCAAAGACGACAGCAAAACAGTCCTGTCAGGAAAACACACTAACAGAATACAATCACCCACAAAAACCCAAAGGAAAAACAGGCTACTTATGTGTGACTCCCAATCAGCAACAACGAACTACAGCTGTGCCTGATTGGGAGCCACACACGGCCCAAAACAAAGAAATACAAAAAACATAGAAAAATGAACATAGAACGCCCACCCAATGTAACACCCTGGCCTAACCAAAATAAAGAACAAAAACCCCTCTCTATGGCCAGGGCGTTACAGTACCCCCCCCCCCCAAAGGTGCGGACTCCGGCCGCAAAACCTGACTCTGAAGGGGAGGGTCCGGGTGGGCCTTCCTACGGCGGTGGCTCAGGTGCGGGACGTGGTCTCCGCTCCACCCTCGGCTTTGCCCACTTAGGTGGCGCCCCTGGCTGCGCCGGAGGACTGGTGGGCGACCCTGGCTGCGTCCGGCTGGCGGGCGACCCTGGTTGCGCCCGGCTGGCGGGCGATTCTGGCTGCGCCCGGCTGGCGTGCGAGCCTGGCTGCGCCCGTCTGGCGGGCGACCCTGGCTGCGCCCGGCTGGCGGGGGACCCCGGCTGCGCCCGGCTGGCGGGCGACCCGGGCTGCGCCCAGCTGGCGAGACATGCAGGAGGCCTGGCCCTGGGTGCAGGCACAGGACTCACCAGGCTGGGGAGACATGAAGGAGGCCTGGCCCTGGGTGCAGGCACAGGACTCACCAGGCTGGCGGGCGGCTCTGGCGGCTCCGGGCCGGCGGCTCCGGGCTGGTGGGCGGCTCTGGCTGCTCCGGACAGGCGGGCGGCTCTGGCGGCTCCTGACAGGCGGGCGACTCTGGCGGCTCCGGACAGGCGGGCGGCTCTGGCGGCTCCGGACAGGCGGGCGGCTCTGGCGGCTCCGGACAGGCGGGCGGCTCTGGCGGCTCCGGACAGGTGGGCGGCTCTGGCGGCCCCGGACAGGCGGGAGGCTCTGGCGGCTCTGGACAGGCGGGAGGCTCTGGCGGCTCTGGACAGGCGGGAGGCTCTGGCGGCTCCGGACAGGCGGGCGGCTCTGGACAGGCGGGCTGCTCTGGTGGCGGCTCCGGACAGGCGGGCGGCTCTGGCGGCTCCGGACAGGCGGGCGGCTCTGGCGGCTCCGGACTGGCGGGCGGCTCTGGCGGCTCCGGACTGGCGGGCGACTCCGGCGGCTCCGGACTGGCGGGCGGCTCCGGCGGCTCCGGACTGGCGGGCGGCTCCGACGGCTCCGGACTGGCGGGCGGCTCCGGCGGCTCCGGCCTGGCGGGCGGCTCTGGCGGCTCCGGACAGGCAGTGGCTCTGGCGGCCCCGGACAGGCGGGAGGCTCTGGCGGCTCCGGACAGGCGGGAGGCTCTGGCGGCTCTGGACAGGCAGGAGGCTCTGGCGGCTCTGGCGGCTCCGGACTGGCGGGCGGCTCCGACGGCTCCGGACTGGCGGGCAGCTCCGGCGGCTCCGGCCTGGCGGGCGGCTCTGGCGGCTCCAGACTAGCGGGACGCTCTGGCCCAGGATTCACCAGGCTGGGGGGACATGAAGGAGTCTTCACCAGACGGCTAGCATGCACGAGTATGAAGAGCTGACTCAGGTGACATCAACTCGAGGACACGCTCCGTAGGGCGAATGTCGTGCCTCATGCACCAACACAGCAGCTCTCTCATATCTCTCTCCTCCAATCTCCCCATCAACTCCTTCACTGTCTCTGCTTCGCTCCCTTCGCTCACCTCCAACTTCACCCCGACTGGCTCTGGTTCCATCCTCGCATGGCACTTGCTGGGGGCTGGGATGTAGCGCACCGGGCTATGAGCGTGCACTGGAGACACCGTGTGCTCCACCGCTTAACACGGCGTCTGACCAGTACCACGCCGCTTCCGGTAAGCACGGGGAGTTGGCTCAGGTCTAACGCCTGACTCCGCCAATCTCCCCGTGTGCCCCCCCCAAATAATTTTTGGGGCTGCCTCTTCACCTCCACCTGCTTCACCGGCAGGTTGCTGCAATGGTCAAATAGCTGTTCCCAAGTCCAGTCTATTCTTGCCTCCAATACTTCCAGCGGCCAGGATGCCATCTCCTCCCGAGCACGCTGCTTCCTCCACTCCTGGTGCTGCTCCCCTCCACGCTGCTTGGTCCATTTTTGGTGGGTAGATCTGTATCGGCTGTCTTTGGAGAGAGTGGACCAAGGCGCAGCGTGGTTAGTGCTCATCATGAATTTATTAAAAGATCGAACACTTTAAACACAAAAAGCAAGAAACCGACAGCCAAACAGTTCTGTCAGCTGCAATACACTAAACAGAAAATAATCACCCACAAAAACCCAAAGGAAAAACAGGCTACTTATGTGTGACTCCCAATCAGCAACAACGAACTACAGCTGTGCCTGATTGGGAGCCACACACGGCCCAAAACAAAGAAATACAAAAACATAGAAAAATTAACATAGAATGCAAATGTAACACCCTGGCCTAACCAAAATAAAGAACAAAAACCCCTCTCTATGGCCAGGGCATTACAACTTGACTTTGTCCTGTTTATATTTTTAAGATCAGGGCAAAATTACAATATCCATATACAATTTGCACAAATCACAAAACAAAAAGAAAACAAATGTGGACATATTGTGTGAAGTTTGCTATTTTCGCGTATAAACCCAACTCATCAATCCAATATTTACCAACTGACTCACATTGACTCACCATCCTATGTACACAAGGCCCATAGAGTTTGATGGAGGCCTCTAGTGGCCAAAAGGCAGTTTAATGGGCAGCGTGATTGAGGGCTTCCACCATGCTTCCCACATTTGAAAGTAGTAAGGTAGTCAACTTGGTCTGGCTTCTTATGGGCTGTAGCCTCAGCAGCGCTGTACATGCTGTCACAGATGCTAAAATGGCACAGATATAAATATGGGTCATCTATCTATCTCTACGAAAAGGCCTTACCTGCTGCCAGAGGAGAGGGGTTTCCACTAGATAGCACAGTCACAAAGTCCAAATTGGCTATATCATAAAAATGTATGAAAAAAAATTATATATTTTAAGGTTAGAGTTAGACATACGGTTTACAGTGTGGTTAGAGTTAGGTTTGAAATCAGATTTTAAGAAGATACATTGTAGAAATGGTGGGGTTTATGACTTTGTGGCTGTGGTAACTAGTGACGACCGAGAAGAGGAGAGGAGAAGGTAAGTATGACTTAAGTATGACCTATGTCCCATGATATCAGATGACCATTTGGTCATAACCTATAGAGTCCAGACCCACAGGGACAATGAGAGCCATGTCAGCAGATCACACCTGCATCTGTGTATGATTTATGCTGTGTGATGACTGGATCTGTATAAGGGTGTCATTTATTGCAGTAAGATGTAAGTGTGTGTGTGTGCGCGCCAGTAGCCAGTGCTGCGGAGTCAGGTTCAGCTCTTCATTTACTCAGTAACGGCTAATGTCTGCTCCACAACCACTGATTTGGTCAAACCAACCTAGACCAAAGCACACCAGCCCTTTTAGCCCTATAGCCCAAGCCTATCCCGGCGCACTCTCCCCCACAATACACACACCAGCCAAACACACACCGGATCAGCCCAGCACGCACTGGCCCAGCTGGGCACACCAGGCCTGAATCAGGGGCCTGGGGAGTTGGGGTTTGTGAATCTTTGCATTCGGGGACAGTGGTGTTGGAAATGAGGGATCAGAGGGACTGTAAACGGCAGACTAGGGACTGTCATTGTCACTGTATCAATTCACAGAGCAAATTCCCATAAAAGGCCAAACACACGTGACAGATCAAGGTTTGTGAATAACCTGATAAAGCCTTGATGTTGCAAAACAAAAGATGTGTCCTGCATCACAAAATGCAAACATAGCACTGCAGAAATTAGGACATGAGTTAGATGTGACTCTTCCAGGTGAATCATAATCTATTGCTAAAACAAACCTGTATAAACATTTTAAGTATGTGTAATATTTATGTCTTGTTGCTAATGAGTCCATATGGACATGAAGCACAGATGCTTCTAAATCAAATCACATACTTTGCAGATATTATTACAAGTGTAGCAAAATGCTTATGTTCCTAGCTCCAACAGTGCAGTAATACCTAACAATATAAAAATATACAAGCAAATCCCAAATATAAAATAAAGGAATTCAGAAATGTAGAAATATTAGAACGAGCAATGTCAGAATTCATATATATATATATATATATAGTATGACTTATGAATTCTGACATATATATATATATATACATACAGTGCTTTCGGAAATTATTCAGACCCCTTAACATTTTTCCACATTTTGTTACATTACAGCCTTATTCTAAAACTGATTAAAACATTTTTTTCCCTCATTAATCTACACACAATACCCCATAATGACAAAGCAAAAAAGATATTTGTACAAATGTATAAAAAAAAAAAGAAATATCACATTTACATAAAAGAGAATGCAATCGTCCGCCTTGAATATTATTGAAGTTCTGATTGAAAAAGGCCCTAATGATTTATGCTATACAACGTTTGACATGTTTGAACATAAATATTTTATTTTCCCCTCTTTGATGAAGACAAGTCCGGCGGGCGTCGTTCATGTTTTTGAGTAGCCAACAGGACGCGCTAACAACACAGAGCTTTTTGGACATAAATTATGAGCTTTTTTGAACAAAACTACATTTGTTATGGACCTGGGATTCCTGGAAGTCCGTTCTGATGAAGATAATAAAAGGTAAGGGATTATTTACATAGTATTTTTGATTTTAGATGACTCCAAGATGGCGCCTAGTCTGTATCGCAAAGCCTATTTTTCTGGGCGCAGTGCTCAGATTATTGCAAAGTGTGATTTCCCAGTAAGGTTATTTTTAAATCTGGCAATGCGGTTTCGTTCACGAGATGTTAATCTATAATTCTTTGAATGACAATATAATATTTTACCAATGTTTTCGAATAGTAATTATTTAATTTGTTGTGCTGATTGACTGGCGGTATTGGAGGGAAAATATTTCCTCAACATCAACGCCATAGTAAAACACTGTTTTTGGATATAAATATGAACTTGATAGAACAAAAAATGCATGTATTGTCTAACATAATGTCCTAGGAGTGTCATCTGATGGAGATTGTCAAAGGTTAGTGCATAATTGTAGCTGGTTTTCTGCTTTTGGTGATACCGGTCTTTGCATTGACAAAACATTACACACAGCTATTTTCAATGTACTGTCCTAACATAATCTAACTTTATGCTTTCGCCGTAAAGCCTTTTTGAAATCGGACAACGTGGTTAGATTAAGGAGATGTTTATCTTTCAAAGGGTGTAAGATAGTTGTATGTTTGAGAAATTTGAATTATGACATTTAATTGTTTTCAAATTTGGCGCCCTTGATATTTCACCTGCTGTTGATAGGGTGTACCAGGGGTGGGACGCTTGCGCCGAGACGGAGCTGAGGAGGGGGGTGTGTGATGGCCTGTATATTCATTGACATTGGCTACATCTGCAGGCCAGGAGAGAGGGTGGCCCGGAAGGGTAAGAGCCCAATCGTACACAGTTGAATATAATTAGCTTGGAGGTTGGGTGATGGCTGTTTGAACCGGTCTGTGGCCAGATCTGTTTTTGTCTCTGGGGCAGTAGGATTTGAAATGCTGAGCCCTCCAACGTTGAAAGGGATATTGGACCCAATGCGACAAGAACCTACTGGACGTTACTTGGCTGTAGACCTGACCCCATTAAGGACAAGCCTGTTGAATTTCTGTTCTCTTTTATACACTGGTAAACAGCTTAGCTGTCCGGTAGTAGAGGGGGACCGGAAGAACCGTGCAGAAAGGCTCAAAGAGGGGCTAGATTTTTGGTTTGGTTTTGTTTCCCAGCGCTGTGGCACATTCTGTTGTTTATTTTCCTGAATAAAAGTCCTGGGTCGTTTCCCTGGAGAAAGGTTCATCTTCGTCTAAGCTTACTTTACATTCGTTACTTTTGGTTGTGCTCGGCCCCCCCTGTGTTAACACCACTCTTCATCTCTGGGCCATTTAGTAGATACATAAACCTTGA
This sequence comes from Salmo salar, assembly GCF_965601325.2. Classification (NCBI taxonomy): domain Eukaryota; kingdom Metazoa; phylum Chordata; class Actinopteri; order Salmoniformes; family Salmonidae; genus Salmo; species Salmo salar. Next base: position 50,046,829 of record NC_138293.1, read on the forward strand.
AGGATTTTGACCTGTCCTTCCCTCTAAAGCCCCCATTCCCCACCCTCTCCCTGCCCTCCCCCTGAAATCCAGCCCAGCAATAATACACAGCCAATCAATAGTAACGGTTCTCATGATAGTTCATAACATTAACATGCGCTCAAAGGCCCTGTGGGTCGGGAAAACATAGGTCGATAGGCAGGGCGGCGATGGAGTTACAGTCCCCTGCCTCCTGGAGCTACAGCTGGAGAATCAGGAAATACATGCTAAAAGCAGAGTTCTAAGATCCCACAACAAACAACCAGAGAGGCAGGCCAAAGTACAATCAAAGGTTCTTTATTATAAATTCAGCATTTACAACAATGACCATGCACAGTATCAATACAGATTAGAAATATATAAAAGGAATTAGGGCTCTAGGCCAACTATGAGCACCGCGACAAACGAACACAGTGGTTGAGTCACTCACGGAGAGGTGACCAATGTTCGTTCGGCTCTTTCGAAGCAGGGTTCATTTGGCTCTACCTGAGCAGGGTTCGTTCGTTCAGCTCTACCCATGCAAGGGTCGTTAGTCGATGGCTGGTTCAGCCATCAATGGCAGGGTAGGTTGTCGGTGGCTGCTTGCTGCTTGCTGTCTCTCGCTCTGCCTGCAAGGTTGTAGTGTTGGGTGTAGCCTCTCGCAGCTGCATTGGTGTGTCCCATGTCTGTAGTCGAGGGGGGAAATAAAACATATAGTACAATTGGAAGATGTACTGGCCAACAATTGGAGTCACGCTCAAATGCTTGAAATAAGCACTTTCCTTTAGCAGTGCTATTGTTTTTCCCACAGCAGCGAGCAGCAGCAACAAGGTGGACGTGCGTCCGCGGTCCGAATGGCGTGATGAGGGTTCCTTTTCACTCTAGTTCTGGGGAGTGTTTAGCAATTCGTTTGGAGGGAGGAGTTGATACTGAATTGGCAACAGCTGTCTCAATGTCGCTTTAGTCCATGCCAATCTGTGGAATCACTGCACACCATATAAGCAAGCAAAATATTCTATGAGATTCAATTTGATTTAGCTCAGTTGGTAGAGTTGCCATGCATCCTGTTCTCCCATTGAACCCCAGTCCCATCAGCAACATTATCTCCTAAGCTCCTTTCCCTCCAGTGCTCTCCATCCCTCTTAGCCCCCTCCACTCATCCCATTCTCCCACTGCACCCTTTTTTCTCCTCCTCTTCCCCCATCTCCCCCAAAGCTCGATCCCAACTGTTTTTTCTTTCGTTTTTTTTTCAAGGACAGTCAGTCCTCCCAGCAATGTTTTCATTTCATCTCACATCTTTGAACTCAAGAGTATGGGCTGTCAAGGCCATTGACATCCAGGAAGAGCGAGAGAAGCAAACAAAACTAAGTTACATGTGTGTATGGCGACTAGGAAGGGGAATGTTAGCCCTGGGTTATCTCTGGGGAAAAGGCCAAACTCAATTCCAATCTTTTCCATGTAAAGAAGAGGTGGGATGCTCAGAGGAAAAGATGTGGAGACGGGTGTGTGTGGTGATGGAGGGAAACAGGGGTTTCCACCACATGCATATAATTGGTACCATTGGAAAGAAAATACTTTGAAGTTTGTAGAAATGTTAAAATATGGTAGGAGGAAATCCAAAGAAAAACCAACCAGAATTTTTCTTTTTGAGAGACAATCCTCTTAGAAATTCAAGAGAAAGGTCATATTGAAAATTAGCTCCTTGGATGCAATTCCTATGGCTTCCACAGGGTGTCAGCAGTCTATGTTCAAGGTTTCAGGCTTGTAACTTCAAAAATGAATAACAAATAACAATTAGTAGTAGTACGGGACAGAGTCTTGGAAATGTGTGTTTGCGTGCGCCATGATTACATTACGCACCTGCTAAAATCGGTTTCTTATTGAATATACTTCTTTACAAAAGAAATATTATAGTTTGATTACATTTTAGGGTATCTGAGGAGTTAATAGAAAAGAATTTTGACTTGTTTTAACAAAGTTTAGGGGTAGATTTTTGGATTCCTTTGTCTGCAAGTTGAATGAGTGGATTACTGATTTTTTGGGATATAAAGAAGGATTTTATCTAACATAACGACACTACTTGTTATAGCTGGGACCCTTTGGATGACAAATCAGAGGAAGATTTTCAAAAAGTAAGTGAATATTTCATCGTTATATGTGAATGTATGAAACCTGTGCCGGTGGAAAAATATTTAGCAGAGGGGCGCCGTCGTAAAACAATCGCATGGCATGTTTTGCTGTAATAGCTACTCTTAATCGGAGAGTGCAGTTAGATTAACCTGTTAGGGCTAGGGGGCAGTATTTACACGGCCGGATAAAAAACGTACCCGATTTAATCTGATTATTACTCCTGCCCATAAACCAGAATATGCATATAATTATTAGCTTTGGATAGAAAGCACTCCAAAGTTTCTAAAACTGTTTGAATGGTGTCTGTGAGTATAACAGAACTCATATGGCAGGCAAAAACCTGAGAAGATTCCATACAAGAAGTGACCTGTCTGACAAGTTCTTGTTCATCTTGGCTCTTTTTATTGAAGACTGAGGATCTTTGCTGTAACGTGACACTTCCTACGGCTCCCATAGGCTCTCAGAACCCGGGAAAAAGCTGAATGATATCGAGGCAGCCTCTGGCTGAAACATATTATCGCCTTTGGTAAGTGGCCGATCAGAGGACAATGGGCTTAGGCGCGTGCGCGAGTCGACCCCATGCTTTATTTTCTTTCATCTTTTTAGCTAAACGCAGATTCCCGGTCGGAATATTATCGCTTTTTTACGAGAAAACAGCGGTTGACATGCTTTGAAGTACGGTAATGGAATATTTAGAATTTTTTTGTCACGAAAATGCGTCGTGCTTGTCACCCTTCTTTACCATTCGGATAGTGTCTTGAACGCACGAACAAAACGCCGCTGTTTGGATATAACTATGGATTATTTGGGACCAAACCAACATTTGTTATTGAAGTATAAGTCCTGGGAGTGCATTCTGACAAAGAACACCAAAGGTAATAACATTTTTCTTATAGTAAATCTGACTTTGGTGAGTGCTAAACTTGCTGGGTGTCTAAATAGCTAGCCCTGTGATGCCGGACATATCGAGTGCATAGAGGAGTTCTGTATCTATAATTCTTAAAATAATTGTTATGCTTTTTGTGAACGTTTATCGTGAGTAATTTAGTAAATTCACCGGCAGTGTTCGGTGGGAATGCTAGTCACATGCTAGTCACATGCTAATGTAAAAAGCTGGTTTTTGATATAAATATGAACTTGATTGAACAAAACATGCATGTATTGTATAACATAATGTCCTAAGATTGTCATCTGATGAAGATCATCAAAGGTTAGTGCTGCATTTAGCTGTGGTTTGGATTTATGTGACATTATATGCTAGCTTGAAAAATGGGTGTCTGATTATTTCTGGCTGGGTACTCTGCTGACATAATCTAATGTTTTGCTTTCATTGTAAAGCCTTTTTGAAATCGGACAGTGTGGTTAGATAAAGGAGAGTCATGTCTTTAAAATGGGGTAAAATAGTCATATGTTTGAAAAATGGAAGTTTTTGTATTTTTGAGGAATTTGTAATTCGCACCACGCCCATCATTGGCTATTGGAGCAGGTGTTCCGCTAGCGGAACGTCTAGATAAACTGAGACAGGATATAGCTGGGCTGTGCCTGTGCATGCCTTCCTCATTCTAACAGCCGTTTAATAAATCTGATTGCAAATGGTGTCACGCCAAATGGTGTTCCTAGATCTCCTGGTTTTGACCCTTACCTGTCCTGACGCCGAATCCGCCTGCCTGACCACTCTGCCTGTTCTGACCACGAGCCTGCCTATCCCCTTGTACTGTTTGGACTCGGACCTGTTCACTGAACTCCTGCCTGACCTGACCTCGAGCCTGCCTATCGCCTGGTACTGTTTGGACTCTGACCTGGTTAATGAACTCTTGCCTGTCCCCGACCTGCCTTTTGCCTAGCCCTTTTGGTATAATAAATATCGGAGCTCAACCATCTGCCTCCTGTGTCTACATTTGGGATTTGCCTTGTGCACTTAACGTAAGAACTGTCCATGGCAGACCCAGCAGACTGGGACCAGCTCCATCACGCTGTCTCCCTGCAGAGAGCCACCATTGGGAGGCATGAGGACCTACTGCTGGAGCTTTTGGAAGGGCTTCGTTCCCTAACGGAACGCCTGTGGCGGATGAATCAGAATTAGTTGGGTAACATAGATAATTAAGATTATTTATTTGCATAATATGCTTATGTGAGATACTTGTCATTAGAATGTATCCCGTAGAGACTTTGGTGTTGGCGCTTGTACTTCTTCCCTCAGCTGGGGCTCAGTCATTTGGGGCCCAGAGAGGGGAGAGGTCATGTGAAGGGATGGCGTGATTAATGGGGAACCAATTACTTGTCTCCACAATGTCGGTACGCAAGTCACTCCCTGCTTTTCCATTTTGTGGGGAGGTGTATGGCAGTGTCTGGAACCATGTATGTGTGTGTCCTCTCTTAGATCTTGCACTTATCCTGGGATAGTGTATGACCTAGAGGCTCACTCCCTTCAGTGAGCTTCTCCAGGAGTGGAGTCAAGAGGGGGTTTGCTTGAGATGGGAGTATCTAGAGTTGACAATTGATATATGCCATTGGATGAGGTGGTGTTTTTGTACTATGAAGTACCAGGAACGAGATTAGAACCTTGTCAAGGGGACCAAACTGAACGATAATTTATAGCGAATGCTATCTGGCTGTGGATACTCCTCTCTCAAGTAAAAGTCTTTCTTTGTGAACAGTTCCTAAATATCTGTGGTTTGTCATGTCAAAGGGGGTGGATCTTTGCTATAAAAGATCTCAGTAGCCATTCTGTTGACACTCAACGGTTCATTAGAAATGGTGAATCGTTGAAAGTCAAGTGCTAATGCAAAGCTCTTATAATTAAATATGTAGTTTAAGTATAACTCTGACTGGTGTGTGAAGTTTGTCTCTCCTCATTTGGTAATACAGAAATTAGCAACCACATTTGGCGACGGGGGTGGGATGTGAACCTTCACTTGGTGACCACTCCTGACGACCTAGGTAAATCGTGCACAAGGGATCCCTCAAACTTGGGATCTCAGGGAGACCACACTTCGGGAATGGAGCAGATGTACCAACCTTTGATCTGAGAGGCAGCGAGCCGAGTGGATACCACATCTTGAACTTACTTTTTTTTAAAGAAAGAGGTGAGAGAACCACACTTAAAGTCGAGTTTTTAGAAAAGCCTCTGTTACGTGAGCTCTGAATGTATATTCCTTTGTGAGGGGGGCACCTTGGAGTCGTAAACAGGGCTGAGTCAGAGGAGAGTAATCTGAGAGTTTGTGGACTCAAAGATACTCTGCCACTGGTCGGTTGCGGGCGACCTAGAGCCGTCCTGACACTGAATTGATCACAGTGGGGATTGGTGCAGTCTGTGGGGGTGAGGGGCCAGGGTGACTGTGTGTTCAATGTGAAAGACGGTACTTGGTGAAGCCTTATTGGAAGAAGGACCTCGTTCTGAAAATGTCTGTGTGACTGTCTAAGTGACCCTCAGAGGTGGTGAATTCCAATTATTTTAAATGCGCTAGCCAGGTATGCCCTGGGTTACTCTGTGTGAGTATTTTGTTAAAGTTACCACTAGGTAATCTTTGTAGGAGCGTTCTGTGTGAGCGGGGTAGGTTGTCTCTGTGTGGGTAACCTTTCAATTATGTTCTGATGTTCTGTGTGGACATCTGACCAGTTCTGTGTGAGCATCTGACCAATCCTGTGTGGGTGATCATTAAAGTTCTGTGTGAGTACCTAAGGAATATCTGTTATAACTGTTTTTCTCTCCCTCTGTGTGTGTGTGTGTGTGTGTGAGAGAGATTTTGTGTTTGTGTGTGTGTGTGACTAAGGAGCCATGGGTGTGCATGGGTGCAAAGAACCAGGCATTCCGGACCCTCCTACTGGAGCCTTGAAGGTTATGGTAGATAAATGGGGTAGGGGTATTCTGGAACAGGTACTTCTATGGCATAGAGAGAGTGGTTTTCCTTTGACAGGGACACTAAGTGTGACGCTGTTAGACGAGATAAGACAGATATTGGTAGAGAAGGAAGGTAAACTAGGGAAAAAGGATCAAATTGACTGGGTGAAATTCAGGAAATGGGAAAGGGAAGCTGACAAACGAAAGAAGAGACGACCCATTTCGTGGGAAAACCCTGTCAAAATATGGTAGTTCAGACTGAGGAAGGAGAAAAGAAGGGGAAAGATGAAACAGTGAGAAGGAATAGGAAGGATGATGATGACAGAGACTGTCCCCCTCCCTACTGTACTCCCCAAACTCTCTACCCAGTGTTTTGCCGGACCTCCCTCCTTCTCAGCCGCCTCCTGCTGATCCGCTGGATGCAAGACCACTACAACCTGCAGCCCCACCCCCTGTCTCTCCCAGCACTACGGTGATTGATCGTCTGGCACGGAGCCTGGCTGAAGTCCTGAAAGGGTCTGGAGTGACTCCAGCCAGTCCCACTGGAGGTGCGGTGGAGGGAGCACGCCAGAAGGGTAAAAAGATCAACAATCCTTTTCTCAAGGCTCCTCCACTCAGCTCCAGTGAGGAAAGTGAGGACGGAGGGGAAACCCAGCTGACTCCCCCGTTGAAGGACCGTCTACGGGCCAGGACGGAGAGGCGTGTCTCTACCTCCTCCCCATATGACCCAGCATCAGACGTGTATCGACAATACCCTCTGATGGCCTGTCCCAACCCTCAGCCTCGACCTGATGATGCTAATGCTGCTGCCGCCGCAGCATGGAACCCCATTGTGTTTGTCCAGAGGACGTGGAGACATGATGAAATCAAAGACATTGTAGAAGACCTACCAGACCCAAGTAAGGATGCTGTGAAATATTCAGCAGAGATGAGGGTATTGGTGGGGCAGTACAAAGCATCTGCTGCTGAGATAGCCCATATCTGTAAAAAGAAACTGGGACTCAGGTGGACGGATGTACAGGAACAGTTTGATTGCAACCACCTGTGGGCTGAGAATGGTGCGTATCAGGACCAGATAAAGGCGATGCTGGCCAGGATTGTGGAGATGTATCCAACTAAGACCGACTGGACTACCATCAGAGAATGCACTATGAAGAAAGATGAGGGCCTGGAGGCTTTCAGAAAGAGACTTGAGACCTGTTTCAGGCTACACAGTGGTATCAGACCAAACGAACATGCATATGGGGACCTGCTGAAAGACGCCCTGGTGAGGGGCCTGACACCGGGCCTGGAGAAAGCTGTGAGGACTACCTGCATCAGTTGGGAGACTGGGCCATTAGCAACGGTGGTCAGCACTGCAAGCATGCTGAGAGACAACAAAGTACTCAGAAGGAAGATAAAATAAAGGAAGAAAAAGTGAAGACAGAAACTACAGGCTGCCCAGATGATGTTTTACCAGGGAGCAGCCCCAGCAAGGACAGGACAAGGGGGTGGAGTGCGCAAGTGCTACAACTGTGGGAAACCTGGTCATTTTGCTGCTGACTGCTCCGAGCCAACGAATCCACAGAGGAACAAAGGCAGGGGCGGACCGAGAAGAGGGGCCCAAAGGGAGGGGGCAAGAAGAGGAGGAAAAGGAGCACATGCATGGACAGCCCCAATCCAACAACAGCCGTGGCAGCCACCTCCCAACCAATGGCAGGTCGGGCTACCTCACGGGGTCCAGCAACAGCAACAGTGGGGCCCACAAGGAGTCCCATCAGGCAGAGGACAACCTGGAGCCTGGCAGACGGGGCTGCCGGCACAGACGACCCTGTACAATCCAGGGCAGGGACAGGAGGAGGTGTATTGACATGATGAGGAGACAGGGATATTTGTGCTAAAATCCTCAGAGCAACAAGAAGCATTTGTTTTTAACCTGTTGGGGGTAGGGGGCAGTATTTGCACGGCCGGATAAAAAACGTACCCGATTTAATCTGGTTATTACTACTGCCCAGAAACTAGAATATGCATATAATTATTGGCTTTGGATAGAAAACACCCTAAAGTTTCTAAAACTGTTTGTAACGTCCGTCGTCAAGAATGGACCAAGGCGCAGCAGGTATGTGGATACTCATGTTTTTTAATTTTAAAAAAAGGAGTAAAGTATCCACTGGACAAAAAAACAATAAAGACAACAGCAACAGTCTTGCAGGCACATACAACGCAGTGCAAGGACAACTACCCACAAAACCAAGTGACAAACATACTCCTACATATCCTGTTAGGGCTAGGGGGCAGTATTTACACGGCCGGATAAAAAACGTACCCGATTTAATCTGGTTACTACTCCTGCCCAGTAACTAGAATATGCATATAATTATTGGCTTTGGATAGAAAACACCCTAAAGTTTCTAAAACTGTTTGAATGGTGTCTGTCAGTATAACAGAACTCATATGGCAGGCAAAAACCTGAGAAGATTTAATGCAGGAAGTGGCCTGTCTGACAAGGTGTTGTTGTTCTTGCCTCTGTTTATTGAAGAGTCAGGATCTTAGCTGTAACGTGACACTTCCTACGGCTCCAATAGGCTCTCAGAGCCCGGGAAAAAGCTGAACGATGTCGAGGCAGCCCCAGGCTGAAACAAATAATCGCCTTTGCCAAGTGGCCGATCAGAGGACAAAGGAATGAGGCGCGTGCCCGAGTCGACCCCATGCTGTATTTTCTTTCGGCTGTTTACCTAATTGCAGATTCCCGGTCGGAATATTATCGCTTTTTTACGAGAAAAATGGCATAAAAATTGATTTTAAACAGCGGTTGACATGCTTCGAAGTACGGTAATGAAATATTTAGAAATCTTTTGTCACGAAATGCGCCGTGCGCGTGACCCTTATTTACCATTCGGATAGTGTCCTGAACGCACGAACAAAATGCCGCTGTTGGAACATAACTATGGATTATTTTGAACCAAACCAACATTTGTTATTGAAGTAGAAGTCCTGGGAGTGCATTCTGACGAAGAACAGCAAAAGTAATAACATTTTTCTTATAGTAAATCTGACTTTGGTGAGGGCTAAACTTGGTGGGTGTCTAAATAGCTAGCCCTGTGATCCCGGGCTATCTACTGAGAATATTGCAAAATGTGCTTTCACCGAAAAGCTATTTTAAAATCGGACGTATCAAGTGCATAGAGGAGTTCTGTATCTATAATTCTTAAAATAATTGTTATGCTTTTTGTGAATGTTTATCGTGAGTAATTTAGTAAATTCACCGGAAGTTTGTGGGGGTATGCTAGTTCTGAACGTCACATGCTAATGTAAAAGCTGTTTTTTGATATAAATATGAACTTGATTGAACAAAACATGCATGTATTGTATAACATAATGTCCTAGGGTTGTCATCTGATGAAGATCATCAAAGGTTAGTGCTGCATTTAGCTGTGGTTTGGGTTTATGTGACATTATATGCTAGCTTGAAAAATGGGTGTCTGATTATTTCTGGTTGGGTACTCTGCTGACATAATCTAATGTTTTGCTTTCGTTGTAAAGCCTTTTTGAAATTGGACATGCATATTCTAGTTACTGGGCAGGAGTAATAACCAGATTAAATCGGGTACGTTTTTTATCCAGCCGTGTCAATACTGCCCCCTAGCCCTAACAGGTTAACGAGAGTCTTGTCTTTAAAATGGTGTAAAATAGTCATATGTTTGAGAAATTGAAGTAATAGCATTTCTAAGGTATTTGAATAACGCGCCACGGGATTCAACTGGCTGTTGAGTAGGTGGGACGATTTCGTCCCGCCGACCCTAGAGAGGTTAAAGTGTCACACCCTTCCGAGAGTAGAGCCAACCATGGAGGCTTGCATCAATGGTGAGTCACTAATATTTCTTGTTGATACTGGGGCTGCTATGTCTGTGATTAACTGCAAGGCTATGACAAAGCCTCCCATGTCTAATGAAACAGTCAAAACTGTAGGGGCTTCCGGCCTCCCATTCAGAGAGCAGGTAACGTTGCCTCTGCCTGTCTCCTTTTGTGAGGAGAAGTGTCAACATCAATTTCTCTACTCTGACCTATCCTGTCAATCTGATGGGCAGGGACCTCCTGTGTAAACTGGGCATCAACATAACATGTGGCCGAACTGGGTTAACCGTTATTCATGAGGAAGAGGAGGAAGGGGGGGAGCAATTGATGTTAATGTCTGAGTTTTGTGACTGGTATTATGCATGTGGTGTTGATGACGAGGTGCCCAATATTGCTCGTGTTTTCTCAATGGCCAAAACTCATTGGGGCCACGATGGCAGTTTCATGTCTGAAGCAGGCTTACATTGCACCTCCCATTTTTCACCATTGACAAGAGATCTCCATTATGAGAAACAATAGCTGCGTGATACATTACAAAATGAGTCAGTGCAGTGTGAGGGTTTATACTAGCAGTGGAGTTAATCTAACCCCTGCACAGAAAGTGCTCTACCTGTTTGAGGATAGCGCACCATATGTGTCCCTGGCAAAATCAGACAGAGTAGAATGGGTGGATACTGGAATTTGGTTGAAATGCTTGGTTGATGCTACAGACTGGGAGATGCGCCCTGATGGGTCAACTTATTCACCCAGCACAATGACAAGTTGTTACCCACTCAGTTGGGAAACGCCAACTGAGAGGGGTGTGCATGGTGTTGATCGGGTTTCTTTTTCTACCAATATCATGTTGTTGAGTGACGACTCACCCCTCCTGAGAGGGGTCCCTGAATGCCTATGATCAAGGGACAAATATGATTTTGGGAGAATAAAGGGAGCTGAGCCAATGGTGGTCACTAGATACCAGGCGCCCATCTAGAGCACAGTATCCACTCAGTAGGGAGGCAATAGCAGGTATTACTCCTGGTCATGCATCCCTGTTAGCTAATGGCGCTTTAATTCCCTGTCCAGAATCAACCTGTAACACCCCTATCTTGCCTGTTAGAAAACCTTCAGGTGATTGGAGATTGGTCCAGGACTTAACTTCTATGGGCTAGGTGCGGGACACAGCCAGTGAAATATCAGGGCGGAAAATTCAAAAACAACAAAATGTCATAATTGAACTTTCTCAAACATACAACCATTTTACACCATTTTAAAGATAAACTTCTCATTAATCTAACCACATTGTCCGATTTCAAAAAGGCTTTACAGCGAAAGCAAAACATTAGATTATGTTAGGAGAGTACATAGACAAAAAAAATCACACAGCCATTTTCCAAGCAAGGACATGTGTCAATAAAACCCAAAACACAGCTAAATGAAGCACTAACCTTTAACGATCTTCATCAGATGACACTCCGAGGACATTATGTTACACAATACATGTATGTTTTGTTCGATAAAGTTAATATTTATATCCAAATACAGCATTTTACATTGGCGCGTGATGTTCAGAAAATGTATTCCCACCAAAACTTCCGTGAATGTGCACATCAATTTACAAAAATACTCATCATAAACGTTGACAAAATATATAACAATTATTTTAACCTCTTACATCTAGACGTTCCGCTAGCGGAACACCTGCTCCAATATCCAATGATAGGCGTGGCGCGAATTACAAATTCCTCAAAAATACAAAAACTTCAATTTTTCAAACATATGACTATTTCACAGCATTTTAAAGACAAGACTCTCCTTTATCTAACCACACTGTCCGATTTCAAAAAGGCTTTACAGCGAAAGCAAAACATTAGATTATGTCAGCAGAGTACCAAGCCAGAAATAATCAGACACCCATTTTTCAAGCTAGCATATAATGTCACAAAAAACAAAACCACAGCTAAATGCATTCAAGAAGAAAAAGGAGGGGCGTGCTCGTGGGACCGAGCATATCCAATCCCTTTGTTGCCAAGCAGACCACTCAGTAATTGAGCTCCTATTATCTGCCCAGTGACAGGAAAATGCTCAAACCACTTTCTGAAGGCTTTAGACAGCCAATGGAAGCCTTAGGAAGTGCAATGTCCCCCACAGAGACTGTAGTTTCGATAGAGAATCAAAAGAAGAACTACAATTCTCAGACTTTCCACTTCCTGCTTGGAATTTTCTCAGGTTTTTGCCTGCCATATGAGTTCTGTTATACTCACAGACATCATTCAAACAGTTTTCCCCAACCAAGGAGGGCCTACAGCAGCACCTAGATCTTCTGCACATATTCTTTCTGACCTGGGCCCTCAGTAAGACAACAATAATGGTGTTCCAAAAAAGGTCCAGTTGCCAGGACCACAAATACAAATTACAACTAGACACCATTGACCTAGAGCACACAAAAACAACATATACCTCGGGCTATACATCAGCGCCACAGGTAACTTCCACGAAGCTGTGAATGATCTAAGAGACATGGCAAGAAGGGCCTTCATCAAAAGGAACATAAAAGTTGACATATCAATTAAGATCTGGTTAAAAATACTTCAATCATTTATACAACCCATTGCCCTTCATGGTTGTGAGGTCTGGGGTCCGCTCAACAACCAAGAATTCACAAAATGGGACAAACACCAAATTGAGACTCTGCATACCGAATTCTGCAAAAATATAATCCGTGTACAACGTAAAACACCAAATAATGCATGCAGAGCGTAATTAGGCCAATACCCGCTAATTATCAAAATCCAGAAAAGAGCTGTACCTGTTGGGGATCTTATCCCAATATCGGGATTCATTGTCAAGAGACCAGGGCGGGAAATTCAAAAACTGCAAGAATCTAATAATTTCAATTTCTCAAACAATCAACTATTTCTCACAATTTGAAAGATAAACATCTCCTAAATCCAACCACATTGTCCGATTTCAAAGAGGCTTTACTGCGAAAGCATAAAGTTAGGTTATGTTAGGAGAGTACATTGAAAATAGCTGTGTGTAATGTTTTGTCAATTCAAAGACAGGCGTCACCATAAGCGGATAACCAGCTAGAATTATGCACCAACCTTTGACAATCTTCCTCAGATGACACTCCTAAGACATTATGTTACACAATACATGCATTTTTTGTTCCATCAAGTTCATATTTATATCCAAAAACAGCATTTTACCGAAGCGGTGAAAATCAGATTTTTTTTTTCTCTCAAATGCTTCCGGTGAACAACGTTACAAATCACAAAATTACTATTCGATAACATTGGTAAATTATATTATTGTCATTCAAATATTCATAGTTTAACATTTCATAAATGCTACTGCAATGCCAGATTTCAAAATAACTTTACTGGGAAATCACAATTTGCAATAAACCGGGTGCTGTGCTAAGAACAATAGGCTAGGCTATACAGGTTAGCACCATCTTGTAACCATGTAATATCAAAATTACTATTGTCAATATTCCCTTACCTTTGATTCTCTTCATCCATTGGCAATTCCACGCATCCGAGGTCCACTGGAAATGTGGTTTCTTTGAACAAAGTTCATAATTGATGTCCCAATAACTCCAAGTTGTTAGCGCTTCGGTAGGCTACTAAAAAGTAGCGCGGGAGTCACGGCGAAAAGTAAAAAAAAAAATCTATTTACATTGTTCAAACATGTCAAACGTTGTTTAGCATCAATCTTTAGAGCCATTTTTAACGTGAAACATCAGTAATGTTTCAACCCGACCTCTCCTGTGTCTTGAAAAACGTCTTTGAAAAATGTATCGCATCACATGATTGCGCAGGTGCAGCCAATAATGAAGTGACGACATCCCAGGGAGGTCAACTTCTCTTCCTTGTCATCCGGTCTCTGTTCATCATAGATGCTTCAAACAACTTTATAAAGATCGTTGACATCTAGTGAAAGCCGTAGGAGTTGCGAAATGAATCCTTTCTCACTATGGTATCTATAAAACAATGACACTAAATAGTACAGTCACAAAATTCAATTTTTTTTTGATCTATTTTTCACAGGTTTTTGCCTGCAATATGAGTTTTGTTATACTTACAGACACCATTCAAACTGTTTTAGAAAATTCAGAGTGTTTTCTATCCGAATGTGTTAATAATATGCATATCCTAGCTTCTGAGTTGGTGTAGGAGGCAGTTAAAAATGGGCACATATTTTTTTCAAAATTTCTCAATACTGCCCCCGAGCCCCAACAGGTTAAAATCGAAAACCACCTAAAAGGAAGTGATTCCCAAAACTTCCATAACAAAGCCATCACCTACAGAGAGATGAAACTGGAGAAGAGCCCCCTAAGCAAGCTGGTCGTGTGGCTCTGTTCACCAACACAAACAGACCCCACAAAGCCCCAGGACAGCAACACAATTAGACCCAACCATATCATGAGAAAACAAAAATATAATTACTTGACACATTAGAATGAATTAACAAAAAAACAGAGTGAACTAGAATGTTATTTGGCCCTAAACAGAGAGTACACAATGCAGAACACCTGACCACTGTGACTGACCCAAAATTAAGGAAAACTTTGACTATGTACTGTACAGACTCAGTGAGCATAGCCTTGCTATTGAGAAAGGTCGCCGTAGACAGATCAGGCTCTCAAGAGAAGACAGGTTATGTGCATACTGCCCACAAAAATAGGTGGGAACTGAGCTGCACTTCCTAACCTTATGCCAAATGTATGACCATATTAGAGACACATATTTCCCTCAGATTACACAGACCCCACAAAGAATTTCGAAAACAATTCCAATTTTGATAAACTCCCATTTCTATTGGGTGAAATACCACAGTGTGCATTCACAGCAGCAAGATGTGTGACCTGTTGCTACAAGAAAAGGGCAACCAGTGAAGAACAAACACCATTTTAAATACAACCTATATTCATATTTATTTATTTTCTATTTTTTGGTTTAACTATTTGCACATCGTTACAACACTGTTTATAGACAAAATATGACATTTGAAATATCTTTATTCTTATGGAACTTGTGTCAGGCGGTGGGTAACTGGTGCAGTGAATCAGGCGCAGGAGAGCAGAAATTAGTGTACAAGGTATTTAATTCCACGACAGCACCAGTATACAGACAATACTCAAGGTGCAGAGAAATACCAGTCACTCGAAAATAACGGGCGTAAATACATAACCCGGCAAACATAACCAGCCGACAAGTTCTGACATGAACAATCAATAAACGCACACTGACGTGGGAAACAGAGGGTTAAATAATGAACATGTAATTGGGGAATAGAAACCAGGTGTGTAGAAAACAAAGACAAAACAAATGGAAAATGAAAAGTGGATCGGCGATGGCTAGAAGACCGGTGACATTCGACCGCCGAACGCCACCTGAACAAGGAGAGGGACCAACTTCGGAGGAAGTCGGGACAACTTGTGTGAGTGTAATATTTACTGTTAACTTTTTGTTTTTTCAGTTGCTTTGGCAATGTAGAAATAGGTTTCCCATGTCAATAAAGCACATTGAATTTAATTATTTTGAGCAAGAGAAAGAGAGAAAGAAAGAGAGAGAAGGGAAATGAAGGAATCATTACATCACAACAACAGCGCCAGTGATGGTAATGAGGATTCTTAGACATCAGTCAATTGGTCAACCGATCAATCAGTCTGTATTTAGTAGGAACAGAGAGTGTCTTCCAGGCAGACTGGCTGGCACAAACACAGTGCACCTATGGGACACGCAGGCTACCTATATCCGCTGGGTGAAGGTTAGACCATTAACTCAGCTGAAATTAAATTACTGGCATCCACGACGTGTTAGATCAGACTGAGAAACAGATGCTAACTTGTGGAGATAATAACACAAACGAAGCAAATATGACTGAGAGAACAAGAAAGAGAGAGAATGAGAGAGAGCAAAAGAGGGAAACATGAATTACAAAAAAATATATTTAGCTTTAACTGAAAAAGAAAGAAGAAAACATCTAGTATCCTTATATATAGAAGCATATTATGAATGTTAACAATTCAATTAAAATTGTATTTGTCACATGCGCAAAATAGAACACGTACTGTATACTTTAGTGTGAAATGCTTACTTACGAGCCCTTTCCCAACAACGCAGAGTTAAAAAGTATGACAATTTTGCAAAACAAAAGAAGGAAATAGTAACACAATAAAATAACAATAACAAGACTATATACAAGGAGTACCGTTACTGAGTTAATGTGCTGGGGTTGGAGGTAGTTGAGGTAGTATGTACACGTACAGTAGCTAGGGGTAAAAGTGACTAGGCAATCAGAATAGATAATAAAGAATGTAGCAGCATTGTGTGCATGTGTGATTGATTGTGTGTGTGTGCGTGTTTGTGTGTGTGAGCGTGTGTAGTGTGTTTGTGTGTGTGTGTACTTTATGTGTGTGTTGGAGTGTCAGTGTAGTATGTTTGAGTGTGAATGCAAATAGTCTGGGAAACCATTTGATTACCTGTTCATCAGTCTTACTGTTTGGGGTTAGAAGCTGTTCAGGAGCCATTTGGTCCCAGACTTGGCGTTTCCGTGCAGTAGCAAAGAGAACAGTCTAGGACTTGGGTGGCTGGATTCTTTGACAATTTTTCCTCTGACACAGCCTTCTATAGATGTCCTGGATGGTAGGGAGCTTGGCCCCAGTAATGTACTTGGCCTTACGAACTACCCTCTGTTGCACCTTACGGTCGGATGCCAAGCAGTTGCCATACTAATCAGTGATGCTGCCAGTCAAGATGTTATCAATTGTGCAGCCAAATCTTTTCAGCCTCCTGAGGGGGAAGAGGGGTTGTCGTGCCCTCATCACAACTGTGTTGGTGTGTTTGGACCATGATAGGTCCTTAGTGATGTGAACACCGAGGAACTTGAAGCTCTCGATCTGCTCCACTACAGCCCTGTTGATGTGAATGGGGGCGTACTCGGCCCTCTGTTTCCTGTAGTCCAAGATAAGCTCCTTTGTTTTGCTGACGTTAAGGGAGATTATTATTCTTTTTTTTCTTTTTTTTTGTCACATACACCGGATAGGTGCAGTGAAATGTGTTGTTTTACAGGGTCAGCCATAGTAGTACGTCTCCCCTGGAACTAATGAGGGTTAAGTGCCTTGCTCAAGGGCACATCAACAGATTTGTCACCGTTGTCCTGGCACTGTCTCTGACCTCCTCCCTATAGGCTGTCTCCCTGTTGTCGGTGAACATCATAACGTTGTTAGAGTCAATTGTAAAGGTTTTAACCTGTTGGGGATAGGGGGCAGTATTTGCACGGCTGGATAAAAAACGTACCCGATTTAACCTCTCTGGGCTAGGCGTCCCACCTACGTAACAGCCACTTGCAGCCTGTGGCGCGATTTTCAAAACCTTAAAAATCCTATTACTTCAATTTCTCAAACATATGACTATTTTACAGCTATTTAAAGACAAGACTCTCGTTAATCTAACCACACTGTCCGATTTCAAAAAGGCTTTACAACGAAAGCAAAACATTCGATTATGTCAGCAGAGTACCAAGCCAGAAATAATCAGACACCCATTTTTCAAGCCAGCATATAATGTCACCAAAACCCAGAAGACAGCTAAATGCAGCACTCACCTTTGATGATCTTCATCAGATGACAACCCTGGACATTATGTTATACAATACATGCATGTTTTGTTCAATCAAGTTCATATTTATATCAAAAACCAGCTTTTTACATTAGCATGTGACGTTCAGAACTAGCATACCCCCCGCAAACTTCCGGGGAATTCGCTAATATTTTACTAAATTACTCACGATAAACGTTCACAAAAAGCATAACAATTATTTTAAGAATTATAGATACAGACCTCCTCTATGCACTCGATATGTCCGATTTTAAAATAGCTTTTTGGTGAAAGCACATTTTGCAATATTCTAAGTACATAGCCCAGGCATCACGGGCTCGCTATTTAGACACCCGGCAAGTTTAGCACTCACCATAATCATATTTACTATTATAAAAGTTTGATTACCTTTTGTTGTCTTCGTCAGAATGCACTCCCAGGACTGCTACTTCAATAACAAATGTTGGTTTGGTCCAAAATAATCCATCGTTATATCCGAATAGCGGCGTTTTGTTCGTGCGTTCCAGACACTATCCGAAATGGTAAAGAAGTGTCACGCGCATGGCGCAATTCGTGACAATAAAATTCTAAATATTCCATTACCGTACTTCGAAGCATGTCAACCGCTGTTTAAAATCAATTTTTACGCCATTTTTCTCGTAGAAAAGCGATAATATTCCGACAGGGAATCTCCTTTTCGGCAAACAGAGGAAAAAAATCACAAAGGCGGGGGCGGTCGGGTCACGCGCATAAGCCCAGAGTCCCTTGATCGGCCACTTGAGAAAGGCGATAATGTGTTTCAGCCTGGGGCTGGGATGACGACATTCTGTTTTTTCCCGGGCTCTGAGAGCCTATGGAAGACGTGGGAAGTGTCACGTTAGAGCAGAGATCCTTAGTAAAAGATAGAGATGGAAAAGAAGTTCAAGAAATGGTCAGACAGGCCACTTCCTGTAAAGGAATCTCTCAGGTTTTGACCTGCCATTTGAGTTCTGTTATACTCACAGACACCATTCAAACAGTTTTAGAAACTTTAGGGTGTTTTCTATCCATATGTAATAAGTATATGCATATTCTCGTTACTGGGTAGGAGTGGTAACCAGATTAAATCGGGTATGTTTTTTATCCAGCTGTGTCAATACTGCCCCCTAGCCCTAACAGGTTAGGCAGCCCTTTTTCCCACAGTCAGTTGTGGGATCTTGACTTTGTGTTGCATGTGTTTGCACTCCTAGCTTTTCGTTCGTTGTATTGTTTATTGTTTTGCTGGTTCACATTTAAATAAATAAATATGATGAACCCAAACCATGCTGCGCCTTGATCTACCTTCTACCTTTTACGACGAACGTCACAGAACATCCCACCACCAAAGGACCAAGCAGGGAGGAGATGGCATTCTGGTCTCTGGAGGTGTTGGAGGAAAGGATGGACTGGACTTGGTAGCAGGTATTGGATAGATACAACAGCCTGCCGGGGAAGCAGGTGGAAGCTGCGAGGGAGTCACGGCAACGACGGAAGCCCGAGAGGGGGGGGGGGGGGCACACGGGGAGATTGGCAGAGTCAGGGTGGAGACCTGAGCCAACTCCCCGTGCTAACCGTTGGGAGCATATGAACAGTCAGGCACCGTTTTATGCGGTGATGCGCACCGTATCTCTAAACTGAGCATTCAGCCAGGAAGGATTGTGCCAGCTCAGCGTTCCTGGTCTCCGGTGCATCTCTTCGGTCCAGGATATCCTGCGCCAGCTCTACGCACTGTGTCGCCAGTGCGCCTGCACAGCCCAGTTCGTCCTGTGCCTGCACCCCGCACTTGCCGGGCTAAAGCAAGCATCCAGCCAGGACGGGTTGTGCCAGCCTAAGCTCCAGACCTCCAGTGTGCCTTCACGGCCCAGTATGTCCTACGCCAGTTCTATGCACTGTGTTGCCAGTGCGCCTGCACAGCCCAGTTCGTCCTATGCCCGCTCCCCGCACTTGCCGGGCTAAAGCAAGCATCCAGCCAGGACGGGTTGTGCCAGCCCTAAGCTCCAGACCTCCAGTGCGCCTTCACGGCCCAGTATGTCCTGCGCCAGTTCTACGCACTGTGTCGCCAGTGCGCCTGCACAGCCCAGTTCGTCCTATGCCCGCTCCCCGCACTTGCCGGGCTAAAGCAAGCATCCAGCCAGGACGGGTTGTGCCAGCCCTAAGCTCCAGACCTCCAGTGCGCCTTCACGGCCCAGTATGTCCTGCGCCAGTTCTACGCACTGTCGCCAGTGCACCTGCACAGCCCAGTTCGTCCTTTGCCCGTGCCCCGCACTTGCCGGGCTAAAGCAAGCATCCAGCCAGGACGGGTTGTGCCAGCCCTAAGCTCCAGACCTCCAGTGCGCCTCCACGGCCCAGTATACCCTGTGCCTGCTCTGCGCACCCGGTCTCCAGTGCGTCTCCCCAGTCCGGTGAGACCTGTTCCAGCTCCACGTAAGAAGCCTCCAGTGATGATCCATGTCCCGGAGCCTGTAGGGATGATCCATGGCACGAAGCCTCCAGTGATAATCTATGGCCCGGAGCCTCAAGTGATAATCCATGTCAAGAAGCCTGTAGGGATGATCCATGGCCCGGAGCCTGTAGGGATGATCCTTGGCAGGAAGCCTCCAGTGATAATCCATGGCACGGAGCCTGTAGTCTTCGGCGATGGTCCACGGTCCGGAGTCTCCGGCGGCGGTCCAGAGTCTCCGGCGGCGGTCCGCGGTTTGGATCTTCCAACGATGATCCACGGTCTGGTTCCTCTGGCGACACAAAAGCGGAGGGATCAGCGGGCGGAGTGGGGGCTATGCCCCGAACCGGAGCTGCCACCATGAGTAGATGCCCACCCGGACCCTCCCCTATAGGTTCAGGATTACGGCCGGGAGTCCGCACCTTGGGGGGGGGGGGGGGGGTACTGTCATGCCCTGACCTGAGAGAGCCGTTTTTCTCTGTTTGGTTAGGTCAGGGTGTGACAGGGTATTCTATGTGTTGTATGTCTGTTGTTTTTTTCCTTGATTGGCCGAGTATGGTTTCCAATCAGAGGCAGATGTCTATCGTTGTCTCTGATTGGGAATCATACTTAGGCAGCCCTTTTTCCCATAGTCAGTTGTGGGATCTTGTCTTGGTGTTGCATGTGTTTACACGCATAGCTTGCTAAAAAAAAATATCTGATTATGTTCAAATGCCTCTCCTGTCAAATAGTGATGCGCGACATATGCCTAGTTTCCTGAAATTAGTCACATATATCAGGGTTTACCGCATGGTCTGACATGCGTCACAGGTGGATGTTTGAGATCATGTCTTAACCCTGTGTCACTCATGTTCTTTATCCTGTCTGGTGCTCTTTCTCACATGATCTCTCTGAAAAAGAAAAACCTGTGTTGTTGACCTCACACAAGCATTTTACATTCACACAAGGTACATAGTTAGACACACACACACACACTGCCTGGCCTGTGTTTGGAGTGGGGCAGTGTTGCTAGCCAGGAGTTATAACACTGCTAATCCCAGCTAATATACTTTTAATAACAACCCAATTATACAGGCCTCCTGCAGAAAGAAAGCGAGATTGAGAGGGAGCTAAGGAGGGAAGGAGCTAAAGAGGGGCTGAGATGAAAGGAAGGGAGGGAAGAAAAAATAAGTAATGGGAGGGAGAGAGCGAGAGGGGTAAAGAGGGGTGATCATGGTGTGTTGAGGCGTGCTGGGCAGAGGGACAGAGAGACAGGATGAAGCTGCAGGGAACTTCATTACACCCAGCAGGACACTCTGAACCTCATCAATTCTACTAGCAGGATGGCGATATTACTGTCTGACTACAGTACACTGGTCTAGTGCTAGCCTCATCACTTCCACTAACAGGCTAGTGACATGACTATCTGTCTACACTGGCGTAGCGCTAGCCTCATCACTTCTACTAGCAGGCTAGCGATAAGACTATCTGTCTACACCAGCCTAGCTCTAGCCTCTTCTACTACATTCCTAGTGCTAGCAGGCTAGTGCTACTGCTATTTCATTGATTTTAGTGAGTAACTGTTCATATGAGTAAATCAGTCAGTTGAAATACAGTACATCCACTAGGCCCTAATCTATGGATTTTACATGATAGGGAATACAGATATGCATCTGTTGGTCACAGATACCTTTTTAATAATTGGACGAACAATGGGCCACAGTATTTTTGTGCATTCAAGTTTGCCATCGATAAAATGCAATTGTGTCTGTTGTCCGTAGCTTATGCCTGCCCATACCATAACCCCACCGCCATCATGTATCACTCTGTGTCACGGCTGTTCAAAGGATCTGGTAACACGCACCTCAGGGCGAGTGCGGGAATGGAGGCACAGGACGTACTGGGCTATGGAGGCGAACTGGAGACCAGGCATGCTGAGCAGGCCTACTCCTTCCTGGCTGAATGCCCATCTTAGCCCGACACCGGTGAGGAGCTTGCACTGAGCGCACCGGGCTGTGAGTGCGTATGGGCGATATATTAACAACCCACAAACACAAATGGAAAAACCCCCTACATAAATATGATCTCCAATTAGAGACAACGAGAACCGTCTGCCTCTAATTGGAGATCATCCCAACAACCCCAACATAGAAATAGAAACCTACAAAAACAACATAGAAACAGACAACAAGAAAACACCCAAAAACACCCCCTGTCACGCCCTGACCTACTCTACTATAGAAAATGACATCTTACAAAGGTCAGGACGTGACAGTACCCCCCCAAAGGTGCAGACTCCGAATGCAAAAAAAACCCAACAACCACAAAAAACAAAGGGAGGGTAGGGAGGGTGACAAATGTCTATGGCGGCTCTAGTGCTAAACCCAGAACCTTACTATCCCTCCGATCCTCCAGCAGCAGAGGTGGCTCCAGTTCAGGGCATAACCCCCGTTCTGCCCGCAGATCCCTCCGCTTCTGTAACACCGGACCGTGGATCGTTATCGGAGGAATCGAACTGTAGATCATTACCGGAAGCTCTGTGCTGCAGACCACCGCTGGAGGTTCTGGGCTACAGGCCGCCGCTGGAGGCTCTGGGCTGAGGAGCGTCGCTGGAGGCTCCGGGCTGAGGAGTGTCGCTGGAGGCTCCGGGCTGAGGAGCGTCGCTGGAGGCTCCGAACTCAGGAGCGTCGCTGGAGGCTCCGGGCTGAAGTTCATCTCAGTAGGCTCCGGACTGTAGGCTGTCTCAGTAGGTTCTGGACTGTAGGTCGTCTCAGTAAGTTCCGGACTGTAGGCCGTCTCAGTAAGTTCCGGACTGTAGGCCGTCTCAGTAGGTTCCGGACTGTGGGCCGTCTCAGTAGGTTCCGGACTGTAGGCCATCTCAGTAGGTTCCAGACTGTAGGCCGTCTCAGTAGGTTCCGGACTGAAAAACGTCGCCGGAAGCTCTGGACGGGGAACTATTGCCGGAAGCTCTGGACGGGGAACTGTCGCCGGAAGCTCTGGACTGGGAATGTGCACTGGAATCCTGATGCGTGGGACTGGCATGGGTGGCGCCAGACTGGTAACCCACACCTCAGAACGAGTGCAGGGAGCAGGAACAGGACACTCCGGACTGGGCATGCGCACTGGAGGTCTGACGCGTGGGACTGGCCTAGGTGGCGCCAGACTGGTAACATGCACCTCAGGGTGAGTGCGGGAAGGAGGCACAGGACGTACTGGGCTATGGAGGCGAACTGGAGACCAGGCATGCTGAGCAGGCCTACTCCTTCCTGGCTGAATGCCCATCTTAGCCCGACACCGGTGAGGAGCTTGCACTGAGCGCACCGGGCTGTGAGTGCGTATGGGCGATATAGTGCACATCACACCATAACCCAGTGCTCGTTCATCCACTCGCTCCTCAGCACGCCCGCTCCGCAGCGCTCTTAACGACAGCACCTCTCTCCGGAATCTTGCGTCGAACTCCGCGCTCGACTCTGACTGGCTCCGGTTCACTCCACAGCTCTCCACGGTAAGCACGGGAAGTTGGCTCAGGTCTCCCCTCTGACATTACCAAACTCCCTGTTTGCCCCCCCAACATTGTTTTTAGGGCTGCCTCTCAACCTTGCCTCTTGGTGGATATAGCACCTCGTAGTATCGTCGCTCCCTTTTTGCTGCTTCAATTTCCTCTCGGCGACGATACTCCCCAGCCTGCCTCCAGGGTCCTTTCCCATCCAAAATCTCCTCCCAATTCCATTCCTCCAGCTAATCCCTACCACGCTGCTTGGTCCTTTTGTGGTGGGTTGTTCTGTCACGGCTGTTCAAAGGATCGGACCAACGCACAGCATGGTTGTAGATCTACATATTTATTTATTCCGTGAAACGTTTGCAATACACCAAAATACTTGTAACAACAAAACAGCAAACCGTGACGCAGAGAAAATAACACTACTGAAAAATTAACAACCCACAAACACAATTGGAAAATCCCCCTACATAAATATGATCTCCAATTAGAGACAACGAGAACCGGCTGCCTCTAATGGGAGATCATCCCAACAACCCCAACATAGAAATAGAAACCTAGAAAAACAACATAGATACAGACAACAAGAAAACACCCAAAAACACCCCCTGTCACGCCCTGACCTACTCTACTATAGAAAATGACATCTTACAAGGGTCAGGACGTGACACTCTGATCACAATGTTGACATCAGCAAACCGCTCGCCCACACAGCACCATACACGTGGTCTGCGATTGTGAGGCCATTTCTCCTGAATGACATTGGAGGTGGCTTACGGTAAAGAAATTAACATAAAATTCTCTGGCAACAGCTCTGGTGGACTTTCCTGCAGTCATCATGTTATTTGCATGCTCCCTCAAAACTTGAGACATCTGTGGCATTGTGTGACAAAACTGCAAAAGACAATCGCGGAAGCATCTATTCTATGCAACGACCATCTGTATGCCTAACATATCCAGTACAACAGACACTACAACCACGAAAGACATTGTGACTACTGGGGAAGTTAACCAGAGACTCTCTAATGCACATGAACGGCCACTCATTCGAAAGTAATTGCAATGTATATATTTACGCCCGTATGTCTTTGTTGTATTCTCTGTCGGAATCCGGTCCATCTGCTGGAGAGTCAGTTCATCAGAGAGTCTCTGGTTAACTTCCCCAGTAGTCACAATGTCTTTCGTGGTTGTAGTGTCTGTGTAGTGAATCCATTCTGTCTTTCCCGCTTTTTATCTGTCCCCACCCCTTTCCATTGTCTACCAAGCGGTCATGCTGGTTTAGCCCACTAGGGATATATCAATGCATTGTGTTAGTAACCAATAACTATATTGTTTGTTAATGTATTTCTGTGATTTGCTTAGTTAGTTAGTAAATAAATAATTAAGCCAATTTGTATATCACTGATTCATTTTGGAGACTAGGGTTCATGCAGGTTCAGCAAGGGTTTGCGAAGTTCAGTAATGAGAACTGATGAGGTAATAACGATACATTAGTAGAAGACCAATCGATAAGATATGAAAATATCTGAGTCGATTCGGGAAATAGAGACTCTAAAAAAAAATTCCTGTGGTGCCCGAATTCTTAGTTAATTAAGGTTTATATGATTAGTTTAATTATGTAATAATAATTACACATAGAGAATTGATTTGATAAAATAACAGTCTTCACATTTAATGAAAGTCTTTACAGCCATCCAACATTGGAGTGGAAAGTACAGTCGGGCTATATGTCATACTGTCTCTCTCACGTTCTCTCTTTGTCTCTCTATCTACCCTCTGTCTCTCTCTTCTCTCCCTTTGTCCCTCTCCCTCTCTCTCTTTCTTGTCAAGGTCCTGTCTGGATGAAGTATGGCAGGGTTACGCTAACCCAGTGTAAATCTCAGTCATGTAGACGCTGCCCCTCTAACCTTCTGGGTCTCTCTCTCTATTCACACACACACATCACACACACACACACACACACACACACACACACACACACACACACACACTTGTTGGCGCTGCTTGCTCTACCTCCACTACTGCTGCTGCTGGGGTCAGAACATCGAGATGATTTAGTCTCCCTGATCATGTGACACGAGGTCAGGGGCAAGCTGATTTAGATAAGGACACTCTCTCTTTATCTATTTGTCGTTCTTTGTCTGTCTCTCTATTTATGCCTTCCTCTCCATCTCCTACCTTTCTCTCAGTTTGTCTCTGATATATTATGACATGACTTGTTGTGTATCCAGCCTGGATACTTATCCTGTCTGGGATAGGGGGCAGTATTTTTTAATTTTAAAAAAATTTACCCGATTTAATCTGGTTATTACTCCTGCCCAGAAACTAGAATATGCATATAATTAGTAGATTTGGATAGAAAACACCCTAAAGTTTCTGAAACTGTTTGAATGGTGTCTGTGAGTACAACAGAACTCATATGGCAGGCCAAAACCTGAGAAGATTCTATATGGGAAGTGCCCTGTCTGACCATTTCTTGGCCTTCTGTAGCCTCTTTGTCAAAAATACAGGATCTCTGCTGTAACGTGACATTTTCTAAGGCTTTCATTGGCTCTCAGAAGGCGCCAGAACAAGGAATGATAACTCTGCAGTCTCTGGGCGAAAAACAGTAGGGGTTTTGGAGTGTGGTACTTCTGAGAACAATGGCACTGGTGCGCGCGTGCATGTGACGACTCCATTTTCTTCTTTCAGTGTTTGAACGGATACAACGTAAGTTTTTGCATTTTTGAGGTATTTGTAATTCGCGCCACTCTATACCATTGGATATTGGTGAGAACATCTGTCCCTAACAGGTTATTACACTGACTGAACAAAACACCTGTGAAACTAAGGCCAAGGTCATTGTTGTGACCTTGAAAAGGAGCTAACTTCTATGATTCCAACAACAATGGGCTACTTTATTTGTTGGTACTATGCAGCCTCCTCCCCCCTACTCCCTTCTCATCCCCCAAATACAGACTCAGGAAGACGCAAGAGTGCACGTATACAGTTTGGAGGGTGTGTGTGCAGATACCGTAGCCTCCACGGTATGTCCTGTCCCTATTCCAGGTCTCTTGTAAGGACCGGGTCCTGGCCTACAGCTCTGAGCTCCTTCCTTCCTGGCCTATTGTCAGAGAAGGCTGGGGGAATCCCTATGCTCGGATATGTGGCTCTCCAACATCCCATCTCTGAAGTCATCCCCCCTCTCCCTCACCCCTCCTCACCCCACATCTCTCCTACCTTGCCCAACTATCACTCCACTCAGGAAGAGACAACTCTGTGTGAAGGACAGGGCATGCTTTTCTGCACCTGCTACAAACACACACATGATTAAATATACTCACCTACATGCCTACGCACAAACATAAACACACACAGACACAATGAGAGATGCTGTGTCTTTAAGAGCAGAGGAGGAGGCAGACCAATCAGGTAATGATGCCGAGAGGCTTCTCCCAGACAGCTGTGATGAATAACACTCAATACTACTAATTGGAACAATCACTGTTCATTAAATTCCTACTTCGGCTAAATTAGACTGGAGCCTAGCCCTGCGGTAGCCTCTTCAATGCCTGATGATAGCTATCTTCTTTTCATCTTCCTCTCTAGTTCTCTCTCGCTTTCTTATTTCTCTTCTCTAGTCCTCTCCGCTTTTTCTTCATGTATTATTTTATACCCATGAATTAGGCTATCTCCTGTCTCCCTCTTTATACTTCTCTCGCTCTCTCTTTCTGTCTCTGTCCCTCCATCTCTATTTGTTTCTCTCTCGATATCATCCAGCCCTCTCCCGCTTTTCTTCCCAGCAGCTGTTCAGGAGTTTGTAAAGGATCTGTAGAGCTGTACTAATAGTGGTAGGGTAATTTGCTCAGAGTTTAATGTGTATTGTTATTACATATAACAGCTGCTTTGGGGCTCGCTGGCTGCTCTAGTACTACTGCTGCTCATAGCTGAATACAAACAGCCAAGGTTCACAGCTATCCCCACACTGATTGATTGTAACTCGTGTTATTATTAAGTCATAACGCATTGTTTATAACCAAATATATCAAATATAACTTAGTTACAGTGAATATGGGATCAATGGCAGAAATACAAATGGACCGCATGAAGTTCCGTAAGTTGAAGAAAGATAAAAGGTTTGTGGATCTATCTTAGCCACCAGCAGTCCCTCTTGCCAGTAACGGGAAGCAGGATCCCCCCTGAACCTAATGTTTATACTTCCAGGACCTTTTGCCTCTATCGCATCTCCCACCCCACCCCACCCCCTATCTTAAACTAAATTGGCAAGGCCAAGTTAAAGTGCAGAATGGGGGAGACCCTCACCTTCACACCTCACACCTGGTCAGTTAAAGGCAGAGCCTATTAAAGTGTGGCTAATAGTCCCTCCTGGGTGAGTTGTTAAACAAGATGGTGTCATTGTCCTTCAACTAAATGGCCTGGAACCCAAGATGTCCCCTTCTTTTTGTTCGATACGCCTGCCTTCGTCTCCTTGTCACAGCTGCTACCAAAGATTGGGCATTCAGTTTAAGTAGCAATGTGTTAAGTAGTAGATTATTTTACATGGTCCCTTGAAATCACAAAATGATTTTGAGGACTGTAAACAGAAACAGCCAGTCTACATCTTGGTCTCACAGTCTCTGTCCAACTGACTGCTCCCTGGGCAGCAATAGGGTTTCCTACTCCTTTTATTCACACATAATACACAGATAAGTGATTTAGTTCAGTTTCCTTTTGTGTTACTCTTCAAAGCGACATAACTAGCTTCATGACAACTGCTATTAAATGACTTGATAAGCTAAAGTTAAATGGTGGAAATCTATCCAATCCATTCACTTGTTAGTGCTCTAGAAGGACAAGAGATAAGGAAAGGAGGGCCTCCCGAGTGGTTCAGCGGTCTAAGCCAATGCATCACAGTGCTTAAGGCATCACTACAGACCCGGATTCGATCCCAGGCTGTGTCACAACCGGCCGTGACCGGGAGACCCATAGGGCGGTGCACAATTGGCCCAGCGTCGCCCGGGTTAAGGGAGGGTTTGGCCAGGGAGGCTTTACTTGGCTCGTCGTGCTCTAGTGACTACTTGTGGTGGGCTAGGTACACGCAGGCTGACCTATGGTAGTCAGTTGAACGGTGTTTCCTCCGATACATTCGTGCGGCTGGCTTCTGGGTTAAGCAGGCGGGTGTTAAGGAGTGCGGTTGGCAGATCATGTTTCGGAGGATGCATGATTCAACCTTCGCCTCTCCCGAGCCCGTTGCAGTGATGAGACAAGATCGTAATTGAAATTGAGAGGGTAAAATATGAGAAAATTAGATAAGGAAAGGAGAGGAAGATAGAAGTCATTGAGGAGGGAGTATACTGCATGTGTCATCCATCGTAAATTATTTATATAAAAACATATTTTATAAACCAAATTATACACTAACTCAATTTAGTCATAATAAGTATCAACTAAATAATGCACAACAATTTCCTTCCCTACAGTTTAATGGGAAAATGCTAATTGAAATCAGTAAAGTTAATTAATTTGAAAATTGTCAGCGTTCGTTTGTAAGATTAACTTTGTGGTAGGAGGCATTTCATGTTCCATTTTCCCCATTTCAAGAGCAGTGAATGATGCGCTCCTTAGAAGGTGAGTTAAAGACTGTGGCCATGTCTTGTGGCGACGGTAAGAAAACTACAATTTACCATGTGTAAGTGAATTATTGGTTAAATGAACCACTATTACATAATAATAATAAAGCTGAGTTACTTTGTTTCTTTCCAAAGGATCTGTCCTGAAACACAATGGGACCTCTGATCCCACAGTCCCGTGTGGCTCAGTTGGTAGAGGATGGTGTTTGCAACGCCAGGGTTGTGGGTTCAATTCCCATGGGGGACCAGTACGAAAAGAAGAAAAAAATTATGAAATGTATGCATTCACTACTGTAAGTCGCTCTGGATAAGAGCATCTGCTAAATGACTAAAATGTAAATGATTCCAACCTCCACCTCTATAGAGGATAGTAGAGAAGAGGGGAAGGGGGCACTGAAAACCACAGCCCTAAGTTCCTGTCCTATACTACAGTGTGCCAGGAGAAATCAAACCTACATACAGGTTAATAAGCCATATGTAACCCAGAACCATGGGAACCATTCAGCTCAGTTTGGGGAAGAAAAATATAGGGAGAAAGGGATGAAGAGACAGAGAGAGAGGGACAAGAGCCACCACCCATTCTGGATGTGAATGGTGAAATAGGATAAATTAAATAATAAAATGTTTAATACTGTGGTAAAGTTAACATGTATACATTCATAGGACAATATATATATATATTAAATGCACTGCTATTTACACAATCAATATAATTTGAATGCCCATTGTAAACGCGTTATAAATTTGCTATAGCTACTATAAGTATGGTAATACCACTGTGACTGCTACTTGTAAATACAGACACTACTGGACAGAGACCTCTTCTTATTAAATTCATGTTTAAATACACAGAGAGCAGAGAGAAAGGTCAGTGGAACACTTTGTGGGGTCCTTCTGTGGTCGTTGGTGTGTATGTGTGTGTGTTTCATGCCTTTTATATGTCTGTACATTGTAGCAAAAACACTCGTTGACACAGCCCTATAGGTAATCGCTCCCTCTTGCAGAGGAATCTGAGGATTAGCTGTGCTTTAATGTCTCAATCTGTGGAGATTAAGAGCCTAATCAAACCTGTCTGCCCTAATGGGAGGGAATTAAAATAGAGATATGGCACTTTAAACAGTTGATTAACCAGTGGCAGGCAGGGTGTGAAAATGTTTCACCGCTCTCATTAGGCTAACCAGGTTTATTACATGCTAACTAGAAAGCAACAGGAGGCCCACGTGTGTATTTGTGTCTACATGAATGTGTGCTTGCCTGTGTAGGTGTATTTGTATGCATGTTTGCCATACCTCTAGAGCGCGTACATGGCGAGACAACTCTGTAATTTATCAGTGTGGCCCAGTGCAATGGCCAGGGTGACCTAGAGAAACCAAAGAGAAGAAGCACTAGTGTACTAATGTATAACACTGGCACAGAGCAAGGCAGCAGGTCAAATCAACACACCAATATCCATGTCAGCCAAAGCATCTCAATACAACCATAGAGGAACAATAAAATTCACAGGAAGCAAGCATCATGTGGACATTTTCTGTAGACTTCAGACCCATATAAACTATGCCACTCAGCATTTGATTAATATGCAATGAATAGATTCAAATCGAATTGAATAATTGTTATAATAGATTGACATGTTTTATGCAGTTAACGTGAATAGTCACCCTATTAGCCTCAGGTGAGAGGTCCCACTGGTGTCAATCAATAGCTCCTCCCCACCATAGAAATAGAATGAATAGGACGGGTGTCCACATTCATGTGAATGATAGCATAATGGATGGACTGGTGGCCATTGCAAGTGTACCCATGGGAGCAAAGCAGGAAATAAAAGCAGGAAGTAAAGGCATGAAATATACCCATCAATATGGGTATATTCAATTTCATGAACACTCTTCATTGACATGGAAATTATTGCTCAATACCAGGCAGCCATACTCCCAGTCAGTACTAGATAGAACGTCACGGCTCCACCCACCTTGGGGGAAAACAACCCATGGTCACCTTGGTTACCCCATTGCCTCATAGCAAAAAAAGTACCTGTGTCAAACATAATGTTCTTGTTGTCTGCTTATTTTAGTCATTTTGCGTCCCACCTAGTCAACAGCCAGTGGAATCGCGTGGCGCGAAAAACAAATACCTCATAAATGCTATAACTTTAATTTCTCAAACATATGACTATTTTACACCATTTGAAAGATAAGACTCTCGTTAATCTAACCACACTGTCCGATTTCAAAAAGGCTTTACAGCGAAAGCAAAACATTAGATTATGTCAGGAGAGTACCCTGCCAAAAATAATCACACAGCCATTTTTAAAGCAAGCATATATGTCACAAAAACCAAAACCACAGCTAAATGCAGCACTAACCTTTGATGATCTTCATCAGATGACACTCCTAGGACATTATGTTATACAATACATGCATGTTTTGTTCAATCAAGTTCATATTTATATCAAAAAACAGCTTTTTACATTAGCATGTGATGTTCAGAACTAGCATACCCACCGCAAACTTCTGGTGAATTTACTTAATTACTCACGATTAACGTTCACAAAATACATAACATTTATTTTAAGAATTATAGATACAGAACTCCTTTATACAATCGCGGTGTCAGATTTTAAAATAGCTTTTCGGCGAAAGCACATTTTGCAATATTCTGAGTACATAGCCCGGCCATCACGGCTAGCTAATTTGACACCCACCAAGTTTGGCCCTCACCAAACTCAGATTTACTAGAAGAAAAATTTGATTACCTTTGCTGTTCTTCGTCAGAATGCACTCCCAGGACTTCTACTTCAACAACAAATTGTAACGGCTGTCTACGGAAGAAGTGGACCAAAATGCGGCGGAGTTAGGGTTCGTCATTTTTAATGTCACGAACACTATGCAATTCACAAAACAACAAAACTGACAGCCAACACAGTCCTGTCAGGTGCAACAACTGTGACAAGAACAATTACCCACACCCACACAACGGAAACGTAGGCAACTTATGTGTGACTCCCAATCAACCACAACCCTCTACAGCTGTGCTTGATTGGAAGTCACACGGCCAAAATGAAATGAAACAATAAAACACTCACTCCCTTCTGCCACGTCCTGACCCAACTACACCCTCTACTGGTCAGGACGTGACACAAATGTTGGTTTGATTCCAAATAATCCATAGTTATATTGAAATAGCTCAGTTTTGTTCATGCGTTCAGGTAACTATCCGAAGGGTGAACGCATTTCGTGACAAAAAAATTCAAAATATTCCATTACCGTAATTCGAAGCATGTCAAACGCTGTTTAAAATCAATTTTTATGCGATTTTTCTCGTAAAACGATAATATTCCAACCGGGCGACGTTGTATTCGTTCAAAGAGAGAAAGAAAAACATGGAGAATTCACATGAACGCGCATCTCCAGTGTCACTGTTCTCAGCCTGACCACTCACAAAATCTCCTGCTGTTTTTCACCCAGAGACTGGAGAGACGTCATTCCACTTTCTGGCACCTTCTGAGAGCCAATGGATCCTTAGAAAATGTCACGTTACAGCAGAGATGCTGAATTTTCGATAGAGATGCCACAGAAGGAGAACAAATTGTCAGACAGGGCACTTCCTGTATGGAATCTTCTCAGGTTTCAAACAGTTTTAGAAACTTCAGAGTGTTTTCTATCCAAATCTACTAATTATATGCATATTCTCGTTTCTGGGCAAGTGTAGTAACCAGTTTAAATCGGGTATGTTTTTTATCCGGCCGTGCAAATACTGCCCCCTAGCCCCAAATCAAATCAAATTTATTTATATAGCCCTTCTTAGATCAGCTCATATCTCAAAGTGCTGTACAGAAACCCAGCCTAAAACCCCAAACAGCAAGCAATGCAGGTGTAGAAGCACGGTGGCTAGGAAAAACTCCCTAGAAAGGCCAAAACCTAGGAAGAAACCTAGAGAGGAACCAGGCTATGAGGGGTGGCCAGTCCTCTTCTGGCTGTGCCGGGTGGAGATTATAACAGCACATGGCCTAGATGTTCAGATGTTCATAAATGACCAGCATGGTCAAATAATAATAATCATAGTAGTTGTCGAGGGTGCAACAAGTCAGTAACACAAGAGTCAGTGTCAGTTGGCTTTTTCATAGCCGATCTTTGAGAGTATCTCTACCGCTCCTGCTGTCTCTAGAGAGTTGAAAACAGCAGGTCTGGGACAGGTAGCACATCCGGTGAATAGGTCAGGGTTCCAGCAGGTCTGGGACAGCAGGTCTGGGACAGGTAGCACGTCCGGCGAACAGGTCAGGGTTCCATAGCTGCAGGCAGAACAGTTGGAACTGGAGCAGCAGCACGGCCAGGTGAACTGGGGACAGCAAGGAGTCATCAAGCCAGGTAGTCCTGAGGCATGGTCCTAGGGCTCAGGTCCTCCGAGAGAGAGAGAAAGAAAGAAAGAGAAAGAGAGAATTAGAGAGAGCATATTTAAATTCACACAGGACACCGGAAAAGACAAGAGAAATACTCCAGATGTGACAGACTGACCCTAGCCCCCCGACACATAAACTACTGCAGCATAAATACTGGAGGCTGAGACAGGAGGGGTCAGGAGACACTGTGGCCCCATCCAATGAAACCCCCAGACAGGGCCAAACAGGTAGGATATAACCCCACCCACTTTGCCAAAGCACAGCCTCCACACCCAACAGGTTTTAAGAAAAGTACAACATGTCTAAAGGATACTTTTCAACATTGCCTGCTCCAGAACGTTCTCACTGCTTAGAAAAACATAATATTGTATGGCTTCCCTCATGACTCTTTTCATGACGGCACTAGGCGCCGAAGACGTGGATGTCTATTAAGGCAGCCCCCCGCACCTCTGATTCAGAGGGGTTGGGTTAAATGCGGAAGACACATTTCAGTTGAAGGCATTCAGTTGTACAACTGACTATGTATCCCCCTTTCCCTTTCAATGACATGAGTGAGGAGCTCCGGAGCGCTAGACTAGACCAACAACACAAACAAACAGACTATACAGCTACAAGTAGTCAGTAGAGTTACAAACGTCTTATCTGTGATTACATGTTTTCCACACACATAGCTACGTGTAGCCTACTTGGACATCGGGTCCCCACAATTGCCCACTCTCCCACACAAAATAGCCTGAAGCCATAGGGCTCTTCTCGCAGACTCAATTTCCCTACGTGGGAGCATTGCGAACCTTAGGTCGGAAATTTTGAGCTGAACAACACAGCAGCATTACGGCATGCTTTCTTATTTCTGAATAACAAAAAATGTAGGTTCCCACCTCCACTTACCCTGGAGGTGGGAAATAATGTTTATTTTCCCCAATTTGAGGGACTGGTCTAGGGTAATTCCTTATTATTATGTGAATATTGACTCAGAGTATAGATGCCGTAAAGAGGTCAATGGAACTCGACCAAAATAATGGAAATGCCATGGAAACGTGAGGGGAAAAGATGCCATGAGGGAAAGATCCCGAATCTCCTCATTGCTTCCTAGCAAAATTTGCCTACATTTAGGCTATTGTTTATATGTTGAGGTAAAAAATGGGGTGTATAATGCTTGTATGCATATCAACTCCAATACATGTGCATGTCATTGTCACCATTTACAGTTAAAAATGACTATCATCACCGATTTCGCTTTGCTAGCTGTGCTACCAGCTTATACGAACAGGAGTTAGCATTTAGCAGTCACTTCTTTTAAACCTGAAAAGGGACTACTTCTAAATGTTCTGCAGCGAAAACAGCTAAATCTGACTTTAATAACCACATTGTGGGCCTGATACAAAAAAAATCAGTCATGACAGATTTGACGAATGTTCACTTTGTTAGATCAGATTTGTTGTGCGCACCAATCCGCCGTCCTTCTTCTATCCCCACGTTCTGCATTCCATTGACTTCTTTACCGCATCTATTGCGAGTTTGAAAATAAGTTTACCAGTCAAATTGGCAGGGTTAGAGGGTTCAAACCCGTTCTATTAATTATATTTCTATACTCCCCAAACTCTATAAAATAAAGTTTCAAGTTAGAGCGAAACTGGAACCTCTGGATGCAACTTCAGCACAAGAACTGTTCGTCAGCAGCTTCAAAATTGGTTTCCATGGCTGCACACAAGCCTAAGATCACCATCAAATCCAATTTTATTGGTCACATACACATGGTTGGCAGATGTTAATGCGAGTGTAGCGAAATGCTTGCACAATGCCAAGCGTCAGCTGGAGTTGTGTAAAACTCGCCTCCATTGAACTGTGGAGCATTGGAAATGCGTTCTCTGGAGTGATGAATCACGCTTCACTGTCTGGCAGGCAGATGGACGAATCTGGGTTTGGCGGATGCAAAGGAAAATGCTACCTGCCCCAATGCATAGTGCCAACTGTAAAGTCTGGTGGAGGAGGAATAATGTTCTGGGGCTGTTTTTCATGTTTTGGGATAGGCCCCTTAGTTCAAGTGAAGGGAAATCATAACGCTACAGAATAAAATGACATTCTAGATGATTCTGTGCTTCCAACTTTGTGGCAACAGTTTGGGGAAGGCAGTTTCCTATTTCAGCATGACAATGCCCGTGTGCAAAAAGCAAGGTCCATACAGAACTGGTTTGTCGAGATCGGTGTAGAAGAACTTGACTGGCCTGCACAGAGCCCTGACCACAACCCCGTCATACACCTTTGAGATAAATTGGAACACCGACAGCGATCCAGGCCTAACTGCCCAACGTCACTAATACTCTTTTGACTGAATGGAAGCAAGTCCCAGTGGCAATGTTCCAACATCTATTGGAAAGCCTTCACAGAAGAGTGGAGGCTGTTTTAGCAGCAAAGAAGGGACCAACTCATATTAATGCCCATGATTTTGGAATGAGATGTTCGACGAGCAGTTGTCCACATACCTTTGGTCATGTAGTGTATCTTTAACCTCTTACACCGCTCCAATATCCAATGATAGGGCGTAGCGCAAATTACAAACTCCTCCAAAATCCCCAAACTTCCATTTTACAAACATATTACTATTTTACACCATTTTAAAGACAAGACTCTCCTTTATCTAACCACATTGTCCGATTTCAAAAAGGCTTTACAATGAAAGCAAAACATTAGATTATGTCAGGAGAGTACCCAGCCAGAAATAATCACACACCCATTTTTCAAGCTAGCATATAATGTCACAAAAACCAAAACCACAGCTAAATGCAGCACTAACCTTTGATGATCTTCATCAGATGACACTCCTAGGACATTATGTTATACAATACATGCATGTTTTGTTCAATCAAGTTCATATTTATATCAAAAACCAGCTTTTTACATTAGCATGTGACGTTCAGAACTAGCATACCCACCGAAACTTCCGGTGAATTTACTAAATTAAGAATTATAGATACAGAACTCCTTTATGCAATCGCTATGTCAGATTTTAATATAGCTTTTCGGTGAAAGCACATTTTGCAATATTCTGAGTAGATAGCCCGGCCATCATGGCTAGCTATTTTGACACCCACCAAGTTTGGCACTCACCAAACTCAGATTTACTATAAGAAAAATTCGATTACCTTTGCTGTTCTTCGTCAGAATGCACTCCCAGGACTACCTGAAACATCCTCCCTCATAAGCAAGCTACGCAAACCAGCCAATAAGATGCCATGTTGAGTAGGTGAAGGCAAGACAAAACTAAAACCAAAAACCCATTGGCTTAACAATAAAGTGGCAAGGGGAATCACCAATATAACCCTGTTACACTAGCACCTCACAATCATCAAATCAAATGTTATTGGTCACATACACATGGTTAGCAGATGTTAATGTGAGTGTAGCTAAATGCTTGTGCTTCTAATTCCGACAGTGCAGTAATATCTAACAAGCAATCTAACAATTTCACAACAACTACCTAAAACACATACAAGTGAAAACGGATAAATAAGAATATGTACTTATAAATATATGGATGAGCGATGGCCGTGTGGCATAGGCAAGCTGCAGTTGATGGTAGAGAGTACAGTATATACATATGAGATGAGTAATGTAGGGTATGTAAACGTTATATAAAGTGGCATTGTTTAAAGTGACTAGTGATACATTTATTACATCCAATTATTAAAGTGGCTAGAGATTTGAGTTTGTATGTTGGCAGCAGCCACTCAATGTTAGTGATGGCTGTTTAACAGTCTGATGGCCTTGAGATAGAAGCTGTTTTTCAGTCTCTCGGTCCCAGCTTTGATGTACCTGTACTGACCTCGCCTCCTGGATGATTGTGGGGTGAACAGGCAGTGGCTCAGGTGGTTGTTGTCCTTGATGATATTTTTGGCCTTCCTGTGACATCGGGTGATGTAGGTGTCCTGGAGGGCAGGTAGTTTTCCCCCTGTGATGCGTTGTGCATCACCGGGGGCTGGAGAGCCTTACAGTTGTGGGCGGCGCAGTTGCCATACCAGGCTGTGTTACAGCCCGACAGGATGCTCTCGATTGTGCATCTGTAAAAGTTTGTGAGTGTTTTCGGTGACAAGCCAAATTTCTTCAGCCTCCTGAGGTTGAAGAGGCGTTGGTGCGCCTTCTTCACCACTCTGTCTCTGTGGGTGGACCATTTCAGTTTGTCCGTGATGTGTACGCCAAGGAACTTAACTTTCCACCTTCTCCACTACTGTCACGTCGATGTGGATAGGGCGGTGCTCCCTCTGCTGTTTCCTGAAGTCCACGATCACCTCCTTTGTTTTGTTGAGTGTGAGGTTGTTTCCTGACACCACACTCCGAGGAACCTCTCCTCCTCCCTGTAGGCCGTCTCGTTGTTGTTGTTAATCAAGCCTGCCACTGTAGTGTCATCTGCAAACTTGATAATTGAGTTGGAGGCGTGCATGGCCACGCAGTCATGGGTGAACAGGGAGTACAGGAGAGGGCTGAGAACGCACCCTTGTGGGGCCCCAGTGTTGAGGATCAGCGGGGTGGAGATGTTGTTTCCTACCCTCACCACCTGGGGGTGGCCCGTCAGAAAGTCCAGGACCCTGTTGCACAGGGCGGGGTCGAGACCCAGGGTCTTGAGATAATGACGAGTTTGGAGGGTACTATGGTGTTAAATGCTGAGCTGTAGTTGATGAACAGCATTCTTACATAGATATTCCTCTTGTCCAGATGTGTTAGGGGAGTGTGATTGCGTCGTCTGTGGACCTATTGGGGCGGTAAGCAAATTGGAGTGGGTCTAGGGTATCAATTAGGGTGGAGGTGATATGATCCTTGACTTGTCTAACACATTTAAATGTTTTACTCACGTTGGCCACTGTGAAGAAGAGCACAAGTTTTGGTAGCTGGCCGTGTCAGTGGCACTGTATTGTCCTCAAAGCGAGCAAAGAAGTTGTTTAATTTGTCTGGGAGCAAGACGTCAGTGTCCGCAACGGGGCTGGTTTTCTTTTTATAATCCGTGATTGACTGTAGACCCTGTCACATACGTCTCGTGTTTGAGCCTTTGAATTGCTACTCTACTTTGTCTCTATACTGACGCTTAGCATGTTTGATTGCCTTGCGGATGGAATAGCTACACTGTTTGTATTCGGTCATGTTTACGGTCGCCTTGCCATGATTAAAAGCAGTGGTTCGCGCTTTCAGTTTTGCATGAATGCTGCCATCAGTCCACAGTTTCTGGTTAGGGAAGGTTTTCATAGTCAGTGGGTACAACATCACTGATGCACTTGCTAATAAACTCACTCACCGAGTCAGCGTATACATCAATGTTGTTGTCTGAGGCTATCCGGAACATATCCCAGTCCACGTGATTGAAGCAATCTTGAAGAGTGGAATCCGATTGGTCTAACCAGCGTTGTATAGACCTGAGCACGGGCGTTTCCTGTTTTAGTTTCTGTCTATAGGCTGGGAGCAAGAAAATGGAGTCATGGTCAGATTTGCCGAAAGGAGGGCGGGGGGCTTTGTATGCGTCGCGGAATTTAGCGTTGCAATGATCCAGAATGCTGCCAGCTCGAGTTAAGCATTCGATATGCGGATAAAATGTAGGGAGCATTAGTTTTCAGTTTAGCTTTGTTAAAATCCCCAGCTACATTAAATGCAGCCTCAGGATATATGGTTTCCAGTTTACATAGAGTCCAGTGAAGTTCTTTCAGGGCCGTCGAGGTGTCTGCTTCGGGGGGATATACACGGCTGTGATTATAATCGAAGAGAATTATCTTGGTAGATAATACGGTCGGCATTTGATTGAAAGGAATTATAGGTCAGGTGAACAAAAGGACTTGAATTCCTGTATGTTGTTGTGCTTACACCATGTGTCGTTAATCATAAGGCATACACCCCCGCCCTTCTTCTTACCAGAGAGATGTTTGTTTCTGTCGGCACGATAGGTGAAGAAACCGGGTGGCTGTACCGACTCTGACAACATATCCGGTGAGCCATGTTTCCGTGAAACAGAGAATGTTACAATCTTTGATGTCTCTATGGACGGCAACCCTTGTTTGAATTTCGTCTATCTTGTTGTCAAGAGACTGGACATTGGCGAGTAATATACTCGGGCGATGTGCACGTCTACGGAGCCTGACCAGGAGGCCACTCCGTCTGCCACTTCTGCGGCGCCGTTGTTTTGGGTCGGCTACTGGGATTAAATCCATTGTCCTGGGTGGTGGTCCAAACAGAGGATCCGCCTCGGGAAAGTCGTATTCCTGGTCATAATGTTGGTAAGTTGACGTTGCGCTTATATCCAATAGTTCTTCCAGGCTGTATGTAATTACACTGAAGATTTCCTGGGGTAACAATGTAAGAAATAATATATAAAAAAAACGAAATACTGCATAATTCATCATGAAGCATCCGCTTCAAGACCATGGTGATTGCCTACAGAGCTGTGAAGGGAACGGCACCTCCATACCTTCAGGCTCTGATCAGGCCCTACACCCAAACAAGGGCACTGCGTTCATCCACCTCTGGACTGCTGGCCCCCCTACCTCTGAGGAAGCACAGTTCCCGCTCAGCCCAGTCAAAACTGTTCGCTGCTCTGGCACCCCAATGGTGGAACAAACTCCCTCACGACGCCAGGACAGCGGAGTCAATCACCACCTTCCAGAGACACCTGAAACCCCACCTCTTTAAGGAATACCTAGGATAGGATAAAGTAATCCTTCTAACCTCCCCCCCCCCCCTTAAAAGATTTAGATGCACTATTGTAAAGTGGTTGTTCCACTGGATATCATAAGGTGAATGCACCAATTTGTAAGTCGCTCTGGATAAGAGCGTCTGCTAAATGACTTAAATGTAAAATGTAATAATTTCCTAAGAACGCCAAGTGAGGCGACCATCTCTGTCGGCGTCATCACACATAACATATCATCCTCTTTTACCAGTTCAAATCTTTCACAAATATGACTTTTCTGTTCCTCTCTTATCTTTATTTTCAACTCTCCATTTCACACCTTTTCTCTTGTTGAATTAAACTCATACATTTTTCTTTTGCCTCAGTCGATTGAAGTGAACTTTTCTGCCCATTCCCAAAAGCTTTTGGTGATTGGCGTTTGTAAAGTTAAGCCCTAAAGCTTAGGTTTACGCGCAAATGCCAGACAGCCGTAAAATAATGAAAGAAAAACCTCAATGTGGCCTACAGATATAAATTGCACAAGAATGATACATTTATGGATTTTTTAAAGTATTGTTTTCTCTTTATTCAACCCAACCATCCATACAATATTTCATGACAATCAACCTGCCCGCCCCCAGATATAACCATGGAGCCTGTGGGTTATGAGTCAACCCCCACATCAGTAGTTGCTACATCCTGCTACCACACAAAGCTTCGCCATCTTGATGAATAACAACACAATTGCTAGCTAGCTCCATACTTCTAACCCACAAGTTGTTTGTTTTATAATTTTTTACCCAGGAGTATATGAAGGGTGGATGGATTTTCATTTCCTCACTGTGTGACGATGACCGCGGGGCATTGTGGGATTTTTTTCTTAAGGTAGAGCTGATTTGAAGAAAACCTCAAACCCAACTTTTAGAACAATATTACAAAAACGTATTCAAGACTATGTAATTTGTGAATGTTTTCTTGGGGTGATCTAAGTTTCTATTTATTATATGTGTTTCCGGTATTGAGAAATAGCTGCTACATGCCCTTTACGAACCTTCATTTTTTTACTATCTCTTCCCACTGCAAACACAGAGGGGCTTAAGAGATCATACACACTTTGAGGTGAGATGAGGAAGCATATGGAGAGGACAGGCAGGGAAAAATGTGTGAAGCATGGTGGGGTGTAAGCGTGAAAGTGTCATGTGTGGTGGGGGGGGTGATAAGACAGACACAGAAACACACAGAGAGAGAGAGAGAGAAGCATCCTCTATCCAGTGTGGTGGAACTTCTCTCCTCTCAGCATATTTGGTTGTGCTCCCATTCTTCATTAACTTCATTAACAGATGAGCCGCGGCGATTAGCCACGCTTCCCGCTGATTTAGCTCTCCCACCCCCACTTTTCCCTCCCTCTCTCTCCCCTCCATCGCTCCCTCTCTACCACACTCCTCCACTCCCATACCACTGGGGGGCTGTAATACCACTTCACCAGCTGACATCCCCATTACAAAGCTCACTGAGGTAAACACACACAGAAGTACAGTACTGTATTCCTCTCTCTACTAGCTCTTCAGTAAGATAAACATCTTAACTACAGTGGGCAGTTCAAAGGGGACACTAAGCCTGGGATGTAATGTACCATTAGCTATGGATGTGTGTTTAGCCAACAGACACAATGAAAACTGAGTTTTTATCCAGTTGAGATGTAAAATAAGAAAAAACAAACATAAACATACTTTTTTGCATAAGATGTTAACCTGTTAGGGCTAGGGGGCAGTATTGACATGGCCGGATAAAAAACGTACCCGATTTAATCTGGTTACTACTCCTGCCCAGTAACTAGAATATGCATATAATTATTGGCTTTGGATAGAAAATACCCTAAAGTTTCTAAAACTGTTTGAATGGTGTCTGTGAGTATAACAGAACTCAAATGGCAGGCCAGAACCTGAGAAGATTCCATGCAGGAAGTGGCCTGTCTGACAAGTTGAGTTTCATCTTGGCTCTTTTTATTGAAGACTGAGGATCTTTGCTCTAACGTGACACTTCCTACGGCTCTCAGAGCCCGGGAAAAAGCTGAACGATATCGAGGCAGCCTCTGGCTGAAACACATTATCGCTTTTGGCAAGTGGCCGATCAGAGTACTATGGGCTTAGGCGCGTGCCCGAGTCGACCGAATGCTTTATTTTCTTTCGTCTGTTTACCTAAACGCAGATTCCCGGTCGGAATATTATCGCTTTTTTATGAGGAAAATGGCATAAAAATTGATTTTAAACAGCGGTTGACATGCTTCGAAGTACGGTAATGGAATATTTCGACGAACGCACGAACAAAACGCCGCTGTTTGGATATAACTATGGATTATTTTGAACCAAACCAACATTTGTTATTGAAGTAGAAGTCCTGGGAGTGCATTCTGACGAAGACAGCAAAGGTAATAACATTTTTCTTATAGTAAATCTGACTTTGGTGAGTGCTAAACTTGTTGGGTGTCTAAATAGCTAGCCCTGTGATGCCGGGCTATCTACTGAGAATATTGCAAAATGTGCTTTCACCGAAAAGCTATTTTAAAATCGGACATATCGAGTGCATAGAGGAGTTCTGTATCTATAATTCTTAAAATAATTGTTATGCTTTTTGTGAACGTTTATCGTGAGTAATTTAGTAAATTCACCGGCAGTATTCGGTGGGAATGCTAGTCACATGCTAATGTAAAAAGCTGGTTTTTGATATAAATATGAACTTGATTGAACAAAACATGCATGTATTGTATAACATAATGTCCTAGGGTTGTCATCTGATGAAGATCATCAAAGGTTAGTGCTGCATTTAGCTGTGGTTTGGGTTTATGTGACATTATATGCTAGCTTGAAAAATGGGTGTCTGATTATTTCTGGCTTGGTACTCTGCTGACATAATCTAATGTTTTGCTTTCGTTGTAAAGCCTTTTTGAAATCGGACAGTGTGGTTAGATTAACGAGAGTCTTGTCTTTAAAATGGTGTAAAATAGTCATATGTTTGAAAAATTGAAGTTTTTGCATTTTTTAGGTTTTTGAATAACGCGCCACAGGATTACACTGGTTGTTACGTAGGTGGGACGATTTGGTGCCACCTGCCCTAGAGAGGTTAATGCAATCATTTTTCTTTAGTCCCTGTCTCTCCCATGTTTTACCCCTGAAAGTAATTTGGTCTAGATTGTAGACACCCAGACCTGCCAACCCTGAAATGAGAACCTTCCTCACAGGGGCATCCTGACAGTGTTTATCCATCTGAGAGAAGGACTTAAAAACAACAACAATAACAACCACAACAAGAAAGATACTTTCAAATGCATTAGTGCACATAGTATGAGATGGGAGTAACTTACAGTGCATTCGGAAAGTATTCAGACCCTTCCCTTTTTCCACATTGTTATGTTACACCCTTAAGCTAAATTTCTTTTAATAAAAAATTTGACAAAGCCAAAACTTTTTGCAAATGTATTAAAAATAAAAAATGGAAATACCTTATAAGTATTCAGACCCTTGCCATGAGATTCGAAATTGAGCTCAGGTGCATCCTGTTTCCATCGATCATCCTTGAGATGTTTTTACAACTTCATTGGAGTCCACCTGTGGTAAATTCAAATGATTGGTCATGAGGCACACACCTGTCTATATAAGGTCCCACAGTTGACAATGAGCAAAAACCAAGCCATGAGGTCAAAGGAATTGTCTATAGACCTCTTAGATAGGATTGTGTCTAGGCACAGATCTGGAGAAGGGTACTGAAACATTTCTGCAACATTGAAGATCCCCACGAATACAGTGGCCTCATCATTGTTAATTGGAAGAAGTTTGGAACCACCAATACTTCCTAGAGCTTGCCACCAAGGTGAGCAATCGGGGGAGAAGGGCCTTGGTCAGGGAGGTGACCAAGAACC
Source organism: Salmo salar (assembly GCF_965601325.2). Classification (NCBI taxonomy): domain Eukaryota; kingdom Metazoa; phylum Chordata; class Actinopteri; order Salmoniformes; family Salmonidae; genus Salmo; species Salmo salar. The sequence continues at coordinate 50,090,723 of NC_138293.1, forward strand.
TCATGGTCACTCTGACAGAGCTCCAGTGTTCCTCTGTGGAGATGGGAGAAACTTCCAGAAGGACAATCATCCCTGCAGCACTCCACCAAATCAGGCCCTTATGGTAGAGTGGCCAGACGGAGCCACTATTAAGTAAAAGGCACATGACAGCCTGCTTGGAGTTTGCCAAAAGGCACCTAAAGGACTCAAGAAACAAGATTCTCTGGTCTGATGAAACCAACATAGAACTCTTTGGCCTGAATGCCAAGTGTCACGTCTGGAGGAAACCTGCCACCATCCCTACTGTGAAGCACGTGGTGGCAGCGTCATGCTGTGGAGATTTTGTTCAGCAGCAGGGACTGGGAGACTAGTCAGGATCGAGGGAAAGATGAACGGAGCAAAGTACAGAGAGATCCTTGATGAAAACCTGCTCCAGAGCGCTCAGGACATCAGACTGGGGCGAAGGTTCACCTTCCAACAGCACACAGGCAAAACAACGTAGGAGTGGCTTCGGGACAAGTCTCTGAATGTCCTTGAGTGGCCCAGCCAGAGCCCGGACTTGAACCCGATCGAATATCTCTGGAGAGACCTGAAAATAGCTGTTCAGCGACACTTCCCATCCAATGTGACAGAGCTGGTGAGGATCTTCAGAGCGGAATGGGAGAAACTCCCCAAATACAGGTGTGCCAAGCTTTTAGCATCATACCCAAGAAGTCTCGAGGCTGTAATCGCTGCCAAAGGGGCAACAAAGTACTGAGTAAAAGGTCTGAATACTTATGTAAATTGATTTCCAATAAAAAAAAAAGCAATTTCTAAAAACCTTTTTTTTACGTTTAAAAAAAAGACAAGTTTGTCACTGTAGTGACGCCTCTTGCACTGAGATGTAGTGCCTTAGACCGATTTGATTTGTCATTATGGGGTAATGTGTGTAGATTGATGAGGGGAAATTTTTTTTTTAATCAATTTTAGATTAAGGCTGTAGCGTAAGAACAACATTTTGAAAAATCAAGGGGTCTGAATACTTTCCGAATGCACTGTAGGGGCTTGGGTGATGAACTGGGGATAAAGGGCAGACAGAGTGTGTGTGTGTGTGTGTGTGTGTGTGTGTGTGTGTGTGTGTGTGTGTGTGTGTGTGTGTGTGTGTGTGTGTGTGTGTGGCCTGAGGTTCCCAGAATGGAGCGTCTTCACCCTATGACGATGTGGAAAGGGGAAAAGGGGAAATCTTCTTTCAACCTGTGTTTTCCTGCCACTGCCATGTGTGAGGTAGACAGGAGGCGAGCAGAAGCTTTGCATAACCTCCTGTCTTGTTACTCTCTCACACAATACAGCACTGCAACATTTGAAATTGTGTTTTTACATTTGATAAAAGTAGAGACAGAGCTAGAAGATGGTATATCATACACTGCAGTTGAGGAACAATGGGAAAGTAATTCTGCTTTGAAACTTGTAACCCTACTTTTGAGCATATGTCCCTTGAATGTTTTGGTACACCTACTGGAGAGCTCTTCTTTGTCTTCAGGATTGTTCACACCCTCTTAAGCCATAGCCCCACCCATCTCTTTAAGGATTAGCATGTGAGGCCATGTGGTAAACACACGCTATATCAAATATAATCTAAGTTTATTGGTCACATGCACAGGATACAGAAGGTGTAAAGGTTACAGTGAAGTGGTTACTTGCATAGTCGCAATATCAAAAACAAAGTGTCCAGGTAAAAATATTTTATAAATATTTTATCATAATTAGATGGCACTTGTCTAAATTGATGGGTCATGTGTAGGAAATGCTATAACCATCCCACAGGCACATCTAGCTAAGTGGATGGATCACTATTGTCTAGACATGTACTCACATTCATGAAATACAATAGATGGCTGTAACCACCTCCCAGCCACATCTAGCTAAGTGGATGGATCACTATTGTCTAGACATGTACACATGTTCATGAAATACAATAGATGGCCGTTATCAGCCCCAGACACACCTGGCTAATTTGATGGGTCATGTAATAAAACATCTGAAATTGAGTCTTTTGTTTAGACATGTAGCTAGCTAGGTAACCCACCTCTGAAGCATCCACTTCCACCACAAAGGAGATCGTGGGATATGGTTGTTTGAGCAATGGGGCTGAGGTGAAACGTCCCTTAAGTAGACGGAAGGCCACGGCTGCTGTGCTCCAGACCCTTGAGGAGAGAGGTGAGAGGGGCGGCGACTGAGCTGAAGTTCCTGCTAAAACAGCAGTAGAAGTTTGCAAACCCCAAAAAACGTTGAACCCCTTTATTGTGGTTGGGACTTGACCGCTTCTTTTTTTTTTTTTACCTTTGTTAATACAGGTTTTTTCTCATTGAGATAACATCTCTTTTCCAAGAGAGACCTGGTCCAATAGTGTCAGGGAGAACAAAGTTTCAGACAAAACAACTTACATACACTAACACAACATTAAACAAAACTAGACACACACAGTACAACAATTACATATTACGTTAAAAACATGTCTTGACTAAAAAACAGCTGTCCTAAAGACAATTACACTCTTCTATGATATATATACATTGATCAAGTGTTTAAACTCCACCAACAAATCTAGATCATCACATTTTTAAATGTTCAGAAGAGAATTCCAGGACCACGGAGCTGAGAAACTAAAACTATTTCTACAATGACCTGTTCTCATTCTTGGCACTGTTAAAAGCAAATGAGAATGGGACCGTAATTGATATTTATTTACCAACCTGATTAAAAAAGAACAGAGATAAAATTGTATTTTACCCAATATGGCCTTATAAATCAGTGTATACCAGTGTTTAAGCCTATGCAAGGTCAATGACGACAAGCCAAGAGCACTGTAGAGATGACAATGATGTGTTAGACGTTTTTGATTTGTAATAAACCTGAGGGCTGCATGATATATTGAACCAAGTGCTCTCAGGGTAGTGGTTGAGGCCTGCATATATATAACATCACTAAAATCTAAAACCGGCAGTAATGTACATCGTACCAGCTCCTTCCTGGCCTCAAAAGAAAAACAAGCCTTATGACGGTAATAAAAACCTATTCTCAGCTTGAGCTTCCTTATCAAGTTCTCTACAGGCACAGTGAAGCTCAGCTTGTCATCAACTCACACACACAAATATTTGTACACTTTGACTTCCTCTATAGTATGTCCAGCCAATGCAGCAATGACATGATTAGTAACATGCCTGGCATTTGAAAAGACCATGCATTTTGTTTTATCCAAATTTAGAACCAGCTTTAAATCATCCAGATTCTGTAGTATGATGTTAAATGCTCTTTGGGCATTCTCAAAAACTAAAGATAAACTACTACCATTTGAATAAAGAACAGTATAATCTGCATAAAAATGAACATCCGCTGTTTCAATAAGATCCCCAATGTTGTTGATATACAAAATGATCAACAGTGGGCCCAAAATAGAACCTTGCGGAACACCTGAGCACACCTCTATGGACTCCGCCATTACACATTTTGTACGATTTGATAGGTAATTTATAAACCAATCTGGAGCATGTCAAATGCCTTTGAAAAATCAATAAAGACAGACACACAATGTAACTTCTTGTCAAGAGCACAGTGGATGTCATTTAAAACCTGCAATGTTGCTGAAACAGTGCTGTGACCAGACCTAAAACTTGATAGCATTCCATTTAAGATGTTATTTTCTTGGAGGTAGGCCTTCAGCTGCCTACAAACTAAGGACTCCAGTACCTTAGACAGTACAGACAATTTTGATATGGGTCAATAGTTGTCAAGTAGCGAAGGATCTCCACCTTTCAGGAGAGGCAGTACAAAAGCAGATTTCAACAACTTGGGGATTTCCTTAACATCAAGCGTGAGGTTAAAAATACAGGGGGGAGCAATGATGTTTGCAGTTAGGTGTAGGAAGTGGGGGTCTAGTTCATCAGGGCCAGGGGATTTTCTTTCCATCAATTTCTTTCAGTGCTTTACACACTTCTGAAACAGAGAAGGATGAAAAGGAGAACGTGGTGAAGGAGTGCACAGGGGTGTCAGGTAAATTCATAGGGGGCTCAATTATACCTTTGACCTTTTCAAATAAACTGCCTGCCTGCATCAGAATTCTGTCCTACTATCTGTACCCAAACAATTTGAACTTCTACTTTTAAAAATCCATCTCTCTAAAAACAAGTCTCTTACCGTTGCCACCTGCTATAGACCACCCTCGGCCCCCAGCTGTGCTCTGGACACCATATGTGAACTGATTGGCCCCCATCTATCTTCAGAGCTCGTGCTACTAGGTGACCTAAACTGGGACATGCTTAACACCCCAGCCATCCTACAATCCAAGCTTGATGCCCTCAATCTCACACAAATTATTAATAAACCCACCAGGTACCACCCCAAAGCCGTAAACACTGGCACCCTCATAGATACCATCCTAACAAACTTGTGCTCTAAATACACCTCTGCTGTTTTCAACCAAGATCTCAGCGATCACTGCCTCATTGCCTGCATCCGTAATGGGTCAGCAGTCAAATGACCTCCACTCATCACTGTCAAACGCTCCCTGAAACATTTCAGCGAGCAAGCTTTTCTAATTGACCTGGCCCTGGTATCCTGGAAGGATATTGACCTCATCCCGTCAGTAGAGGATGCCTGGTTATTTTTTTTAAATGCCTTCCTCGCCATCTTAAATAAGCATGCCCCATTCAAGAAATTTAGAACCAGGAACAGATATAGCCCTTGGTTCTCCACAGACCTGACTGCCCTTAACCAACATAAAAACATCCTGTGGCATTCTGCATTAGCATCGAACAGCCCCCGTGATATGCAACTTTTCAGGGAAGTTAAAAACCAATATACACAGGCAGTTAGAAAAGCCAAGGCTAGCTTTTTCAAGCAGAAATTTGCTTCCTGCAACACAAATTCCAAAAAGTTCTGGGACATTGTAAAGTCTATGGAGAATAAGAGCACCTCCTCCCAACTGCCCACTGCACTGAGGATAGGAAACTGTCACCACTGATAAACCCACTATAATTGAGAATTTCAATAAGCATTTTTCTACGGCTGGCCATGCTTTCCACCTGGCTACCCCTACTGCAGTCAACAGCACTGCACCCCCCACAGCTACTCGCCCAAGCCTTCCCCATTTCTCCTTCTCCCAAATCCATTCAGCTGATGTTCTGAAAGAGCTGCAAAATCTGGACCCCTACAAATCAGCCGGGATAGACAATCTGGACCCTTTCTTTCTAAAATTATCTGCCGAAATTATTGCAACCTCTATTACTAGCCTGTTCAACCTCTCGTGTCCTCTGAGATTCCCATAGATTGGAAAGCAGCTGCTGTCATCCCCCTCTTCAAAGGCGGGGACACTCTTGACCCAAATTGCCACAGACCTATATCCATCCTACATTGTCTTTCTAAGGTCTTCGAAAGCCAAGTCAACAAACAGATTACCGACCATTTCAAATCCCACCGCACCTTCTCCGCTATGCAATCTGGTTTCAGAGCTGGTCATGGGTGCACCTCAGCCACGCTCAAGGTCCTAAACGATATCGTAACCGCCATCGATAAGAAACAATACTGTGCTGCCATATTCATTGACCTGGCCAAAGCTTTCGACACTGTCAATCACCACATTCTCATCGGCAGACTGAATAGCCTTGGTTTCTCAAATGATTGCATCGCCTGGTTCACCAACTACTTCTCTGATAGAGTTCAGTATGTCAAATCGGAGGGCCTGTTGTCCGGACCTCTGGCAGTCTCTATGGGGGTACCACAGGGTTCAATTCTTGGGCCAACTCTTTTCTCTGAAAACATCAATGATGTCGCTCTTGCTGCTGTGAGTCTCTGATCCACCTCTACGCAGACAACAACATTCTGTATACTTCTGGCCCTTCTTTGGACACTGTGTTAACAACCCTCCAGACGAGCTTCAATGCCATACAACTCTCCTTCCGTGGCCTCCAACTGCTCCTAAATACAAGTAAAACTAAGTGCATGCTCTTCAACCGATCGCTGCCTGCACCTGCCCGCCTGTCCAGCATCACTACTCTGGACGGTTCTGACTTAGAATATGTGGACAACTACAAATACCTAGGTGTCTGGTTAGACTGTAAACTCTCCTTCCAGACTCACATCAAACATCTCCAATCCAAAGTTAAATCTAGAATTGGCTTCCTATTTCGCAACAAAGCATCCTTCACTCATGCTGCCAAATATACCCTCGTAAAACTGACCATGCTACCGATCCTCGACTTCGGCGATGTCATTTACAAAATAGCCTCCAATACCCTACTCAACAACCTGGATGCAGTCTGTCACAGTGCCATCCGTTTTGTCACCAAAGCCCCATATACTACCCACCACTGCAACCTGTACGCTCTCGTTGGCTGGCCTTCGCTTCATAATCGTCGCCAAACCCACTGGCTCCAGGTCATCTACAAGACCCTGCTAGGTAAAGTCCCCCCTTATCTCTGCTCACTGGTCACCATAGCAGCACCCACCTGTAGCACGCGCTCCAGCAGGTATATCTCTCTGGTCACCCCCAAAGCCAATTCCTCCTTTAGCCGTCTCTCCTTCCAGTTCTCTGCTGCCAATGACTGGAACGAACTACAAAAATCTCTGAAACTGGAAACACTTATCTCCCTCACTAGCTTTAAGCACCAGCTGTCAGAGCAGCTCACAGATCACTGCACCTGTACATAGCCCATCTGTAATTTAGCCCAAACAACTACCTCTTCCCCTACTGTATTTATTTATTTTGCTCCTTTGCACCCCATTATTTATTTATACTTTGCACTTTCATCTACTACAAATCTACCATTCCAGTGTTTTACTTGCTATATTGTATTTACTTTGCCACCATGGCCTTTTTTGCCTTTACCTCCCTTATCTCACCTCATTTGCTCACATTGTATATAGACTTATTTTTCTACTGTATTATTGACTGTATGTTTGTTTTACTCCATGTGTAACTCTGTGTTTTTGTATGTTGTCGAACTGCTTTGATTTATCTTGGCCAGGTCGCAATTGTAAATGAGAACTTGTTCTCAACTTGCCTACCTGGTTAAATAAAGGTGAAATAAAATAAATAAATAAAAATCTAGAAAATGCTGATTCGAGGCTTTCAGAATGGAGGTTCTCCCAGTTACAATCTGTGTGTCTACCAACAATTGTTTGGGAAGCTGTGTATCTTTTTTGCACACCAAATCTTTCACTACTTGCCAAAATGTGGATAGATAATTTAAGTAGATTTCAGGTAATGGTCTGCTTTCAATTTACGGATCATAGCCACACCCATATTTCGAAGACCTTTAAAAGCCATCCAATCATCTACCGAACCAGACCCTCTTGCTTTAGCCCACATAGCATTTCTTTCCATTATGATTTTAGTAAGTTCCTTACTAAACCAAGGGTTCTCTCCACCCTTAATTCAGTTTTTTTTTAAAGGGGCATACCTATTGCATACATCCTGGAATGCATTGTGGAAGTAAGAAAAGTCTAGTTCAACATCAGGGATTAATTCCATTCAATGCTAGATATATCATATAAAACCCCTTGAATATCAAACCGCTTCCAGTTTCTTTTCGTAATGATACGTGGAGATTTCATAGGAATTTTACCATCTCCCACACAGGCAATAGCACAGTGATCACTTATGTCATTTGCAAAAATACCAGAAGCATTAAAACGATTAAGTATTGGTTAAGATCAAATCAATCAAAGAGGATTTCAGAGGATATTTTATATTCAACCTAGTTACACTGTTGACAATCTGAGTGAGATTGTAGGTACTGCATAGAATTTTGAGTTGATCAAAGCTATATGTTAACCTTTTTGGGCTAGGGGGCAGTATTCGGAATTTCGGATGACTGACGTGCCCAAGCCCAGAAGCTAGAATATGCATATAATTGGAACCATTGGATAGAAAACACTCTGAAGTTTCTAAAACTGTTGAAATAATGTCTATGAGATTAACAGAACTGATATGGCAGGCGAAAACCCAAGGAAAATCCATCCAGGAAATGGGATTTTTTTGATGTGAGTAGTTTTCCATTGAAAGCCTATTGACTATATATGGGTTTAACGCCCAGATTGCAGTTCCTATGGCTTCCACTAGATGTCAAGAGTCTTTAGACATGGTTTCAGGCTTGTTTTTTGAAAAACAATGAAGAATAAGACCTTTTGGTAAGTGGTCTATGGAATCATGCATTACTGGTTTGTGCGTGTGACTGTGTGCGCACTCTTCGTTCTTTTTCCTTTCTATTGAAGACGCTATTGTCCAGTTGAAATATTATCGATTATTTAGATAATTGACAACCTGAGGAATAATTATAAACATCGTTTGACATTTTTTGACGAACTTTACCGGTACTATTAGGATGTATTCATCTGCATGTTTTGACTGCCTTTGAGCCAGTGGATTACTGAACAAAACACGGCAACAAAACAACGTTTTTGGGATATAAAGAGGGACTTTATCGATCAAAACAACCATTTATTGTGTAGCTGGGACCCTTTGGATTGCCAACAGAGGAAGATCTTCAAAGGTAAGGGATTTATTTTATCCCTATGTCTGACTTTCGTGACACCTCTTCTTGGTTGGAAAATGTTTGTATGCTTTTGTAAGCGGGGCGCTGTCCTCAGATAATTGCATGGCATGCTTTCACTGTAACGCCTTTTTGAAATCTGACAAAGCAGCTGGATTAACAAGAAGTTTATCTTTTAACCGATGTATAACACTTGTATTTTCGTAATATGAATTTGGCACTCTGCAATTTCACCGGATGCTAGCGTCCCAATGAGACGAAAGAAGTTAACCAGTCCTGATTCACCCATCAGGACAAACTCAGAATTGACATTCTGTGATATCAATTCGAAAATATAATACAGAGAGCCAAAAGTAGCAGATAGAGGTCTATAACAACAAGATACAACAATATTTAAAGATGAGCCAAGGTTTAGTTTCAAAGACAGATATTCAAAATGCTTAGGCTTAGTAACAGAAGTCAGAACAACCACCGAGAACTTGTCTTTTACGTATACAGCAACACCACCACCCTTAGATTTACGATTTGTACGAAAAACATTGTAACCATTTATGCCAATATTTTTGTCTCTAAAAAATTTTTGGAGCCCGGTTTCAGAAAGCATAAATACATTTATTTAACCAGGTGGGCTAGTTGAGAACAAGTTCTCATTTGCAACTGCAATCTGGCCAAGATAAAGAAAAGCACTTTGACACATACAACAACACAGAGTTACACATGGAATAAAGAAACATACAATCAATAATACAGTAGAAAAATCTATGTACAGCATGTGCAAATGAGGTAGGATACAAGAGGTAAGGCAATAAAAAGGCCATGGTGGCAAAGTAATTACAATATAGCAATTAAACACTGGAATGGTATGATGTGCAGAAGATGTTATTTTTTATTTCACCTTCATTTAACAAGGTAAGCTAGTTGAGAACAAGTTCTCATTTACAACTGCTACCTGGCCAAGATAAAGCAAAGCAGTGCGACACAAACAACACAGAGTTACACGTGGGATAAACAAAAGTACATTCCATAACACAATAGAAAAATCTATATACAGTGTGTGCAAATGGCATGAGGAGGTATGGCAATAAATAGGCCATAGTAGCAAAGTAATTACAATTTAGCTGATTAACACTGGCGTGACAGATGAGCAGATGATGGTGTGTAATTAGTGATACTGGTGTGCAAAAGAGCAGCAAAATAAATAAAAACAATATGGGGATGAGGTAGGCAGATTGGGTGGGCTATTTACAGATGGACTATGTACAGCTGCAGCGATCGGTTAGCTGCTCAGATAGCTGATGTTTAAAGTTAGTGAGGGAAATGTAAGTCTCCAGCTTCAGCGATTTTTGCAATTCGTTCCAGTCACTGGCAGCAGATAACTGGAAGGAAATGCGGCCGAAGGAAAAGCGCCGAAAGGAGGTGTTGACTTTGGGGATGACCAGTGAGATATACCTGCTGGAGCGCGTGCTACGGGTGGGTGTTGTTATCGTAACTAGTGAGCTGAGATAAGGCAGAGCTTTACCTAGCATAGACTTGAAGATGACCTGGAGCCAGTTGGTCTGGCGACGAATATGTAGGGAGGGCCAGCCGACTAGAGCATACAGGTCGCAGTGGTGAGTTGTATAAGGCGCTTTGGTAACAAAATGGATGGCACTGTGATAGACTGCATCCAATTTGCTGAGTAGAGTATTGGAAGCTATTTTGTAGATGACATCGCCAAAGTCGAGGATCGGTAGGATAGTCAGTTTTACTAGGGTAAGTTTGGCGGCGTGAGTGAAGGAGGCGTTGTTGCGAAATAGAAAGCCGATTCTAGATTTGATTTTGGATTGGAGATGTTTGATATGAGTCTGGAAGGAGAGTTTACAGTCTAGCCAGACACCTAGGTATTTGTAGTTGTCCACGTATTCAAGGTCAGAACCGTCCAGAGTAGTGATGCTAGTTGGGCGGGCGGGTGTTGGCAGCGAACGGTTGAAAAGCATGCATTTGGTTTTGCTAGCGTTTAAGAGCAGTTGGAGGCAACGGAAGGAGTGTTGTATGGCATTGAAGCTCGTTTGGAGGTTAGTTAACACAGTGTCCAAAGAAGGGCCAGATGTATACAGAATGGTGTTGTCTGCGTAGCGGTGGATCAGGAAATCACCCGCAGCAAGAGCGACATCGTTGATATATACAGAGAAAAGAGTCGGCCCGAGAATTGAACCCTATGGTACCCCCATAGAGACTGCCAGAGGTCCGGACAACAGGCCCTCCAATTTGACACACTGAACTCTATCTGCGAAGTAGTTGGTGAAACAGGTGAGGCAGTCATTTGAGAAACCAAGGCTATTGATTCTGCCAATAAGAATACGATGACTGACAGATTCGAAAGCCTTGGCCAGGTCGATGAAGACGGCTGCACAGTACTGTCTTTTATCGATGGTGGTGATGATATCGTTTAGTACCTTGAGCGTGACTAAGGTGCACCCATGACCAGCTCGGAAACCAGATTGCACAGCGGAGAAGGTATGGTGGGATTCGAAATGTTCAGTGATCTGTTTATTAACTTGGCTTTCAAAGACTTTAGAAAGGCAGGGCAGGATGGATATAGGTCTGTAACAATTTGGGTCTAGAGTGTCTCCCCCTTTGAAGAGGGGGATGACCGCGGCAGCTTTCCAATCTTTAGGGATCTCGGACGAAATGAAAGAGAGGTTGAACTGACTGGTAATAGGGGTTGCAACAATGGCGGCGGATAATTTTAGAAAGAGAGGGTCCAGATTGCCCAGCTGATTTGTACTGGTCCAGGTTTTGCAGCTCTTTCAGAACATCTGCAATCTGGTTTTGGGTAAAGGAAAAGCTGGGGAGGCTCGGGCAAGTAGCTGCGAGGGGTGCAGAGCTGTTGGCCGGGGTTGGGGTAGCCAGGAGGAAAGCATGGCCAGCCGTAGAGAAATGCTTATTGAAATTTTCGATTATCATGGATTTATCGGTGGTGACGTGTTGCCTAGCCTGCAGTGGGCAGCTGGAAGGAGGTGCTCTTGTTCTCCATGGACTTTACAGTGTCCCAAAATCTTTTGGAGTTAGAGCTACAGGATGCAAATTTCTGTTTGAAAAAGCTTGCCTTTGCTTTCCTGACTGAATGTGTGTATTGGTTCCTGACTTGTCAGAAAAGTTGCATATCGCGGGGACTATTCGATGCTATTGCAGTCCGCCACAGGATGTTTTTGTGCTGGTCAAGGGCAGTCAGGTCTGGAGTGAACCAATGGCTATATCTTTTCTTAGTTCTACATTTTTTGAAAGGGGCATGCTTATTTAACCTCCCTGGACAAGGTGGGACGTTTGAAATACAAATACCTCATTAATGCTATACCTTCAATTTCTCAAACATATGACTATTTTACACCATTTTAAAGACAAGACTCTCGTTAATCTAACCACATTGTCTGATTTCAAAAAGGCTTTACAGCGAAAGCAAAACATTAGATTATGTCAGGAGAGTACCCTGCCAAAAATAATCACACAGGCATTTTCAAAGCAAGCATATATGTCACAAAAACCAAAACCACAGCTAAATGCAGCACTAACCTTTGATGATCTTCATCAGATGACACTCCTAGGACATTGTTATACAACACATGCATGTTTTGTTCAATCAAGTTCATATTTATATCAAAAACTGCTTTTTACATTAGCATGTGATGTTCAGAACTAGCATACCCACCGCAAACTTCCGGTGAATTTACTAAATTACTCACGATTAACCTGTTAGGGCTAGGGGGCAGTATTGACACGGCTGGATAAAAAACGTACCCGATTTAATCTGGTTACAACTCCTGCCCAGTAACTAGAATATGCATATAATTATTGGCTTTGGATAGAAAACACTCCAACGTTTCTAAAACTGTTTGAATGGTGTCTGTGAGTATAACAGAACTCAAATGGCAGGTCAAAACCTGAGAGATGCCTTTACAGGAAGTGGCCTGTCTGACCATTTATTGTCTTTCTTTGACATCTCATTCCATTACAAAGGATCTCTGCGGTAACGTGACACTTCCCACGGCTCCAATAGGCTCTCAGAGCCCGGGAAAAACCTGAATGTCGTCATTCCAGCCCCAGGCTGAAACACATTATCGCCTTTGTCAAGTGGCCGATCAAGGGACTGTGGGCTTAGGCGCGTGCACTGGCCGCCCCCATCTTTGTGATTTTTCCTCTGTTTACCGAAAAGGAGATTCCCGGTCGGAATATTATCGCTTTTTTACGAGATAAATGGCATAAAAATTGATTTTAAACAGCGGTTGACATGCTTCGAAGTACGGTAATGGAATATGTAGAATTTTTTTGTCACGAATTGCGCCATGCACGCGACCCTGATTTACCATTTCGGATAGTTTCTGGAACGCACGAACAAAACGCCGCTATTTGGATATAACGATGGATTATTTGGGACCAAACCAACATTTGTTATTGAAGTAGAAGTCCTGGGAGTGCATTCTGACGAAGACAACAAAGGTAATAACATTTTTGTTATAGTAAATCTGATTTTGGTGAAGGCTAAACTTGCCGGGTGTCTAAATAGCTAGCCCGTGATGGCTGGGCTATGTACTTAGAATATTGCAAAATGTGCTTTCACCAAAAAGCTATTTTAAAATCAGACATATCGAGTGCATAGAGGAGTTCTGTATCTATAATTCTTTAAAAAATTGTTATGCTTTTTGTGAACGTTTATCGTGAGTAATTTAGTAAATTGTTAGTAAATTCCCCGGAAGTTTGCGGGGGGTATGCTAGTTCTGAACGTCACATGCTAATGTAAAAAGCTGTTTTTTGATATAAATATGAACTTGATTGAACAAAACATGCATGTATTGTATAACATAATGTCCTAGGTGTGTCATCTGATGAAGATCATCAAAGGTTAGTGCTGCATTTAGCTGTCTTCTGGGTTTTTGTGACATTATATGCTAGCTTGAAAAATGGGTGTCTGATTATTTCTGGCTGGGTACTCTACTGACATAATCTAATGTTTTGCTTTCGTTGTAAAGCCTTTTTGAAATCGGACAGTGTGGTTAGATTAACAAGAGTCTCGTCTTTAAATAGCTGTAAAATAGTCATATGTTTGAGAAATTGAAGTAATAGGATTTTTAAGGTATTTGAAAATCGCGCCACAAGATTCAACTGGCTGTTACGTAGGTGGGACGAATTCGTCCCGCCTGCCCTAGAGAGGTTAACGTTCACAAAATACATAACAATTCTTTTAAGAATTATAGATACAGAACTCCTTTATGCAATCGCTATGTCAGATTTTAAAATAGCTTTTCGGCGAAAGCACATTTTGCAATATTCTGAGTAGATAGCCCGGCCTTCACGGCTAGCTAATTTGACACCCACCAAGTTTGGGGCGACCTAAACTCAGAATTACTATTACAAAAATTGGATTACCTTTGCTGTTCTTCGTCAAAATGCACTCCCAGGACTTCAACTTCAACAACAAATGTTGTTTTGGTTCCAAATAATCCATAGTTATATCAAAATACCTACGTTTGGTTCATGCGTTCAGATCACTATCCGAAGGGTAACGTGCGAGCGCATTTCGTGACCAAAAAAATTCTAAATATTCCATTATCGTACTTAGAAGCATGTCAAACGCTGTTTAAAATCAATTTTTATGCAATTTTTCTTGTAAAACAGCGATAATGATCCAACCAGGCAACCAGGCAGTCCACTTACAAACTCTGCTACTCTACTCTGCCCAGAGACAGGAGACGCGTCATTCCGCTTTCTAAAGGCTTTAGAGAGCCAATGGAAGCCTTAGAAAGTGTCACGTAACAGCACAGATGCTGTAATTTCGATAGAGATGCAACAGAAGGACTACAAATTGTCAGACAGGCTACTTCCTGCCTGGAATCTTCTCAGGTTTTTGCCTGCCATATGAGTTCTGTTATACTCACAGACACCATTCAAACAGTTTTAGAAACTTTAGAGTGTTGTCTATCCACTACTAATTATATGCATATTCACGTTCCTGGGCAAGAGTAGTAACCAGTTTAAATCGGGTACGTTTTTTATCCTGTGGTGAAAATACTGCCCCCTACCCCAGACAGGTTAAGCCTCCGCCATGTTGATCTCACTTGGTCAGGGTATTTAAGTCTCCATATATCCATTAATTCCAATATATCCATGACATTCATGATTTCCTTAAGTGCCTGAGGGTGATAGTTTGTATTGTGATTTCCTTTCCGGTCCATAGAGGTTTTTAAAACCATATTAAAATCTCCCACCATAATAATAGAGTCTAGTGTTGCCTGTAGAGTTGATCAATTCTTATATATATTTTCAAAGATCATCATTATTCGGACCGTATAGGTTAATAAGACATATCTGTTTATTGTCCAATAACATATTTAAAATAATCCATCTACCTTGATAATCTGTTTGGACAAATTGTACATTTGGATCAAAATTACTGTTAATTAAAACCATCACCCCTTTGAATTTCTTTGGCCATGGGAAAAATATAATCCCCCCCCCCCCAGTTCTTTTTCCACAAAACTTAATCTAAAATTGTTGAATGGGTTTCCTGTAAACAATAGATATTATATTCCTTCTCTTTTAACCAGGTAAATACGGATTGTCTTATTATCTGCTAGGACATTAAAATTGTAACTGGCTATACTTATTTCACCACTTACCATAATGAGACACAACTTTAAATTCTATTTATGAAAACATATGTTTGTAAACGTACCATTAAAAAGTAACATGATGATTGAGTGTCTATACAGCTGTACCATGATATTTGCATTGCTACTAAGTAAACCTCCAATTGGGCCCTACTATTCCACCCGCTAAAAGCCTTCCTCATCCCTAGTTGGGTTGTCATCCCAATGCCCGGCAGACCACCCCCGATCCCCCGTATCCCATAGCCCTGAACAGACTGGGATCCATTCTTAGAAAAGAGCATACAGTGCCATTTACCGAATTGAAGTAAATCAATTGCCAAATGCATTTCCATCGCCCTCACTTCAGTTTGTATTATATATAGCTGTGGATCATCCTCTATTGTCCCTAACATATTTTACTCCTTCGCAAAAGTTGTGGGATACACACATACGCTCAACCCTTTCCCCCCACACAACCAAAAACTCACATTCTCAACAGTTGCATCATCCCAGAGCCCAACTCAAGAAAGGTCTTGATTTACAAATGCACTTAGTTGCAGCTGCATTAGAAGGCCTGCAAGACCGCGCAAAAAATGGGCAGAAATTCCGAGATTTTATTAACCATTGTCACGTCGTAGATGGAGGTCAAATGTACCCCTTTCCCTGAAACACCCACAACACGGTTCCCCGTATTGACCATATTCCCAAGCATCTCCATGCAGTCAGACTTTTGATTTTGTGCCACCAGGGTCACAATAATATACCCCTTCTCTGAATGTCCGAGTGTGACCCCCTCCCCATGGGTTACTGCAGCTAGTGTTGCCAGCACTGCCACTGCCTGGTTCGGGGCATGCGCTCTTTCTTGCCGTACTGCACATAAATCATTCACAAGTGATAGGCTAATATTGTCACCCATCAGACTATTCTTCATTTAATCTTGTCTTTACATATACTAAATAATATATGTGAGAAATTAGTTTTGATTTACAATGGACCTTTTTCATGCATCTGTCTCAGAGGGCGAAAAAATACATTGTCATCTATAGAAATGGAGGACACTTTGCCCATGGTTAATTTCCATGCCATCCAGGTTGGCTATACTCCTGTTGTAAAGCGAAGCAATGTGTTTAATATTAGGAAAGTTCAGAAATAAATGTATTAGGCCTATAGAAAGCTGATGGGATCCTACTCTTTTTAAGAGGCCATCAAATTTCTGTCTTCTCACGCAATTGCATTGCCTATAGAAATGTTGCACAACATGAGCTCATGGGCTCTCATGAAGTATTTGATTAGATTTTCGATGACATTTGCATTAATGTCAGAGTGATTAGAGGGACTGTCACGTCCTGACCATAGTAAGATGTGATTTTCTATGGTAGAGTAGGTCAGGGCGTGACAGGGGGTGTTTTGTGTTTTTCTATGTTTTCTATGTTTAAGTTCTAGTTTTTCTATTTCTATGTTGTTTTTGGGTTGATCTACAATTGGAGGCAGCTGGTCCTCGTTACCTCTGATTGGAGATCATATTTAAGTAGGGGTTTTGTGGGTGGTTATATTTTGAGTAGTGTTTGTTTCTATCTGTGTCACGGTTTGTTGTTTTGTCAAATTCAGTTATTTATGTTTTGCAAAGTTTCACGGCTTTAATAAAATGTGGAACTACAACCATGCTGCATTTTGGTCCGATCCTTTCGACAGCCGTGACAGGGACAATAGAGTGCTGACTACCAGGCAGTTTGTCACGCTTATCGACGGTGAAGGAGGACCAAAACGCAGCAGGCATGCGGTTGTTCATTTTGAACATTTATTCACTCCAAAATGAACACAAAAATAACAAAAGAGAACGAACGATAAACTGACAGTCCTGAAATGTTGACATACACTAACAATCTCCCACAAATGACAAACACAAACACACCCTAATATATGGGACTCTCAATCAAATGCAAGTAGACAACACCTGCCTTCAACTGAGAGTCCCAACCCCAATTAACCAAACATAGAAACAGACACACTAGACTCAACATAGAATACATGAAAACCAAACAGTGCCCAAAAACCCCGGAATACTTAAATCAAATGCCCCTTCAACAAACACACCACCCCGAACCACATACAACGAATACCCTCTGCCACGTCCTGACCAAACTACAATACCAATTAACCTTATACTGGCCAGGACGTGACAGTACCCCCCCCCCCTTAAAGGTGCTAACCCCGGAAGCACCTTAACAAAAATAACCCCAAGCAACACCAAAAATTCCCCCTACTAAAGGGAGGGAAGGGAGGGTGGCTGCCGTCAACGACGGCACTGTGCTACACCCCCCCCCCCCCCCCCCAAACCACCTATCTCTGGAGGTGGCTCCGGCTCTGGCCGTTCCAGGCTGTCGGGGCCGTCTGGCAGCTCGGGGCGGTCTGGCAGCTCGGGACAGTCTGGGTGGTCTGGCAGCTCGGGACAGTCTGGGCGGTCTGGCAGCTTGGGACAGTCTGGGCGGTCTGGCAGCTCGGGACAGTCTGGGCGGTCTGGCAGCTCGGGACAGTCTGGGCGGTCTGGCAGCTCGGGACAGTCTGGGCGGTCTGGCAGCTCGGGACAGTCTGGGCGGTCTGGCAGCTCGGGACAGTCTGGGCGGTCTGGCAGCTCGGGACAGTCTGGGCGGTCTGGCAGCTCGGGACAGTCTGGGCGGTCTGGCAGCTCGGGACAGTCTGGGCGGTCTGGCAGCTCCGGCAGTTCAGGGCGGTCTGGCCACTCCGGCAGTTCAGGGCGGTCGGGCCACTCCGGCAGTTCAGGGCGGTCGGGCCACTCCGGCAGTTCAGGGCGGTCGGGCCACTCCGGCAGTTCAGGGCGGTCTGGCCACTCCGGCAGTTCAGGGCGGTCTGGCCACTCCGGCAGTTCAGGGCGGTCGGGCCACTCCGGCAGTTCAGGGCGGTCTGGCCACTCCGGCAGTTCAGGGCGGTCGGGCCACTCCGGCAGTTCAGGGCGGTCGGGCCACTCCGGCAGTTCAGGGCGGTCTGGCCACTCCGGCAGTTCAGGGCGGTCGGGCCACTCCGGCAGTTCAGGGCGGTCGGGCCACTCCGGCAGTTCAGGGCGGTCGGGCCACTCCGGCAGTTCAGGGCGGTCGGGCCACTCCGGCAGTTCAGGGCGGTCTGGCCACTCTGGCGACTGTTGACTGGCGGGCAGCTCTGACGACTGTTGACTGGCGGGCAGCTCTGACGACTGTTGACTGGCGGGCAGCTCTGACGACTGTTGACTGGCGGGCAGCTCTGATGACTGTTGACTGGCGAGGCTGGGTTTACGCACTTGAAGGCTAGTGCGGGGAGCGGGAACAGGACGAGTCGGACTGGGTTGACGCACTTCCGGGTCCGCACGAGAGACAGGAGCTGGAAACCCAGGGCTATGGAGGCGCACAGTCGGTCTTGATCTTACCTCCTGCACAACCCGTCTTGGCTGGATGGAACTAGTAGCCCTGTACGAGCGGGGTGCTTGTACAGGGCAGACTGGGCTGTGCAGGGGCCTTATGGTAGCCGTGCGTAGAGCGGGAGTTGGGTAGCCTGGTCCTCGGAGGCGTACCGGCGACCAGATGCGCTGCGCAGGCATCCTCCTACCAGGCTGGATGCCCGCTCTAGCACGGCACCTGCGAGGGGCTGGAATAACGCGCACCGGACTGTGCGTGCGTATGGGTGAGAGAGTGCGCTCCTCAGCGAAACATGGCGCTCTCCACCCCATACGCTCCTCCATATAACCACGGGTAGCTGGCTTCCGGCTTTTCCTAGGCCTAGCCAAACTACCCGTGTGCCCCCTCCCCCAAAAAATTCTTGGGGGTGCCTCTCGTGCTTCTCCCTCAGCGCGTCCATGGCCTCGTACCTCCGCCTCTCTGCCTTGGCTGCCTCAATTTCCCACTGCGGGCGGCGATAATCCCCAGCCTGGTGCCAAGGTCCGGCCCCGTCCAGAACTTCCTCCCAGGTCCACTTCTCCCGCCAGTCCAACTCGAAGTCCCTCTGCTCCTTCCTCTGCTGCTTGGTCCTGGAATGGTGGGAGATTCTGTCACGCTTATCGACGGTGAAGGAGGACCAAAACGCAGCAGGCATGCGGTTGTTCATTTTGAACATTTATTCACTCCAAAATGAACACAAAAATAACAAAAGAGAACGAACGATAAACTGACAGTCCTGAAATGTTGACATACACTAACACGGAACAATCTCCCACAAATGACAAACACAAACACACCCTAATATATGGGACTCTCAATCAAAGGCAAGTAGACAACACCTGCCTTCAACTGAGAGTCCCAACCCCAATTAACCAAACATAGAAACAGACACACTAGACTCAACATAGAATACATGAAAACCAAACAGTGCCCAAAAACCCCGGAATACTTAAATCAAATGCCCCTTCAACAAACACACCACCCCGAACCACATAAAACGAATACCCTCTGCCACGTCCTGACCAAACTACAATACCAATTAACCTTATACTGGCCAGGACGTGACACAGTTAGCAAGTTTGGTAGGCTACTAATGACCATCAGCAGCATCAGAGCTTGGAGAAGCCTAGTTACCATGACTAAACGGTCATGTGGAATTTGACTGCAGTCATAACTCATGGCTGTTGGAGTGGTGGTAATATGGTCACCGTAACAGCCCTATTTGGCACCTAATCAAGTAACAGTGCCTTGGAAGGAAGGTAGCTGGGAGTTCATTAGTTAAACAAACACCTTTTGATATCATACCCTCCTGCCCTCTAGAAATGTGTAATTTTCTTCCCCCATCCCCTGTTCTATAAGCAAATGGTGAATGCAGGTATACTGAGTGTACAAATCATTAGGAACACCTGTTATTTCCATGACATGGACTGACCAGGTGAATCCAGTTGAAAGCTAGGGGGGAATAGGGGCTGGACAGGATGAGGGCAGGGGGACTCCAGTGTGTTGTGGTGTGGTTCCAGACAGGGTGTCTGAGTTCACATTGGCCAGGGCTGTGTGCCAGCTGGTTGGTGCTGCTTGGCCAGGTGTGGAGTGGGAGAGGACTGGGAGGATTGTGAAGTGATTAATGGGACAAAAGAGAGGGAGTACTGTGTTTGGGATTGGGGGGATGGGAGTTTGGGAGAGGGTGAGTATTCAATACTTCAAAATGAACATTCATGAGTTCACTAAAGACAAAAAGTCTCTTTGCATGCATTAACACATTAAAGTGTGTGTGTGTGTGCCGCACGCCTTCTCTACCCTGGGATCCAGGGTGTTATTGAGATGTAAGAAGTTAGAGCACGCCTTCTCTACCCTGGGATCCAGGGTGTTATTGAGATGTAAGACGTTAGAGCACGCCATCTCTACCGATCCAGGGTGTTATTGAGATGTAAGGAGTTAGAGCATGCCTTCTCTACCCTGGGATCCAGGTTGTTATTGAGATGTAAGGAGTTAGAGCACGCCTTCTCTACCCTGGGACCCAGGGTGTTATTGAGATTTACATTTACGTCATTTAGCAGACGCTCTTATCCAGAGCGACTTACAAATTGGTGCATTCACCTTATGATATCCAGTGGAACAACCACTTTACAATAGTACATCTATAGTAAGGAGTTAGAGCGTTGTGACAAACTCTCCTCCAGGGATGTGCCGTGTAAACACCAATCATTTGGCAGATGCACGCTAAGGAAATTGGCATGTTGTCCCCGGGTGCCACGACACAAACACCATTATCAGGATGGAGACTGATCGTATGTAGCCTCCCATATGAGGAGCAATTACCTCACACAGAATCCAGCGGCAGGAGAACAGAGTGAGGAGAGGAGGGGGGGGGGGGGGGGGGTGTGAATTGGAGAGAAATTGTGAGATAAGAAAGGGGAGAGGAAGTAGAAGGCAGCAGCTACTATTCCTGGGGTCCAGCAAAATTAAGGCAGTTTATACAATTTTAAAAACATTACAATACATTCACAGATTTCATAACACACTGTGTGCACTCAGGCCCCTACTCCACCACTACCACATATCTACAGTACTAAATCCATGTGTATTGTCGTGTCTTTGGCTATGCCGGATTAAGTGATATGACATGCTATTTCTATAAAATCCTTTCTTTGTAATTAATATTACCTGATTAAGCGAATCATGTAAATGTAATTAACTAGAAAGTCGAAGCACCACAAAAGAGTGTTTATAGAGCTGTTATCTTCCGAATAAACTCTTAACGACCTAGTAATATTTTACATCAATAGCAGTCAATATTAATCGTCACCTTATTTCAGTCTCATCTGAAAGTTGTAAATTCTTGGTTATCTTCACGAACCCTGTCTAACAAGTTGAATCAGCAATACAAACTTTGGTTTAATTATTTATTTACTAAATACCTAAATAATCACACAGAATTACATATACACAGAATGCAAATTATGTCATACAGAAAACGTCCCTGGTGGACGGAGCCGACATGACGGCTGGTTACACAAAGGAAAGGTGGTTGGGTTTGAGTGACGACTGAGGAACAAAGGGGACGACTGAGGAAAAAAGGGAGAAGCTGTGCTATCGTAAAATACAGTATCTTATGCATTCTAAATTACCGCCCATTTGGAAAAGGAAAATGCAATAAATATTTACCCTGAGCTGCGCTTCGGTAGGTTGGTCGTAGATGCTGGCCGTGTTGCCCTACAGAGATCTTCCTGTCCTCGGAAGAATGTCTCTGGTGGTAAATTGGGTACGTTGTAGTATCTTCGTTGTGTGTTAGACAGAATCCATCGTCCGTCCTTTCCTAGCCCACGTTTACAGCGATCGCTGCTAACTCAACGGTTAGGAGGTATCACTTCTGTAGTGAATAAGAGTTCAAAGTTCATACCAGAGAAGGGGCAGGGAAGGGTGTGTTTCATAGTTTACAACCCATGTCTGTTCACATGGGACGGCCACTGAGTTGAGCATACAATGAGGGGAAAAAAGTATTTGATCCCCTGCTGATTTTGTACGTTTGCCCACTGACAAAGAAATGATCAGTCTACAATTTTAATGGTAGGTTTATTTGAACAGTGAGAGACATAACAATAAACAAAGAATCCAGAAAAACACATGTCAAAAATGTTATAAATTGATTTGCATTTTAATGAGGGAAATAAGTAATTGACCCCCTCTCAATCAGAAATATTTCTGGCTCCCAGGTGTCTTTTATACAGGTAAAGAGCTGAGATTAGGAGCACACTCTTAAAGGGAGTGCACCTAATCTCAGCTTGTTACTTGTATAAAATGCACCTGTCCACAGAAGCAATCAATCAATCAGATTCCAAACTCTCCACCATGGCCAAGATCAAAGAGCTCTCCAAGGATGTCAGGGACAATATTGTAGACCTACACAAGGCTGGAATGGGCTACAAGGTCATCGCCACGCAGCTTGGTGAGAAGGTGACAACAGTTGGTGTGATTATTCGCAAATGGGAAGAAACACAAAATAACTGTCAATCTCCCTCGGCCTGGGGCTCCATGCAAGATCTCACCTCGTGGAGTTGCAATGATCATGAGAACGGTGAGGAATCAGCCCAGAACTATACGGGAGGATCTTGTCAATGATCTCAAGGCAGCTGGGACCATAGTCACCAAGAAACAATTGGTAACACACTACGCCGTGAAGGACTGAAATCCTGCAGCGCCCGCAAGGTCCCCCTGCTCAAGAAAGCACATATACATGCCCGTCTGAAGTTTGCCAATGAACATCTGAATGATTCAGAGGACAACTGGGTGAAAGTGTTGTGGTCAGATGAGACCAAAATGGAGCTCTTTGGCATCAACTCAACTCGCTCTGTTTGGAGGAGGGGGAATGCTGCCTATGACCCCAAGAATACCATCACCCCGTCAAACATGGAGGTGGAAACATTATGCTTTGGGGGTGTTTTTCTGCTAAGGGGACAGGACAACTTCACCGCATCACAGGGATGATGGACGGGGCCATGTACCGTCAAATCTTGGGTGAGAACCTCCTTCCCTCAGCCAGGGCATTGAAAATGGGTGGCTTTTCCAGCATGACAATGACCCAAAACACACGGCCAAGGCAACAAAGGAGTGGCTCAAGAAGAAGCACATTAACCTGTTAGGGCTAGGGGGCAGCATTGACACGGCTGGATAAAAAACATACCCGATTTAATCTGGTTACCACTCCTACTCAGTAACTAGAATATGCATATACTTATTACATATGGATAGAAAACACCCTAAATTTTCTAAAAATGTTTGAATGGTGTCTGTGAGTATAACAGAACTCAAATGGCAGGTCAAAACCTGAGAGATTCCTTTACAGGAAGTGGCCTGTCTGACCATTTCTGGAACTTCTTTGCCATCTCTATCATTTACTAAGGATCTCTGCTCTAACGTGACACTTCCCACGTCTTCCATAGGCTCTCATAGCCCGGGAAAAAAGAGAATGTCGTCATTCCAGCCCCAGGCTGAAACACATTATCGCCTTTCTCAAGTGGCCCATCAAGAGACACTAGCTTATGCGCGTGACCCCGACCGCCCCCGCCTTTGGGATTTTTTCCTCTGTTTGCCGAAAAGGAGATTCCCTGTCGGAATATTATCGCTTTTCTACGAGAAAAATGACGTAAAAATTGATTTTAAACAGCGGTTGACATGCTTCGACGTACGGCAATGGAATACTTTGAATTTTATTGTCAGGAATTGCGCCAAGCGCGCGACACTTCTTTACTATTTCGGATAGTGTCTGGAACGCACGAACAAAACGCCGCTATTCGGATATAACGATGGATTATTTTGGACCAAACCAACATTTGTTATTGAAGTAGACGTCCTGGGTGTGCATTCTGACGAAGACA
The DNA here is from genome assembly GCF_965601325.2 of Salmo salar. NCBI lineage: Eukaryota > Metazoa > Chordata > Actinopteri > Salmoniformes > Salmonidae > Salmo > Salmo salar. The sequence goes on from NC_138293.1 coordinate 50,114,653, forward strand.
ACAAAAGGTAATGACATTTTTATAATAGTAAATATGATTATGGTGAGTGCTAAACTTGCCGGGTGTCTAAATAGCGAGCCCGTGATGCCTGGGCTATGTACTTAGAATATTGCAAAATGTGCTTTCACCAAAAAGCTATTTTAAAATCGGACATATCGAGTGCATAGAGGAGGTCTGTATCTATAATTCTTAAAATAATTGTTATGCTTTTTGTGAACGTTTATCGTGAGTAATTTAGTAAAATGTTAGCGAATTCCCCGTAAGTTTGCGGGGGGTATGCTAGTTCTGAACGTCACATGCTAATGTAAAAAGCTGGTTTTTGATATAAATATGAACTTGATTGAACAAAACATGCATGTATTGTATAACATAATGTCCTAGGGTTGTCATCTGATGAAGATCATCAAAGGTGAGTGCTGCATTTAGCTGTCTTCTGGGTTTTGGTGACATTATATGCTGGCTTGAAAAATGGGTGTCTGATTATTTCTGGCTTGGTACTCTGCTGACATAATCTAATGTTTTGCTTTCGTTGTAAAGCCTTTTTGAAATCGGACAGTGTGGTTAGATTAACGAGAGTCTTATCTTTAAATGGCTGTAAAATAGTCATATGTTTGAGAAATTGAAGTAATAGGATTTTGAAGATTTTGAAAATCGCGCCACAGGCTGGCAGTGGATGTTACGTAGGTGGGACGAATTCGTCCCGCCGGTCCCATAGAGGTTAACCTCTATGGGCAAAAGCCAGTGTAATCCCGTGGCGCGATATTCAAATACCAAAAAAATGCAAAAACTTCAATTTTTCAAACATATGACTATTTTACACCATTTTAAAGACAAGACTCTCGTTAATCTAACCACACTGTCCGATTTCAAAAAGGCTTTACAACGAAAGCAAAACATTAGATTATGTCAGCAGAGTACCCAGCCAGAAATAATCAGACACCCATTTTTCAAGCTAGCATATAATGTCACATAAACCCAAACCACAGCTAAATGCAGCACTAACCTTTGATCTTCATCAGATGACAACCCTAGGACATTATGTTATACAATACATGCATGTTTTGTTCAATCAAGTTCATATTTATATCAAAAACCAGCTTTTTACATTAGCATGTGACGTTCAGAACTAGCATACCCCCCGCAAACTTCCGGTGAATTTACTAAATTACTCACAATAAACGTTCACAAAAAACATAACAATTATTTTAAGAATTATAGATACAGAACTCCTCTATGCACTCGCTATGTCCGATTTTAAAATAGCTTTTCGGTGAAAGCACATTTTGCAATATTCTCAGTAGATAGCCCGGCATCACAGGGCTAGCTATTTAGACACCCAGCAAGTTTAGCACTCACCAAAGTCAGATTTACTATAAGAAAAATGTTATTACCTTTGCTATTCTTCGTCAGAATGCACTCCCAGGACTTCTACTTCAATAACAAATGTTGGTTTGGTCCCAAATAATCCATTGTTATATCCAAATAGCGGCGTTTTGTTCGTGCGTTCAAGACACTATCCGAAAGGGTAAATAAGGGTGACGAGCATGGCGCATTTCGTAACAAAAAAATCTAAATATTCCATTACCGTACTTCGAAGCACGTCAACCGCTGTTTAAAATAAAAAAAATTGCCATTTTTCTCGTAAAAAAGCGATAATATTCCGACCGGGAATCTGCATTTTGGTAAACAGACGAAAGAAAATAAAGCATGGGGTCGACTCGTGAACGCGCCTAAGCCTATTGTCCTCTGATCGGCCACTTGCCAAAAGCGATAATGTGTTTCAGCCAGAGGCTGCCTCGATATCATTCAGCTTTTTCCCGGGCTCTGAGAGCCTATGGGAGCCGTAGGAAGTGTCACGCTACAGCAAAGATCCTCAGTCTTCAATAAAAAAAGCCAAGATGAACAACAACTTGTCAGACAGGCCACTTCCTGTTCAGAATCTTCTCAGGTTTTTGCCTGCCATATGAGTTCTGTTATATTCACAGACACCATTCAAACAGTTTTAGAAACTTTAGGGTGTTTTCTATCCAAAGCCAATAATTATATGCATATTCTAGTTACTGGGCAGGAGTAGTAACCAGATTAAATCGGGTACGTTTTTTATCCGGCCATGTCAATACTGCCCCCTAGCCCTAACAGGTTAAGGTCCTGGAGTCTCCAGACCTTAATCCCATAGAAAATCTGTGGAGGGAGCTGAAGGTTCGAGTTGCCAAAGGTCAGCCTCGAAACCTTAATGACTTGGAGAAGATCTGCAAAGAGGAGTGGGACAAAATCCCTCCTGAGATGTGTGCAAACCTGGTGGCCAACTACAAGAAACGTCTGACCTCTGTGATTGCCAACAAGGGTTTTGCCACCAAGTAGTAAGTCATGTTTTGCAGATCATTTTATAACATTTTTGACATGTGTTTTTCTGGATATTTCTGTTGTTATTCTGTCTCTCACTCTCTCAATAAACCTACCATTAAAATTATAGACTGATCATTTCTTTGTCAGTGGGCAAACGCACAAAATCAGCAGGGGATCAAATAATTTTTTCCCTCACTGTAGTTCACTCATGAAAACCTAATTCTCTCATTTGGAAGCTAAAATTAAATTTCATCTTTTCACAAATAGTTTCATATTTAAACATTTAAATTGCACAAAAGTGGTTGGATTACCGAAATATGGTTCCTTTACCCCCACCTTTTGATGTTCCCAGACTCTATGTTAACCTCTCTTGGAGAGAGTGGGACGCTAGTGTCCCACCCATGGTTCACACTATTCAACAGCCAGTGAAAAATCAGAGCGCCACATTCAAAACCACAAAATGTCATAATTCAAAGTTTTCAAACATACGACTATTTTACACCATTTTAAAGATAAACGTCTCCTTAACCTGTTAGGGCTAGGGGGCAGTATTTGCAAGGCTGGATTAAAAAAATGTACCCGATTTAATCTGGTTACTAATCCTACCCAGTAACTAGAATATGCATATACTTATTATATATGGATAGAAAACACTCTAAAGTTTCTAAAACTGTTTGAATGGTGTCTGTGAGTATAACAGAACTCATTTGGCAGGCAAAACCCTGAGACATTTTCTGACAGGAAGTGGATACCTGATGTGTTGTATTACCTTTAAACCTATCCCATTGAAAAACACAGGGGCTGAGGAATATTTTGGCACTTCCTATTGCTTCCACTAGATGTCACCAGCCTTTACAAAGTGTTTTGAGTCTTCTGGAGGGAGATCTGACCGAACAAGAGCCATGGAACGATGATGACCCATTAGACACCTGGCGCGCGAGTTCATGTTGGGTACCCTCGTTCCAATACGTTATAAAAGAGTATGCATTCGTCCACCTTGAATATTATTCATGTTCTGGTTAAAAAAGGCCCTAATGATTTATGCTATACAACGTTTGACATGTTTGAACGAACGTAAATATATTTTTTCCCCTCGTTCATGACGAGAAGTCCGGCTGGCTTAGATCATGTGCTAACAAGACGGAGATTTTTGGACATAAATGATGAGCTTTTTTGAACAAAACTACATTCGTTATGGACCTGTGATACCTGGAAGTGACATCTGATGAAGAGAATCAAATGTAATGGATTATTTACATAGTATTTTCGATTTTAGATCTCCCCAACATGACGTCTAGTCTGTATCGCAACGCGTATTTTTCTGGGCGCAGTGCTCAGATTATTGCAAAATGTGTGATTTCCCAGTAAGGTTATTTTTAAATCTGGCAAGTTGATTGCGTTCAAGAGATGTAAATCTATAATTCTTTAAATGACAATATAATATTTTACCAATGTTTTCTAGTTTTAATTATTTAATTTGTGGTGTTGACTTGACTGCCGGTTATTGGAGGGAAACGATTTCCTCAACATCAATGCCATAGTAAAACGCTGTTTTTGGATATAAATATGAACTTGATAGAACTAAAAATGCATGCATTGTCTAACATAATGTCCTAGGAGTGTCATCTGATGGAGATTGTAAAAGGTTAGTGCATCATTTTAGCTGGTTTTATGGTTTTGGTGACCCTGTCTTTGAATTGACAAAACATTACACACAACTCTTGTAAATGTACTGTCCTAACATACTCTAAATTTATGCTTTCGCCGTAAAACCTTTTTGAAATCGTAAAACGTGGTTAGATTAAGGAGATGTTTATCTTTCAAAGGGTGTAAAATAGTTGTATGTTTGAAAAATTTGAATTTTGACATTTATTTGGATTCAAATTTGCCGCTCTTGAAATGCACCTGCTGTTGATGGAGTGCACCACGGGGGGGACGCTAGCGTCCCACCTAGCCCATAGAGGTTAACCTGTCTGGGCTAGGTGGGACGTTTGCGTCCCACCCTAGTCAACAGCCAGTGGAATTGCGTTGCGCGAAATACAAATACCTCAAAAATGCTATTACTTCAATTTCTCAAACATATGACTATTTTACACCATTTCAAAGACAAGACTCTCGTTAATCCAACCACATTGTCCGATTTCAAAAAGGCTTTACAGTGAAAGCAAAACATTAGATTATGTCAGGAGAGTACCCAGCCAAAAATAATCACACAGCCATTTTCAAAGCAAGCATATATGTCACAAAAACCAAAACCACAGCTAAATGCAGCACTAACCTTTGATGATCTTCATCAGATGACACTCCTAGGACATTATGTTATACAATACATGCATGTTTTGTTCAATCAAGTTCATATTTATATCAAAAAACAGCTTTTCACATTAGCATGTGACTAGCATTCCCACCGAACACTTCCGGTGAATTTACTAAATTACTCACGATAAACGTTCACAAAAAACATAACAATTATTTTAAGAATTATAGATACAGAACTCCTTTATGCAATCGCTTTGTCCGATTTTAAAATAGCTTTTCGGCGAAAGCACATTTTGCAATATTCTGAGTACATAGCTCAGCCATCAAGGCTAGCTATTCAGCCCCGCCAACATCGGGGCAGCCTGAACTCAAGATTTACTATTAGAAAAATTGGATTACCTTTGCTGTTCTTCGTCAGAATGCACTCCCAGGACTTCTACTTCATCCACAAAAGTTGTTTTGGTTCAAAATAATCCATAGTTATGTTCAAATATCCTCTGTTTTGTTCTTGCATTCAAGACACTATCCGAACGGTGATGCGCGTACGCGTATCGTGACAAAAAAAATTGAAAATATTCCATTACCGTACTTCGAAGCATGTCAAATGCTGTTTAACCTCTATGGGCTAGGGGGCAGTATTTGCACGGCTGGATAAAAAAATGTACCCGATTTAATCTGGTTACTAATCCTACCCAGTAACTAGAATATGCATATACTTATTATATATGGATAGAAAACACCCTAAAGTTTCTAAAACTGTTTGAATGGTGTCTGTGAGTATAACAGAACTCAATTGGCAGGCAAAACCCTGAGACAGATTCTGACAGGAAGTGGATATCTGATGTGTTGTATTACCTTTAAACCTATGCCATTGAAAAACACAGGGGCTGAGGAATATTTTGGCACTTCCTATTGCTTCCACTAGATGTCACCAGCCTTTACAAAGTGTTTTGAGTCTTCTGGAGGGAGATCTGACCGAACAAGAGCCATGGAACGATGATGGCCCATTAGACACCTGGCGCGCGAGTTCATGTTGGGTACCCTCGTTCCAATACGTTATAAAAGAGAATGCATTCGTCCACCTTGAATATTATTCATGTTCTGGTTAAAAAAGGCCCTAATGATTTATGCTATACAACGTTTGACATGTTTGAACGAACGTAAATATATTTTTTCCCCTCGTTCATGACGAGAAGTCCGGCGGGCTTAGATCATGTGCTAACAAGACGGAGATTTTTGGACATAAATGATGAGCTTTTTTGAACAAAACTACATTCGTTATGGACCTGTGATACCTGGAAGTGACATCTGATGAAGAGAATCAAAGGTAATGGATTATTTACATAGTATTTTCGATTTTAGATCTCCCCAACATGGCGGCTAGTCTGTATCGCAACGCGTATTTTTCTGGGCGCAGTGCTCAGATTATTGCAAAATGTGTGATTTCCCAGTAAGGTTATTTTTAAATCTGGCAAGTTGATTGCGTTCAAGAGATGTAAATCTATAATTCTTTAAATGACAATATAATATTTTACCAATGTTTTCTAATTTTAATTATTTAATTTGTGGTGCTGACTTGACTGCCGGTTATTGGAGGGAAACGATTTCCTCAACATCAACGCCACAGTAAAACGCTGTTTTTGGATATAAATATGAACTTGATAGAACTAAAAATGCATGCATTGTCTAACATAATGTCCTAGGAGTGTCATCTGATGGAGATTGTAAAAGGTTAGTGCATCATTTTAGCTGGTTTTATGGTTTTGGTGACCCTGTCTTTGAATTGACAAAACATTACACACAACTCTTGTAAATGTACTGTCCTAACATACTCTAAATTTATGCTTTCGCCGTAAAACCTTTTTGAAATCGTAAAACGTGGTTAGATTAAGGAGATGTTTATCTTTCAAAGGGTGTAAAATAGTTGTATGTTTGAAAAATTTGAATTTTGACATTTATTTGGATTCAAATTGCCGCTCTTGAAATGCACCTGCTGTTGATGGAGTGCACCACGGGTGGGCGCTTGCGTCCCACCTAGCCCATAGAGGTTAAAATAAATTTTTATGCGATTTTTCTCTTCCGACCGGGAGACGTCTTTTTCGTTCAAAGACTGAAAATGTAAAATGGCCTCTTCACGTGCACGCCCATCTCATTGTTCTCCGATCGACCACTATCCAAATGCGCTACTGTTTTTCAGGCAGGGGCTGCAAAGTCATCATTCAACGTTCTGGCGCCTTCTGAGAGCCTATGGGAGCCTTAGAAAGTGTCACGTTACGGCAGAGATCCTCTGTTTTCGATAAAGAGAGTATAGAATGCCAAGAAATGGTCAGAGAGGGCACTTCCTGTACAGAATCTTCTCAGGTTTTGGCCTGCCATATGAGTTCTGTTATATTCACAGACACCATTCAAACAGTTTTAGAAACTTTAGTGTGTTTTCTATCCAAATCAAACAATTATATGCATATTCTAGTTTCTGGGTCGTAGTAATAACCAGATTAAATCGGGTACGTTTTTTATCCGGCCGTGAAAATACTGCCCCCTACCCTAGAGAGGTTAACATCTGCTTCATCTGACCACTTTTTTATTGACCGAGTCACTGGTGCTTCCTACTTTAATGTTTGCTTGTAAGCAGGAATCAGGAGGATAGAGTTATGGTCAGATTTGCCAAATGGAGGGCGAGGGAGAGCATTGTACGCGTCTCTGTGTGGAGCAAAGGTGGTCCAGAGTTTTTTTCCCTCTGGTTGCACATTTAACATGCTGATAGAAATTTGGTAGAAATTAGTTTCCCTAAATTAATGTCCCCGGCCACTAGGAGCACCACCTCTGAGCTTTTTCCTGTTTGCTTATGGAGGAATACAGATAATTGAGTGCAGTCTTAGTGCCAGCATTGATCCGTGGTGGGTATATGGACAGCTACGAAAAATACAGATGAAACATCTCTACAGCTTATCATGAGATACTCTACCTCAGGCGAGCAAAACCTTGAGACTTCCTTAGTTATCGTGCACCAGCTGTTGTTTACATATATGCATAGCCCGCCACCCCTTGTCTTACCAGACGCAGCTGTTCTATCCTGCCGATACCGCATATAACCATCCAGCTGTATGCTGACCTAGAATATGTGGACAACTACAAATACCTAGGTGTATGGCTAGACTGTAAACTCTCCTTCCAGACTCATATCAAACATCTCCAATCCAAAATCAAATCTAGAATCAGCTTTCTATTTCGCAACAAAGCCTCCTTCACTCACGCCGCCAAACTTACCGTAGTAAAACTGACTATCCTACCGATCCTCGACTTCGGAGATGTCATCTACAAAATAGCTTCCAATACTCTACTCAGCAAACTGGATGCAGTCTATCACAGTGCCATCCGTTTTGTTACCAAAGCCCCTTATACCACCCACCACTGCAACCTGTATGCTCTAGTCGGCTGGCCCTCGCTACATATTCGTCGCCAGACCCACTGGCTCCAGGTCATCTATAAGTCTATGCTAGGTAAAGCTCCGCCTTACCTCAGCTCACTGGTCACGATAACAACACCCACCCATAGCACTCGCTCCAGCAGGTGTATCTCACTGGTCATCCCCAAAGCCAACACTTCCTTTGGCCGCATTTCCTTCCAGTTCTCTGCTGCCAATGACTGGAACGAATTGCAAAAATCGCTGAAGTTGGAGACTTATATTTCCCTCACTAACTTTAAACATCAGTTATCTGAGCAGCTAACTGATCGCTGCAGCTGTACATAGTCCATCTGTAAATAGCCCACCCAATCTACCTACCTCATCCCCATATTTTTTTATTTACTTTTCTGCTCTTTTGCACACCAGTATCACTACTTGCACATCATCTGCTCATCTATCACTCCAGTGTTAATCTGCTAAATTGTAATTACTTTGTTACTATGGCCTATCTATTGCCTTACCTCCTCACGCCAATTGCACACACAATGTAGACTTTCTTTTTTTTCTATTGTGTTATTGACTGTACGCTTGTTTATTCCATGTGTAACTCTGTGTTGTTGTTTGTGTCGCACTGCTTTGCTTTATCTTGGCCAGGTCGCAGTTGTAAATGAGTACTTGTTCTTAACTAGCCTACCTGGTTAAATAAAGGTTAAATAAAAATAAAAAAATGTCATCGTTCAGCCACTACTTCGTGAAGCATAAGATGTTACATTTGTTATGTCTTTTTGGTAGTTTAATCTTCCTCGTAGTTCGTTGATTTTATTTTCCAATGATTGCACTTTAGCTAGAAGAATGGAAGGCGGGGTGGTTTATTCGATCGCCTACGAATTCTCAAAACGCAGCCTGACCATCGTCCTCTTTTTCTCCGTCGTCTCTTCACGCAAATGACGGGGATTTGGGCCTTTTCCCGGGAAAGCAGTATGTCGTTCAGGTCGGGCTCGTCAGACTTGTTAAAGGGAAAAAAGCTTCTGCCAGTTCGTGTTGAGTAATCTCTGTTCTGATGTGCAGAAGTTATTTTCAATGCTCTACTTTCCGGCTACCCGGATAAAGCACTAAACAAACTTCAGTTAGTGCTAAATACGTCTGCTAGAATCCTGACTAGAACCAAAGAATTTGATCATATTACTCCAGTGCTAGCCTCCCTACACTGGCTTCCTGTTAAGGCAAGGGCTGATTTCAAGGTTTTACTGCTAACCTACAAAGCATTACATGGGCTTGCTCCTACCTATCTTTCCGATTTGGTCCTGCCGTACATACCTACACGTACGCTACGGTCACAAGACGCAGGCCTCCTAATTGTCCCTAGAATTTCTAAGCAAACGGCTGGAGGTAGGGCTTTCTCCTATAGAGCTCCATTTTTATGGAATGGTCTGCCTACCCATGTGAGAGACGCAGACTCAGTCTCAACCTTTAAGTCTTTACTGAAGACTTATCTCTTCAGTAGGTCCTATGATTAAGTATAGTCTGGCCCAGGAGTGTGAAGGTGAACGGAAAGGCTGGAGCAACGAACCACCCTTGCTGTCTCTGCCTTGCCGGTTCCCCTCTTTCCACTGGGATTCTCTGCCTCTAACCCTATTACAGGGGCTGAGTCACTGGCTTACTGGTGTTCTTCCATGCCGTCCATGGGAGGGGTGAGTCACTTGAGTGGGTTGAGTCACTGACGTGGTCTTCCTGTCTGGGTTGGCGCCCCCCCCTTGGGTTGTGCCATGGCGGAGATCGTTGTGGGCTATACTCGGCCTTGTCTTAGGACGGTAAGTTGGTGGTTGGAGACATCCCTCTAGTGGTGTGGGGGCTGTGCTTTGGCAAAGTGGGTGGGGTTATATCCTGCCTGTTTGGCCCTGTCCGGGGGTATCATCGGATGGGGCCACAGTGTCTTCTGATCCCTCCTGTCTCAGCCTCCAGTATTTATGCTGCAGTAGTTTGTGTCGGGGGGCTAGGGTCAGTCTGTTACATCTGGAGTATTTCTCTTGTCTTATCCGGTGTCCTGTGTGAATTTAAATATGCTCTCTCTAATTCTCTCTTTCTGTCTTTCTCTCGGAGGACCTGAGCCCTAGGACCATGCCTCAGGACTACCTGGCATGATGACTCCTTGCTGTCCCCAGTCCACCTGGCCGTGCTGCTGCTCCAGTTTCAACTGTTCTGCCTGCGGCTTTGGAACCCTGACCTGTTCACCGGACGTGCTTGTTGCACCCTCGACAACTACTATGATTATTATTATTATTTGACCATGCTGGTCATTTATGAACATTTTAACATCTTGACCATGTTCTGTTATAATATCCACCCCGCACAGCCAGAAGAGGACTGGCCATCCCTCATAGCCTGGTTCCTCTCTAGGTTTCTTCCTAGGTTTTTGGCCTTTCTAGGGAGTTTTTCCTAGCCACCGTGCTTCTTTCACATGCATTGCTTGCTGTTTGGGGTTTTAGGCTGGGTTTCTGTACAGCACTTTGAGATATCAGCTGATGTACGAAGGGCTATATAAACACATTTGATTTGATTTTCGGTCAAAAGAGATGGTTGCAGCAACATTATGTACAAAACAAAGTTACACATGTTGCATGTGTGTGTGATTAGTTGTGTTAGTGTGTTTTACCTGCTGAGCAAACATGTTAGTGTGTCTGCTCTCACAGTGGGCCCACAGAGAGGGAGGATCCACAGTGCTGTTAATGGGGGGGGGGAGGGGGGGGGGGGTTCTGGGGTGGTAGAGGAGAGAATGAGGGTAGTGGAGCAGGATGCTTCACTACAAGGCTCATTAAGAAGAAGTTGAGAGTGACGAAGGGAAGTTAGTTAACCAGGTAGGCTAGTTGAGAACAAGTTCTCATTTACAACTGCGACCTGCAATCTGGTGTGTAGGATTCAAGTAATTGCCTACATCCTACCATACCATATTCAGAGATCGCTGCGCACATGGAGATGTTTCCCTCCCGTGGACGGTCGCCCATTGGCCAATGAGGTTACGCTCAAGTTGAAGCCTGCTACATCAACAAAGATTTACTTTTTATGGTTCCCTGCAGAGTCAAGCACTATCACCCTCTAAAAATATATTGGTTAGTTATTTTTACAGTATAGTTCTAATATCATATTACGAAGTAGGATGTGCATCAAATAGTAACAGTAATACAGTGTATAGTGCTGTACCTGAACATTCTCAGCCCGCAGTTGTTTCACCCGTCATTGTTTCTCTCAAAAGGCATCAGGTAAATGTGTTTCATAGATACTTGGTGGCTCTTCAAAAGGCAGGTAATTGTTGGTAAGCTAATGGATACCACATTGGCAAAGATGTCATCGTTCTCCTCAATGGCCAGCTTTATTTCAGACAGCCGTATGTCAATAACATGTTTTGTGAATTTACATGCGTTACAAATTATGTAATTAATTGAAATGGTAAAGCATAGTGTATACTCTGCAGACTTAACAGGGTTTTTTTGGCGAAGTGTTTTCATGATCAAATTGAAAGTAGATTTTTTTCAGATTGGGGTGAACTAATCTGGCAGCATGTGCCATGGTAAGGATTCTGTTTACCACATGGTGAACAACGATGGCCAGGACTTCATCGGACAACAGTTACCTGCCATCTGCCACCCTCTCTCTGATGTCCACCTCTTTGACGGGGCCCATGCCCACCTCTTTGACCTCTGATGGGGCCAATGCCCACCTCTCTGACGGGCCCCTTGTCTACAAGCTCTTTGATTTCTCCCTTTCCGTTGCCATCTATCCTGCTCCATGTTGAAAGAAATTGCAAGTGTTCACTTTTAAATGGTGACCAATTGTGGCTACCACTTTGTGAAATCATTTAGCAATAACGAGTTGTCATTATGTATGGTTATCATGTATCATACATGTCATTTAGATGTTAATACACTTTTTGAAATTTTTATAATCCATATATAGTAGACAAACCAGTTTAAAATCTATAGGTTTACCAAACGGTTAAATAATTAAGAGCAGTTGGATTAAGTGACGGTCAAATGTATTTAAACAAATGAGAAGAGAATCATATGAAAAGTATTGTGAGCATTGCATTTTTTAAAGGTACTTTATATGAAAGGTGTTTCTAGGTGAAAAAGTTACCCTGTGATTTTGTGTATTGTAGTTAAAAATGTAATTAGTTTAGAAAAAACAGCCTTTCTGATGTTTTGAGTTTTGTACTTAGAGTTGTGAAATGTTACGAAAATAGAACCACCCTCAGGGCTAAAATTCATCACTGCATGCTCTCCATAACCAAATGTGTGTGTCACACTTTTCGTCGTGTTGACGAAAGGAGGACCAAAATGTAGTGGGATTGTGGACACTCATGTTTATTACTGATAAAAACATGTAAGGTATCCACTTGAGAAAAAACAAAACAACAAACAATACTCACAACGGCAACAGTGTGGCAGGCTCAAACAAACGCAGTGCACACAACAATCTCCCACAAAAGACACATACAAACACACCCTAATATATGGGACTCTCAATCAAAGGCAAATGGACAACACCTGCCTTCAATTGAGAGTCCCAACCCCAATTGACCACACATAGACATACAACAGCTAGATCAATCATAGACATACATAACAAGGAACAGTGCCCAAAAACCCCGGAATACACAAATCAAATCCCCTACAACAAACACACCACCCCGAATCACATAAAACGAATACCCTCTGCCACGTCCTGACCAAACTACAATAACAATTAACCCTTATACTGGCCAGGACGTGACAGTGTGTGAAGGCAGTGGGAGGAAGAAGGGAAGAGAGGGAGGATGAAGGAGTACTTGCATCAGCCGAAATTTGTTTTATGTGGCCTGGAGATTCTATTTAAAGGGGGAGACGAGGTAGAGTCGTCCAGGATGGAGAAATGGAACGATGAGGGGAGGATGAGGGAGGACGGATGGGCTCCCTCTGTTTTGGGTGTATGTATTGAAAAATAGGTGTAGTGGTGAAGCAGTGTTTGTGTGTGTGTTTATACCATAGATGAAAGTGTATGAGTGTGTGTGAGGATGAGGTATTCATCTTTTTTGTCAGTGGAGCCCAGATGCGGCAAAACACAACAGTTGCAATTAGTGGAGTCTCTGAGAGGTTGCCCTGTGCTCCCCAAAACACACCCCAACAACACCCTCCCTCAAAACACACCCCAACACACAATCCCCTCCTACAGCCTCCTACCTAACATTACCTCCTCTCCCATCCACAGAATACACCCTCTGCCTGCTATACACACATGCATTTAACTGTTTTAGGATTCGGAAGTTTGGATGAAAAGCGTGCCCAAAGTAAACTGCCTGCTACTCAGGCCCAGAAGCTAGCATATAATTGGTAGATTTGGATAGAAAGCACTCAAAATTTTCTAAAACTGTTAAAATAATGTCTGTGAGTATAACAGAACTTATTTGGCAGGTGAAACCCCGAGAACAAACCATTCAGGATTTTTGTTTTTTTGAGGTGACAGTGTTTTCAATGGAATTTCTAAGGCACTTGCTTGCAGTTCCTATCGCATCCACTGGATGTCAACAGTCTTTAGAAATTGGTTGATGTTTTTCTTTTGAGAAATTAAGAAGTACGGCTGTTCAGAACGAGGGTCGAGTCTAGTGTACTGTTGTGGTTGGGGCGCGCAACCTGAAAGCTCGCTCCACTTTGTTTTCGTCCGGTATTGAACACAGTTTATCCTTTCATTTAATGTTGTCGAAACGTTCCGCTAGCGGAACCCCTAGCCATAACAGGTTTTAAATAAAGGTGAAATAAATAAATAAATAATAATTGTGTTTCTCAATGAAATTGAGCAGGCCTTTCAAGGTGAAGCGGTCACCTACAGTGCATTCAGAAAGTATTCAGACCCCTTGACGTTTTCCACATTTTGTTACGTTACAGCCTTAATCTAAAATTGATTAAATTGTTTCCTCCCCATCAATCTACACCCAATACCCCATATTGACGAAGCAAAAACAGGTTTTTAGAAATTGTAGCAATTAAACAATTTTTTTTTATAATAACTGAAATATTATATATTGTGGAATTTCTCCCATTCTTATCTGCAGATCTTCTCAAGCTCTGTCAGGTTGGATGGGGAGCGTCACTGCACCGCTATTTTCAGGTCTCTCCAGAAATGTTCAATTCTGGGCTCTAGCTGGGCCACTTCAGGACATTCAGAGACTTGTCCCGAAGTCACTCCTGCGTTGTCTTGGCTGTGTGCTAAGGGTCATTGTCCTGTTGGAAGGTAAACCTTTGCCCCAGTCTGGGGAGCAGGTTTTCATCAAGGATCTCTGTAATTTGCTCCGTTCAGCTTTACCTTGATCCTGACAAGTCTCCCAGTCCCTGCTGCTGAAAAACATCCCCACAGCATGATGCTGCCACCACAATACTTCACCGAACTGATGGTGCCAGGTTTCCTCCAGACGTGACGCTTGGCATTCAGACCAAAGAGTTCAATCTTGGTTTCATCAGACCAGATACTTTTGTTTGTCATGGTGTGAGACCTTTTGGTGCCTTTTGGCAATCTCCTAGCGGGCTGTCATGTTCATTTTACTGAGGAGTGGCTTCCGTCTCTACCATAAAGTCCTGATTGGTGGAGTGCTGCAGAGATGGTTGTCTTTCTCAAAGGTTCTCCCATCTCCACAAAGGAACTCTGGAGCTCTGTCAGAGTGACCATCAGGTTCTTGGTCATCTCCCGGTCAGCTCTAGGAAGAGTCTCGGCGTTCCAAAATTCTTCCATTTAAGAATGATGGGGACCTTCAATGCTGCAGACATTTTTTGGTACCCTTCCCCAGCGCTGTGCCTCGACACAATCGTGCCTCGACACAATCCTGTCTCGGCGGACTACGGACAATTCCTTTGACCTCATGGCTTGGTTTTTGCTCTGACATGCACTGTCATATGTGGGACCTTATAAAGACAGGTGTGTCCCTTTCCAAATCATGTCTAATCAATTGAATATACCACACGTGGACTAGAAAAATGTCAAGGATGATCAATGGAAACAGGATTCACCTGAGTTCAATTTCGAGTCTCATAGAAAAGGGTCTGAATACATTTGTAAATAAGTTATTTCATAAAAAAAAAAAAAGAAAACTTGCCAAATAAATACAACTTTTTTCCCTTTGTCAATATGGGGTATTGTCACGTCCAGACCAGTAAAAGGGGTTATTTGTCATTGTAGTTTGGTCAGGGTGTGGCAGGGGGCGTTTGTTTTGTGTGTCGGTGTTTGGGGTTTAGGTTCTATGTTATCTATTTCTATGTTTATATCTAGTTTTCAATGTTGGGTTTTTGGCAATGACCTCCAATTAGAGGAAGCTGGTTGTCGTTGTCTCTAATTGGAGGCCATATTTAGTTGTGTTCGTTTCACTTGTGTTTTGTGGGTGGTTGTTTTCCTGTATAGCCTGTGTTGCCTTTCGGAACTGTTTCGTCGTTTTGTTTATTTTGTTCAAGTGTTACAGTATCTTTAAATAAATTAAGAAGATGAGCACTTTACCCGCTGTGCCTTGGTCCAATCCTTACGACGCCTATGACAGGTATTGTGTGTAGATTGATGAGGGAAAATAATTTCTGAATCAATTTTAGAATAAGGCTGTAATGTAATAAAATGTGTAAAAAGTCAAGGGGTCTGAATACTTTCCAAATGCACTGTATGTCATTGTGTGGGACAATGTCAGATTCCACCATGCAGAGGTGGTTCAGGCATGGTTTTGGGCCCATCCCTGATTTGTGACCCTATACTCGTCCCGATACTCTCCTTTCCTCAACCGTATTGAGGATTTCTTTCCAGCATGGAGGTGGAAGGTGTACGATCACTATCCCCATGAGCATGCCATCATTCTGGCCATGGATGAGGCATGCCACGACATCAATGCGGACCAATGTCAAGCTTAGATTTGCCATTCCAAACGTTTTTTCCAGCAGTGCCTGAACAATGATAACATTCACTGTGATGTGGATGAGAATTTATGGCCAAATGATCAAGACAAGCTTGATGCAAATGAATGCTTGCTAAACTTAATGTTTTATTTTCATTCATTTAATTTGTGTCATTTAATTTCTTACATTTAATTAAAGACAGCACACCTATGTTGCAATTATATCTGAAATCAAACAGTTTTTTGCATGAATGATTGTAGAGGATGTCTTCACTGATCACATCGTTCATTACAGATATTATAGATTTAGTGTCAATTTTGTTAGGTAATGTAAGCCTAATGTGAAAACTGTAGCATATTACTTTCAGCACTTTGAAGGATGATTTGAAACACTTGTATTGTATTAACCGGTAGTTAAAATTATTAAATTAAAAAATATATAATTATGTTGCGTTTTGGTGATTAAACCAATGTTCTCATTACATTTCACAAGACACTTATATTTTGAATCAATGGATGTGTGGTGAGAGATGTTTACAATCCGAATGAAAGACTGGCTGCGTTACAAGTGTGACCAGTTTGGAGTTTTGTACTAAGAGTTGTGAAAATGTACCACATACATGTTGAAATAGTACCAAAGAGATACAGAAAACTGTAATGCCTTCCCTTCATCAGTGGGAAGAAAGACAGGTCTGGTTGTACAGGATCCTGTCACGTCCTGACCAGTAAAAGGGGTTGTTTGTTATTGTAGTTTGGTCAGGGCGTGGCAGGGGGTGTTTCGGGGTTTGTTGGGCTATGTTCTATGTTAGTCTATTTCTATGCTTAGTTTATTGTTTTGTTTTGAAGGTCCTATTTAATAGGGGTGTTTTATCCATGGGATTTGTGGGTAGTTGTTCCATGTATAGCGTGTTGCCTTACAGAACTGTCTTCGTCAATTGTTTGTTGATTTGTTCAAGTGTTTTGTTTCGTTTCTTTAATAAATAAGATGAGCATACACATTCCCGCTGTGTTTTGGTCCACTCCATACGACGAACGTTACAGAACTACCCACCACCAACGGACCAAGCAGCGGAGGAAGGAGCAGCAGAGGGATTTGGAGTCATGGACATGGGAGGTAATTTTGGACGGGGCAGGACCTTGGCACCAGGCTGGGGAGTGCCGGCGACCTAAGGAGGAGCTGGAGGCAGCCAAGGCAGAGCGGCGTCATTACGAGGCATTATACGCGCAGATTGGCAAGTGTGAGAGGCAGCCCCAATAATTTTTGGGGGGGGGCACACGGGAAGAGTGGCTAGGTCAAGTAATAGACCTAAGCCAACTCCCCGTGCGTATTATGGGGAGCAGCGGATCATGAGAGCGCCGGTCTATGCGGAAGTGCACACGATCTTGCCCATGCGCACGCACAGTCCGGTGCGAGCGATCCCAGCCCCTCACAAGTGCCGTGCTAGAGTGGGCATCCAGCCAGGTAGGAGTATGCCTGCGCAGCACATCTGGTCACCAGTGCGTCTCCTAGGCCCAGGCTACCCTGCGCCTGCTCTACGTATGGCAGCCATCAGGCCTCTGCACAGCCCATTTCGCCCTGTGCCAGCACTCCGCTCGTGCAGGGCTACAGTTACCACCCAGCCAGGACGGGTTGTGCAGGTTGTGTGCTCCAGACCTCCAGTGCTTGTTCATGGCCCGGTGTATACAGTTCCTGCTCCTCGCACAAGCCTTGAGGTGCGTGTCTCCAGTCTGGCGCCTCCAAAGCCAGCACCACGCAACAGGCCTCCAGTGTGTCAGCCCAGTCCAGTACGTCCTGTTCCCGCTCCTCGCACTAGCCTTGGGGTGCGTGTCTCCAGTCTGGTACCTCCAGTACCAGCCCCACGCACCAGGCCTTCAGTGCGTCAACCGAGTCCAGTTTGTCCTGCTCCTGCTCCTCGCACTAGCCCTGTGGTGCGTGTAAATAGTCTGGTGCCTCCAAAGCCAGCCCCACGCATCAGGCCTTCAGTGTGCAGTCCCCGTCCAGAGCTTCCGACGACAGTACCCCGTCTAGAGCTTCCGACAACAGTTCCCCGTCCAGAGCTTCCGACAACAGTTCCCCGTCTAGTGCTTCCGGTGATGTCCTACAGTATGGAGCCTGCAGAGACGGCCCACAGTCCGGAGCCTGCAGAGACGGCCCACAGTCCGGAGCCTGCAGAGACGACCACAGTCCGGAGCCTGCAGAGACGACCACAGTCCGGAGCCTGCAGAGACGGCCCACAGTCCGGAGCCTGCAGAGACGGCCCACAGTCCGGAACCGGCGCAGCCAGAGTCGGCCCACAGATCCGGAACCGGCGCAGCCAGAGTCGGCCCACAGTCCGGAACCGGCGCAGCCAGAGTCGGCCCACAGTCCGGAACCGGCGCAGCCAGAGTCGGCCCACAGTCCGGAACCGGCGCAGCCAGAGTCGCCCCACAGTCCG
The DNA here is from genome assembly GCF_965601325.2 of Salmo salar. Taxonomy (NCBI): domain Eukaryota; kingdom Metazoa; phylum Chordata; class Actinopteri; order Salmoniformes; family Salmonidae; genus Salmo; species Salmo salar. The sequence continues at coordinate 50,132,993 of NC_138293.1, forward strand.
GAACCGGCGCAGCCAGAGTCGCCCCACAGTCCGGAACCGGCGCAGCCAGAGTCGACCTCCAGTCCAAGGTCTGCAGCGACGCGCATCAGCCCGAGGTCTCCAGCGACGCGCCTTAGCCCTGAGCCTTCAGCGGGGGTGTACAGGTTAGGTTGGGGACTAAGGCCGGAGCCTGAGCCACCTCCATAGTAGGAGGATTGGGGAGGGGGGGTGTAGCACGGGAGCCGTCGGTGACGGTAGCCACCCTCCCTTCCCTCCCTTTAGGTTGGGATTATTTTTGTTTTGGGGTTTATGTTTGTGTTTTTTTTGTTTGAGGTGCATCCGGGGTCTGCACATTTGGGGGGGTACTGTCACGTCCTGACCAGTAAAAGGAGTTGTTTGTTATTGTAGTTTGGTCAGGGCATGGCAGGGGGTGTTTGTTTAGTGTGTTTCGGGGTTTGTTGGGCAATGTTCTATGTTAGTCTATTTCTACGTCTGTGTCTAGTTAGTCTATTTCTATGCTTAGTTTATTGGTTTGACCTTCAATTGGAGAAAGCTGTTTCTCGTTGCCTCTAATTGAAGGTCCTATTTAATAGGGGTGTTTTGTCCATGGGATTTGAGGGTAGTTGTTCCATGTATAGCGTGTTGCCTTACAGGACTGTCTTCGTCAACTGTTTGTTGTTTTGTTCAAGTGTTTTGTTTTGTTTCTTTAATAAATAAGAAGATGAGCATACACATTCCTTCGGCGTTTTGGTCCACTCCATACGACGAACGTGACAGATCCTGTGGAGAAAGTTCACAAGGCAGAGAAATGTTCCTCCACCCAAAAGATAAAAGAAAAAATATTTTAATGAATGTACAGAACTATAAGTGAATCATGAAAATATATTTTTTTTAAACAATAAAAAAATCATGTAATGACTAATACAAAACCATAAGAGTGAATTGTGAACATGAAATTAATAAAACATGTTATAAAATTAATTTCCCCTGAAATATGAGGATCCTGTTAGATAAAGAGTACAGTGTGCCCAGATGTGATGTTGGCATGACTTCATTATAAACTCAGCAACAACAAAAAAACGTCCCTTTTTCAGGACACTGTCTTTCAAAGATCATTCAAAAATCAAATAACTTCACAGATCTTCATTGTAAAGGGTTTAAACTCTGTTTCCCGTGCTTGTTCAATGAACCATAAACAATGAATATACATGCACCTGTGGAACGGTCGTTAAGACACTAACAGCTTACAGACGGTAGGCAATTAAGGTCACAGTTATGAAAACTTAGGACACTAAAGAGGCCTTTCAACTGACTCTGAAAAACACCAAAAGAAAGATGCCCAGGGTACTGACTGTTACTTTTGATTTTGACCGCGACTTTGTTCAGGGACACATTATTCTGTTTATGTTAGTCACATGTCTGTGGAACTTGTTCAGTTTATGTCTCAGTTGCTGAATCTTATGTTCCTACAAATATTTACACGTTTAAGTTTGCTGAAAACACAGACAGAGCAGTACCAGCCATCTCACAGGCAGAACTCACAACAATGCCAGTACAGTGCTGATGCAGGGGGATGATGAATATTGGCCATAATGCATCCGGCTCATTCATTCTGTGTTGGGGAAGGAAGCATGGAGCTCCACTACCTCTAAGCTTACACCAAGGAGCTAAGGTAGCAAAATGCCACATACTGTATCTCACAGTGTGCTGACAGTGTACTTAGATACTCATTCATCTCAATGTTGAATAATATTAAAATGCTCTGACTGTTGCCAAAATAATCTTAAATAAATTGGTGCGTTATTTTACAGATTAATTATTCTTTGTTTAATTGATGTGACCGTTTTTGGTAGGATGAAATGTTTCAGCAGTGATTTCTTGAAATGGCTTTCATGATGGCTGAAATACTTTTATTGAACATTTAAAATATAGTAAGTTATATTTTCCTTTAAATGGATTTATATATTTATAATGGATAAGGCGAGAAGAGAATAACATCAAATTATATTTTATTAATTTAAATGAGGAATTATTGCTTCCATAGAAATAAAATATCATATTTTGATCTGTTTTGAATAAAACCAGAGAAGAAAATGTATAATGCAGCCAGGTAATAATAATTTAACAAAATTAAAGCAATACTTTTACTATAACCTCTCACTATGACTCATATTTTAATATGAGAAAAATAATTTTACTATAACCTCTCACTTTGACTCATATTTTAATATGAGAAAAATACTTTTACTATAACCTCTCACTATGACTCATATTTGAATATGAGAAAAATAAACATTTGTGCACTATAAAAATGTATATATGTTATAACTGGGAAATAACATTAAAGTTTAATTTCATTTGGAATGGTATATTATTCTATCGGCGAGGCATCCCGTGTCCTTATAAATAATAGTTTTTGTAATCTGATTTCCCAGAGCGAATTCCGGGCAGGATTTCCGGAGCATTCAGAAAAGAGAGGAGTATAGAGAGGAGAGGAGCAGTCATGTGCATCATCACTCAATAATGTTTTGGAGTATAGAGAGGAGAGGAGCAGTCATGTGCATCATCACTCAATAATGCTTTTGGAGGTATAGAGAGGAGAGGAGCAGTCATGTCCATCATCACTCAGTAATGTTGTGGATGACATGGAAGGATTTACGGTTACTTGTCTTTATTCCCCATCTCTCTTTTACCTACTGTATGTTCAGATTTATTTTGGTATTTTGTACTTTCTCCTGTGTGAATTTAAATGTATATCTATATTTTATAACTGTTTTAGATTTTGTAATTAGGTCATTTAGCATCTAAACCTGTATGGGAAATAAGGAACACCACCTAATCTGTCTATCTCTGTAGGTAGGGCTTAGCAGGACTGAATGGAAACTGCTGAAACTACAGAAACGGGTTGACAGATTTTTGCTTTGTTTGTTTTGCTATTCTCTTACAAAAATATCAATATACTGTACCATTAGACAATAAACAATTACAGCCTTATTTAGGATGTTGGTTAAGGGTACCACTGAAGCAATGGCTAGAATAGAAAAATAGTTCAATACAGGAAACCCAATCTATAGATCATCCCACAGGATGGAAAAACACAACATGCCACAGCATGGAAAACTCCATGTGACTAGTGTGCTATGACATGAGGAGAGGAGAGTTCAATCACACAACGCTTCTTCTAAAGCCTTGTTAATTAAATTATAGTCTGTAACGTGAGCTTCATAGTGAAACCAAGGCAACAGAGAGCTGTAATAGGCCTGGAAGCAGTATGGAGTTTTTAACACTGCTTTTATAGCCAAGGAACCAAGAAGGCCGAAATACATCTCTCCTAGCGCATTATTAGAATGTGTGTTGTTGTTGGAGAGAGAGAAAAAGACTGATAAAGAGAGAGAGAGACCGATAGCTTGAATACAATTATTTATATCCATCAATATTTGAACAATTTGAGAGAAACTGTTAATTTCATTAACCTGTTGACAAATTGCCAAAATGTTTCCTCAAACAGTTAATCACCATATGTATTCACATTCAGATTTACAATATTAATTGTATTATGTATTGATTTGAAGTGAAACCAGACAACCTGAAAAATCTCTGTGTTGGGCAAAAACAACTGTCATTGAGTTTAAAGTCCAAAACGTTTGTTTTTACTGTCAACTGAAAACCACACGCACACGTCCACACAGTGTGAAGAAAGCCCTAGTAGGTAAGACACACTACACAGACCTATACCACCTCCTAGTGTCAGCTGATGATAACCAGGTTGCTCTGGTAAAAGAGCAATTGTTCTCAATAACTTATTTGAATATAATGCAGCAGGTGTGTTTGCCAGAGATAAAATACATATTTTAAGTAATCTGGTTGTGTTTTTCCTTTCTGAAAATTCCAGGTGCAAACTTCTGTGAGGAAGCAAGGTTAGAGAAGGGCGCTTTTACCTCCAAAACGACACAAACTGGCCTGGCATGACTACACACAACTACACACTGATCTAAGGTCAGTTTCTCACTCCCCCTCTAGCAGCTATGATTATGATTCAGGTCGGTAATCTGGTCCTAGACCTGTAAGTATGGGCAATATCAACAGGTCGCCTCCATCCCATCACAGGGCCTGTAAATAGTTCTGATTTAAAAGCGATAAATGAGAGCTGATGCGTTCCTGCAATCTTGCATGTCCTAATTTAGTACTTGGGGAGTTAACACACCTGCCAGCCCACTGCTGACTCGGCGGATTCCTCAACTGTTGTTGTTTGTGCTGTCGATGAAGGGAAGGCGAAGACGGGGGGGAAGAGAGGGAGGGAAGAAAGTCCAGATTGTGTGAGACACACACACACACACACACCCCTGGCTGCTGTTAGAGAGTGATAAAGTGAGGTTCTTTCAACCTCACTTGATGAGTTTTGTGATATCCTTCTCCCAAAATATTATGTTAAAGTGTCTGTGCCAAAAAAAATCTTGTGATGGCCTAATTACACAGGACGAACTATGGTTGGAAATTGATTCCTTTCAGACGGGGAAAACCCCTGGCCTTGAAGGCATTCTAACAGAGATATATCAAACTTTTTGAACTACTGAAAGATCTACTACTATCATATGTTAATTACTCATATATAATGGCAAACTATTGGACACACAAAAAGAGGGACTGATCTCTCTCCTACTGAAGCAGGAGCCAGGGGGGCAGTACAAAGACACAGTATCTCCCAAAATTTGGAGAGCACTCAACCTTCAATGTATTGCTCATAGAATTAAAAAGATCCTACCAGACATTATTCATGATGATCAGATGGGATTCTTAAAAGGAAGATATTGGAGACAACATTAGACAACTAATAGAAATAATTTAAAACTGAGAGTACAGGGAAATCAGGTATAATCTTTATAGCAGATTATGAGAAAGCCTTCGATACATTAGGTCTTGTCACGTCCTGACCCTAGTAAGATGTCATTTTCTATAGTAGAGTAGGTCAGGGCGTGACAGGGGGTGTTTTGGGTGGTTTGTCTGTTTTCTATTTCTATGTTTTTTGGGGGGTTGATCTCCAATTGGAGGCAGCTGGTCCTCGTTGTCTCTAAATGGAGATCATATTTAAGTAGGGGTTTTTCTTCCTGGGTTTTTGTGGGTTATTATACACTGCTCAAAAAAATAAAGGGAACACTTAAACAACACATCCTAGATCTGAATGAAAGAAATAATCTTATTAAATACTTTTTTCTTTACATAGTTGAATGTGCTGACAACAATCACACAAAAATAATGAATGGAAAACCAATTTATCAACCCATGGAGGTCTGGATTTGGAGTCACACTCAAAATTAAAGTGGAAAACCACACTACAGGCTGATCCAACGTTGATGTAATGTCCTTAAAACAAGTCAAAATGAGGCTCAGTAGTGTGTGTGGCCTCCACGCGCCTGTATGACCTCCCTACAATGCCTGGGCATGCTCCTGATGAGGTGGTGGATGGTCTCCTGAGGGATCTCCTCCCAGACCTGGACTAAAGCATCCGCCATCTCCTGGACAGTCTGTGGTGCAACGTGGCGTTGGTGGATGGAGCGAGACATGATGTCCCAGATGTGCTCAATTGGACTCAGGTCTGGGGAACGGGCGGGCCAGTCCATAGCATCAATGCCTTCCTCTGGCAGGAACTGCTGACACACTCCAGCCACATGAGGTCTAGCATTGTCTTGCATTAGGAGGAACCCAGGACCAACCGCACCAGCATATGGTCTCACAAGGGGTCTGAGGATCTAATCTCGGTACCTAATGGCAGTCAGGCTACCTCTGGCGAGCACATGGAGGGCTGTGCGGCCCCCCAAAGAAATGCCACCCCACACCATGACTGACCCACCGCCAAACCGGTCATGCTGGAGGATGTTGCAGGCAGCAGAACGTTCTCCACGGTGTCTCCAGACTCTGTCACATCTGTCACGTGCTCAGTGTGAACCTGCTTTCATCTGTGAAGAGCACAGGGCGCCAGTGGCGAATTTGCCAATTTTGGTGTTCTCTGGCAAATGCCAAACGTCCTGCACGGTGTTGGGCTGTAAGCACAACCCCCACCTGTGGACGTCGGGCCCTCATACCACCCTCATGGAGTCTGTTTCTGGCCGTTTGAGCAGACACATGCACATTTGTGGCCTGCTGGAGGTCATTTTGCAGGGCTCTGGCAGTGCTCCTCCTGCTCCTCCTTGCACAAAGGCGGAGGTAGCGGTCCTGCTGCTGGGTTGTTGCCCTCCTACGGCCTCCTCCACGTCTCCTGATGTACTGGCCTGTCCCCTGGTAGCGCCTCCATGCTCTGGACACTACGCTGACAGACACAGCAAACCTTCTTGCCACAGCTCGCATTGATGTGCCATCCTGGATGAGCTGCACTACCTCAGCCACTTGTGTGGGTTGTAGACTCCGTCTCATGCTACCACTAGAGTGAAAGCACCGCCAGCATTCAAAAGTGACCAAAACATCAGCCAGGAAGCATAGGAACTGAGAAGTGTTCTATGGTCACCACCTGCAGAACCACTCCTTTATTGGGGGTGTCTTGCTTATTGCCTATAATTTCCACCTGTTGTCTATTCCATTTGCACAACAGCATGTGAAATGTATTGTCAATCAGTGTTGCTTCCTAAGTGGACAGTTTGATTTCACAGCAGTGTGATTGACTTGGAGTTACATTGTGTTGTTTAAGTGTTCCCTTTATTTTTTTGAGCAGTATATTTTGAGTAGTGTTTGTTTCTCTCTCTGTCACGGTTTGTTGTTTTGTCAATTCAGTTATTTATGTTTTTGCAAAGTTTCTCGGATTAAATTAAATGTGAAACTACAACCACGCTGCACTTTGGTCCGCTCCTTTCGACAGCCGTGACAGGTCTAGAATCTGTTTGAGTGTCTGGATTCTTTTCACATTGGAAAATCTCTCATAAGATGAGTAACATTAATGTACATCAACCCTTTATGTAAAATAATAAATAACAGTTACTTCTCAAAAAAATTGCTGTCACGAACTGTAAAACAAGGATACCCTCTATCACCATACAAATGTATAAAAAAAATCAGATCCAATGATAAAATTAAGAGGCAAAAATGATTTAGAGACAAATATCAATGTATGCCGATGATTTAAGTTCTCTTCAATCTTCAACCTTGAAGGGCATTAATGAGGACCTGGACAATTTCTCCAGTTTCTCTGGACTAAAACCCAACTGTGATAGGTGTACTATATTATGGATTGGGTCACTAAAAGAGACACACTTTAAATTGCCGATTAAATTGGTGGATGGTGAAGTTGATGTGCATGGTGTACATATCCCGGAAAAGTATAACAATCTTGCAACTATTTATTGTGATAGAAAACTTGGTAAAATATATAGGATCTTGAAACCGTGGCGAGGGAAACACCTGTCCATCAACGGAAAAATTAGCTTGATTGATTCCCTAGTGAAATTGGAGTTTCCATATCTATTCATGGCTCGACCGACTCCAGGATAATATTTTTTCAAGTCAAAAAATATTTCACTTTGTCTGAAATGGAAAACCAGACAGTTAAACATATTTATATAACAAAACATGGGTTTGGATGGTTAAAACCTAAATATTAAGGCATTAAACCTTTCACTTAAAGCCTCCATTATACCGAAATGATATCTAAATCCAAGCTGGTTTTCCAGCAGGCTACTAAGAGAGGCACATCCAATATTCAAAAAAAGTGGGCTATTTTCTGTTATGCAGATTAAGTAACCCTTTGACACGTACGATCACATATTTGTGATCATTGTTGAGTGGTCCCTGCAGCGTACCATCACAAATATATACTTGGAATAGTAGCAACAGAATGTATGATGCAACAAACGCATCGAAACAGCATTGTTGCCTGAAAGGCATCTAAACAATGTTTTGCACTGATGGGAAATGAAGGTCTTCACAGCTTTATTCCTCAATTTCAATTTTTTTGTAAAAGATAAATGCGAACTTCATCATCCAAGCATCATATGGAACACATCCACAGCCAAACTCATTCCATAAACCAGTCTAAATAACAGGTTGCGCTGACAAAAAACAAGTTAGTGACCCCACAGCTAGAATTGTTTACAATGTACCACATCTCTGGTGAGCACAAGTCAGATAAATGTACCATTGTTTAGAAAAGAGATGTGTGTCAGCTAAGCTAACAGAAGCTAAATACTTTCTGATTGCAGCCATGTTATGATGGCAGCCATGTTTGACAAGCGAAAACTCCCTAATCCCAGAATGCCATTCAAGATCAGATAAAAATAAACAAAGTCAAGGATGGCTGCGCCCATTGCCCGAAAAATATGAACTTAGTTTTGCCACTTTTCAGCATATTACAAATCTTCGATGTACTTGTAACAATGTATACAAAAACTGGAGCACATGACTTAACAAGTCGTTTACCGGTTTTGACAAATCACAAAGCAAATAAAATGTTATCACCTCAGAGATCATCACCGCAAATACGAGCGTACTGCCTAGCGTAACCGTAGCTCGAAAGCTAAACCGGGTTGCCAGATTTGGGAGAAACCATTTTAGGGGGGTTTGCGGGGGCGGGTTAATTTCATTTGTGGGGTATTTCAAGTCCATGGGGGGTAGAAATTGAGAAAAGTACCGTAGGGTGATATGATGCAGGAAATATTACTATGATGGGGGATTTATCAATAAATGGTGGGCAAGCACAGGAGAAGTTTATAAGCTAAATAAAGGGGGAGTCTGAGCTGGTAACCCTTAGTAACGATAGTTACAGTCTAAGTTAGTCAAGTGAACCATCCCTTCACCTCATTGTGTTATAACATATTTGGACTAACTGACGTTTACGTGACAACCAGAATGCATTGTATGATGTCAACAAACATGGCGCCACACATAGCTGGCATTTAGCTTAGCATTAGCTCATCATAATTAGTACAACCTTCCAAAATGTATTTTACACACATGATATGTGTCCATTACAATCTATGCAAGAATCGGAATGCATGACATAGATACGGTGTGCTACTGTAGAAGCGATAACACAATAATGCACTTACTTTGATAGGAACTCACACATGTCCAAAGTTATTATTAGTAAGGAAAACAACAATGACAGTGATGCGGGCACCAACTGGAAAATGTGCCTGCGGGAAAAAGTTTGCATGTTCTTTTCTGACTGAAGATGCGCGACTGTCTGCATACTTGATCTGGGGAAATACTGGGGAAGTGCTTGGGCTTTCGTGGAAGAGAGAAGTTTATCCAGCTCAGTTCAGCCTCAAACAAAAATTGTCCACAACAGTGAAATAGGCTACTTCTATGTGAATTAATGAATAGGCGGATCACACCTCAATTCAAACTGTTGTTAGAAAATAAAACTATTTACAAAATCACTGTAAATTAGCAAGTTGAAAGATAGCCTATAGATAATTAGCAGGCAGTGTGCCTTGATTTGAGGGAAGTGCGGGTTAGCTGTCCTTTCATATTACAATCACATTTTGGAACAGTGAGTTCATTCTGACCCCACGCACATAAAAAAAAACTAGATACAGATATTTGGAACTCATGCATGAAAAGGTTAAAACCAACAATTCCCAGTGGATTGACAATTGAACCCTGTTTCCAATTTCATCCTACAGAAGAGGCTGAACAAATATTACAGACAATAATTTGGCTAAACCTAGCGGACACATGCTAGAGCTTGCACACTTTTGATAGCTGCAAATTATCGAGGTGTCAAAGTGTTACCAACAAATACGTTAACAAAAGGCCTATAGCAAATGCAGCATATGGCATACATTTTTCACATGCATTTTGGTAGTGCCCAGGGCATGCCATTCCATGAGAGGGCATGCATTTCGGTATTGCTCGAAGCATGCCAATCCGTGAGCAATATTTATTTTTCAACAACTCAAATCGATGAGCCCAATCAATCAGTCCTCCATGACAACAAAATCATAAACAACAGAGTAGGCTAACAAGTCCTTTGTTTTTGAGTTATACAGAGGGGGAAAACTATTTGGCTAGTCTTTTTTTCCATATTTACAAATTTAGAAGATTAAGGTGTATAATTGGAATGACTAGAAAACTAACAGACTTTGGTTTTAAATGTAAATATATAGCCTAATCACAGTATCTGTAGTAGAAGGCAATGGATTAGAATAAGCCTACTTATAACCAACCCATAAAGTAAAATCCTACATCCAATTATGGCCAGCTATGTAAACTCTAACATTGATTTATAGATGTCATTCAATTGGTCATATTAATTGCTGTCTTCTTCTAATGCATCTTAAAGGGAAATTAATGTAATAGTAATCAGATTATGTTACTGAGGTAATCGGAAGGTTGAGTTACTGATCAAAATTGTGGACAGGTAACTAGTAATGGTAAAGGATTACATTTCGAAAGTAACCTATCCAACCTTTGCATTTTTTTTGTTTTTTTTTGTTTTTCACCAGGTCCTCCAACCAGGGGTCAGAAATTATGCAAGTAATGTTATAGACTAATCTGTCTACTAGTTTCATATCTGATATATCCTCCTAAATATCATTTATTTTTATTACATTAATTGCTTCATTAAAAAACATTATAGAAACAAAAATGCACCATTCATTTCTCGCCTAACAGCTTTTAGTATGCTGTTGTCTCTTTCCCTTGTCTACATTTAGCCCCATGGGGCATCAATTCCAAACCCATTCGATCCCATTATGCAAATCGGACAATCGGGAGAGAGAGGTCCATGAATATATGTTTGGGGCCGGATGAGTCTGAATGAAAACAAATTACTTACTAATCATATGTAGTTCACAGAGGGAGGACTGGGCTTTAGTCAAGCGAGCAGAGCTTCCATTGTGTGTGTGTGTGTTTGTGTTTATGATGTGTGTGTTCAGGTTTCTGTCTCTCCCTTACAGTAAAGTAAATAATAGATGACTTAAGTGATAAAGTGATGGGATATATCAGAGGCTATCAGTGGTGGAAAAAGTACCCAATTGTCATACTTGAGTAAAAGTAAAGATACCTTAATAGAAAATGACTCAAGTAAAAGTGAGTCACTCAGTAAAATACTATTTGATTTAAATATACTGAAGTATCAAAAGAAAATGTAATTGCTAAAATATGTGAAAGTATCAAAATGAAAGTAAAAGTATAAATCATTTAAAATTCCTTATATAAAGCAAACCAGAAGTCACTGATAGCCAGGTGCACACTTCAACACTCAGACATAATTTATTTGTGTTGAGTGAGTCCGCCAGATCAGAGGCAGTAGAGATGATCAGGGAAGTTCTCTTGATAAGTGTGTGAATTGGACCATTTTCCTGTCCTGCAAAGCTTTCAAAATGTAACGAGTACTTTTGGGTGTTTTGGGAAAATGTATGGAGTAAAAAGTACATTATTTTCTTTAGGAATGTAGTGAAGTTAAAGTAAAAGTAGTCAAAAATATAAATAGTAAAGTAAAGTACAGATACCCCAAAAAACTACTTAAGTAGTACTTTAAAGTATTTTACTTAAGTACTTTACACCACTGGAGGCAATCAATGTATAAGATAGGACGGATAGTAGATTACAAAACATGAGCTGGCGCACACCCAGAAAAAATTGTTTGTGTGGGGGTGCTGACTAACAGCGAACAAACTATAAACTATCAAAATAAAGAAAGTCGCACACTCCATGTATAAACTCCCAGCAATTTAATGGGTTTTTACCAACGTTTTGGCATCACTGTGCCTTCCTCAGGGTAATGTCATGAACCAGGTTATGTAGACAAACAGTGCAATTAGTGCAACCAAAGACAATAGTGAGGGGTGTGTCATAATGATTAAGTTAATTAAAATGAATTAGTGAAACTTAAAAAAATTGTATATGGCATATTAAAAATATTACGCTATTGTTATCGTATAGGAACATAATGGAATATTGTACATCATGTTAGCATCAATATACATTGTTTCATTCAATTTCAGATAATAATTTCATATTTTATTTCATATTTGTTACATGTAATCTTTTGGTTCAACCTTAATGTATAATGAGCATCATCAAACAGGGGGAACATATTAGGTGTAGGCTAATAAGCTGTAGAAAGAATATATCAATTTAGAAGACTTGTTCATAGAGGAAAATGTGTTCATAAGAAGGGCCTGAGATCAAAGTCAATATTCAGACCACTAGGGGTCAATGTTTTTAGATAGGATATCCAGTAAGTATCCCTTTGTAGTAGTAGGATATTGATGTTACCTCCTCTCCTTGGTAGAGCAACATGTTTAATGCCTGTGTATTTGAGAGAGGAGATTGAAAGCTTAGCTTCAACAAAGTGAGCTGCTACTGGATAATCAGTGATCTTACACCTGATTGATCTGCGGTGTTCAGCTATGCATTGTTTTAATTGTCTTTTCGTTTGTCCTACGTAGGCTTTTCCACATGAACAGGTGATGAGATAGATTACTCCCTTGGTCTTGCATGAGATGATACCCCTAACAGGGATCTTTCGACCTGTATGTGGGTGTCTGAAGAAATACGTTTTTATAGTGCTATTGCACTGTGCGCATGAGCCACGCATGAGCCACACATACATGGAGTGTGCAACTTTATTATGATAGTTTATAGGACTGGATAGAACATAGATCTGCAGTGTGCTAGAACAGAAACACGAGAGGTAGATCTACACTGTGCTAGAACCGAGACATGAGAGACAGGACTGGACACAACATAGATCTAGACTGTGCTAGAACAGAATCATTAGAGATAGGACAGACAGAGCTACACTGTGCTAGAACACAGCACGAGAGCTAGGACTGGACAGAACATAGATCTACACCGTGATAGAACAATAACACGAGTGATAGGACTGGACAGAACGTAGATCTGCACTCTACTAGAAAAGCACATACTAGAAATGTGTATGCAATAGCAAAAACAAAGGGGCCAGTGGGACTGGACAGCATAGATCTCCGCTGTGCAAAACAGCAACCTGATGAATAAATGATATACCTAGTATCACAATATGAAAGTATACATAAGAAAAAAGGTCGGACCTCAACACACACACACACACACACCCAACCCAATTCCAAAGTTAATTCCTGCACTTTCACATGGTGTGACGAATGCAACAAAATGCAAAGTAAACATGGTGTGACGAATGCAAAGTAAAGGTTCACCTATTCATCACTGTGGCACTGAAGGAGGTGCTATTATACTACACAGGAGAGCGATTCTCTTGCTGTTTTTTTTGTCCTGAAAGCTATGGCAACGCACATGAACAGGACTGGGGGGTGGGGGCACTTCCGCGTGTGTGCTCTCCGTATTAATTATTTCAGAGCAGGTGCAGGCCCCAATATCTCTTCTTCAGCTGGGCGTGCACACACACACACACACACACACACACACACAGTGGCTGGGTGGCACACAGAATACCAGCAGTCACAGCAGTGAGATTACACTTCCTGATTTAACCCTAAGAAAATAACATGAACACACAAACACGCACCCGCACACACAGTGTTTGTCCCTGCAATGCCCTCGCCCTGAATAGTAGTATCCTTACAGCAACAACTAGTAGGTAGGCTGTCATTGCAAAGTAGGCCTGACTTGCCTAGTTAAATAAAGTTTAAATATTTTTATTTTTAAATTAAGTCAGGCCCCAACCTTGTCCTTTTCGTATGACATCACTCTCCTTTCCCCCTCTCATCCCTTTTTTCTTTTGATTCTCTGCATTCACCTCTTCTTCCTCCACCTTCTCCTGCTCCATTTCTACCCTACTCCCTCTGTGTGCTGATTTGTGATGTCATGTTTGTTTGTTTCTCCAAAGCCAAGCATTTCTCAAAGTCAGAGGGATCTGTACACACAAGTGGAGAGAGAACAACATCCATACTGTATTTCTCCTAGCCATCACATGTCACCGTGTGGCCAGACAGACAGGTTACTATGACACGTACAGTTGAAGTCGGAAGTTTACATACACTTAGGTTGGAGTCATTAACTCGTTTTACAACCACTCCACATATTTCTTGTTCACAAACAATAGTTTTGGCAAGTCGGTTAGGACACCTTTTTTGTGCATGACACAAGTAATATTTCCAACAATTGTTTACAGACAGATTATTTCACTTATAATTCACTGTATCACAATTCCAGTGGGCCAGAAGTTTACATACACTAAGTTGACTGTGCCTTTAAACAGCTTGGAAAATTACAGAAATTGATGTCATTGCTTTGGAAGCTTCTGATAGGCTAATTTACATAATTTGAGTCAATTGGAGGTGTACCTGTGGATGTATTTCAATGCATACCTTCACGCTCAGTGCCTCTTTGCTTGACATCATGGAAAATCAAAATAAATCAGCCAAGACGTCAGAAAAAACAATTGTAGACCTCCACAAGTCTTGTTCATCCTTGGGAGCAATTTCCAAACGCCTCAAGGTACCACCATCTGTACAAACAATAGTATGCAAGTATAAACACCATGGGACCACGCAGCCGTTATAACGCTCAGGAAGGAGATGCGTTCTGTCTCCTAGAGATGAACGTACTTTGTTGCGAAAAGTGCAAATCAATCCCAGAACAACAGCAAAGGACCTTGTGACGATGCTAGTGGAAATGGGCGCAAAAGTATCTATTTCCACAGTAAAACGAGTGCTATATTGACATAACCTGAAAGGCTGCTCAGCAAGGAAGAAGCCGCTGCTCCAAATCCGCCATAAAAAAGCCAGACCACGGTTTGCAACTGCACATGAGGACAAAGATCATACTTTTTGGAGAAATGTCCTCTGGTTTGATAAAAAAAAATAGAACTGTTTGCCCATAATGACCATCGTTATGTTTGGAGGAAAAAGGGGGATGCTTGCAAGCCGAAGAACACCATCCCAACCGTGAAGCACGGGTGTGGCAGCATCATGTTGTGGGGGTGCTTTGCTGCAGGAGGGACTGGTAAACTTCACAAAATAGATGGCATCATGAGGTAGGAAAATTATGTGGATATATTGAAGAAACATCCCAAGACATCAGTCAGGAACTTAAAGCTTGGTCGCAAATGGGTCTTCCAAATGCACAATGACCCCAAGCATACTTCCAAAGTTGTGGCAAAATGGCTTAAGGACAACAAAGTCAAGGTATTGGAGTTGCCATCGCAAAGCCCTGACCTCAATCATTTTGAACATTTGTGGGCAGAACTGAAAAAGCATATGCGAGCAAAGAGGCCTACAAACCTGACTCAGTTACACCAGCTCTGTCAGGAGGAAAGGGCCAAAATTCACCCAACTTATTGTGGGAAGCTTGTGGAAGGCTGCCCAAAACATTTGACCCAATTTAAACAATTTAAAGGCAATGTTACCAAATACTAATTGAGTGTATGTAAACTTCTGACACACTGAGAATGTGATGAAAGAAAGAAATGCTGAAAATCACTCTCTACTATTATTCTGACATTTCACATTCTTAAAATAAAGTAGTGATCCTAACTGACCTAAGGCAGGGAATTTTTACTAGGATTAAATGTCAGGAATTGTGAAAAATGAAGTTTAAATGTATTTGGCTAAGGTGTATGCAAACTTTCGACTTCAACTGTGTATATATATATGTATATGTATGTATGTATGTATGTATGTATGTATGTATGTATGTATGTATGTATGTATGTATATATGTATGTATGTATGTATATGGTGACCAGTGAGCTGAGATAAGGGGGGCTGTGGAGCGTGATCACACACTCTTCCGGGAACAGCTGGTGCTATCATGCGTGTTTCAGTGTCATTTGCCTCAAAGCGAGCATAGAAGTAGTTTAGCTCGTCTGGTAGGCTTGTGTCACTGGGCAGCTCTCAGCTTTGCTTCCCTTTGTTGTCTGTAATGGTTTACAAGCCGTGCCACACCCGACGAGTGTCACAGCCGGTGCAGTATGATACGATCTTACTCCTGTATTGATTATTTGCCTGTTTGATGGTTCGTCAAAGGGCATAGCGGGATTTCTTATAAGCTTCCGGGTTAGAGTCCCGCTCCTTGAAAACGGCAGCGCTATTCTTTAGCTCAGTGCGGATGTTGCCTGTAATCCATGACTTCTTGTTGGGGTATGTAAGTACAGTCACTCTGGGGATGACATCATCAATGCACTTATTGATGAAGCCAATGACTGATGTGGTGTACTCCTCAATGCCATCGGAGGAATCCCGGAACATATTCCAGTCCGTGCTAGCAAAACAGTCCTGTATTTTAGAATCTGCTTCATCTGACCACTTTTTTATTTATCAAGTCACTGGTGCTTCCTGCTTTAATGTTTGCTTGTAAGCACGAATCAGGTGGATAGAATTATGGTCAGATATGCCAAATGGAGGGTGAGGGAGAGCTTTATGCGTCTCTGTGTGAAGTAATGGTGGTCCAGAGATTATTTTCCCTCTGGATGCACATTTAACATAGAAATTTGGTAAAATGGATTTCAGTTTCCCTGCATTAAAGTCCCTGGCCACTAGGAGCGCCGCCACTGGGGGAGTGCTTTCCTGTTTGCTTATGGCGGAATACAGCTCATTGAGTGTGATCTTAGTGCCAGCATCAGTCTGTGGTGGTATGTAGACAGCTACAAAAAATACAGATAAACTCTCTATGTACAGTCGTGGCCAAAAGTTTTGAGAATGACACAAATATTAATTTTTACAAAGTCTGCTGCCTCAGTTTGTATGATGGCAATTTGCATATACTCCAGAATGTTATGAAGAGTGATCAGATTAATTGCAATTCATTGCAAAGTCCCTCTTTGCCATGCAAATGAACTGAATCCCCCAAAAACATTTCCACTGCATTTCAGCCCTGCCACAAAAGGACCAGCTGACATCATGTCAGTGATTCTCTCCTTAACACAGGTGTGAGTGTTGATGAGGACAAGGCTGGAGATCACTCTGTCATGCTGATTGAGTTCGAATAACAGACTGGAAGCTTCAAAAGGAGGATGGTGCTTGGAATCATTGTTCTTCCTCTGTCAATCATGGTTACCTGCAAGGACACACGTACCATCATCATTGCTTTGCACAAAAAGGGCTTCACAGGCAAGGATATTGCTGCCAGTAAGATTGCACCTAAATCAACCATTTATCGGATCATCAAGAACTTCAAGGAGAGCGGTTTAATTGTTGTGAAGAAGGCTTCAGGGCGCCCAGGAATGTCCAGCAAGCGCCAGGACCGTCTCCTAAAGTATTTTGCTTTTTTATTTCTATCTCAAGGCCATCAGACTGTTAAAACAGCCATCACTAACATTGATTGAGTGGCTGCTGTCAACATACTGACTCAACTCAAGCCACTTTAATAATGGGAAAATTTATGTAATCACTTGCCACTTTAAATTATTTATATTAGATAATGTTTACATAACCTACATATATATATATATATATACTGTACGCTATACCACCTACTGCATCTTGCCATCTTGATGTATTAGATGTATCACTAGCCACCTTAAACAGTGCCACTTTATATAATGTTTTCATAACCTACATTACTCATCTCATATGTATATACTGTACTCCATACCATCTATTACATCTTGCCTACGCCGTTCGGCCATCACTCATTGATATATTTTTATGTACATATTCGTGTTCATTCCTTTACACTTGTGTGTACAAGGTAGTTGTTGTGGAATTGGTAGATTACTTGTTAGATATTACTGCATGGTCGGAACTAGAAGCACAAGCATTTTGCTACACTTGCATTAACACCTGCTAACCATGTGTATGTGACAAATAAATTTGATTTGATTTAAAGTTGATTCAGCTGCAGGATCGGGGGCATCACCAGTACAGAGCTTGCTCAGGAATGGCAGCAGGCAGGTGTGAGTGCATCTGCACGCACAGTGAGGCGAAGACTTTGAGGATGTCAAGAAGGGCAGCAAAGAAGCCACTTTTCTCCAGGAAAAACATCAGGGACAGACTGATATTCTGCAAAAGGTACAGGGATTGGACTGCTGAGGACTGGGGTAAAGTCATTTTCTCTGATGAATCCCCTTTCCGATTGTTTGGGGCATACGGAAAAGATAACGTGAGCGCTGCCATCAGTCCTGTGTCATGACAACAGTAAAGCATCCTGAGACCATTCATGTGTGGGGTTGCTTCTCAGCCAAGGGAGTGGGCTCACTCACAACTTTGCCTAAGAACACAGCCATGAATAAAGAATGGTACCAACACATCCTCCGAGAGCAACTTCTCCCAACCATCCAGGAACAGTTTGGTGACGAACAATGCCTTTTCCAGCATGATGGAGCACCTTGCCATAAGGCAAAAAGTGATAACTAAGTGGCTCGGGGAACAAAACATCGATATTTTGGGTCCATGGCCAGGAAACTCCCCAGACCTTAATCCCATTGAGAACTTGTGGTCAATCCTCAAGAGGCGGGTGGACAAACAAAAACCCACAAATTTGGGCAAACTCCAAGCATTGATTATGCAAGAATGGGCTGCCATCAGTCAGGATATGGCCCAGAAGTTAATTGACAGCATGCCAGGGCGGATTGCAGAGGTCTTGAAAAAGAAGGGTCGACACTGCAAATATTGACTCTTTGCATCAACTTCATGTAATTGTCAATAAAATACTTTGACACTTATGAAATGCTTGTAATTATATTTCAGTATTCCATAGTAACATCTGACAAAAATATCTAAAGACACTGAAGCAGCAGACTGTGAAAATTAATATTTGTGCCATTCTCAAAACTTTTGGCCACGACTGTAGATAATGTGGTCTATAGCTTATCATGAGATACTATACCTCAGGCGAGCAAAACCTAGAGACTTCTGTAGATATCATGCACAAACTATTATTTACAAAAATACATAGTCCGCAGTCCCTTGTCTTACCAGACGCCGCTGTTCTATCCTGCCAATACAGCGTATAACCAGCCAGCTGTATGTTGATAATGTCGTCCTTCAGCTACGACTCTGAAGCCTAAGATATTACAGTTTTGAATGTCCCGTTGGTAGTTTACTCTTCCGCGTAGGTCATTGATTTTATTTTCCAAAGATTGCACGTTTGCTAGCAGAATGGAAGGCAGTGGGGGTTTATTCGATCGCCTACAAACTCTCAGAAGGCAGCCCGCCCTCTGGCCCCTTTTTCTCCGTATCTTCACACAAATGAGGGGGATCTGAACCTGTTCCCAGGAAAGCACTATATCATTCACGTCGGACTCGTTAAAGGAAAAGAAGGATTCTGCCAGTTCGTGGCGAGTAATCACAGTTCTGATGTCCAGAAGTTATTTTCGATCATAAGAGATGGTAGCAGCAACATTATGTACAAAATAAGTTACAAACAACAAAAACAAAAAAACACAATTGGTTAGGAACACGTAAAACGTCAGCCTTCTTCTCCGGCGCCATCTTACAAGCCTACTACTGTTGTGTCATCTGCAAACTTGATGATTGACTATCGCCCCATTGCACTCACCTCTGTCATCACGAAGTGCTTTGATAGACTAGTCAAGGATCATATCACCTCCACCTTGTGATATGATCCTTGACTAGTCTCTCAAAGCACTTCATGATGACAGAGGTGAGTGCCCCGGGGCGATAGTCATTTAGTTCAGTTACCTTTGTTCCTGTAACCAAGAATGCAATGGTGGCCATCTTGAAGCATGTTGGGATAGCAGACTGGGATAAGCAGTCTCTAGGGGGTGCCACAGGGTTCAATTCTCGGGCCGACTCTTTTCTCTGTATATATCAATGACGTCGCTCTTGCTGCAGGTGATTCTTTGATCCACCTCTACGCAGACGCCCCCATTCTGTATACATCTGGACCTACTTTGGACACTTAACTAACCTCCAGATGAGCTTCAACGCCATACAACACTCCTTCCGTGCCTCCAACTGCTCTTAAATGCTAGTAAAATGAAATGCATGCTCTTTAACTGATCGCTACTCTGGACGGTTCTGACTTAGAATATGTGGACAGAGATTAATACCTAGCTACCTGGCTAGACTGTAAACTCTCCTTAAGCATCTTCAATCCAAAATTAAATCTAGAATTGTCTTCCTATTTCGCAACAAAGCCTCCTTCACTCATGCTGCCAAACATACCCTCGTAAAACTGACTATCATACCGATCCTTGACTTCGGCAATGTTATTTACAAAATAGCCTCTAACACTCTACTCAGCAAAGTGGATGCAGTCTATCACAGTGCCATCTGTTTTATCTAAAAGAAAACATATACTACCCACCACTGCGACCTATATGCTCTCGTTGGCTGGTCCTCGCTACATATTCGTCACCAAATCCACTGGCTCCAGGTTATCTAGAAGTCTTTGCTAGGTAAAGCTCCGCCTTATCTCAGCTCACTGGTCACCATAGCAACACCCACACATAGCATGCGCTCCAGCAGGTAGATTTCACTGGTCATCCTCAAAGCCAACACCACCTTTGGAAGCCTTTCCTTCCAGTTCTCTGCTGACAATGACTGGAACAAATTGCAAAAATCACTGAAGCTGGAGACTTATATCTCCCTCACTAACTTTAAGCATCAGCTGTCAGAGCAGCTTACCGATCGATGCAGCTGTACACAGCCCATCCAACCAACTACCTACCTCATACCCATATTTGTTTTTCTGCTATTTTGCACACCGGTACCTCTACTTGCACATATATCACTCCAGTGTAAATTGCTAAATTGTAATTACTTCGCCACTATTGGCCTACCTATTTATTGCCATATCTCCTTACATTATTTGCACACACTGTATACAGATTTTTCTATTGTGTTGTTGACTACGTTTGTTTATCCCATGTGTAACTCTGTCTTGTTTTGTCGCACTGCTTTGCTTTATCTTAGCCAGGTCTCAGTTGTAAATGAGAACTTGTTCTCAACTGGCCTACTTGGTTAAATAAAGGTGAAATAAAAAATGTTTTAAAAAGGAGAGATTAAATATGTCCATAAACACACCAGCCAGTTGGTCTGAGCATGCTCTGAGGACGTTGCTAGGGATGCCGTCTGGGCCGCCAGCCTTGCGAGGTTTAACACCTTTAAATGTCTTACTCACGTCGGCCATGGAGAAGGAGAGCCCGCAATCCTTGGTAGCGGGCCACGTAAGTGGAACTCTATTATCCTCAAAGCGGCCAAAGAAGATGTTTAGTTTGTCGGACAGCAAGACTTCGGTGTCCGCGATGTGGCTGGTTTTCCTTTTGTAGTTCATGATTGTGTGTAGACCATGCCACACATCTCGTGCCTGAGCCGTTGAATTGCGACTCCACTTTGTCTCTATACTGACATTTTGCTTGTTTGATTGCCTTGCGGCGGGGATGACTACTCTGTTTGTATTCTGCCACATGGAGAAAATAAAACTGCCAAGCTAATCTTTTAATCCATTCCCTCAGATGTTTTATTCTTTCCCCAAAAAAATGCTATCTGTTCCCTCTGATTTTTTTATTTGTTCCCCCTGTTTTTTATACATTCCCTCTGATTTTATATTCCTTCCCTCTTCATCTTATGTAGGCTACTATGACAGTCCCACCTGGCAGATAACTTATTGCAGCCTAAATGTAATTCTCTTTAGCTAATTATCTGCTTCAAATGGTGATGATCACCATTCAATAGCATATTTCCAATTTCTGTGTTTTCATATGCCTCCAAATGTTATATTTATTTCATTTATTTAACCAGGCAAGTCAGTTAATAACAAATTCTTATTTACAATGATGGCCAAACCCCGACGATGCTGGGCCAATTGTGCGCCGCCGTATGGGACTCCCAACCACAGCCAGATGTGATACAGCCTGGATTCGAACCAGGTACCATAGTGAAGCCTCTGCCACTGAGATGCAGTGTCTTAGACCGCTGTGCCACTCAGGAGGGCAAATAATAGTAACGGGCTTCCAAAACAACTCAAGATGCAAATATGGTGCACTCTCATACCTAGGCAGTAATTCCATCTGGCTCTGCTTCACGACCTTAGCTCTTCTATATGTGTGACCCGTTTCAGGAAACTAGGCGTATTTCGCGGGTCCCTACTTCACAGGAGAGCCGTTTGAACGTAAACATTTTTTTTTATCAAAATGCGTTTTGGGGCAGAAATACCTTCTCAACATGTGAACTTTCATGTGCCTAAATAGAAAACGTGTATGCCATCTGTAAATATGAATACAATTGTTACATTACCAGCTTAGTTGGTTTAGCCACAGAAAAAGTCAGCTACCTTCCCGCTAGCCATGATTGACTGAGATAATGAGTGGGCTGGACATGCCTAGATATAAGTTTGGATTGGTCTGCCATATAGCACGCTTCTGTCTATTTGAGCTGGTCAGTATGTGTAGGTACTCTTGTCTAACACGTCTTTTAAAAAATGTATCGCGTACTAAAACTGCATAAGTGTTGCTCTCCACTTTCTGGAGGACCGAGTTTTGAAATCAGTGGAATTCGAGTATGATAGCTAAGGAGATGGAGAACACACCCGTCTCTTCAAACTAAGGGCAACCATGGCATCCGTGACAGGAGACGCGTCCATCCATGATGTATAGAGTTAAGATAGTCTAGTTAGCTATATTTTCCAATATTATGCGTTTCTAATTTTGACAAAGTGGTTTCATTTCAAGTTAAAGTGTATTGTTAACTAGCTATGGTTAGCTGGCTGTCTTGCTAGCTAATGTTACATGTATGAACTTATTATTTATATCCCAGAGTCATTTGCATTACTAGTTTCAGCCTAATATTAGCTAGCGAACATTGAACCTGGTTGGTTAGCTACCTGCAGATTTATGCAGGGTAGTAACGTCATGAGTTGGGATTTTGGTTCATTGTTTAGCTAGTTAGCTAGCAACACGTCTTAATAAAAAACTCCACTATGCAAGTATCCATTTCAAAAGAATGTCACTGCGAAAACTGTTGATAGACATAGCTGGTAATTTCACTCTGGCTATCTACTCCGATTTCAGACCACGGGTCAGATAGTCTAGCTAGCTACATTTTCAGATATTACACATTTCTAATTTTCACGTAAAGTCTTTTTATTTCAAGATAAAGTGTACTGCTAGCTAGCTAATGTTAGCTGGTTGGCTCACTAGCTAAAGTTACGTGCATGATCGTATTATTCGTATCTCAGAGACATTTTCTTGGCAAGTTATAGCCTAATGTTGGCTAAATAACATTGAACCTGGTTGGTTAGCTACCTGCAGATTCATGCAGGGTAGTAATGTCATGGGTTGGGATTATGGCTCATTGTTTAGCTAGATAGCTACATGTTTTAACAAAAGACTGCACTGTACAAGTAACCATTTTGGGTGTGTTCATAAACTCTCCTTTGAGTGTGCCAGAGCACAGAATAACTGATGAATTTACAAATGCTCACACCGGTTGAATATGGCCAGTGTCAGTAAACATCAGCAAAAATGTTTTATTAAAAATTGTTGCCAGCAGAACAGTCACTAACGCTCTGGGTAACATGAAGTCTAACCATCTCTGCTAGGGCGAGTAAAATGGTCAGTGTTTGGATGGGGGCTAAAGATTAAAAGGTTGTGAATGATGTTGAATGGGTGTAGACAAAGAAGAGGTACCTTTCTCAAAAGTGAGGTTACAAGTTTATCAACTTTCAAAATAGAATGACTTTCCCATTGTTCCTCAAATGCAGTGTATGATATAGTATTTTGTAGCTCTGTATCTCTGCTTTTATCCAATGTCAAAAACACAATTTCAAACTTTCCTACATAATTCCGAATCAAGGCAGTCGGTCACATATATATATATATATATATTCCAGAGGAGTTATTTAGCTACCTACCCAATTAGCTAATTTCCAGGTGAACATATTGTCATCGCGAAATAGCTATCAGTTTTAGTTATGAACATAGAGCCATTTTAACCATCTATCTGTGCCTGGTTATGTCACACAAAATGTTCACCTGCCTAGCGCAGAGATGAGTGCTTCATTGCACCTGATAACACCAAAACCTCTTGGAAAATATACAAAATAAATTTGCCTGGCTTTTCTGCCTCTGAGTCATACACAATTGTAAACACATCCAAGTGCTTTGCTGCAACATGTTTATTGGACGTACACTACCGTTCAAAAGTTTGGAATTGTCCTTGTTTTTGAAAGAGAAGCACATTTTTTGTCCATTAAAATAACGTCAAATTGATCAGAAATACAGTGTAGACATTGTTAATGGTGTAAAAGTCTCAACGTCAGCTGCCAGTGAAGAGGCGACTCCGGGATGCTGGCCTTATAGGCAGAGTTGCAAAGAAAAAGCCATATGTCAGACTGGCCAATAAAAAGAAAAGATTAAGATGGGCAAAAGAATACAGACACTGGACAGAGGAACTCTGCCTAGAAGGCCAGCATCCCAGAATCGCCTCTTCACTGTTGACGTTGAGACTTGTGTTTTGCTGGTACTATTTAATGAAGCTGCCAATTGAGGACTTGTGAGGCTTCTGTTTCTCAAACTAGACACTCTAATCTACTTGTCCTCTTGCTCAGGTGTGCACCGGGGCCTCCCACTCCTATTCTGGTTAGAGCCAGTTTGCGCTGTACTGTGAAAGGAGTAGTACACATCGTTGTACAAAATCTTCAGTTTCTTGGCAATTTCTCGCATGGAATAACCTTCATTTCTCAGAACAAGAATATACTGACAATTTTCAGAAGAAAGGTCTTTGTTTCTGGCCATTTTGAAACTGTAATCGAAACCACATATGCTGATGCTCCAGATACTCAGCTAGTCTAAAGAAGGATAGTTTTATTGCTTCTTTAATCAGGACAACCGTTTTCAGCTGTGCTAACATAATTGCAAAAGGGTTTTATAATGATCAATTAGCCTTTTAAAATTATACATTTGGATTAGCTAACACAACGTGCCATTGGAACACAGGAGTGATGGTTGCTGATAATGGGCCTCTGTACGCCTTTGTAGATACTCCATAGAAAATCTGCCATTTCCAGCTACAATAGTCATTTACAACATTAACAATGTCTACACTGTATTTCTGATCAATTTGATGTTATTTTAACGGACAACAAAATTGCTTTCTTTCAAAAACAAGGAAAATGTTAAGTGACCCCAAACTTTTGAACGGTAGTGTATATATGGTCCTAACTTTATGCACAAGGGGTAAAACACTGTACATGGGGGGAAAAAAACATGGAAAACATACGCTAACATCTATTTTGAAACATGAAATTTGACTATAAATGTGTGACATTTAGTCAAATCTGATGTTTCAAAATAGATGTTTGCAAAAGTTTTTTCTCGGACTCTGAGTAGTCTATAGCAGAAACACAACACTTTGAATAAATAACAGAAACATTTTCATAACAACTGGCGAGAGGGGAAACACGGGGAAAGGGGGGAGAGAGGGGGACAGAGAAGGGGAGAGGGGAAAGAGGGGGAGAGAGGGATAGAGAGGGGGAGGGGAGAGAGGGAGGAGAGAGGAATAAAGGAAAAATAGAGTGGGAAGAGAGGGAGATGAGAAAAAGAGGGGTTAATAGAATGGGATCTCTTCTACACTAACATAAACCCATGTAAATGTATACACATTATTCACACAAGCAATGTACACATTGTTACACACACACAGCCACAGAGAGGCCAAGTAAGGCTTGGACACAAGGCGTGTTTGGGGGCCATGTGCCACAGAAAGAAGGATCTTCCTCCAGATGCACTTGTTATTGTGCTGTCCAGGTGACAAGTACCTATAGAGTGAGTATTTTTTTCCAGAATGTTTTGTTTCCGTTTTCCTGCAATGATGAATGTTACTTTTATAAATCCATCACTAGGGGCTTTTAAACCATAAACAATATTTCTCCGGCTTCAGATTCCTTGTGCAGCAGTCTTGGGAACCTTGAGATTTCCCGTCTCTGATTTAATGGCTCGTAATTCCTGAAAGGCCATCCTTCTTCCAGATCTGATGCTCTAGCCCTATGTTAGGTTATCGCAGCCTTCCTGCAGCCCTGCACCCCGCTCTGCGCTCCCTCCCGGCCTCTGCTTCCCTCCGGGCCTCCAGGCAAGACGGAGACTGTCGCCGGGGACAAGTGGAAACCGATCAGCCAGTTCCCCTCTGTCACTGGCACTAGCTCCCTTGCTCTTGTTAGTTACCCATAGATGCAGATCTAGGATAAGGTTACGCTACCCAGACCCTTATCTTCAAACCTCTTAAGGATCTCTATAGATCGGTGTCCCACCCACAGGACGGTTGAGCGAATGTGCGCTAATGCGATTAGCATGAGGTTTTAAGTAACAAGAACATTTCCCAGGACATATCTGATATTGGCAGAAAACTTTAATTTTTGTTAATCAAACTGCACTGTCCAATTTACAGTAGCTATTACAGTGAAATAATACCATGCTACTGTTTGAGGAGAGTGCACAGTTATGAACTTGAAAAGTTATTAACAAACCAATTAGGCACATTTGGGCAGTCTTGATACAACATTTTGAACATTAATGCAATGGTTCATTGGATCAGTCTAAAACGTTGCACATTCACTGCTGCCATCTAGTGGCCAAAATCTAAATTGCGCCTGGGCTGGAATAATACATTATGGCCTTTCTCTTGCATTTCAAAGATGATGGTACAAAATGTTTTTTTTATCTTTTACCAGATATAATGTGTTATATTCTTCTATTCTTTCCTTTCAAATGGTATTAAGAAAATGCATATCTTTGCTTCAGGTCCTGAGCTACAGGCAGTTCGATTTGGGTATGTCATTTTAGGCGAAAATTGAAAAAGGGTCGGATCCTTAACAGATTTTAACAAGGACCTAGGGGCTTAACATCAATGTCTAAATGCAACTTGATGCTACTCCACAAAAGATCCCACTGTAATTGTTATGGATTGAGAACGAAGCTCCTCTCTTCTATCTATTTTGACAGTGGATATGCAGTCAATTATAATAAGGGCCAGTCTGCAGTCTATTTACAAGCTCCAAAAGCATCAGAAAGAATACATTTTAGATGGGTTTCTGACTGGAAAAGTGTTGTAAAGCTAGCAGACAAGGGAGGCTGAAAAAAACACATATGCGCTAACTCATTTTAAATAGCCAATAAATACAACACTCTGGTTGTAAACAAAGTAAAACAACAAAAGAGAACAACAAGAAAACAATAATTAGGCCGGTATCGCTAATTGTCTTCCTCCCTGTGCTTCATGTTTAATCCCTGGTTCCTCGCCTCCCCTTCATTAACTATGGATGAATTAATTATCCTGCATAGTCAACCCAGCAGATAAAACGCATCCTATTCCTCAATCTCTCGCTTCTATTATATCCTTTATTTTCTCCCTCTTTTCTCTTAATTGTATTGTTTGCTTGTTGTGTCAATAGCAGGATTAATTTCACTATAGATCAGGCTTATTGAGCGGCTCGTCAATGTTATTTCATTTCTGTACAGTGCTAATTATAGGAGAACAGGGGAAAGCAAATTGCACTGTTACTTGATTCGCTTGCTTTCCAATAAAAGTGGGAAAAAACAGCATTAATTCCCTTTTAGTTTCCCAGTTTGATGAAGTCATTTCAGCCGGCTATCTATCTATTGGCCTATCCACGCTGGGTGATCAGGGAGAGGAGGGCTGGAAGTGAGGGCTAGAGCATGTCGTCTCTATCTAAATTACATAAATTATTCTGACCCTTTCCCCTCTGCCACATGTCATCGTTCTTTTTTATCTCTCTTTCTTTTTCTATGTCCCCCCTTTCCTCTCTCTTTTCTTGGCTCAGTTTTGGAGGAGGACGGGTGAAGTTCATAAACAATTAACCGGCCCAGTAAGTGAAACACTTGAACACTAACAGACCTGAAAAGGCGTGTGGTATTAATTCAGTTCATTAACTGAACGAAGGTTAGACATCGCTCTGTAGAAATACCCCACCGGAACAAATGCCAGAGCACCCATAGCAGGGAATCTTTTTGCATTGACAGAATCTAGAACACAAAACTGTCTATGAACTATTATATATTAACTATGACAATGCAGTGATATACAAGTATTGGTGATTCTGTAGTTGTTATTAAAACTTCTTATGGGCAGGTCAACATCCGGTGAAATTGCAGAGTGCACAGTTCAAAATACAGAAATACTCATAATACTCATAATAGTGTTATACATCGGCTTAAAGATTAACTTCTTGTTAATCCAGCCGCTGTGTCAGATTTCAAAAAGGCTTTACGGCAAAAGCATACCATTATCTGAGACAGTGCCCCGCTTACGAAAGCATACAAACATTTTACAACCAAGTAAAGGAATTACAAAAGTCAGAAATAGCAATTAAATGAATCACTTACCTTTGATCTTCATATGTTTGCAGTCACAAGAGTCCATGTCACACAATAAATGTTTGTTTTGCTGGCGAAAGTCCCTCTTTATGTCCCAAAAACAAAAAAAAACTAAAAAAAAGTTTTGTTGCCGCATTTTGTTCGGTAATCCACTGGCTCAAAGGCGGTCACGACATGCAGACGAAAACATCCTAATAGTACCTGTAAAGTTGTTTAAACATGTCAAACGATGTTAACTAACCTCCAGACGAGCTTCAATGACATACAACTCTCCTTCCGTGGCCTCCAACTGCTCTTAAAAGCAAGTAAAACTAAATGCATGCTATTCAATCGATCACTGCCCGCACCTGCTCGCCCGTCCAGCATCACTACTCTGGACGGCTCTGACTTAGAATACGTGGACAACTACAAAAACCTGGGTGTCTGGTTAGACTGTAAACTCTCCTTCCAGACTCACATTAAGCATTTCCAATCCAAAATTAAATCTAAAATCGGCGTCCTATATTGCCACAAAGCATCCTTCACTCATGCTGCCAAACACAGCCTCGTAAAACTGACCATCCTACCGATCCTCGACTTCGGTGATGTCATCTATAAAATAACCTCCTACACTCTACTCAACAAACTGGATGCAGTCTATCACAGTGCCATCCGTTTTGTCACCAAAGCCCCATACACTACCCACCATTGCGACCTGTACGCTCTCGTTGGTTGGCCCTCGCTTCATACTCGTAGCCAAACCCACTGGCTACAGGTTATCTACAAGTCTCTGATAGGTAAAGCCCCGCCTTATCTCAGCTCACTGGTCAGCATAGCATTACCCACTCGTAGCACGCGCTCCAGCAGGTTTATCGTACTGGTCACCCCCAAAGCCAATTCCTCCTTTGGTCGTCTTTCCTTCCAGTTCTCTGCTGCCAATGACTGGAAAGAACTGCAAACATCTCTGAAGCTGGAGACTCATATCTCCCTCACTAGCTTTAAGCACCAGCTGTCAGAGCAGCTCACAGATCACTGCACCTGTACATAGGCCCATCTGTAAACAGCCCATCTATCTACCTACCTCATCCCCATACTGTATTTATTTATCTTGCACATTCATCTTCTGCACATCTACCATTCCAGTGTATAATTGCTATATTGTAATTACTTCGCCACCATGGCCTATTTATTGCCTTAACTTACCTCATTTGCACTCACTGTATATAGACTTTTTGTTTTCTTTTGTTTATTCCATTTGTAACTCTGTGTTGTTGTATGTGTCGAATTGCTATGCTTTATCTTGGACAGGTCGCAGTTGCAAATGAGAACGTGTTCTCAACTAGCCTACCTGGTTAAATAAAGGTCAAATAAAATTACGGTTCTCGTCCCATCTATTTATTAGAGGTTTAACCTCACATTTTTTTGGGTTACATCCCTTTGTTTTTGTATACGTGTTTGTTCTGGGATTTATCCCTGAGCCTTTCCATGGCATGTTGTATTTTTGGGTGAAGTATTAAAACTCCCTATTACGTATTCCTGCGCCTGTCTCCAATCATTTATACAATGTGACAAATAGTTCATAAGGGCAGTTACATAGCCTTGTGCCCTGTGCTAGCCAAACAGTTAGCCCTCACATCTCACCTCATCCCTCCATCCCCGGTGCAGTCCTCTAATGAATTGAAAGGTCAGAGCACTAATAACTATTAGCAGAAATTAATCTCTGTGTTAATGCACTTTTAATTCTTGTTAGCAAATTTCATTCCCGAGTAGTTTTCTGCCGGCTAATGAGAAATAAAACGCTGTGCTCAGAGGGAGGGGGGGCTGCATGGTCGACGGTCCGACTGTTCTACAATTTCACACACACACACACACACACACACACACACACACACACACACACACACACACACACACACACACACACACACACACACACATTACGCACAGTTCCAGAATGCACAAACACAGCGAGGACGCTTCTCAGTGTTAATTAAAGAGCACATCTCGGGCTTAACTCTCTCAAACACACTCACACTCTACATCAAAACACTGGCTGTACCACACTCCTCCCACTCTCTATTTCCTACATCAATTTTAGTCTCCAGAGTTATGGGGGAACATTTTTTTACAAGACAGAAAGCTACCTCTTCATTCAAGCATTATGTGCAGTTTACTTTGGAGTGTGGAACTTTAGAATTGCTATAAAACCAAATGTAACGATCGTCTGAAGGAGAAGTGGACCAAAGCACAGCGTGGTAAGTGCTCATGATTCTTTATTATCACAACACACTCAAACAAAACAACAAAAGGCGAAAAACGAAAACGTACAGTTCTGTCAGGCAACAGAGGCTAAACAGAAAACAACCTCCCACAAACACAGGTGGAAAACAGGCTGCCTAAGTATGATTCCCAATCAGAGACAGCTGCCTCTGATTGGGAACCACACTCGGCCCAAAAAACAAAGAAACAGAAAACATAGATATCCCCACCCGGGTCACACCCTGACCTAATCAAACATAGAGAATAATACGGATCTCTACGGTCAGGGCGTAACACCAAAACAGTGCCTATGGTCAGGTTCTGCTATCCCTCCACTACAGAGGCCTCAAAAGCCCAAACAACCCTCTCCTAAAACATGCTCCCCATGTCCTAGAGCATTTTCTTCAGCCACTTTCCTTGGAGACAGCGAAAAAAGGAAGCGAGCCCATAGTAGGGAGTGAGCGGTGACATTCTATTAGCAAACTGGCCCTTTAAATCAATAAAGAAATCAAATATATTTTTGTCAGACATATTTCCTTGTTTGTGTAATGCCCCTGCCTCCACCGCCATGCACATCATATTTGAATGGTGCAAAGGAGAAATAATGCACTGGAGGCCATGGAGCCACTCATCCATAATAACACAAAACACAGGTAGTCAGCAGGAACATACATTGCCCAGTCCAGGGCACGGACACCACACAGACAACAAATGGGACTCGTTTCAGGAAACTAGGCGTATGTCGCACATCACTACTTGCCATTTGAACATAAAATAAAAAAAGTTTAGCAAAATGCGTTTTTTTGTCCAGAAAAGCCTTCTGGAACATGTAAACTTTCATGTGCCTTAACCTCTTACATCTAGACGTTCCGCTAGCGGAACACCTGCTCCAATATCCAATAATAGGCGTGGCGTGAATTACAAATTCCTCAAAAATACAAAAACTTCAATTTTTCAAACATATGACTATTTCACAGCATTTTAAAGACAAGACTCTCCTTTATCTAACCACACTGTCCGATTTCAAAAAGGCTTTACAGCGAAAGCAAAACATTAGATTATGTCAGCAGAGTACCAAGCCAGAAATAATCAGACACCCATTTTTCAAGCTAGCATATAATGTCACAAAAAACAAAACCACAGCTAAATGCAGCACTAACCTTTGATGATCTTCATCAGATGACAACCCTAGGACATTATGTTATACAATGCATGCATGTTTTGTTCAATCAAGTTCATATTTATATCAAAAAACAGCTTTTTACATTAGCATGTGACGTTCAGGACTAGCATACCCCCCGCAAACATCCGGTGAATTTACTAAATTACTCACGATAAACGTTCACAAAAAACATAACAATTATTTTAAGAATTATAGATACAGAACTCCTCTGTGCACTCGATATGTCCGATTTTAAAATAGCTTTTCGGTGAAAGCACATTTTGCAATATTCTCAGTAGATAGCCCAGCCATCACGGCTAGCCATTTAGACACCGACCAAGTTTAGCCCTGATCAAACTCCGATTTACTATTACAAAAGTTTCATTACCTTTGTTGTCTTCATCAGAATGCACTCCCAGGACTGCTACTTCAATAACAAATGTTGGTTTGGTCCAAAATAATCCATCGTTATATCCGAATAGCGGCGTTTTGTTCGTGCGTTCCAGACACTATCCGAAATGGTAAAGAAGGGTCGTGCGCATGGCGCAATTCGTGACAAAAAAATTCTAAATATTCCATTACCGTACTTCGAAGCATGTCAACCGCTGTTTAAAATCAATTTTTATGCAATTTTTCTCGTAGAAAAGCGATAATATTCCGACCGGGAATCTCCTTTTCGGCAAACAGAGGAAAAAATCACAAAGACGGGGGCGGTCAGGTCACGCGCCTAAGCCCACAGTCCCTTGATCGGCCACTTGAGAAAGGCGATAATGTGTTTCAGCCTGGGGCTGGGATGACGACATTCAGGTTTTTCCCGGGCTCTGAGCGCCTATGGACGACGTAGGAAGTGTCACGTTAGAGCAGAGATCCTTAGTAAAAGATAGAGATGGCAAAGAAGTTCCAGAAATGGTCAGACAGGCCACTTCCTGTAAAGGAATCTCTCAGGTTTTGACCTGCCATTTGAGTTCTGTTATACTCACAGACACCATTCAAACAGTTTTAGAAACTTTAGGGTGTTTTCTATCCATATATAATAAGTATATGCATATTCTAGTTACTGGGTAGGATTAGTAACCAGATTAAATCGGGTACGTTTTTTATCCAGCCGTGAAAATACTGCCCCCTAGCCATAAGAGGTTAATAATAAAATGGTTAAATTATGAGCCTAGTTGGTTTAGCCAAAGAAAAGGTCAGGAACCTTCCCGCTAGCCATGATTTGCTGAGATAATGGATGGGCTGGACATGCCGGGAGATGAGTTTGGATTGGTCTGCCATGTAGCACCTTCTGTCTATAACATGAGATGGTCAGTATGTGTAGGTAGTTCAGATTGGTCTGCCATGTAGCACCCTCTGTCTACAACATGAGATGGTCAGTATGTGTAGGTAGTTCAGATTGGTCTGCCATGTAACACCTTCTGTCTATAACATGAGATGGTCAGTATGTGTAGGTAATCCTTTCTAAAGTGGCTTTTTTTTAAGATATCACATAGTAGAACTACAAAAGTGTTGCTCTCCACTTTCTGGAGGACCGAGTTTTGAAATCAGTGGAATGCCCAGTGGAATTAGACTATGATAGCTAAGGAGATGGAGAAAATGCTTGCGTTTGATTGCAAAAATGCAGAAGGAGTCGAAAAGAGAACACACGGAACGCTATTGTATAAAACACCTGTCTGTGGACGACATCTCCAAACTAAGAGCAACCGTGGCATCCGTGACAGAGGGAGAAGTGTCCGTTCAAGTATACGGGTAAGACAGTCTAGCTAGCTACATTTTCAGATATTACACGTTTCTAATTTTGACAGAAAGCTGGATCGCTAGCTAATACCATTACGTGTATGATCTGTGGAGTAATATTATTTGTATCTCAGAGCCATTTGCATTGCTAGTTATATCCTAATGTTAGCTAGCTAACATTGAACCTGGTTGGTTAGCTACCTGCAGATTTATGCTGGGTAGTAACATTATGAGTTGGGATAATGGCTCATTGTTTAGCTAGCTACCTACATGTCTAAACAAAAGACTCCACTTTGCAAGTAACCATTTCAATAGAATGTTCATGATGTCACTGTGACAACGGTTGATTGAAGTAGCTGGTAAATTCGCGTTGGCTATTTACTCCGATTTCAGAGCACGCTCGTCTGGGTGTGCCAGAGTGTAGAATTACTGACGAATTTACGAACGCTCAACACCTGTTGAATATGGCAAAAAAGCGTAATTAAATGGTTGCCAGCAGCCCAGTTACAATCACCAAAGCTCTGGATAACACAAAAACAGCCTAACCGAGTAAAATGGTCAGAGTGAGCTGTTCTCTCATTTGTGTCAGGAAGTAGCTAGCCAGTTAGCTTGGGTGATACTGTTAGGTCAGAACGCTAGGATCAACCCTACTCCTAGGCCAGAGCGTCCAGTGTGCACTCTGAACGCTCCGAGAGTGAAACACTCAATCTGACAACGGTCTGAGTTTACGAACGCCCAGAGCACACTCTGAGCTCACTCTGGCACTCCAGATTGAATTTACAAACACACCCGTAGTATAAACCAGCCTTTAGTCTTGAAATCTTTGGTTGTTTAGTACATGGCCTCACATGTGAATCCTTAAAGAGATGGGTGGGGCTAAGGCTTAAGAGGGTGTGAATGATGCTGAATTGGTGTAGACAAAGAAGAGCTCTCCAGTAGGTTTACTGAAACATTCAAGGGCCATTTTCTCAAAAGTGAGATTACAGGTTTAACAATTTTCAAAACAGAATGACTTTCCCATTGTTCCTCAACTGTAGTGCACTGTAGATATACCATTTTCTAGCTCTGTTATCCAAAGTAAAAAACACCATTTCAAATTTTGCTACGAGACCCAATCGAGCTGGTTGGACACAAATTACATTGACGGCTGTTTTAAAGGCAAATTGCATCCCGTAAACTCAAATATTAGTGAGACACGCACCCAGCTTCACCCCGCTTGCTCTCCCCATACACAAACACATACACTTATCCACACATGCAAACATGTAAACACACACCACTACCACCAGTCATGGGGCTATTAGACTATTAGCGTTTGGGCTGATTGTCAGACACGCAGGCATCTGCCAGCCGCGGCTAAATCTTCCCAATGAGATTAGACAGGTAACCAGAGCCTCTCCCTGCCCAGTAGTTTGAGCTCACTCTGGCCTACGAGTAGGGAGGTGGTGGTTGGGCTGGATCAGGTTCCCGGGTCTCGGGTGGATCAAAGGGCCGATTTGACACTTAATGGAGTGAGGTGAGACAAAGGAGTATGTGTGTCTGTGTGGGGGGTGGTGGGGGGTTGTTGTTGTCGTCCGGGCTCGCATGCACACAGCTTGTACATCCTTCTCTCCATTAGTTATGCCTCTCATTTGGATTTAAATCAAAGTTACCGAAAAATTGTTGTCTGTGTGTGTGACATGCACACTTCACGTTGCTTAATGCTTCTCACACACCCGCATGCGTGTGCACACACACATACACACACACACAGCTGCTCTACTATTAGTGATTAATGCTTGTCATCAGGCCCCCTGACAACGATGGTTTGATCCGTTGCTCAGTGCGCTGTAGCAGCAACACAGGCCAGGGCAACATCATCATAACTACTGGGGGGGGGGGGGGACGGGGACTGAATTGGGAAATGAGAGAGAGGGAGGGAGGAGTGGAGGGATGAGAGAGGAATGGGAGAGACGGTGATCAGATAGTGAACAGAGCTGGAGATAAACTCAGAATGGTACAGGACCTGGTAAGACAATATCAATCAAATGTATTTTTGAAGCACTTATACAGAAACCAAGACTAAAACCCCAAAGAGCAAGCAATGTAGAAGCACGGTGACTAGGAAAAACTCCCTAAAAAGGCAGGAACCTAGGAAAAAACGTAGAGAGGAACCATCCTCTTCTGGCTGTGCCCAGTAGAGATTATAAGATGTTCAAACGTTCATAGATGCCCAGCAGGGTCAAATAATAATCAGTGGTTATAGAGGTTCCAACAAGTCAGCACCTCAGGAGTAAATGTCAAATGGCTTTTCATATACGAGCATTAAGTCAAAGTGTTCAGGGTCAGAGTGTTTTTGTTGGTAGTCTTAAACAAATCTACTTTGAAACCAAAGTATACACCTCACACACATGGTTATGAGCTTAAAAAAATGAAACACCCGTACCATGCATCCCAATATTACACTTTATATACATCACAGACGACTGAAATATAACAACCCCCCCCCTCTCTCCTGCAGCCAGCCTGTCGGGTCCCTGTGGAGGGGCAGTGAAGGGCTAGGCAAGGCACTGGGCTAACTCACGCTAACGACGGAGGAAAGCAATCGTGTCCAGTCCACTGGAGCTG
The DNA here is from genome assembly GCF_965601325.2 of Salmo salar. NCBI lineage: Eukaryota > Metazoa > Chordata > Actinopteri > Salmoniformes > Salmonidae > Salmo > Salmo salar. The sequence goes on from NC_138293.1 coordinate 50,168,899, forward strand.
AGGCCTATTGTTCTGCCAACACAATGACAGCCTGTGATTTAGGACCAAGGCGGCACAGGAGAGGTGGAGGTGGGTTAGGGGCAAGGGGGGTCAGAAAGAAGGCTCCACGGGCACCTTTCAACTCCCTTTTACCACCCCTCCCCTGATTCCTTTCGAAGTGAGCGAGATGGCAGAATGAATCATGCCTGACCCAAACCCAACCCGGACCTGGCTTCCTCCTTCCTAACCCCCCCTCGACCCATCTACCATCCTCCCACCTCCTCCCTGCACAATCATGACAAATCTGGTGTTTATTTGATTAAAAAGACTTGGAGAAAAGCGCAAAGGGGAGATAAAAACAGTGTAAGATCAATAGAAAGCTAGCAGGGCTAAACCCTTGTGGTGGAAGTGGTTTTACAGGCTAAAGGCTAGGGTCCAAGGAAGCTCTGCTGGTATGTGTGGATGGGCTATAATAAGGGCCAGAGTAAGAGGACGCAGATGGCTGCACAGGGCTGTGGCAAGACTGGGAACATCTCACAGAGAATGTATAGGCTGTGAAAAACAATGATCTTCAATTCGAAAAATAAGCAAATTATAAAATGAATATTGGCCCTCTTCCTGTGCTAAATCAAATTGCCTATCACGCAAAGTTGTCTGTCAAGTGCACGCACTTAATTTGTGTGATTCGGCCGTGTCTGTTTAAAACAGATCAAACCAATGCTTTTTCTTGGCAGGGTCATAAACTGAATGATGATTGGAGACAACTACCAGCAGCTTCAGGTCTTCCATCCAATAATTAACCATAACCAACTCTGCTTAGCTTCAGAGGCAAGCTAGCAGTAGGTTGCAGGGTGGTATGACTGCTGGCAAAGCAGGGCAATGTATGCCATGGTAGTGTATGCCAGGGAAGTGTTTGCCAGGCATGAGTTATAACCTAGAAATAGAGGACATATAAATCTATAGTGACCATCTCTTCAATGCTCTTGATAGGAGAGATGAGAAGGGAGGGTGGCTAGCTAGCCAACCAACAAGCCAGTCCACCTGAAAAGAAAATAGCAGCTGCAAGCCGTCAAGGCTTACAATATGTCATACCTTACATCACATCTACCGCCCCATCCCACCTGTCTCGTCCCTGGCACGGCAAGCCATCCTGTTGTAGCCAAGAATTTTCTGCCCACAAGCCACTGCCCTCTCCACCCCAATCCTCTACCCCTCTACTCCCCCCCACCAAACCACAGTCCTCTTGAAGACAAATTGGTCCAGGGCAATGACAGAGTGCCTGGTCTACAAATCACCACCATTGGCCGCTCCCCCCCATTCCTTCCTCTCCCATCCCCTGCCCTCTGACAATTAGTTATGTGCAGCAGACGGCAGCAGTAATTAGACAAGGACAAATTGCCGGCCGCAGACACGGACGGGTCTGTCGGTTAAATAAGGCCCCGTTACCATAACGACCAGTGGACGGAGAAGGGGGAGTGGATTGCGAAGGTGGGGCATAGGGGGACCAGGGGAAATTGAGAAGAGATTGGGGGAAGAAAATTTGGAGAATGCTGAGAGGGACTGTCCGCATGCTACACTACACTGTCCACTCATTTATAACCCTGGTCGGCCCTCACATACACATCTCAAGGCCTGGTTCAGTGGTTCAGACTCAGCATGGGGAATGGGGCCAAAGTGTAGAGACCAACTGATGCACGGTGCCACAATATATTACTAAAGTATAGCCACATATTACAAGGTGTCCCAGTCGAATCAGGTTTAGATTGAGACTGGTACAATGCAATAGAAGAGATACAGTAGATAGCCTTATAAAACAGTTTTTACAGCCCACAACAGGTATGGCCAAAACTCATGTCTACCCATCATCTTTCACAACAGCATGGGGGAGAGAGTCCGCAGAGGACCATGGGCTGGCCTCCCAAGTGGCGCAGCGGTCTAAGGCACTACATCGCAGTGCTTAGGCACCACTAGAGCCTGGGGTTCAATCCTGTGACCGGGATCCCCATAAGGCAGTGCACAATTTGCCCTGCGCCATCCAGGTTAGGGGAGGGTTTGGCCGGGGGCCTTTCCTTAGCTCATCGCACTCTAGTGACTCCTGGTGGTGGGCCGGGCGCTTGCAAGCTGACTTTAGTCGTCAGTTGAACAGTGTTTCCTCCGACACGTTGGTGTGGCTGGCTTCTGGGTTAAGCGAGCAGTGTGTTAACCTGTTGGGGATAGGGGGCAGTATTTGCACGGCCGGATAAAAAACGTACCCGATTTAATCTGATTACTACTCCTGCCCAGTAACTAGAATATGCATATAATTGTTTGACTTGGATAGAAAACACCCTAAAGTTTCTAAAACAGTTTGAATGGTGTCTGTGAGTATAACAGAACTCATTTGGCAGGCCAAAACCTGAGAAGATTCCAAACAGGAAGCTCTCTCTCTGACTATTTCTTGGCCTTCTTGATCATCTCTAACCAAAACAGGGGATCTCTGGCATAACGTGACATTTTCTAACGCTCCCATAGGCTCTCAGAAGGCGCCAGAACGATGAATGGTGGCTTTGCAGGCCATGGCTGAAAAACATTAGCGCATTTGGATAGTGGTCGATCTGAGGACAATGAGACTGGAGGCGCGTGCACGAGCCGACACCATGTTTACTTTCTCTCTCTTTGAACGAAAACAACGACTCCCGGTTGGAATATTATCGCTTTTTTACGAGAAAAATCGCATAAAAATTCATTTTAAACAGCGGTTGACATGCTTCGAAGTACGGTAATGGAATATTTTGAATTTTTTTTGTCATGAAATGCGTCGGGCTCGTCACCCTTCTTTACCCTTCGGATAGTGTCTTGAACGCACGAACAAAACGCCGCTATTTGGATATAAGTATGGATTATTTTGAACCAAACCAACATTTGTTATTGAAGTAGAAGTCCTGGGAGTGCATTCTGACGAAGAACAGCAAAGGTAATCCAATTTTTCTTATAGTAAATCTTAGTTTGGTGAGTGACACACTTGGTGGGTGTCAAAATAGCTAGCCTGTGATGCCGGGCTATCTACTCAGAATATTGCAAAATGTGCTTTCACCGAAAAGCTATTTTAAAATCGGACATAGCGATTGCATAAAGGAGTTCTGTATCTATAATTCTTAAAATAATTGTTATGTTTTTTGTGAACGTTTATCGTGAGTAATTTAGTAAATTCACCGAAAGTGTTCGGTGGGAATGCTAGTCACATGCTAGTCACATGCTAATGTAAAAAGCTGGTTTTTGATATAAATTTCAACTTGATTGAACAAAACATGCATGTATTGTGTAACATAATGTCCTAGGTGTGTCATCTGATGAAGATCATCAAAGGTTAGTGCTGCATTTAGCTGTGGTTTTGGTTTTTGTGACATTATATGCTAGCTTGAAAAATAGGTGTCTGATTATTTCTGGCTGGGTACTCTGCTGACATAATCTAATGTTTTGCTTTCGTTGTAAAGCCTTTTTGAAATTGGACAGTGTGGTTAGATTAACGAGAGTCTTGTCTTTAAAATGGTGTAAAATAGTCATATGTTTGAGAAATTGAAGTAATAGCATTTCTAAGGTATTTGAAAATTGCGCCACGGGATTCCACTGGCTGTTGAGTAGGTGGGATGCAAGCGTCCCACCTAGCCCATAGAGGTTAAGAAGCAGTGCGGCTTGGTGGGTCATGTTTCGGACGACGCATGTCACGACCTTCGTATCTCCCGAGCCTGTTAAGGAGTTGAAGCGATGAGTCAAGATTGTAACCAACAATTGGACATCACGAAATTGGTGAGAATTTTTTTTAAATTGGTGACAAAACAGATGGCACAGTGATAGATAGCCTCCAACACTCTACTCAACAAATTGGATGCAATTTTGTAAATGACATCGCCAAAGTTGAGGATCGGTAGGATGGTCAGTTTTACGAGGGTATGTTTGGCAGCATGAGTGAAGGATGCTTTGTTGCGAAATAGGAAGCCGATTGTAGATTTAATTTTGGATTGGAGATGCTTAATGTGAGTCTACAGTCTAACCAAACACCTAGGTATTTGTAGTTGTCCACATATTCTAAGTCAGAACCGTCCAGAGTAGGGATGCTGGACGGGCGGGCAGGTGCGGGCAGCAATCGGTTGAAGAGCATGCATTTAGTTTTACTTGCATTTAAGAGCAGTTGGAGGCCATGGAAGGAGAGTTGTATGGCATTGAAGCTCGTCTGGAGGTTAGTTAACACAGTGTCCAAAGAAGGGCCAGAGGTATACAGAATGGTGTTGTCTGCGTAGAGGTGGATCAGAGAATCACCAGCAGCAAGAGCGACATCATTGATGTATACAGAGAAGAGAGTCGGCCCGAGAAATGAACCCTGTGGCACCCCCATAGAGACTGCCAGAGGTCCGGACAATAAGCCTTCCGATTTGACACACTGAACTCTATCAGGGAAGTAGTTGGTGAACCAGGCGAGGCAATCATTTGAGAAACCAAGGCTGTCGAGTCTACCGATAAGAATGTGGTGATTGACACAGTTGAAAGCCTTGACCAGGTCGATGAATACGGCTGCACAGTAATGTCTCTTATCGATGGCGGTTATGATATTGTTTAGGACCTTGAGCGTGGCTGAGGTGCACCCATGACCAGCTCTGAAACCAGATTGCATAGCGGAGAAGGTACGATGGGATTCGAAATGGTCGGTAATCTGTTTGCTAACTTGGCCTTAGAAAGGCAGGGTAGGATAGATATAGGTCTGCAGCAGTTTGGGTCTAGGGGGTCTCCCCCTTTGAAGAGGGGGATGAGGGGGATGACCGCGGCAGAAACACAGCCCCAGTGATGTTCTGGACGGAGCAATTCCCGTAGCAGGCCGTGACTTCACATCTTCCACATTATGAGAAGGTCTTTTCTCATCATGTCTTTCAACAGCCCAGGAGTTCTTCGAAATCATCCTTGTGTTGTGTTAACCAGTTAGGATGTTCTCTGGGGTAATTTCCTGTGTTGTGGATGACTAGTGTGCATGGTGTGTGTTGAGGATGGCTAGTGTGCATGGTGTGTGTGTGGAGGACAAGTGTGTTCTATTACTGTTCTTGGGTACGATGACCAGGTTTCTGACATTTTGAGGCCAATTTTTGTTTACATTTACCTTTCTAGTGAAGGGAAGGGCTAGACAGGAACGGCTCCAGTCATGCACCTGTGCCTCCAACATACCTATAACTTCCTTCCATGATGTAATGATAGGAAGATCATCAAGGACATCAACCACCCGAGCCACTGCCTGTTCACCCTGCTACCATCCAGAAGGCGAGGTCAGTACAGGTACATCAAAGCTGGGACCGAGAGACTGAAAAACAGCTTCTATCTCAAGGCCATCAGACTGTTAAACAGCCATCACTACCACATAGAGGTTGCTGCCTACATACAGACTCGAATCATTGGCCACTTTAATACATGGATCACTAGTCACTTTAAATAATGCCACTTTAATAATGTTTACATATCTTACATTACTCATCTCATATGTTTATACTGTATTTTATACCATATATTGCATCTTGCCTATGCCACTCAGTCATCGCTAATCCATATCTTTATATGTACATATTCTTATTCCATCCCTTTTGATTTGTGTGTATTAGGTAGTCATTGTGAATATGTTAGATTACTTGTTAGATATTGCTGCACTGTCGGAACTAGAAGCACAAGCATTTCGCTACACTCATTAACATCTGCTAACCATGTGTATGTGAGCAATAAAATTTGAAGTGTGTCACAATATCATCCCAATATCAGACTTCCTGGATTCATCCAGGAAAAGATGATGGTTGGTATCAGTGGGGAAATAATTTTTCTTTGGAATGGATACTCGCTGACCCCAACTCTAACACACTTAGGCCTAGTGTTAGACATCTGTCTTGAACTGTGAATAAGTTAAGGGACACCACAAACATCTGTTTCAAAGTCTAGTAAAGCTACATGGCACTTTTTATTAGGTCCCTTGCCCTTTTACAATGGGTTAAGTGATAAACTGACATTCACAACCAACCCTGCCAAGTTACACAGAGCCCCGCACAGAGAAACAGACTGAAGTAATAATGTGAGAGAGCACACATTTTCTATTAACACTGTAGAGAGGAGTTGAAGTGGTGGACTGCTAAGAGAGGAACCGTAACTCCATACACTAATACCAACGCCACTTCTCCCCAAGCATCAGGCTTTAAACAGAGAGGAGCTTTACCTCCACCTAGTGGTCATGGCATGCCATGTCCGCGGCACCCAACTCCAAACACATTAATCATGACAAAGGGAGTTTAAAATTAAATCGGCTCCTTCCATCCATTTCGAGTGTAGCAGCCTGAAGGCCGGCCTTGTAGTGTCTGAGAAAGGAGGGATGAGGGAAGAAAAAATAAAGAGGTGCTCCCTACACTTCACCAGGACTCCTACTTCATAACAAATAGTGTCTCTCCAGCGGAGGAGTGCCATTCTCTCTATACATTTCATTCCAATGCTGGAGGAAGGGTCAGGGAGGGAGTAGTGGATACACGTGGTGCTCTGGCTCCTTACCCAGACATAGTTTCTGATCAGCGCTATAAACTAGACCGAGACACTTTCAATTTGTCACCTGGGGAGGCCGCTAGCCAGCCTCACAACTGATCTCATCCACCATCCAAAATGAAAAAATTCCACTCGAGCTTGAAACGCTTTCTATTCCTTTCCCATTTTTTCTTCTTTTCAATTTCTCTACTACTTAACATGTATGGCAAAACGCTACAAGCCTCCCAGCCCACACTGCCCTTTATTGGCTCTAAAGGCTGTGTAAAAGCATGCTTTGTAGTGTATTTTGTCCATTAATATCCATATATTTCTCTGTAAACAATGCAAACTGTGAGATGAATTCACACCTTGGATAAACTATTGTATGTATTCTACTATATTCCATAAAGAAAGAACATATGCCAATTACATTCAGCCGTTGGGCGAGCTTTTCTTGAGCGGATGGTCGGGGGGCCGGAACAGTTATAAATAAGAAGGGTCTTCTGTAATAAACCTCATCTCATTTTGCTGGGCTTAAGATCAAGATCTAACTCAAATTCATCAGCACTTTCCATTAGCTATACTTTCATTACACGATATTAAAACCATACTGATAATAGGAACATCTAATTTAGTTCAGCTTATAAAACTGATTGTTTGGATCCTGGATGCTGATTGGACAAGCAGTGTTCCAAGCCATACTGTATTGGCTGTAACAGACACCCCTATGCCTGCTGACAGTTCCATCTGAAAATGATCACTGCGCCTCCATGAGAATATCATGTTGCTGTCCCAATCACCCCTTGTATTTATCTCAACTCGCACATTATTTCCCCTTGCTTCCAGCCTAGCTTTTACAGTGCCTTCAGAAAGTATTCACACCCCTTGACCTTTTCCACATTTTGTTACAGCCTGAATTTAAAATCGATTTAATAGCAAAAAAGATTTCATTGGCCTATAATGTCAAAGTGGAATTATGTTTTTCGAAATGTTTACAAATAATTAAAAATGAAAAACTTAAATGTATTCAACCCCTTTATGGCAAGCTTAAATAAGTTCAGGAGTAAAAATGTGCTTAACAAGTAATAAGTTCCATAGTAAGTTGTGCTTAACAAGTAATACTTAACAAGTAATAAGTTGCATAATAAGTTGCATGGACTAATATGTTGCAATAATAGTGATTAACATGATTTTTTTATGACTGCCTCATCTCTGTAACCCACACACAATTATCTGTAAGGTCCCTGAGTCGAGCAGTGAATTTCAAACACAGATTCAACCACAAAGACCAGGGAGTTTTTCCAATGCCTCGCAAAGAAAGGCACCTATTGGTAGATGGCAAAAAAAGCAGACATTGAGTATTCCTTTGAGCATGGTAAAGTTATTAATAAGACTTTAGATGGTGTATCTATACAGCCAGTCACTACAAAGATACAGACGTCCTTCCTAACACAGTTGCTGGAGAGGAAGGAAACCGCTCAGGGATTTCACCAGTCAATGGTGACTTTAACTTCATTAGCATACTGGTTATTGTTCGGCCTGTTACTCAGGCCCAGAAGCTTGGATATGCATATACTTGGTAGCAGTTGATAGAAAACACTCTGAAGTTTCTATAACAGAACTGATATGGCAGGTGAAATCCTGAGGAAAGTCCATCCGGAATTTTTTTCTTTTGAGGTCACAGGCCATTTCAATGCTAGCCTATGGGAAATGCAACTAGATAGGACCCAGATTGCAATTCCTATGGCTTCCACTAGATGTCAACAGTCTTTAGAAAGGGTTTCAGGCTTGTTTTTTTTAAATGAGCAAGTATTTGTAGTTTTTCCAAGGTGTCTCGTTGGTGCGTGAATGAGGTGCGCGCACTTCGTTATTTATCTTCCCTATTGAACATACTATTCTCTGTATTAAATATTATTGTTTATTTAGATATTAGAGTACCTGAGGATTAATTAGAAATATCATTTGACTTGTTTGGATGAACTTTACCGGTAACTTTCTGGATTCGTTTGCATGCACGTTTAACAAGTGGATTACTGAGATCATTGGCGCCAACTAAATTGACTTTTTTGGATATAAAGAAGGACTTTATCGAACAAAATGACCATTCATTGTGTAGCTGGGACCCTTGGGATTGCAAACAGAGGAAGAACTTCAAAGGTAAGTGATTTATTTAATCGCTATTTGTTATTTTGTGACGCCTGTGCTGGTTGAAAAAGTATTTTGATGTGGGGCGCTGTCCTCAGATAATCGCATGGTATGCTTTTAGTATAAAGCCTTTTTGAAATCTGACAACGTGGTTGGATTAACAAGAAGTCAAATGATTTTAAATGTATGACTCATGAATGTTTGATATTATGATTTTTGTATTTCACACTCTGCAATTACACCGGATGTTGTCGTAGGTGTCCCGCTAGCGGTTCATGCGCCCAAACAGTTACAGAGTTTAATGGCTGTGTTAGGAGAAAACTGAAGATGGATCAACAACATTGTAGTTACCCCACAATTCCAAACTAATTGTCAGAGTGAAAAAAGTAAGCCTTTAGAGAATAAAAATGATCCAAAATATTCAAAGCAATTAAACTTTTTGTCCTGAATACAAGTGTTATTTTTCTTTTTATCCGTATTTTAGCAGGTAAGTTGACTGAGACCACATTCTCATTTACAGCAACAACCTGTGGAAAAGTTACAGGGGAAAAGAGGGCGGATGAATTAGCAAATTGAAAGATGGAAATTTGGAATTTAGCCAGGACACTGGGGTTAACACACCTACTCTTACGAAAAGGGCCATGGGATCATTAGTGACCACAGAGTCAGGACACCCGCTTAACATCCCATCTGAAAGATGGCACCCTACACAGGGCAATGTCCCCAATCACTGTTATGTTTGGGGCAAACCCAATACAACACATTACTGAGTACCACTTTCCATATTTTCAAGCATAGTGGTGGCTGCATCATGTTATGGGTATGCTTGTAATCGTTAAGGACTGGTGAGTTCTTCAGGATAAAAAAATTAATGGAATGGAGCTAAGCACAAGCAAAATCCTAGAGGAAAACCTGGTTCAGTCTCCTTTCCACCAGACACTGGGAGATGCATTCACCTTTCAGCAGGACAATAACCTAAAACACAAGGCCAAATACACACTGGAGTTGCTTACCAAGAAGACATTGAGTGTTCCTGACTGGCCAAGTTACAATTTGGACTTAAATCTAATTGAAAATCTATGGCAAGACCTGAAAATGGTTGTCTAAAAATGACCAAAAACCAATTTGACAGAGGTTGAAAATAATAATGGGCAAATGTTGCACAATCCAGGTGTGGAAAGCTCTTAGAAACTTACCCAAAAAGACTCACAGTTGTAATTGCTGCCAAAGGTGCGTCTACAAAGTTTTGTCGTGTCTTGACTATCACTCATGTTTTTGACTGTTATTTTTTTTAAGTAATTGCATACCACGTGATTACATTAATCATATAACAATTAATTAAGTAGCAATCTGGGGCACCACAGGAAAAGTTATTTAACGAGTTACTATCTCCCAAATAAATCTAAAGATGTATATCTTATATCAGTCACAGTCACTTCATATTTACCTTATCTCAGTCTCATTCTGAACGTCATAATATCCTATAAATCTGCACGAACCCTAGTCTCCATGATGAATCAGTGATACACAAATTGGCTTAACTTAAGGCTAGGCGTCCCTCTAGCGGGAAATTGGAGGGCGCGCAATTCAAATAAATAATTGTAATATTAAACATTTATGAACATACAAGTATCTTATATCGTTTAAAAGCTTGGCTATAGCCGTTCGGCCAGCGGAACGTCTAGCCAAAATACAATGGAACAGCAGGGCGCAAAATACAAAACATTAAATTCTCAAACATACGACTATTTTACACCATTTTAAAGACACACTTCTCCTTAATGTAACCACATTGTCTGATTTCAAAAAGGCTTTACAGCGAAAGCAAAACATTAGATTATGTTAGGAGAGTACATAGACAAAAATAACCACACAGCCATTTTCCAAGCAAGTATATGTGCCACAAAACCCCAAAACACAGCTAAATGAAGCACTAACCTTTGACGATCTTCATCAGATGACACTCCTAGGACATCATGTTACACAATACATGTATGTTTTGTTCGATAAAGTTCATATTTATATCCAAAAACAGCATTTTACATTGGCGCGTGATGTTCAGAAAATGTATTCCCACCAAAACATCCGGTGAATGAGCACATCAATTTACAAAAATACTCATCATAAACGTTGACAAAATATATAACAATTATTTTAAAAAATATAAAATTTCAATATTCTGAGTACATAGCTCACCATCACAGCAAGCTATACAGACACCCACCAAGTTCGTGGTCAACTAAACTCAGAATTAGTATTATAAATATTCTCTTACCTTTGCTGATCTTCGTCAGAATGCACTCCCAGGACTGCTACTTCCACAAGAAATGTTATTTTTGTTCGAAATAATCCATATTTATGTTCAGATCACTATCCAAAGGCATAATGCGTGTGCGTGATTCCAGACACGAAAAGTTAAAATGTTCCATTACTGTTCGTAGAAACATGTCAAATGTTGTTTGCAATCAATCTTTATGGTATTTTTAACGTAAAATTGCGATAATATTCCAACCGGACAATAGCGTATTCATTCCAGGAGAAAAAGAAGGAACGGCGCGCTCACGGGATCGCGCATACCCAAGCCCTTTGTCCATAGGCAGTCCACTGATTGACTGAGCTACTATTATCTGCCCAGTAACAGGAGAAGGCTGAAAGAACTTTCTGAAGGCTGTTGACAGCCATTGGAAGCCTTAGGAAGTGCAACGTGACCCCACAGACACTGTAGTTTCGTTAAGGATTCAAAAGAAGAACTACAATTCTCAGATTTTCCACTTCCTGGTTGGATCTTTCTCAGGTTTTTGCCTGCCATATGAGTTCTGTTATACTCACAGACATCATTCAAACAGTTTTAGAAATTTCAGAGTGGTTTCTATCCAAATATACTAATAATATGCATATTCTAGTTTCTGGGCACGAGTAGTAGGCATTTTAATTTGGGGACGTTTTTCATCCGGCCGTGAAAATACTGCCCCCTATAGCGAAGAGGTTAAATTCTTGTTAATCTACCTGCATTGTCCAATTTACAATTGGCTTTACAGCGAATACCATGTATACCATGTGAGTACAGTGTATACCATGTGATTGTTTGAGGACGGCGCCCCACATCAACATATTTTTCAACCAGCACAGGCTTCATAAAATCACAAATAGCAATTAAATAAATCACTTACTTTTGAAAATCTTCCCGTTTGCCATCCCAAGGGTCCCAGCTACAACATGAATGGTCGTTTTGTTAGATAAAATCCTTCTTTATATCCCAAAAAGTCAGTTTAGTTGGCGCCATCGATTTCAGTAATCCACTCGTTCCACATGCAGACATGTGCAGACAAACGAGTCCAAAAAGCTACCGCTAAACTTTGTTCAAACAAGTCAAACCATGTTTCTATATAATCCTCAGGTATCCAAAAATGTAAATAAACTATAATATTTCATACGGAAAGAAGTATGTTCAATAGAAAAGTAAAATTAGTAAGCGCGCATCGTCACGTGCCAACAGACTGATATTGTACCGAGACTCTTTGTACAAAACATTCTTGCTCGTTTTTGAAGAAACAAGCCTGAAACTATGAACAAAGACTGTTGACATCTAGTGGAAGCCATAGGAATTGCAATCTGGGAGCTGGAATTACATAGAACCCATAGCTTTCCATTATAGCCTGGGAGCTAAAAAAAAAATCTATTTTTTTTACTTTGGATTTCCACCTGCCATAACATTTCTACCTAATGCTACCAATTGTATGCATATCCTGGCTTCTGGGCCTGAGTAACAGGCAGTTTTACTTTGCACATGTCAGTCAGGCGGAATTTCAGAAAAAAGGACCCTAGCCTGAAGTGTTTCATTATTAACTAACTAAACAATCACACATAATTTCATAAAAACACACACACACAGGATAGATTATACATTCAAAAGGCCCTAGTGGATGAAACCAATATGACGGCTTGTTATGTTACACAAAATGGCGGATTCAAAAGAGAGGGAAAGGGAGAGACAAAGGAATTACACTAACGTACATACAGCTGTTAACTATGCTCATGGAAATGTGAATACTTTGCACATGAACGGCCGCTCATTCGAAATAATAACAATGTACATATTTACATGTGTATGTCTTTGCTGTGTCTATGTTGAAAACATTCGATCCATCTATGGGGAGTAATTCGACAGAAAGTCTCTGGTTGTCCACCAGAGATCACCATGTCTTTCGTAGTCGTAGCTTCTTGGTTTCGGAGTGTCTGTGAGTACGTAATGGAATGGATCTTTCAATGTACCACTTGGTGGTTCTCGGTCAAGTTTACTAGACTAAAGTACATAAACAGCTGCAGACTGAATGTTCCTGTGTAGTCTTCTTCTTCGAGAGAGAGAGAGTTTCAGAGATTCTAACCATGTCAACGTGCTGTCACGCTCCATGTTTTTCTGGTCTCATAGAGTCTGAACACTCGTGACGCCCGGTTCAACACCGTCTGCCTGCTTGGTCTTTAGTCTTGTAGTTTTCTTAACCATTTGTAACATATTCAGCTGGCGCTGCACGTAACTGCGGGTCCTTTTAAAAACTTGGGAAAAAGGGTGTTCCATTACGCTTGGCATAATGTCTGTGTTCATGTGGGCGTGGTTACTGACTGGATAAACTTTACATGAAAAAACATTTTCTCATATAGAAGGCCAAGATCTCGTTTCATCTTCTCACATTTAATCCTATAAATTCCATAACATTTCGATGTAAACCTGACAACTGTGAAATATACACATTCAGAGATAGTTTTGTTGTTATACCATCCTTAATGAGATCCCAAAACAACAAATGACCTGACATAATTGTTCTTTAATAAAGCCAGTGACTGATGTGGTGTACTCCTCAATGCCATCGGAAGAATCCCGGAACATGTTCCAGATGCAACCCAGAAATAGATGGTCCATGAATCTGCAAACGTGAGTAGATTACATTGAAAGCAACAGCTGGACATCTTGGATGGAGTCTCCAGTTCTTTTATACCTCAGTGGTTTCACCTCACAAAAATTAAATACAGCGTCATCTAGAGGTGTAGTCATGCTATTGCTTCTTTCTTTTTGTCTTTCGGGATGTTTAGGTGGTAGGCAGAAGCATCATAACTGCTTTAGTTTTCAATAGTGATGGGAAACCAAGCTTTCTGAACTCTTTGGGGCTTTCACCAAATTGTGCTGAAAAAATGCTTCATTACTCTAAGCTTTTAAACTTTTAACACAGTGCACATTAGTGACATCTGCTGGTCATTAATAAATGTCAGCATGTGTGATGTTTATGTGGACTTGTTTTCTCATTGCATCCGTCAAAACCTGTTAATAAACAAAATGTAGTTTGATTGTGGGGTTCGCATCCCACATCCTACTTACCCTTCTTGCCTCCATGTTAACAATCTTTTCAAAAACTGCATTCGTGGTATTATTCAGGATGCTGAAGGCAAAAGATGATCTTAGGCTACACTAAATAACAGAAAACTGGAACGTTTCTAGAACATTAATATCTTATCATGGCAACCATGTTCTGTGTATGTTTAATGGGACGTCAATGGAATATTCTACTTACCCTCAGAAAAATGGACACATGAATGTTCACGCAACGTTCTCATGAAATTGTGTCTAGAACATTAATATCTAATAATTTGAGAACATGGCAACAACTGGAACATTCCTCTGAAAACGTTAGGTTATGACCTAAAGAAACTCTTAAGGGAACGTTCTCTAAAATTGTGGAACGTTTGTTATTAGCTGAAATAGCCTATATAATAAAAAAAAAATATCATGTTCATTCAATTGAGTTCTATTTTGCTAATTGTAGGCTACTGTCTGTAATTTTTGGCTCAATATATTTTGTGATGTGTAACAACATGTGCGCAATGATATGCCAAATCTTGATTTACTGCGTTATTATAGGGAAAGCATTAGAATAAGCCGCCTCAATATTTGTGGCCATAGGTGAAAATATCTTTCTAGGAGCTGATCCGTCGTTAGTATTGTGGAATAATTCTAATGTTAAGGTAAGATTTGAATGGAGAAAGCTGATCTGAGAGCAGCGCTGCCTTTCTTTTGATCCTATCAGTACCGACACTATGCCTCAACACTGATCTGAGATCAGCGCTGCCTTTCTTTTGATCCTATCAGTACCGACACTATGCCTCAACACTGATCTGAGAGCAGTGCTGCCTTTCTTTTGATCCTATCATTACCGACACTATGTCTCAACACTGATCTGAGAGCAGCGCTGCCTTTCTTTTGATCCTATCAGTACCGACACTATGCCTCAACACTGATCTGAGAGCAGTGCTGCCTTTCTTTTGATCCTATCAGTACCGACACTATGTCTCAACACTGATCTGAGAGCAGCGCTGCCTTTCTTTTGATCCTATCATTACCGACACTATGTCTCAACACTGATCTGAGAGCAGCGCTGCCTTTCTTTTGATCCTATCAGTACCGACACTATGCCTCAACACTGATCTGAGAGCAGCGCTGCCTTTCTTTGATCCTATCAGTACCGACACTCTGTCTCAACACTGATCTGAGAGCAGCGCTGCCTTTCTTTTGATCCTATCAGTACCGACACTATGCCTCAACACTGATCTGAGAGCAGCGCTGCCTTTCTTTTGATCCTATCAGTAGCGACACTATGCCTCAACGACGCCCTTCACAAACATTCTCTCTGTGTGGTGTTTTAGGAAACGCATGTTACATCTTTGGGCGTTGTAGAAAAGATGCATCTTTAAAACAGTCATAAGTTCCATCGCTATCGGGAGACCGGGCACTGGTATCTAACCTGGGCTCTATGTGTAGAAACTCAGACTGTGTTAGTCCACCATCAGGCTTAGGGAGCAGCTGACACAAGTCCTGCAGGTCTAAGGTCTGCTACTTGTCCATCATCAATGGGTGTAACTCAAGAAGCGCTGATATCAGAAAACACCCTTAATTGCGGTCTGCAATTACACCCTTCTCTTCAAGTCTATGCAGTTGCTCCTCACCAACTGTACCAGGCAGCCATCACCTGCATTGTGGGAGGCTCTGTTTGTCAACCAATCATTGTGGGAGGCACTACTTGTCAACCAATCATTAGGGTGTTTTTGGTTGACCCACACAAACGTGACCAAAGACATGTCTGAAACAGGAACCAACTTTGCCATGATTCTCTAACCAATTAATTGTACACACATTATGTTTTCATAATATGGGGGTATAGAACATTTTATTTATAAAGACTTTTATAAACAATAGCAGCTATATTGACACTGCCCTCTTGATCTAAGCCTTCCTGTTGGAAAACCACCATAGTGTCTGACTTTCGGCTGTTACAGATGCACCTCCCCCGACTTGACTCGCCTCCTTTCGTCTACAGTTGGCTTCGTTAGCCTTACTGCTCGAACACATCTATTGTCTCCAAGGTTGATTGATGAGGAATGATGGTGAGGAAAACAGATGTGTGAGTGTAAGCCTTCAAATGAAAGTTTATTTGTCACATTCGCCGAATACAACAGGTGTAGACCTTACAGTGAAATGATTACTTACAGGCTCTAACAAACAGCGTAAAAAAGGTATTAGGTGAACAATAGGTAAGTAAAGAAATAAAACAATAGTAAAAGACCGTGAAAAAGGCCTCGTTACAAGAATGGTCTCAATCAATTCCCTTGAGAACCTGAGAATATGTGGTTTTCAATTACAGAGTCTTGGTAGAGTAAAGTAGGGCCTAAATACCTCCTAAATTACCTTTTAATAAAAACTGCCATTAAAGGTAGGCCTAGTTCCAGCATCATCTGGACCCTACTGTGCTCCATATGTTTTGGCCCATCTACCACATTGAAAGTGATTTGCACATGATTTCACGTGTGACTGGAACTATTGTCTGATAAGCCTGTTATGGCGTGATTAGAGCTGTTTCACAATCACACACCTGATAATAACTTAAGGTTACTTGAGTAATCTCAGTTCTCTGATATTATGAGTGAGACATCTCACTAGTGGGATTCACCACAATCTTCTAAATAGCTTGAAGAACCAATTATACATGTTTGTCGGAGACAAAGAGCCACTCCCCTGCCCTCCCTCTCTCCCTGGTTTTAGCTTGCAGCTATCACTGTCCAGCCCATACCAGTGACAAACTTAGCTACTGTATGTTATCTGACATATGGCAGTACACAAACAAAATCAAGCTCACTTACTTTGCCAGCTAGAAAGAAATAGCCACAAATTAATTCAGAAATGGAGGAAGAGGATAGCTAGCTATAGCAAGCTAATGGTATCTGCGGCCTCTTCAACAAGAAGACACTGCGACAACATTGATCTTAAGATCCAACCATAGACCAAAATCCACAATCCACCCATCCAAATAAAGCATGGCTCCGGGGCTTCTCCGAAATGCCACATCCAAATAAAGCATGGCTCCGGGGCTTCTCCGAAATGCCACCCGATCCGTGATTGGATCTATGGCTCTCTCCCCCAGAGCCACAGGACGACCAAATTACCGCAACGCGCAGCCCCACAGAATACCTTGAAACGACTCTTTCCCATAGGCTTGTACTATCTATGACAGCATCAGCAGCTTTCTACCAACCATTGGCAGACATGTTCACATTTGGTTAGTTTTATTAGTGTTATTTAGATGGAAGAAGTGAGCTAAATGTGATAGCTCTATAGCTAGCTAACGTTACCATAGAGGTAGCAAGCTAGCTAGCTCTTTCACTTACCCGTTTCACTTCTATGCCAGTGATAATGCTTGCGGTTTCTGCTGGTGCTGCTGGCTGTTTGAGATGCTTTAGAAGCCACGTTAATGGTAGGGACAGCATGCACTTTGAGATGTGCCCCACAGATTGAGGAGTAGACGCCCAATTCACCCGTCTCATTTTCACAAATGTATCCCACTTTTTCATTCACCGTGTGACGCTGAAAGCAGGGCATTGTGGAATTGTTTCCGAAGTTAAAGCTGATTTGGAGAAAAACTCAAACCCAACTTTTAGAACAGCATTACAATATTATAACAATTGATTTAAGAGTTTGTAAATTGGGAATGTTTTCTAAGTTACTATTATACGCATTCCTGGCATTGGGAAATAGGTGCTACACTGCCTTTTAAGTTCTCTTTCAATTATTCATTTCAACATCTCCCTAGTGGGACAACTCCTGTATCACACATGCACTCAAAAGACAGGCAGTCTCACATATCAACCCTCAGAGGCCAATGAAGGTGCAGTGACGTCTAGTCGGTAGAACCTCAAAAGTATGAGGGGATGCCCATCAAGCCTCATCGCAAAACTCCTGTAAGAAGATGCCCTTGAACAGAGCCCAAGAGCCATACCTCTGGCGGAGTGAGCTCTCAGGCCTTCCGGAGGCTGTAACGCTTCGCTATTATAGGCCAATATAATAGCTTCCACAATCCTATATGACAACTCTGGCCAGAGTGGGTGTATGAGGCTGAGGGGAAGAAAAGCGTAAAGCAACAACCTTGGCCAAGAGTGTGCCAGCGTGTCTAACCCCAGTGGTGCATCTCTTTCTAGCGTGAAGAATAATGGACAGTGTGCGTTTTCTTGCAATGCGTAGAGATCTATGGATGCTTGACTTTATCTCGTCCAGATCGGTTTCACCACTTGGGGAAGGAGTCTCCATTCCCCGTAATAGGAATTCCCTCTGGAAAATAAGTCCGCTCCTTCCTTGAGTCCTGTGTAAGGTCAGTACGGTCAGTAATCCTAATCTTTATCTGACGATTGAGGTGATGCCGCAAACACCCAGTGCTGGAAGTAGGCCGAGAAGTACTACTGAGATGGTGGAAGCCATCAATCCCAGTACTCTGAGGCATGTCTTGAACGTGACCGAACACCCCCTGTGGAACAGGGAGAGGCACTGTTGGAATGACACAATACAGTCTTCAGAGAGTGCCTGATAAGATAAAGAATCCAACATTATGCCTAGGTATTATATTCTCTGTGTTGGCACCAAACAGCTCTTATTCTAATTGATCTTGAACCCTTGGGGAGTGACATTTTGTCTCCTACCGCTTGTTCCCAGGATGGGGAGCAAAGCAGGTAATCGTCTATGTTGGCGGAGCCCCTTGTTTCTCAGAGGTGTGAGAGCTGCCACAACACACTTGCTGAACGTTCAAGGAGCTAGCGCTAGCCCGAATGGGACAGCAAGGTATTCGTAGGCTGTGGCTTGAAAAGCAAACCTCAGAAACCTCCTGTGTGCTGGCAGGATGCTTGTGTGAAAATAAGCATCCTGCAGGTTGACAGAGGTGAACCAGTGGCCTTGACATGAACTTCGTCAGATAGCTGTGAGGACCCGTAGGTCCAGAATGGGGCGAACCCCTCCTCCTTTTTTGGAAGCCAGGAATTACCGGAAGTAGCAGCCGAGGTGGCTCTCTGCCGCTGGTATCGCCTTGATAGAAAGAATGTCACTGAAGGGAATGGGGGCCGTTTTACGAGCTCCTGACCAATTGTGCTATTTTGTCTATTTTTTATGTTCAGAATCTTTCCGCCATCGTTTCCTATAACCTAAAAGAGCTTCTGGACATCAGCTATCACTCGATTTGGATGAGGACTTCTACTTCAATGAGTCGGAGGCAAAATACATACTGATTATCCCAGACCAGACCCCAATCCCCAAAACTCATAGAAAGCAAAGACTGCGCTGTAAAGGCCGGCGCACGGGCACAAATATTTTTCATCTGTATTATTTGTAGCTGCCTATTTACCACCACAAACCGATGCTGGCACTAAGACCGCACTCAACCAGCTTTTATAGAGCCATAAGATAACAAGAAAATGCTCATCCAGAGGCGGTGCTCCTAGTGGCCTGGGACTTTAATGCAGGCAAACTGAAATCCGTTTGACCTAATTTCTACTTGCATGTCACCTGTGCAACTAAAGGGACTAAACACTTTAGAGCATCATTACTCCACACACAGAGACACATACAAAGCTCTCCCCTGCCCTCCATTTGGCAAATCGGACCATAAGTCAAAGCCTACGCTGACCAGCTGGCAAGTGTCTTCACTGACATCTTATTCAATCTCTCTCTGACCCAGTCTGAAATAACTACATGTTTCAAGCAAACCACCATAGTCCTTGTGCCTAAGAACATCAAGGCAACCTCTCTAAATGGCTACCGCCACATAGCACTGAAATGCTATGAAAGCTGGTCATGGCTCACATCAACACCATCATCCCAGAAACCCTGGACCCATTCCATTTCGCATACTGCTTCAACAGATCCACAGATTACGCAATTTCTATTGCACTCCACACTGCCCTTTCCCACCTGGACAAAAGGAACACCTACATGAGAATGCTGTTCATTGACTACAGCTCTGCGTTCAACACCATAGTGCTCTCCAAGCTCATCACTAAGCTAAGGACTCTGGGACTAAACACCTCCCTCTGCAACTGGATCCTGGACTTCCTGATGGGCCGCCCCCAGGTGGTGAGGGTAGGCAACAACACATCCGCCACGCTGATCCTCAACACAGGGGCCCCTCAGGGGTGAATGCTGAGTCCTCCTGTACTCCCTGTTGACCCACGACTGCATGGCCACACTCAACTCCAAAACCATCATTCATTTTGCCGACCACACGACAGTGGTAGGCCTGATCACACACGATAGGGAGGAGGTCAGAGTCCTGGCAGTGTGGTGCCATGACAACAACCTCAATGTGGGCAAGACAAAGGGGTTTATCGCGGACTACAGGAAATGATGCGCCGAACACACCCCCACTCACATCGACAGGGCTGTAGTAGAGCGGGTTGAGAGCTTAAAGTTCCTCAGTGTCCACATTACTAATTACTAAGGACCTATCATGCCCAAATACACCAACAAAGTCGTGAAGAGGGCACGAAAACGCCTCTTCCCCCTCAGGAGGCTGAAAAGATTTGGCATGGGCCCTCAGATCCTCAATGTTATACAGCTGCACCACTAAGAGCGTCTTGACTGGCTGCATCACTGCTTGATATGGCAACTGCACAGCATCCGACCACAAGGCACTACAGAGGGTAGTGCATATGGCCCAGTACATCACTAGGGCCGAATTCCCTGCCATACATTACCTCTATACCAGGCGGTATAAAAAGAAGGCCCTCAAAATTGTCAAACACTCCAGCCACCCAAGTCAAAGTCTATTCTCTCTGCTACCTCACAGCAAGCGGTACCTTAGCGCCAAGTCTGTGACCAAAAGGCACCTGAACAGCTTCTACCCCCAAGCCATAAGACTGCTGAACAGTTAATCAAATGGCTACCTGGACAATTTACATCGACCCCCTTTATTATGTATTTATTTATCTTAATTGTTTTCCACTGACTCCCTTACACGGGCTCTATGCACACTCACACACACACACACATACACAATACATACGCTCACACACACACATGCATGCCTATTGACACCACACACACACACACACACACACACACACACACACACACACACACACACACACACACACACACACACACACACACACGCATGCATATTGACACCACACACACACAGACACACTTTACATTCGCTGCTGCTTCTCTGTTTATTATATATCCATCCTGATTGCCTAGTCACTTTTACTGCTACCCACATGTACATACTGTATTCCCTCGTACCCCTGAACATTGACGCTACTGGAACTCATTGTATATACTGTAGACTCGTTATTGTTTTATTGTGTTACTTACTTATTACCTCTGCACTGTTGGGAATAGACTCATAAGTAAGCAAAGTGTACACTGGTTATATTCGATGCATATGACCAATAAAATTTGATTTGCTTCACAGAGAGGAGATTTCCTGCTCTAGTATTTGTGCCGAGTTGCTACTAATTTCAAAATTCAGTTGAAAATAGGTGGTCTCAGAGACAACTGCAGTCTGTACCCCTTGGTAACTGTGGACCAGATCCAGGGCAGGAATGCGCATGAGCGCGTAGCCCACAGGTCGGTAGACTCTTGCTCAACAGTGGTTCTGGAGTTCCATTTACATTGTATTTTTGCTCTGTGTTTTTGGCATGACGCCTAGATACAGCAGAGACTTTTTTATTGAAAAGGGTATTCAGTATTCGGTAACTGGATTTATGAATCCAGTTGACACACTGGAAAACATGGGGACAGTGCTTAGTGGCGACTAACAATTTGTCTTCCTGCCCCGGCTGCTTGAACTAAAGCTGGGGGCGAGCCATGGCATAGAAGGCACTCGGGAAAAGTAGAGTGGATTCCCTCTGTCTTCCTTGAGAGCTAACGCATGAGAATGGTTCGCTGCACAAATGGAAGGGTGTTAAGAGCACAGATGTGCCTCACCCCAATAGTAGTGTGTGGGGGGGGGGGGGGGGTTGGCTGCCCCTCTCTACTGCAGGGGGCATACACCTAGGTTGGGCACCCTTTCTTCCCTCTTCTTCAGAACTGTAGCCTCTGGCCCCTTCAACGCTCTTTACCGCCTCCACATAGGAGATTTGCTGTACAGCCCTGACCCTTGACACCTCAACCCCTTTCACCCTAACAGGGCACTCTGGGAATTTGGAAATATGACCCCCACCACAGTTTCAACATTTTACATTCAGAGACTCTTCAATAACATATTCCTTCCGTCTGCAAACACTTGACAAATGGCCAAACTTTTTACACTTCTTGCATTGCATTGGGTTTTGCAGGAACACTCCTACAGCGTATCTTAAATATCCCAACTTTACATAGGGTGGTAAATCCTCACAAACAACAATGATACAGATAAACTTTTCTCCTTTTTCCCATTCTCCGTACGGGTCAAGCGACATGCATTAACTACTCCTGGAATTTTTTGTTTAAGATATTGATTATCAATGTCCAATGGAACACCAGAGATTTCACCATTTACTGGTGCCCTGCTCCGAAAATCAAAGCTGTTCACTTTATGCGTCGATACTTCCGCGAGCCACAATGCATGCTCCTTTTGCTCTTTAGATACACACGATATCAACACCATACCACTCCCAGTTACTTTGACTGCATCCACTTTTCCCCAACGCCTTCTTCACCATCCTCGTGACTTCAAAAGGGTTTCCCAAATAAACATCCTTATTAAAAAAACGTACTCCAACAAGCAACGACTCATCAGACTCATTTTCCACAACAGTTTTAGCCCTTTTTGTTCCATTCTTGGACTTCACTGTTGTCCAATCATCTTTCTGGACTTCACTGTTGTCCACTCATCTTTCTGGCTAATTGTACTCAACGTGTTTTCAGCTTCAAACAACAGTTATGCTTCCGCCATCTCCCCTTCCATGCACCTCTAGACAGAGCCTGCCATTATCATGACAATCACCCCAACATTTAAAGGAACAGTGACAGGAAATAGGGATTGCGTCTGTGTGCTCCCTCAGGGGCTACATCAGTGTGAATTCCCAAATCTGATATGGGTCACATGCAAAACTGAGTGTGGACAGTCAGAAAAAAAGATTGGGTATAGAAAGAAAACCCGATTTGGGTTCTGAGAGTGGCTGTGTAAATACAGTATCTCTGTGAGTTTACCTCAATCTGATGGTGCTTTCAAAACAACTAATAGGAACTCACAGAGACTTGGAATTCCGAGCTGGATGACTGTTCAAAACGATTTTTACCAGTCAGAGCTTGTTTTATCCCAAGTTCCAAGTCGTACTGAACGCACTGAAATCTGAAGTCGGAGTTTTCAGAATTCAGAGTTCCCAGTTGTTGTGAACGTAGCATGGGGACTTGGTGTAATGACGTTTTGTACCACGCGCCTGTCCCTATCCTGTCCAAAGATGGTGGATCAATGAAGATAATTCACTCCCACTGTTTACCATTGGAAACAAATGGTCAGTTCCTGTCTGCTTAACGGAGTTAATCTCCAATAAACACCAATGCGATAGCAGCTGGGTCTGGTCTACTTAGTTCATTGACTTCAAATGAACCAGAAAAAAACAGTGAGTGGAGTGTCTCGCTTCCTCTTCCGTCTATGCCCTGACTCCGTGTGTTGTATTTTCCTCTCCACTATCCCGGACTCCGGGACGTGAGAGACATTAGGAATAAACATGAGCGACGGGAGCCATTGTGGCCACTAGCCAGTCAAGGAAGAGAGGGGGAGAGAGAGGGGTACCACCACTACCTGAGTTGTTATCAACAAAATACCCACATCTCACAGTTTATTTTCTTATATATGGTTCGGTTTATTGAAGTTGACTTTTTCCTCCATCTGGACTAATTAAGGTGAGTGAGCTTTTTATGAATGTATTTACGTTTTAAAAGTTGTGCGAGCGTTACCTTTGCTGTGCTAGTGTTGGTCAGCTGCATGTCGCTCGCATAAAATGGCGACAGCAAGTGGGTTTCTTTTCCCCCTTTCTGAATTGGTTATAATATTGCAAAGATGTATGTAATCCGCCTGTTAATTTATCGCTCACTCTGCGGAGTAAAAAATGTGAGTAACAACACCCGCCAGTTTTGTTACAATGTATCATTTCGGAAAATTTCATGATGGTCTCATTGACGGGATGTGACTCGCAAGCTTTCCTCTTACAATCACTCTCTCTATTTTAATTAGTCACACTTTTATAGGTTGACTAATGTAGTTATAACGTAATGCAACAGCAAGTAGTTAACGCACTGTAGGCGTTATGGTTTATGTGGAATCTGATTTAATTTGAATCAGTCCATATCGCATCCTCATTGTTTCATGGTTTTGAGGAAGATTGGCTATATTCTATTAAAGTTTAAGATATTCTAAATATCATAAAATCGTTTGTCCATGGACATTTTCCAAATGATCACAATCAGAAATTATTGGAAAATAAGACTAAATAGCCTATTTGTTTCACCCCAGCTGTGACAGAAATGTATTTATCAAACAGTTTATGCGAATGATTGAATGTAATCAGAATATCATAATTTGCACTTTTTTGTCTCTTCATATTTAAATTCATATCTCAATATACACACTGTGTGACTGATAGCCTATATGAATGTATGCAAGCAGCAGTAGTTGTTTTAGGTTACTCCCACAACATGTCAACATTGCCATGCTTTCTGTGTGTGATTTTAGAGATTAGTTCAAAGCTGTACCCCAAAGGCTAATTTGTCTGATGTCCATGTGATAAACAAGCCATAGTGCCCCAGCTCCAATCAAGCTATCTATTCATCAGCCATGTCACAGTTATCACCCCTGACATAAACCAAATGCTATACCTTTGTTGGAAAGAAAAGAGTAGACTAGTCCTTTATAAGTAAATGGAGGAGGAGGTGGGAGTACTACAGTCTGGGGTCTGGTTTAGGAGATCTTATACATTTTGTTCACCAGTGTTGGGTTCTGACCTTTTAAACTTGAAAATATGAAATATCCTTATTCATGTCACCCGAGAGAGGGGAATGTAAAGTGTTTACATTCTACCAGGATATGTTATTGTCAGACATCAAGTGTCCTATGGGAGGAGAAGAGACACAGTCTGGTACAAGTCAACATGGCAGCTGTGAGTTGGGGAGGAGTGAGGAATTAGGGCAGAGGTCAGGTTAGATGAAGTGAGGAAGAACATATATCACTAATCTTCTGGTTAGCAACAGAGGTGTATTGGCTGTTCTTTGTCTGTGCAGCTGTATGACCCAATGGGTGAATAAACTTGGTTTGAGCTTTACTAATTATCTGTGAAATGTTATAATGTTAATTTAGAACCTAACACCAACTAATGTCACTTTTGAAGAATTTATGGAAGAAAAAAATACACACAAAGGCTTCATAATTCATAATGGTCATGTTAACTGATCTCATAGAACAAAACATACATCTCCTAAACCTGTGTCAACCTCAGACCTTATTTTCATAATTTGTTCCAAAACCCTATTCTTTCCCCATTCTTTTTTTTCCCATAGGGATGGCTGAACGAGGTATCTAATTTCCGTGTTTTAGGACTACAAGCTGGCGAGCTCTATTAGGCCTATGAATTCTAGATACTTTTGAAGCACATGTTGTGCTCTGGAAACTCCTATTCAATCCTGTAAAGACGTTTATTACAAAAAGCTAAAACGTTGATACAAAAACCTGTCAAAAAAACATTTTGGACATTGAAATTACAAAGTAATTTGTGGACTATTAGGTTTCTACATTGTGTATAAGCACTACTCATTGAGATGTATTACATAAAAAATGTGACACTTTGTCTTTAGGAGCGTCAAGTTTGTGAGTGAAGATTACTAAAGTTTCTCTTGAAAACGCTCAATATTTAAAGACTGCCTCAAAAATATGATTCAATGGAAATTGAAATGACAATATTGAAAATCGAAGTGACAATATTGAAAATCGAGATGACTATATTGGAAATATAAATACAGTGGGCTATAGGCTACAAAGACCTATATATTTCAATTAGAGGTCGACCGATTATGATTTTTCAATACCGATACCGATTATTGGAGGACCGAAAAAGCCGATACCAATTAATCGGCCGATTTTATAATAAAAAAAATATATAAATAAATAAATAAAAATGTATTATAATAATAATAAATAAATACATATGTATTTATTTGTAATAATGACAATTACAACAATACTGAATGAACACTTATTTTAACTTAATATAATACATCAATAAAATCAATTTAGCCTCAAATAAATAATGAAACATGTTCAATTTGGTTTAAATAATGCAAAAACAAAGTGTTGGAGAAGAAAGTAAAAGTGCATTATGTGCCATGTAAGAAAGCTAACGTTTAAGTTCCTTGCTCAGAACATGAGAACATATGAAAGCTGGTGGTTCCTTTTAACATGAGTCTTCAATATTCCCAGGTAAGAAGTTTTAGGTTGTAGTTATTATAGGAATTATAGGACTATTTCTCTCTCTACGATTTGTATTTCATATACCTTTGACTATTGGATGTTCTTATAGGCACTTTAGTATTGCCAGTGTAACAGGATAGCTTCCGTCCCTCTCCTCACTCCTACCTGGGCTCGAACCAGGAACACATCGACAACAGCCACCCTCGAAGCAGTGTTACCCATGCAGAGCAAGGGGAAAAACTACTCCAAGTCTCAGAGCGAGTGACGTTTGTAACGCTATTAGCGCGCACCCGGCTAACTAGCTAGCCATTTCACATTGGTTACACCAGCCTAATCTTGGGAGTTGACAGGCTTGAAGTCATAAACAGCGCAATGCATTGCAAAGGGCTGCTGGCAAACGCACGAAAGTGCTGTTTGAATGAATGCTTATGAGCCTGCTGCTCCCTACCATCGCTCAGTCAGACTGCTCTATCAAATCATAGACTTAATTATAACATAATAACACACAGAAATACGAGCCTTAGGTCATTAATATGGTCGAATCCGGAAACTATCATCTCAAAAACAAAACGTTTTTCCTGTCGGTGAAATACGGAACCGTTCCGTATTTTATCTAACGGGTGGCATCCCTAAGTCTAAATATCCCTGTTACATTGCACAACCTTCAATGTTATGTCATAATTATGTAAAATTCTGGCAAATTAGTTCACAACGAGCCAGGCGGCCAAAACTGTTGCATATACCCTGACTCTGCGTGCAATGAACGCAAAATGACACAATTTCACCTGGTTAATATTGCCTGCTAACCTGGATTTCTTTTAGCTAAATATGCGGGTTTAAAAATATATACTTCTGTGTATTGATTTTACGAAAGGCATTGATGGTTAGGTACAGTCATGCAACGATTGTGCTTTTTTCGCAAATGCGCTTTTGTTAAATCATCCCCCGTTTGGTGAAGTCGGCTGTCTTTGTTAGGAAGAAATAGTCTTCACACAGTTCGCAACGAGCCAGGCGGCCCAAACTGCTGCATATACCCTGACTCTTGTTTGCAAGAGAAGTGACACATTTTCCCTAGTTAAAAGAAATTCATGTTAGCAGGCCATATTAACTAAATATGCAGGTTTAAAAAATATACTTGTGTATTGATTTTAAGAAAGGCATTGATGTTTATGGTTGGAGCAATGTGTACCTAAGCGATTATATGCAACGCAGGACAGGCTAGATAAACTAGTAATATCATCAACCATGTGTAGTTAACTAGTGATTTATGATTGATTGATTCTTTTTTTATAAGATAAGTTTAATGCTAGCTAGCAACTTACCTTGGCTTCTTACTGCATTCGCGTAACAGGCAGGCTCCTCGTGGAGTGCAATGTAAAGCAGGTGGTTAGAGCGTTGGACTAGTTAACCGTAAGATTGAATCCCCGAGCTGACAAGGAAAAAATCTGTCGTTCTGCCCCTGAACAAGGCAGTTAACCCACCGTTCCTAGGCCGTCATTGAAAATAAGAATGTGTTCTTAACTGACTTGCCTAGTTAAATAAAGGTAAAAAAATAAAAATAAAAATCGGCCAAATCGGCGTCCAAAAATACCGATTTCCGATTGTTATGAAAACTTGAAATCGGCCCTAATTAATCGGCCATTCCGATTAACCGGTCGACCTCTAATGTATATATGCGTCAGCCTACTAAATATATTTCAAAATTAAAATCAAATTCACTAGCCTATACTTGTAACTTTGTAGGTAGCAGGTGCTGCACCAGAATCACATGTTCTGTTCTGCTTTATGGTTTGAATGTTGTGCGTAATTCCAGTCTATTTAATACAGTGTAGTACAGTAATACAGTTATCACACACCTTGGAGACATGAACACTGCATGTGTGAGGCACTGAAATAGGAGCAGGCCAGCGACTCTCCTGTCACCACTCACAGGAGTGCGTGGAAAAAAACAAGCCCACGAGAGCCAGGAATTGTGTGTGTGTGTGTGTGTGTGTGTGTGTGTGTGTGTGTGTGTGTGTGTGTGTGTGTGTGTGAAAAATTAAATTAGGAGGGTGGGAGGGAACGGGATGGGGGGGCGGTTGCCATGGGAGGGAGTGTGTGTGTGTGGAAAAAATGAAATTAGGAGGGTGGGAGGGAATGGATTGGGGGGGCGGTTGCCATGGGGAGAGTAACACACCAGTGGCATTGCCGACCTTTCTCTCTGGGCCAAACTTATTCAAGGGAGAGGGAGGGACGTAAATACATCCATCCATGCATACATGCAGGGGGGCACAGTTGCCCAAATGGAGGGCACTTACTCTCTCGAGGAGGGGTGGAATTTCATTCCCCCCACAGTAACAAAGGCCTGCTCAGCCTCTTAAAACTTCTTTGGGATAGGGGGCGGTATTTTGACGTCCGGATGAAAAGTGTGCCCAAAGTAAACTGCCTGCTACTCAGGCCCAGAAGCTAGGATATGCATATGATTGGTAGATTCGGATAGAAAACACTCTAAAGTTTCTAAAACTGTTACAATAATGCCTGTGAGTATAACAGAACTGAAATGGCAGGCGAAACCCAGAGGACAAACCATTAAAAAAAACACTGATTTCAATGGCTGGCACTTTTATAATAGGACGAAATCGTCCCTGATTGCAGTTCCTAGGGCTTCCACTAGATGTCAACAGTCTTTAGAAAGAGTTTCAGGCTGGTTTTTGGAAAAATGATTTGTAGTTTTTCTAAGTGGCTCCTATTTTGGCTGTAGTGTTTCCAAGCGCGTGGAAGAGAGGGCGTTCTTTGGTATTTTGCTCCGGTAAAGACAATAACGATTCTCCGTCTTAAATTTGATTGTTTATTTGCGTATTAGGGTACCTATTGTTTGATTAGAAATGTTGATTGACTTGTTTGGATAAGTTTATTGGTAACGTTTGGGATTCATTTTGGATGCATTTTGAAGGAAGGAAATTGAGTGAATTATTGATTGAAGCGCGCCAGCTAAACTGAGTTTTTATGAATATAAAGAAGGACTTTATCCAACAAAAGGACCATTTGTAATGTAACTGGGACCTTTTTGGAGTGCCAACAGAAGATCTTCAAAGGTAAGGCATATATTATATCACTATTTCTGACTTTCGTGTCGCAACTCCCTGGTTGAAAATGATTTGTTATGCAATTGTGTGCTGGACGCTGTCCTCAGATAATCGCATGGTTTGCTTTCGCCGTAAAGCCTTTTTGAAATCTGACACGGCGGCTGTATTGACAACAACGGAAGCTTTATTTTGATGTATTGCACTTGTGATTTCATGAAAGTTAAATATTTAGAGTAATTTAATATGAATTTCGCGCACTGCAATTTCACCGGATGTTGGCCAGATGGGACCCTAGCGTCCCAATGATCTGCAAGAAGTTAACCACTCATACACCAGACAAGCGTAGAGGAAGATTATGTTTGGGAGAAATCCGGAGAGTATTTTCAATCAAATCAGCAAGTGTGAGTCTACACTTGCTGATCTGATTGAAAATACTCTCCGGATTACACTTCTATCTCTCCCGCTAATTGGGATACTTTTGCACATTTGTTGTCTGAGTAAGGTGAATGCTGTAAATCGAGAGGAGTTGATGTATTCTGAAAGACGAGATATTAAGGATTATAATAAATACTGCTTTGATGCCATACAATCAAACCACACACCCATGAGTCGAAATGTGCTTCGCATTTCCATATTTAATTTACAGTATCAAAGTTTATGATTGCAATGTTTGATCCACAGTTAATAGGATGACATGCGTTTTACCCAGGGTTGTTCTGAACAGAATGAACCTACAGTACCAGTCAGAAGTTTACACACCTACTCATTCAAGGATTTTTCTTTATTTTGACTATTTTCTACATTGTAGAATAATAGTGAAGACATCAAAACTATGAAATAACACATGGAATCATGTAGTAACCAAAAAAGTTTTAAACGGATCAAAATATATTTCTTATTACAGATTCTCCAAAGTAGCCACCCTTTGCCTTGATGACAGCTTTGTACACTCTTGGCATTCTCTCAACCAGCTTCATGAGAAATGCTTTTCCATCAGTCTTGAAGGAGTTCCCACATGCTGAGCACATGTTGGCTGCTTTTCCTTCACTCTGCGGTCCAACTCATCCCAAACTATTTCAATTGGATTGAGGTTGGGTGATTGTGGAGGCTAGGTCATCTGATGCAGCACTCCATCACTCTCCTTGGTCAAATAGCCCTTGCACAGCCTGGATAGTCACACTAAGCGCAAACCAGATGGGATGGCGTATCACTGCGGAATGGTGTGGGAGCCATGCTTGTTAAGTGTGCCTTGAATTCTAAATAAATCACAGACAGTGTCACCAGCAAAGCACCCCCACACCATCACAGCTCCTCCTCCATACTTCACGGTGGGAACCACACATGCAGAGATCATCCGTTCACCTACTCTGCATCTCACAAAGACACAGTGGATACAATCAAAAATCTCAAATTTGGACTCATCAGACCAAAGGACAGATTTCCACCTGTCTAATGTCCATTGCTCGTGTTTCTTGGCCCAAGCATGTCTCTTCTTATTATTGGTGTCCTTTGGTAGTGGTTTCTTTGCAGCAATACGACCATGAAGGCCTAATTCACGCAGTTTCCTCTGAACAGTTGATGTTGAGATGTGTCTGTTACTTGAACTCTGAAGCATTTATTTGGCCTGCAATTTCTGAGGCTGGTAACTCTAATGAACTTATCCTCTGCAGCAGAGGTAACTCTGGGTCTTCCTTTCCTGTGGCGGTCCTCATGAGAGCCAGTTTCTTCATAGCGCTTGATGGTTTTTGCGACTGCACTTGAAGAAACGTTCAGACTTCTTGACATTTACTGAATTGACTGACCTTCGTGTCTTAAAGTAATGATGGACTGTTGTTTCTCTCTGCTTATTTTAGTTGTTTTTGCCATAATATATGGACATAGTCTTTTACCAAACAGGGCAAGCTTCTGTATACCACCCCTACCTTGTCACAACACAACTGTCATGACTCTCCTGTGACGATCTGAAGGATCAGGTTACAGCTCTACAGCGTGCTCTCTCTCGTAGAGGGGAGAGCGGGAAGTCGGCTGTTTCATGAAGTCATAAATACCGAAACTCCTTTCCCCACTCTGCCAAGATGAACGTTGAGAATACCTTTGTTACCACAGAGAAAGACTTTGCAGTACGGTAACCTCAAGAGATTTTCTAATGTAACAATATTTCTGTTTTCCAACCAGTTGGAAAAGAAGAGTCAAAAGCGCAGGGACGAGGTCCCCACGTTGAAATGGCTAAGAAATCTACAAACTAAAGAACAATTATTCATGCTGCAGCTGTGTAAATACTTTAGTCTGGTAAACGCATCCGATCTAAGAACGTTTCTGAATGGTACTCTGAAGTACCTATAAAACAACTACAACCATGAAAGACCGAGGGACTTCTGGGGATTTCAACCAGAGACTGATGAACTATTATCCAGCAGACGGACTGGCAATACCAGAGAGGGACAACAAAGGCATACACTCGTAAATATGTAAATTACAATTTATTTTTGAATGAGCGGCTGTTAATGTTAAAAGTATTAGCATTTCATGAGTGTAGTTATCAACTGTATTACAGTGAATCCTCTCTGTGTTTCCTGCTCTTGAGCTGTCCCCACCCCCTTTCCTTTGTCTACCAAGTCATATCGGCTTAGCCCACTACGGACTTTTCTATCATGTCAATAACCAATGTATGACCTATTGTGCATGTGTGTGTTTATGTAATTCTGTGAATAAGTTAGCTAGTAAATAAATAATTACGGCAATTTGTATATTGCTGATTCATGATCTATGTTAGGGTTCATGCAGATATTCAAGGGTTTGCAACATTCAGAATATGACTGATGAGGTAGTAATACATTAATAAGTGAATGTAATCGATAAGTTATTGAAAATATTCGAAGAGTTATATTCGGGAAATAAACATTTTCCCGTGGTGCCCCGACTTCCTAGTTCATTAAAGTTACACGATTAGTTTAATTGCATAATTAAATTACAGATTGTTAATTTATAAAATAAATTCTCTGTCTTCACATTTAATGATAGTCAACGCTACAACACAACTGATTGGCTCAAAGGCATTAAGAAGGAAAGAAATTCCACAAATGCACACCATTGAAATTCATTCCAGGTGACTACCTCATGAAGCTGGTTGAGAGAATGCCAAGAGTGTGCAAAGCTGTCCATCAAGGCTAATTTGAAGAATCTCGTAAAATATATTTAACACTTTTTTTCGTAACTACATGATTCCATATGTGTTATTTCATAGTTTTGATGTCTTCATTAATATTCTACAATGTAGAAAATAGTAAAAATAAAGAAACACCCTTGAATGAGTAGGTGTGTCCAAACTTTGGATTGGTACTGTATGTACACAGTACTTTGTTGAAGCACCTTTGGCAGAAATTACGGTATTGAGTCTTCTTCGGTCTGCACACCTGTATTTGGGGAGTTTCTCCCATTCGTCTCTGCAGGTCCTCTCAAACTTTATCAGGTTGCATGGGGAGCATTGCTGCACAGCTATTTTCAAGTCTCTCAAGATATGTTCAAGTCTGGGCTCTGGCTGGGCCACTCAAGGACATTCAGAGACTTGTCCCGAAGCCACTCCTGTTTTGTCTTGGCTGTGTGCTCAGGATCGTTGTCCTGTTGGAAGGTGAGCCTTCACCCCATTCGAAGGTCCTGAGGGCTCTGGAGCAGGTTTTCATCAAAGATCTTTCCCTCGATCCTGACTAGTCTCCCGGTCCCTGCTGCTGAAAAACATCCTCACAGCATGATGCTGCCAGAACCATGATTCACTATAGGGATGGTGCCAGGTTTCCTCCAGACGTGACCCTTGGCATTCAGGCCAAAGAGTTCAATCTTGGTTTCATCAGACCAGAGAATCTTATTTCTCATGGTCTGAGAGTCTTTAGGTGCTTTTTGGCAAACTCTAAACGGGCTGTCATGTACCTTTTTTACTGAGGAGTGGCTTCAGTCTGGCCACTCTACCATAAAGGCCTGATTGGTGGAGTGCTGCAGAGATGGTTGATGTTCTGGAAGGTTCTCCCATCTCCACAGACTAGCTCTAGAGCTCTGTCAGAGTGACCTTCGGGTTCTTAGTCACCTCCCTGACCAAGGCTCTTCTTCCCCGATTGCTCAGTGCAGCCAGCTCTAGGAAGAGTCTTGGTGGTTCCAAACTTCTTCCATTTAAGAATGATGGAAGCCACTGTGTTCTTGGGGACCTTCAATGCTGTAGAAATGTTTTGGTACTCTTCCCCAGATCTGTGCCTCGACACAATCCTGTCTTTAGACCTCATGGATTGGTTTTTGCTCTGACATGCACTGTCAACCGTGAGACCTTTTATATAGACAGGTGTGCGCTTTTCCAATCAATTTGTAGAAAAATCTCAAGGATGATCAATGGAAACAGGACGCACCTGAGCTCAATTTGAGTCTCATAGCAAAGTGTCTGAATACTTATGTAAATAAGGTATTTCTGCTTTAATTTGTAAACCATTTGCACTGTATGTCGTATTGTGAAGAAAATTATCAGCAGAACACACACTTAGAATGGAGTCATGACTGCATTTATGTGCACCAACAAAATCTGTCTGAAGTGCCTTTTGTATGTAAAATCATGTTCGAACTTAACCTCTATGGGCTAGGTGGGACGCTAGCGTGCCACCCGTGGTGCACTCCATCAACAGCAGGTGCATTTCAAGAGCGGCAAATTTGAATCCAAATAAATGTCAAAATTCAAATTTTTCAAACATACAACTATTTTACACCCTTTGAAAGATAAACATCTCCTTAATCTAACCACGTTTTACGATTTCAAAAAGGTTTTACGGCGAAAGCATAAATTTAGAGTATGTTAGGACAGTACATTTACAAGAGTTGTGTGTAATGTTTTGTCAATTCAAAGACAGGGTCACCAAAACCATAAAACCAGCTAAAATGATGCACTAACCTTTTACAATCTCCATCAGATGACACTCCTAGGACATTATGTTAGACAATGCATGCATTTTTAGTTCTATCAAGTTCATATTTATATCCAAAAACAGCGTTTTACTATGGCATTGATGTTGAGGAAATCGTTTCCCTCCAATAACCGGCAGTCAAGTCAGCGTCACAAATTAAATAATTAATATTAGAAAACATTGGTAAAATATTATATTGTCATTTAAAGAATTATAGATTTACATCTCTTGAACGCAATCAACTTGCCAGATTTAAAAATAACCTTACTGGGAAATCACACTTTGCAATAATCTGAGCACTGCTCCCAGAAAAATACGCGTTGCGATACAGACTAGACGTCATGTTGGGGAGATCTAAAATCGAAATTACTATGTAAATAATCCATTACCTTTGATTCTCTTCATCAGATGTCACTTCCAGGTATCACAGGTCCATAACGAATGTAGTTTTGTTCAAAAAAGCTCATCATTTATGTCCAAAAATCTCCGTCTTGTTAGCACATGATCTAAGCCAGCCGGACTTCTCGTCATGAACGAGGGGAAAAAATATATGTACGTTCGTTCAAACATGTCAAACGTTGTATAGCATAAATCATTAGGGCCTTTTTTAACCAGAACATGAATAATATTCAAGGTGGACGAATGCATACTCTTTTATAACGTATTGGAACGAGGGTACCCAACATGAACTCGCGTGCCAGGTGTCTAATGGGCCATCATCGTTCCATGGCTCTTGTTCGGTCAGATCTCCCTCCAGAAGACTCAAAACACTTTGTAAAGGCTGGTGACATCTAGTGGAAGCAATAGGAAGTGCCAAAATATTCCTCAGCCCCTGTGTTTTTCAATGGGATAGGTTTAAAGGTAATACAACACATCAGGTATCCACTTCCTGTCAGAAAATGTCTCAGGGTTTTGCCTGCCAAATGAGTTCTGTTATACTCACAGACACCATTCAAACAGTTTTAGAAAATGTAGGGTGTTTTCTATCCATATGTAATAAGTATATGCATATTCTAGTTACTGGGTAGGAGTGGTAACCAGATTAAATCGGGTATGTTTTTTTATCCAGCCGTGTCAATACTGCCCCCTAGCCCTAACAGGTTAACTAGCCATGTGGCAATATAATAAGCTTTCAAATGATGCCCACCTGATCCATATTTATAATGGAATTCTTTGGGATTGTGTAAACAACAGTAATTGTGTGATGGTGGGGATGCAAAGCTGTGTTCCAAACAGAAAACGGTGTGCTTGCTTCAGTTCCTCAATAGCAAAGTTAAGAGGGCTCAAAAAAGTGCCTTATAGTTGAAGGCTCTTTCCTTGAGTCATAAAAGTTCATTGAAATTACTTAGGAACTTAGGCACAGTTTGGAGAGGTGTGTGTGGCCACTTGAGTGAGACTGAAAGTAGCCATGCTGACTCGCACTAGTTTAGAGAAACTTGTAACGTTAGCTGCTGATAGTGATAGTTCCCATCTTGACTGCATCAGATTGATCTAAAAAGATGGCTAAGCTAGCTAGCTAAGCCAGCCGGTCCGCTAACTGATTGAGACGACAATATGCTGCAGTCCCCGTCCTTGTAAACAGATAACAACACTATGATTCAGATTAAACAACAACCTACCTGTTGGTTGTTTGTTGTAGCTCACTCCTTCTCATTTGCGTACCAAGGTGTTGTTATAGATCAGTATATAATCAAATCCATTTTATGTTCTTCAATCTTAAGCTAACAAGGAGGCCAGCATCCTGGAGTCGCCTCTTCACTGTTGACGTTGAGACTGGTGTTTTGCGGTTACTATTTAATGAAGCTGCCAGTTGAGGACTTGTGAGGTGTCTGTTTCTCAAACTAGACACTCTAATCTACTTGTCCTCTTGCTCAGTTGTGCACCGGGGCCTCCAACTGCTCTTTCTATTCTGGTAAGAGCCAGTTTGCGCTGTAGTACACAGCGTTGTACGAGATCTTCAGTTTCTTGGCAATTTTTCGCATGGGATAGCCTTTATTTCTCAGAACAAGAATAGACTGATGAGTTTCAGAAGACCCTAACCCTAGCCTTTTAAAATGATAAACTTGGATTAGCTAACACAATGTTCCATTGGAACACAGGAGTTGTGGTTGCTGATAATGGGCCGCTGTACGCCTATGTAGATATTCCATAAAAAATCTGCCGTTTCCAGCTACAATAGTCATTTACAACATTAACAATGTCTACACTGTATTTCTGATCAATTTGATGTCATTTTAATGGACAAAAAATTGTCTTTTCTTTCAAAAACAAGGACATTTCTAAGTGACCCCAAACTTTTGAATGGTGGTGTACATCATGGGCAAGAAACATAGTAGTAGCACTCTATCAAAGTTGACCTGGTCCAACCATTTCATCTTCGCTCTCTCCTTCTCAAACTGAACAGAACATAGGCTATTTCGCCCTCAAGATTTTTTGGACTGGGCCTAATCAAAAATTATTTTCGGAAGAAACCTTTGACTCCTCCTGAGCTGCTGCCCAACACAGCACAGCCATTGGTTAAGCAGCACACAATGTTTTTGATCAGCAGAGCAGGCTGGGGCTCAGGGTTGGAATATCCATATTATTATTATAATTTTTTTTGTACCTTTATTTAGCTAGGCAAGTTAGTTAACCTGTTGGGTCTAGGGGGCAGCATTTGCACGTCTGGATAAAAAAAATGTACCCGATTTAATCTGGTTACTAATCCTACCCAGTAACTAGAATATGCATATACTTATTATATATGGATAGAAAACACTCTAAAGTTTCCAAAACTGTTTGAATGGTGTCTGTGAGTATAACAGAACTCATTTGGCAGGCAAAACCCTGAGACATTTTCTGACAGGAAGTGGATACCTGATGTGTTGTATTGACTTTAAACCTATCCCATTGAAAAACACAGGGGTTTAGGAATATTTTGGCACTTCCTATTGCTTCCACTAGATGTCACCAGCCTTTACAAAGTGTTTTGAGTCTTCTGGAGGGAGATCTGACCGAACAAGAGCCATGGAACGGTGATGTCCCATTAGACACCTGGCGCGCTACTTCATGTTGGGTACCCTCGTTCCAATACGTTATAAAAGAGTATGCATTCGTCCACCTTGAATATTATTCATGTTCTGGTTAAAAAAGGCCCTAATGATTTATGCTATACAACGTTTGACATGTTTGAACGAACGGAAATATATTTTTTCCCCTCGTTCATGACGAGAAGTCCGGCTGGCTTACATCATGTGCTAACGAGACGGAGATTTTTGGACATAAATGATGAGCTTTTTTGAACAAAACTACATTCGTTATGGACCTGTGATACCTGGAAGTGACATCTGATGAAGAGAATCAAAGGTAATGGATTATTTACATAGTATTTTCGATTTTAGATCTCCCCAACATGACGTCTAGTCTGTATCGCAACGCGTATTTTTCTGGGCGCAGTGCTCAGATTATTGCAAAGTGTGATTTCCCAGTAAGGTTATTTTTAAATCTGGCAAGTTGATTGCGTTCAAGAGATGTAAATCTATAATTCTTTAAATGACAATATAATATTTTACCAATGTTTTCTAATTTTAATTATTTAATTTGTGACGCTGACTTGACTGCCGGTTATTGGAGGGAAACGATTTCCTCAACATCAATGCCATAGTAAAACGCTGTTTTTGTATATAAATATGAACTTGATAGAACTAAAAATGCATGCATTGTCTAACATAATGTCCTAGGAGTGTCATCTGATGGAGATTGTAAAAGGTTAGTGCATCATTTTAGCTGGTTTTATGGTTTTGGTGACCCTGTCTTTGACTTGACAAAACATTACACACAACTCTTGTAAATGTACTGTCCTAACATACTCTAAATTTATGCTTTCGCCGTAAAACCTTTTTGAAATCGTAAAACGTGGTTAGATTAAGGAGATGTTTATCTTTCAAATGGTGTAACATAGTTGTATTTTTGAAAAATTTGAATTTTGACATTTATTTGGATTCAAATTTGCCGCTCTTGAAATGCACCTGCTGTTGATGGAGTGCACCACGGGTGGCACGCTAGCGTCCCACCTAGCCCCAAGAGGTTAAGAACAAATTCTTATTTTCAATGACGGCCTAGGAACAGTGTGCGGCATCCAGCGAAAAATCATATCGCCATTAGCATAACAAAATTTAATAATTAAAAAATATATATCTTTAATTATATCGTTTTATAGATACACCTCTCCTGAATCGAACCACGTTGTCCGATTTCAAAAAGGCTTTACAGCAAAAGCAAAACATTAGATTATGTTAGAGGAGTATATCGTAAAAGTAGCCACATAGCCATTTTCCGACCAACCACATGCATCACAAATAACCAAAAAACAGCTAAATGCAGCACTAACCTTTGACAATCTTCATCAGATGACACACCTAGGACATCATGTTACACAATACATGCATTCTTTTGTTCGATAAAGTTAATTTTTATATATAAAAACAGCATTTTACATCGGTGCGTAACGTTGACTAACTATTTTCCCTCAAATGCATCCGATGAAACAGAGCTAAAATTTACTAAATTACTATTGTAAAACATTTTTAAAATGTAATATTGTCATTCTAAGATTTATAGATGAATATCTCTTGAAAGCACCTGTAATGCCAGATTTAAAATTAACTTTACTGGGTAATCACACTTTGCGATAAAAGGGGATGCGATACTCAGAACAATAGGCTAGCAATAGCAATAGGCTAGCCATCTTGGAACAATCACATATCACATCTAGTCTTGTATACTATCGTCATTAATCCCTTACCTTACCTGGTTGTCTTCATCAGAAAGCACTTCCAGGAATCCCAGGTCCACAACAAATGTATTTTCGTTCGAAAAAAATACTCCTTTATGTTCCAAGAGCTTGTTCTTGTTAGCGCGTCTGAAGGCTGCTCCAAAACTTCCGTCGGCCACGGGACAGCCATTTCGAGAAAATGCATTTTTTCCCCATTTAGGTTCGTTCAAACATGTCAAACGTTGTATAACATAAATCTTCAGGGCGTTTTTCAACAAGAGAGCCAATAAGATTCGAGGGGACGATTGCATTGTGTTTCAATACGTTTCGAAAGGGGAGGGTAACCAGGGGCGTCGGCGTCATAATGGTGATGGCCCTCTCCGTTTGACCACGTTCCACTGCGTCTCATTCATTCAGTTTTCACAGTAGGAGTCTCAAATCACTTTGTAAAGACTGGGGACATCTAGTGGAAGCAATAGGAAGTGCTCAATGAACCATAGCTCACGGTGTGATTAATAGGCAACGTGATGAAGTTGAGTTCGCAATTCAGAATTCCACTTCCTGTTTCGATCTGTCTCGGGGTTTTGACTGCCATATGAGTTCTGTTATACTCACAGACACCATTCAAACAGTTTTAGAAACTTTAGGGTGTTTTCTATCCACAATTATTAATTATATGCATATCCTAGCTTCTGAGTTTGAGTAGGAGGCCGTTTAAAATGGGCACGTATTTTTTTCAAAAATCGCTTTAGCGTTCCTAGGGGAACGCCAAGAGGTTTACCTGTTAGGGCTAGGGGGCAGTATTGACACAGCCGGATAAAAAACGTACCCGATTTAATCTGGTTACTACTCCTGCCCAGTAACTAGAATATGCATATAATTATTGGCTTTGGATAGAAAACACCCTAAAGTTTCTAAAACTGTTTGAATGGTGTCTGTGAGTATAACAGAACTCATATGGCAGGCCAAAACCTGAGAAGATTCCATGCAGGAAGTGGCCTGTCTGACAAATTGTGTTTCATCTTGGCTCTTTTTATTGAAGACTGAGGATCTTTGCAATAACGTCACACTTCCTACGGCTCCCATAGGCTCTCAGAGCCCGGGAAAAAGCTGAACGATATCGAGGCAGGCTCTGGCTGAAACACATTATCGCTTTTGGCAAGTGGCCGATCAGAGTACTATGGGCTTAGGCGCGTGCCCGAGTCGACCGAATGCTTTATTTTCTTTTGTCTGTTTACCTAAACGCAGATTCCCGGTCGGAATATTATCGCTTTTTTTATGAGAAAAATTGCATAAAAATTGATTTTAAACAGCGGTTGACATGCTTCGATGTACGGTAATGGAATATTTAGAATTTTTTTGTCACGAATTGCGCCATGCTCGTCACCCTTATTTACCCTTTCGGATAGTGTCTTGAACGCACAAACAAAACGCCGCTGTTTGGATATCACTATGGATTATTTTGAACCAAACCAACATTTGTTATTGAAGTAGAAGTCCTGGGAGTGCATTCTGACGAAGACAGCAAAGGTAATAACATTTTTCTTATAGTAAATCTGACTTTGGTGAGTGCTAAACTTGCTGGGTGTCTAAATAGCTAGCCCTGTGATGCCGGGCTATCTACTGAGAATATTGCAAAATGTGCTTTCACCGAAAAGCTATTTTAAAATCGGACATAGCGAGTGCATAGAGGAGTTCTGTATCTATAATTCTTAAAATAATTATGTTTTTTGTGAACGTTTATCGTGAGTAATTTAGTAAATTCACCGGCAGTGTTCGGTGGGAATGCTAGTCACATGCTAATGTAAAAAGCTGGTTTTTGATATAAATATGAACTTGATTCAACAAAACATGCATGTATTGTATAACATAATGTCCTAGGGGTGTCATCTGATGAAGATCATCAAAGGTTAGTGCTGCATTTAGCTGTGGTTTGGGTTTATGTGACATTATATGCTAGCTTGAAAAATGGGTGTCTGATTATTTCTGGCTGGGTACTCTGCTGACATAATCTAATGTTTTGCTTTCGTTGTAAAGCCTTTTTGAAATCGGACAGTGTGGTTAGATTAACGAGAGTCTTGTCTTTAAAATGGTGTAAAATAGTCATATGTTTGAGAAATTGAAGTAATAGCATTTCTAAGGTATTTGAATATCGCGCCACGGGATTATCGGAAACTATCACGTTTATTCTTTCAGTGAAATATGGAACTGTTCCGTATTTTATCTAACGGGTGGCATCCATAAGTCTAAATATTCCTGTTACATTGCACAACCTTCAATGTTATGTCATAATTACGTAAAATTCTGGCAAATTAGTTCGCAACGAGCCAGGCGGCCCAAACTGTTGCATATACCCTGACTCTGCGTGCAATGAACGGAAGAGAAGTGACACAATTTCACCTGGTTAATATTGCCTGCTAACCTGGATTTATTTTAGTTAAATATGTAGGTTTAAAAATATATACTTCTGTGTATTGATTTTAAGAAAGGCATTGATGTTTATGGTTAGGAACAGTCGTGCAATGATTGTGCTTTTTTCGCAAATGAACTTTTGTTAAATCATCCCCCGTTCGGCGAAGTTGGCTGTCTTTGTTAGGAAAAATTGGTCTTCACACAGTTCGCAACGAGCCAGGCGGCCCAAACTGCTGCATATACCCTGACTCTGTTTGCAAGA
The DNA here is from genome assembly GCF_965601325.2 of Salmo salar. Taxonomy (NCBI): domain Eukaryota; kingdom Metazoa; phylum Chordata; class Actinopteri; order Salmoniformes; family Salmonidae; genus Salmo; species Salmo salar. The sequence continues at coordinate 50,210,715 of NC_138293.1, forward strand.
TAAGTGACACATTTTCCCTAGTTAAAAGAAATTAATGTTAGCAGGCAATATTAACTAAATATGCAGGTTTAAAAATATATACTTCTGTGTATTGATTTTAAGAAAGACATTGATGTTTATGGTTAGGTACAAGTTGGAGCAACCTTTTTCGCGAATGCGCACCGCATCGATTATATGCAACGCAGGACAGGCTAGATAAACTAGTAATATCATCAACCATGTGTAGTTAACTAGTGATTATGATTGATTGATTGTTTTTTATAAGATAAGTTTAATGCTAGTTAGCAACTTACCTTGGCTTCTTAATGCATTCGCATAACAGGCAGGCTCCTCGTGGAGTGTAAAGCAGGTGGTTAGAGCATTGGACTAGTTAACCGTAAGGTTGCAGATTGAATCCCCAAGCTGACAAGGTACAAAACTGTCGTTCTGCCCCTGAACAAGGCAGTTAACCCACCGTTCCTAGGCCGTCATTGAAAATAAAAATGTGTTGTTAACTGACTTTCCTAGTTAAAAAATATTGATAAAAAATAAAAATAACTTTTAAAAAATCGGCTAATCGGTGGCCAAAAATACTGATTGTTATGAAAACTTGAAATCGGCCCTAATTAATCGGCCATTCCGATTAATCGGTCGACCTCTAATCAAAAGGATCATGCTGTTTGAATGTGGATGCTATGAAAGTGAACTATGTTTGCATGCGATCAGGGGGGTTTTCATTCTGCCGATTCTATTGAAAAATGTTTCTTAAACGGAAAATCCAAGATGGCGTAGCAGTCAGACGTCTTTGTCCTGTCGTGTCCCTTGTATATATATTTTTTAAATATTTTTGTAAACCTCAACTTCTAAATACTCTCCTGCAACCCGCCTCACTCAATGTGGCGTGGATCTGTTTTTTTCTAAAGTATTTCTATTTACTTCGGATCTGGAATCCCTCAACTGAAGCTAGCCAGCTAACTACCTACCAGCTATCAGTCAGCAAACCACTGCTAGCGGTCATCAGCTAACCTTTAGCTCGGAAAGCTCTCGCCAGTTCGTACAACGTGACTCAAACCAGAGCATAACGGACCTATTTATTCCTACTGCAAACTCTGAACATTTTCATCTGGATCTTCGCAAATAGCTAACTGCAATCCCGTGTGACTACTCCTGGCTAGCGTTTCCATCCCGGAGCAAGCACCAATTAGCCTGAAGCTAGCCCGGCTAGGGCTCCTGGGCTACCACCGAAGCCCACTCCTGGGCAACAATATCCGGACCCCTTCGACTGCCGGTACGGGGCACGGAACCCCGCCGATCTTCTATGACTGGAATACCGACATAATCTGCCTGAGGATTCCAACAGGCCCCTCAGGCGTGACGTCCTTTGAAGGCCCATTCTGCTAACCGCGGCCTGCTAGCTACCTAGAGCTACTTGGAACCCTACTAATCCACGACTGGTCTATCGACGTCACCACACAAAGAGGCAAAAACAGACTTACCTCCATCGCGACGTCCCCCAAAGGCCCTTCTGCTAGCTTGCTAGCCCCGGTCTGCTAGCTTGCTAGCCCCGGTCTGCTAGCTTGCTAGCCCCGGTCTGCTAGCTTGCTTGCCCCGGTCTGCTAGCTTGCTTGCCCCGGTCTGCTAGCTTGCTTGCCCCGGTCTGCTAGCTTGCTTGCCCCGGTCTGCAAACTGCTAGCTTGCTTGCCCCGGTCTGCTAACTGCTAGCTTGTTAGCCCCGTTCTGCTAACTGCTAGCTTGTTAGCCCCGGTCTGCTAACTGCTAGCTTGTTAGCCCCGGTCTGCTAACTGTCTGAATTGCCGTGTCCCCAGCCATCCCAACCACTCACTGGACCCATATGTTCACTTGGCTACGCATGCCTCTCTCTCATATCAATATGCCTCGTCCATTACTGTCCTGGTTAGTGATTACTGTCTTATTTCACTGTAGAGCTTCTAGCCCTGCTCAATATGCCTTAACCAACCATGTGGTTCCACCTCCTACATATGCAATGACATCACCTGGTTTAAATGTCTCTAGAGACAATATCTCTCTCATCATCACTCAATGCCTAGGTTTACCTCCACTGTATTCACATCCTACCATACCTTTGTCTGTACATTAAACCTTGAAGCTATTTTATCGCCCCCAGAAACCTGCTCCTTTTACTCTCTATTCTGGACGTCATAGACGACCAATTCTCATAGCTTTTAGCCGTACCCTTATCCTACTCCTCCTCTGTTCCTCTGGTGATGTAGAGGTGAATCCAGGCCCTGCAGTGCCTAGCTCCACTCCTATTCCCCAGGCGCTCTCTTTTGATGACTTCTGTAACCGTAAAAGCCTTGGTTTCATGCATGTTAACATTAGAAGCCTACTCCCTAAGTATGTTTTACTCACTGCTTTAGCACACTCTGCCGACCCAGATGTCTTAGCCGTGTCTGAATCCTGGCTTAGGAAAACCACCAAAAACCCTGAAATCTCCATCCCTAACTATAACACTTTCCGCCAAGATAGAACTGCCAAAGGGGGCGGTGTTGCAATCTACTGCAGAGAGAGCCTGCAGAGTTCTGTATTACTATCCAAGTCTGTACCCAAACAATTCGAGCTTCTACTTCTAAAAATTCACCTTTCCAGAAACAAGTCTCTCACTGTTGCCACTTGCTATAGACCACCCTCTGCCCCCAGCGGTGCCCTCGACACCATATGTGAATTGATTGCACCCCATCTATCTTCAGAGCTCGTGCTGCTAGGTGACCTAAACTGGGACATGCTTAACACCCCGGCCATCCTACAATCTAAGCTTGATGCCCTCAATCTCACACAAATTATCAATGAACCTACCAGGTACAACCCCTAATCCGGAAACACGGGCACCCTCATAGATATCATCCTAACTAACTCGCCCTCCAAATACACCTCTGCTGTTTTCAATCAAGATCTCAGCGATCACTGCCTCATTGCCTGCATCCGTAATGGGTCGGTGACCAAACGACCACCCCTCATCACTGTCAAATGCTGCCTAAAACACTTCTGCGAGCAGGCCTTTCTAATCGACCTGACCGGGGTATCCTGGAATGACATTGACCTAATTTCATCAGTAGGGGATGCCTGGTTATTCTTTAAAAGTGCCTTCCTCACCATCTTAAATAAGCATGCCCCATTCAAAAAATGTAGAACTAGGAATAGATATAGTCCTTGGTTCACTCCAGACCTGTCTGCCCTTGACCAGCACAAAAACATCCTGTGGCGTTCTGCATTAGCATCGAATAGCCCCCGTGATATGCAACTTTTCAGGGAAGTTAGGAACAAATATGCTAAGGCTAGCTTTTTAAAACAGAAATTTGCATCCTGTAGTACAAATTCAAAGTTCTGGGAGAGTGAAGTCCATGGAGAATAAGAGCACCTCCTCCCAGCTGCCCACTGCTCTGAGGCTAGGAAACACTGTTACCACAGATAAATCCACTATAATTGAGAATTTCAAAAAGCATTTCTCTATGGCTGGCCATGCTTTCCACCTGGCTACCCCTACCCCGATCAACTGCCCGGCACCCTCTACAGCAACCTGCCAAATCCCCCACCATTTCTCCTTCACCCAAATCCAGATAGCTGGTGTTCTGAAAGAGCTGCAAAATCTGGACCTCTACAAATCAGCCGGGCTAGACAATCTGGACCCTCTCTTTCTAAAATTATCTGCCGAAATTGTTGCAACGCCTGTTCAACCTCTCTTTCGTATTGTCTGAGATTCCCAAAGATTGGAAAGCTGCCGCAGTCATCCCCCTCTTCAAAGGGGGTGACACTCTAGACCCTAACTGCTACAGACCTATATCTATCCTACCCTGTCTTTCTAAGGTCTTCAAAAGCCAAGTTAACAAACAGATTACCGACCATTTCGAATCCCACCGTACCTTCTCCGCTATGCAATCTAGTTTCAGAGCTGGTCATGGGTGCACCTCAGCCACGCTCAAGGTCCTAAACAACATCAGAACCGCCATCGATAAGAGACATTACTGTGCAGCCGTATTCATCGACCTGGCCAAGGCTTTCGCCTCTGTCAATCACCACATTCTTATTGGCAGCCTCGACAGCCTTTGGTTTCTCAAATGATTGCCTCGCCTGGTTTACCATCTACTTCTCTGATAGAGTTCAATGTGTCAAATTGGAGGGCCTGTTGTCCGGACCTCTGGCAGTCTCTATGGGTGTGCCACAGGGTTCAATTCTCGGGCCGATTCTCTTCTTTGTATACATCAATGATGTCGCTCTTGCTGCTGGTGATTCTCTACGCAGATGACACCATTCTGTATACTTCTGGCCCCTCTTTGGACACTGTGTTAACTAACCTCCCTCTGAGCTTCAATGACATACAACTCTCCTTCCGTGGCCTCCAACTGCTCTTAAACGCAAGTAAAACTAAATGCATGCTCTTCAATCGATCACTGCCCACACCTGCCCGCCCGTCCAGCATCACTACTCTGGATGGCTCTGACTTAGAATACGTGGAAAACTACAAAGACCTGGGTGTCTGGTTAGACTGTAAACTCTCCTTCCAGACTCACGTTAAGCATCTCCAATCCAAAATTAAATCTAGAATTGGCTTCCTATACTGCAACAAAGCCTCCTTTCATGCTGCCAAACATACCCTTGTAAAACTGACGATCCTACCGATCCTCGACTTTGGCGATGTCATCTATAAAATAGCCTCCAACACTCTACTCAACAAATTGGACGCAGTCTATCACAGTGCCATCCGTTTTGTCACCAAAGCCCCATTCACTGCCCACCACTGCGACCTGTACGCTCTCATTGGTTGGCCCTCGCTTCATACTCGTCGCCAAACCCACTGGCTACAGGTTATCTACAAGTCTCTGCTAGGTAAAGCCCCGCCTTATCTCAGCTCACTGGTCACCATAGCAACACCCACTCGTAGCACGCGCTCCAGCAGGTTTACCTCACTGGTCACCCCCAAAGCCAATTCCTCCTTTGATCGCCTTTCCTTCCAGTTCTCTGCTGCCAATGACTGGAACAAACTGCAAAAATCACTGAAGCTGGAGACTCATATCTCCCTCACTAGCTTTAAGCACCAGCTGTCAGAGCAGCTCACAGATCACTGCACCTGTACATAGCTCATCTGTAAACAGCCCATCTATCTACGTCATCCCCATACTGTATTTATGTATTTATCTTGCTCCCCAGTATCTCTACTTGCACATCTACCATTCCAATGTTTAATTGCTATATTGTAATTACTTCGCCACCATGGCCTATTTATTGCCTTAACTCCCTTATCTTACCTCATTTGCACTTACTGTATATAGACTTTTTGTTTTCTTTTTTTCTACTGTATTATTGACTGTATGTTTTGTTTATTCCATGTTTAACTCTGTGTAGTTGTATGTGTCGAATTGCTATGCTTTATCTTGGCCAGGTCGTGTTAGCAAATGGAACTAAATACCTGAATTTGTCCAATAGAAACTCTCTGTTGCAACTGTTGGACTAATGATTACACCCCAGGTCAGCTACAGTTGAAGTCGGAAGTTTACATACACTTAGGTTGGAGTCATTAAAACTCGTTTTTTTACCACTCCACAAATTTCTTGTTAAAACCTGTCTGGGCCAGTGGGATGCTTGCGTCCCACCCTAATCAACAGCCAGTGGAATCGCGTCGCGCTAAATGCAAAACCTCATAAATGCTATAACTTCAATTTCTCAAACATATGACTATTTTACACCGTTTTATAGATACACCTCTCCTGAATCGAACCACGTTGTCCGATTTCAAAAAGGCTTTACAGCAAAAGCAAAACATTAGATTATGTCAGCAGAGTACCCAGCCAGAAATAATCACACAGCCATTTTCAAAGCAACTAGCATGCATCACAAATACCCAAAACACAGCTAAATGCAGCACTAACCTTTGACAACCTTCATCAGATGACACTCCTAGGACATCATGTTACACAACACATGCATTTTTTGTTCGATAAAGTTCATATTTATATATAAAAACAGCATTTTACATCGGCGCATGACGTTCAGAAAAAACTTTTCCCTCAAATGCTTCCGATGATCAGCGCTACAATTTACAAAATTACTATTCGAAAACATTGTTAAAATGTAATATTGTCATTCAAAGACTTATAGATTAACATGTCTTGAATGCCATCTCTTTGCCAGATTTAAAAATAACTTTACTGGGAAATCACACTTTGCAATAAACGACGTGGTATGCCCAGAAAAAAAGTCTAGGCTGTAAATGTTGGAGCCATCTTGGAACGATCAACCATCAAAAATACTATTGTAAATAATCCCTTACCTTTGATTATCTTTATCAGAAGGCACTTCTAGGAATTCCAGGTCCATAACAAATGTAGTTTTGTTCAAAAAAGTTAATAATTTATGTCCCAATAGTGTTAGCGCGCTCCGAAGGCTAGTGAAAATGTACCGTGTGCGTCTGACTTGTCGTCAGGAATGAGCAAAAAATATATATTTAAGTTCGTTCAAACATGTCAAATGTTGTATAACATAAATCTTTAGGGGCTTTTTCAACCAGGGCTTCAATAATATTCCATTGGGACGGTTGCATTGTCTTTCAAAACGTTTCGAAAAGGGAGAGTATCCATGGGCGCCGACATCACATTGGTAATGGCCCATCCCCTGTGACAAAGGTAAACATCCTCTCTTTCAGTCAATTTTGATGGTAGGAGGCTCAAACCACTTTGTAAAGACTGGGGACATCTAGTGGAAGCTTTAGGAAGTGCGAAATGTATCCCAAGCCCCTGTGTGTTTCAATGACAAATGTTTGAAGTGATATCCACACATCAGATTTCAGTTTCCTGTCAGGATTTGTCTCAGGGTTTTGACTGCCATATGAGTTCTGTTATACTCACAGATACCATTCAAACAGTTTTAGAAACTTTAGGGTGTTTTCTATCCAAATCAAACAATTATATGCATATTCTAGTTACTGGGCAGGAGTAGTAACCAGATTAAATCAGGTACGTTTTTTTATCCGGACGTGCAAATACTGCTCCCTAGCCCTAACAGGTTAATAAACTATAGTTTTGGAAAGTTGGTTAGGATGCATGACACAAGTAATTTTTCCAACAATTGTTTACAGACAGATTATTTCACTTATAATTCACTGTATCACAATTCCAGTGGGTCAGAAGTTTACATACTTGACTGTGCCTTTAAACAGCTTGGAAAATTCCCGAAAATGATGCATTGGCTTTAGAAGCTTCTGATAGGCTAATTGACATAATTTGAGTCAATTGGAGGTGTACCTGTGGATGTATTTCAAGGCAAACTCAGTGCCTCTTTGCATTGACATCATGGGAAAATCAAAAGAAATCAGCCAAGAAAAAGTGTAGACCTCCACAAGTCAGGTTCATCCTTGGGAGCAATTTCCAGATGCCTGAAGGTACCATGTTCATCTGTACAAACAAACAGACAGTACGCAAGTATAAACACCATGAGACCACGCAGCCGTCATACCGCTCAGGAAGGAGACACATTCTGTCTCCTAGAGATGAACGTACTTTGGTGCAAAAAGTGCAAATCAATCCCAGAACAACAGCAAAGGACCTTGTGAAGATGCTGGATTAAACAGGTACAAAGTATCTATATCCACAGTAAAACGAGTCCTATATCAACATAACCTGAAAGGCCGCTCAGCAAGGAAGAAGCCACTGCTCTAAAACTGCCATAAAAAAAAACAGACTATGGTTTGCAACTGCACATGGGGACAAAGGTCGTACTTTTTGTAGAAATGTCCTCTGGTCTGATGACACAAAAATAGAACTGTTTGGTCATAATGACCATCATTATGTTTGGAGGAAAAAGGGGAAGGCTTGCAAGCTGTAGAACACCATCCCAACTGTGAAGCATGGGGGTGGCAGCATCATGTTGTGGGGGTGCTTTGCCGCAGGAGGGACTGGTGCACTTCACAAAATAGATGGCATCATGTGGAAGGAAAATTACGTGGATATATTGAAGCAACATATGGTCACAAATGGGTCTTCCAAATGGACAATGACCCCAAGCATACTTCCAAAGTTGTGGCAAAATGGCTTAAGTACAACAAAGTCAAGGTATTGAAGTGGCCATCACAAAGCTCTGACCTCAATCCTATAGAAAATGTGTGGGCAGGACTGAAGAAGTGTGTGTGAGCAAGGAGGCCTACAAAACTGACCCAGTTACACCAGCTCTGTCAGGAGAAATGGGCCAAAATTCACCCAACTTATTGTGTGAAGCTTGTGGAAGGCTACCTGAAACGTTTTACCCAAGTTAAACAATGTAAAGGCAATGCTACCAAATACTAATTTAGTGTATGCAAACTTCTGACCCACTGGGAATGTGATGAAAGAAATAAAAGCTGAAATAAATCATTCTCTCTACTATTATTCTGACATTTCACATTCTTAAAATAAAGTGGTGATCCTAACTGACCTAAGACAGGGAATCTTTACTTAGATTAAATGTCAGGAATAGTGAAGAACTGAGTTTAAATGTAGTTGGCTAAGGTGTATGTAAACTTCCGACTTCAACTGTATATGCTGAAAAATGTGTGCAAAGCGGTTTTGAATGTGTCAATGTCCGTCACCTTGATGATTAAAATTTCTCTCGACCTGTGCACCTACGTTGTAAACATTTATTCATAGGCTTAGCTGTAGCAACCTCATGATGGGCGTAGGGAAAATGTGATTATTATGCGCTGACCTATAGTGCACAGTGGACACGTCTGCACAGGGTTGGGGGATTCATTGTGCTGATGGAAGTTACTCTGGCATTGGGCTGAAGGACTGCGTGTGTGTGGGTGCTGTCAGGTTTGTGCTGTTGGGAGTAATTTCCCTAGAGCTGTCCTCCAGTACTGCACCAATGCCTCTTGGGGAGAGGGGAAGGAAAGGAGTGGGGGGGGTGTAGTTGTTACGTAGAGGTTTGGATATTATAGAGAGGAGATTGAGTCTGTCTGTGAATGTGTGCGCCATCCGCATGCCTAATGCGAATATCACCTTTCCAAAATGAAGGCTCCCAAAATCCTGTAGAGTGAAGGTCCTGCTACAGATCTGAAAATGTTCACAAAGCTTTTGTGCTGTGAATTGTTTGGCGAGCCTATAAGTGTGGAACTGTGTCATGCAGTGTTTTAAAATTGTCCAGAGTGCAGTGTGTATGAAGGAGGGGAAGTGAAAGGAGGACAGTGAGCGGTGGGGGAAGGGAGAGGAGAGGGGATGGCATGGGATAGGAGCTCTCTTTACAGAAGATTGAGAGACTGGAAGGGGAGCGAGGAAAGACTGGGGTTCACTATATTGTAGGGCTGTCCCCGTCAAAAAAATCTTAGTCGACCAATCTTAGTCTGTTCTTTCGTCGTGTTTTTTTTCATATATTGATACATCCTATGTGTTTTAATCATCAAATCAACTATATTCACTGAGCTTGTCTGATGCTTTAAGCACAATGTTTGATTAAATATTTAAGACACACACATGACTAGAGGAGAACCGTCCAGCAATTAATTTGATAAAAAAAAGACAGCGAGTGACTATCCCCCGTTGTCTCTCTCTCCTCCCTGCTGCAGCGACCACCACAGAACATCAAACTGTTTATCGCACCTTCTGTGTTGCTAAAGCTGCAGCAAAATTACAGCCATTTCTGACTGAAAAATTCTGTTATTGAAATCCGTCATTTGTTTAGAAAAAACATTCCCTTTACCATTGCTCTCTTTACGTGACACATGTATGCTTTGCATGCACGTGACCAAAGACCTATTTGCACGGGACCAGTATTACTGGAGAACGTTGGTTATGTAATTATTACTCCAGAATGTCCGTTATTCCAGAGGACTATTCGGAGGGGTTCGTTTTTTTTCCAAACTGCCCCCTGTAATAAAAATAAAAATGTCTTAATAAATTGACTGTTATGACGGAAGCCTGGAGGTTTCTATTCTATGCGTGAAGATGCAGTATTTCAACATGTCCAGGTGATAGGGCCACATTGATAACTCCAGCTTGGTTCCCAAGTTTCTAAACCATACCAAACCATCTTTCGTATAGTGTCTCCATAATAATTGAATTGTGGAAGTGTGATCATAATCATTAGGATATTTTAGCAATCCGCAGTATGTCCTAAATGCCCCCCAGCCTTCAGATTTGCGCTAAACAGTGCAATTGCAGTTTAGATGCAGGGGCGAAAATCTGATATCCACTTTGGAGGGGACATTTTCTCAAGAGCAATTCCTGAGGGGGACACCAAAAGTAGTGCTGTAACACATAGCCTACATTGTAATATGGTAAATGTATATTGAGGAACCAAAGAAATAAGGTGTTTGCCGTACTCCTAACTACCGGTACCCAAAACTACACAACTAATCACAACAGCAATACATTTACATTTACATTTAAGTCATTTAGCAGACGCTCTTATCCAGAGCGACTTACAAATTGGTGCATTCACCTTATAATATCCAGTGGAACAACCACTTTACAATAGTGCATCTAAATCTTTTAAGGGGGGGGTTAGAAGGATTACTTTATCCTATCCCAGGTATTCCTTGAAGAGGTGGGGTTTCAGGTGTCTCCGGAAGGTGGTGATTGACTCCGCTGTCCTGGCGTCGTGAGGGAGCTTGTTCCACCATTGGGGTGCCAGAGCAGCGAACAGTTTTGACTGGGCTGAGCGGGAACTGTGCTTCCTCAGAGGTAGGGAGGCGAGCAGGCCAGAGGTGGATGAACGGAGTGCCCTTGTTTGGGTGTAGGGCCTGATCAGAGCCTGAAGGTACGGAGGTGCCGTTCCCCTCACAGCTCCGTAGGCAAGCACCATGGTCTTGTAGCGGATGCGAGCTTCGACTGGAAGCCAGTGGAGAGAGCGGAGGAGCGGGGTGACGTGAGAGAACTTGGGAAGGTTGAACACCAGACGGGCTGCGGCGTTCTGGATGAGTTGTAGGGGTTTAATGGCACAGGCAGGGAGCCCAGCCAACAGCGAGTTGCAATAATCCAGACGGGAGATGACAAGTGCCTGGATTAGGACCTGCGCCGCTTCCTGTGTGAGGCAGGGTCGTACTCTGCGAATGTTGTAGAGCATGAACCTACAGGATCGGGTCACCGCCTTGATGTTGGTGGAGAACGACAGGGTGTTGTCCAGGGTCACGCAAAGGCTCTTAGCACTCTGGGAGGAGGACACAAGGGAGTTGTCAACCGTGATGGCGAGATCATGGAACGGCAGTCCTTCCCCGGGAGGAAGAGCAGCTCCGTCTTGCCGAGGTTCAGCTTGAGGTGGTGATCCGTCATCCACACTGATATGTCTGCCAGACATGCAGAGATGCGATTCGCCACCTGGTTGTCAGAAGGGGGAAAGGAGAAGATTAATTGTGTGTCATCTGCATAGCAATGATATGAGAGACCATGTGAGGATATGACAGAGCCAAGTGACTTGGTGTATAGCGAGAATAGGAGTGGGCCAAGAACAGAGCCCTGGGGGACACCAGTGGTGAGAGCACGTGGTGCGGAGACAGATTCTCGCCACGCCACCTGGTAGGAGCGACCTGTCAGGTAGGACGCAATCCAATCTAAAAGGTAGCTAGCAAATGTGAAACGGATTAAAATGACAAGAGTTGACAGCTGTATGAGTTCACCATTTACACAACATATGCTGCAACCTTTTGTAATTTTAATAGTTTGTTTCATATTGGCTGGCTTCCAACAATAGCTGAATTTGCAAAGCTAGCGAGCACCAATTCAGTTTCAGTGGTGTTTGCTATAATCTTTGCTACCCGGGTTAAATAAAGGTGAAATTAAATAAATAAAAGTTCCCTTGCGACAATTTAGCTTTTGCAACGAGACCATTAAATATATTTAAGACAATGGTAGATGAGAGTGTAGTTCTGTTCAGTTTGGACTTCAGTTTATCGCTAACCTTATCACAGGGACTTTGAAGCACTAACTTACATCATCTGCATGCTGATTCCATCTTTGACGACGCCACATAAATGGAATAGGTACTAGCTAGCTTAATAGTTAATATTTGCGCGCTAGCTCTGCATATTCAGCTAGTGTGTGTGTGCGCGATTGACTGGATGAAACTCACGGCAGTTACGTAGCAAGCTAAGGAACTGGCAGTGGATCAAACCATTGTGAGGCAAAGGGTGGGGGGGTCGTAATCTTTTGAAACTTAAAAACGCGCTATTAAGTGTCTATAATCAGCACAATTGCTTTCATTGCCTATTATTAATATTTAAATTACATAGTTATGTTTCAGTGATATATTGGGGGGGTCGTATTTTTCCCAGGATGGGGGGGTCGTGTCCCCCCCCCGGGATTTCCGCCCCTGTTTAGATGCATTTTAAGGCTATTGATGAGAAAGTTAATTTATCATTTTCAAACGTTTAGGTCATTTGTATGCTGCGTTGTGATCTATTAACAGCAAGGGTTGTATTAAATATGCTCAATACTGATGCATTTTGCAATATTCAATTCATATGCACAAAACCTGTATGAACAAAAGCATTCACTATGAAACTTGATAGGCTACATTTAGGTCATGCATATAGCTTATGTGCAGCACTTAGTTCAATTTATCGAATAAGTTATTGTTTTCATGCTAAAACCGCGAGCAACACCTGTCAAACTCGGATCTTCTCTCAAAACACAGGGATGTCGATTAGCACGGGACTTAGTATTATCAGAGGACATTGGAGTTCGCCAAAAAAACGTAGGTTATTCTAGCTAGAATGTAGGGCTGGGCGGTGTACCGTATTTTACTATATACCGGTAGTGATGCACGGACCGGTTTGGGTTTTTCCTTTACCTTCTATAACGGTATTTGAATGTTTGGTTTGATAAATATGATACGCCGTGTGTAACGTCCATCTTTATAGTTTACTCCGCTACTCGAGTCTCTCCTGTCTCTCTCTCCACGCCGCTTTCCACACAGACCTAGTCGCACCCCCTGTCAATCAAGAGTGCATTTGTTGCTTGACCACGAGATACTTTTGTTCAGTCTGCATGGTCAATGCAGCACATGCAACAATGTTGTTTCCAATTTGATCTTAATATAAATCCACAAGTGTTCAATAATTACAATATTAATTTGTGTTTCTTACATTTGCAAACTGCCAGTTTGTAATTTCTTAGCAAGTAAAGCTACATCGTGTTAGCCACTAATGCTAGTTAGCTGGCTAGAAAACGAACTAATAAAAGTACTGAGTCAGAGCAAACGTAGCGAGCTAATACAGCCTGATACCAGTGCTGGTGGAGGCCTAAATCAGCATGTTGTTTGTGCAACAGTATCTTCTATATCAAGGAGGAATAGGCAAAGCTTGAATTTGTTGGCTATATGAATAAAGATTTAATGTAGCCAAAGGTTATAGGGTCCCCTAGGAAACACTGAACATCACTTTGGTTCCTACCCTGTCACAATAACTTGTCCATGGCATTTTCATTCATTGTCATATCAAACAACACTGTATTCAAAGTGCCCACTATTATCTATATTCTAACTATAATAAACGTTATATTTCCATGATTCCAAAAGTTCACCCATGTGTTTTGATCTATATCGCAATTGCAACATTTAGTTAAAATAAGGCCTAGTATTTTTGCTCACATCGTGGAAATGATCTCAAATGAGTGCAGGAAATGCAGAAATTGATAAAAATGCAGGAAATTATTTTAGGTTGAATTGAACAGTATAAAACAATCAGAATGGAGAAAGACCCATTTGAAATAATTTACAATATATGTGTTGCCACCCAATGGTCACACACAACTCATAAAGCAAATTTAGAACTTTTATTAATCAAAAACATAAAATAGCGTCATACCGTCCAAAATTTGAAAAATACCATATGATATGATATTTTGGCCATATCGCCCAGCCCTACTGTAATTGTTACTCTCCTGCCATGTAAAAATGACTGACATGGCAGATTCGGACGGGACAAAAATGACAGATGTGGTGTTTAGTGCTTGTGCACAGAATTACATTTCCTGACCTCTCCCAGTAAAACTAATCCTGTCCAAATAGGGCACAATGGGACCTGACCTATAGCATATCATAATCACATCAATGACTTGTTTATAACAAATTCTAAACACCGTAACACGTGACAGCAAAATGGATGCAGAGGACGTGACAAATAAGGTTTACTGGTTGCTCAGGAGGTAAAGGGAAAATCAGATGTGTGGAATAAATTTGACTAGTTGTGGAAAATACTGGAAATCAAGAAAATGTTAAGGAGCAAGCGCTGTGTGCCAAACAGGTGCTGTATAGATTACAATATATTTTTTCTGACCTTTTGGAACAAAGTAAACAATATTTGAATTAATTATAAGCATACCAGGGAGTCTGTAAAGTTTTCTTGCTAAGCCTTTGTTGCAGCAAAGACTAAAAAAATCTAACTAATTCAGTCGTGAATGCAATTTCCGAAATGGAGAAGTTTATTGTTTAAGCTAATTATTCAAGGCTCACTTTATTTTAAAACTGAAATGTTTAATAGCATTTAAAATCATGAATGACTCGTGATGACATGAACGAATGATTGATTGATTGATACAGTAGCCTATACAGTGCCTTCAGAAAGTATTCAGGCCCCTTGACTTTTTCCACATTTTGTTATGTTACACTCTTATTCTAAAATGTATTAAATAAATACAAATCCTCAGAAATCTATACACAATACCCCATAATGACAAAGTGAAAACAGGTTTTTAGAAATTTTAGCAAAGGTATTACAACTTTAAAACAGAAATACCTTATTTACAAAAGTATTCAGACCCTTTGCTTGAGCTCAGGTGCATCCTGTTTCCATTGATCATTTTTTAGATGTCTCTTGATTGGAGTCTACCTGTGGTAAATTCAGTTGATTGGACATGATTTGGAAAAGCGCAAACCTGTCTATATAAAAGGTCTCACAGTTGACCGTGCATGTCAGAGCAAAAACCAAGGTCAAAATAATTGTCCGTAGAGCTCCGAAACAGGATTGTGTCAAGGCACAGATCTGGGGAAGGGTACCAAAAATGTCTGCAGCATTGAGGGTCCCCAAGAATACAGTGGCTTCCATCATTCTTAAATGGAAGAAGTTTGGAACCACCAAGACTCTTCCCAGAGCTGGCCGCCCATCCAAACTGAGCAATCTAGGGAGAAGGGCCTGGGTCAGGGAGGTTAATAAGAACCCGGTGGTCACTCTGACAGAGCTCGGGAGTTTATTTTGAGGAGATGGGAGAACCTTCCAGAAGGACAACCATCTCTGCAGCACTCCACCAATCAGGCCTCTATGGTAGAGTGGCTAGACAGAAGCCACTCCTCAGTAAAAGGCACATGACAGTCCGCTTGGAGTTTGCCAAAAGGCACCTAAAGGACTTTCAGACCATGAGAAACAAGATTCTCTGGTCTGATGAAACCAAGATTGAACTCTTCGGCCTGAATGCCAAGGGTCACGTCTGGAGGAAACCTGGCACAATCCCTATGGTGAATTATGGTGGTGGCAGCGCATTTGTTATAAAATATAATTTTTATTAGTGTTGCACCATTGTTCTTATGTAATATAACCATATTTAATTTTCAGTAGCAAATGTCTTAGACTGATGGACTGTGCAATCCCCACTGCCTCCACAATGGCAAAGCATTGTATTTGGAACAAATCATTCACTAAACCTCAACTAAATCTTGTAATAAATATTGTGGAAATTGAGCAAGTTGAGGAGACTAAACTGCTTGGAGTAAACCTAGATTGTAAACTGTCATGGTCATAACATATTGATGCAACAGTAGCTAAGATTGGGAGAAGTCTGTCCATAATAAAGCGCTACTCTACCATGATATGATCTGGTAGAGCAGCACTAACAACAAGGCAGGTCCTATAGGCCCTACTTTTGTCGCACCTTGACTACTGTTCAGTCGTGTGGTCAGGTGCCACAAAAAAAGGACTTAGGAAAATTGCAATTGACTCAGAACAGGGCAGCATGGCTGGCCCTTGGATGTACACAGAGAGCTAACATGTCAAAGTGGAGGAGAGATTGACTTTATCACTACTTATATTTATGAGAGGTATTGACATGTTGAATACACCGAGCTGTCTGTTTGAACTACTGGTGCACAGCTCGTACACCCATGCATACCCCATAAGACATGCCACAAGAGGTCTCTTCACAGTCCCCAAGTGAAAAACAGACTGTGGGAGGCGCACAGTACTACATAGAGCCATAACTTCATGGAACTATTCCACATCAAGTAACTGATGCAAGCAGTAACATTTGATTTTAAAATACACTTTATGGAACAGCGGGGACTGTGAAGCAACACAAACATAGGCACAGACACATGCATGCACACACGATAACATAAGCACTATACACACACGTACACGTGGACTTTGTATTGTAGATATGTGGTAGTGGTGGAGTTGGGGCCTGAGGGCACACTGTGTTGTGAAATCTGTGAATGTATTGTAATGTTTTTAAAATTGTGTAACTGCCTTAATTTTGCTGGACCCCAGGAAGAGTAGCTGCTGCCTTGGCAGCCACTAATGGGGATCCATAATAAATACAAATACAAATGGATCATCCACTCAGACAGATGTCTTGTACACCATGCTACTTTTTTTTTGCTACTAAAGAAATCACTGTTGACCAACAGCTTGTCGACTAAATGGAGTCAGCCCTAATACTGTACATTGGCCTATAGCCCTATAAAAACATTGTTACTTGGCTTGTGAGTTGAATTTTAAAAGCAGCACACTATATTGACAAACAAGAATACCAAAACATGAAGGCATCAAATATGTTTGTTTATATTATACAGTAGATAATGGTACCACCATTTAAGACATCTCCAAACCAGATAATATTAAATGACTTGGAGGAATTTCATTGTGTAGTGTAAAATGTGTTTCTGGGCACATTTTTATGAATGCATTTCCTCACTGATTTCTCTGTGTACTCTTTCTCTCTCTCTCCACATTGTCTTATACAGTATCAATCAAAAGTTTGGACACATACTCATTCAAGGTAATTTTTAAAAATTGTTTTACTACTTTCTACATTGTAGAATAATAGTGAACTATGAAATAACACATATGGGATCATGTAGTAACCAAAAAAGTGTTAAACAAATTAAAATATATTTTAGCTTCTTCAAAGTACCCACCCTTTGCCTTGATGACAGCTTTGCACACTCTTGGCACTCTCTCAACCAGCTTCACCTGTAATGCTTTTCCAGCAGTCTTGAAGGAGTTCCCACATATGCTGAGCACTTGTTGGCTGCTTTTCCTTCACTCTGAGGTCCAACTCATCCCAAACCGTCTCACTTGGATTCAGGTCGGGTGATTGTGGAGGACAGGTCATCTGATGCAGCACTCCTTCACCCTAAAATAGCCCTTACACAGCCTGGAGGTGTATTGGGTCATTGTCCTGTTGAAAAACAAATGATAGTCCTACTAAGCACAAACCAGATGGGATGGCGTATCGCTGCAGAATGCTCTGGTCGCCATGTTGGTTAAGTGTGCCTTGAATTCTAAATAAATCACAGACAGTATCACTAGCAAAGCACCCCCACACCATCACACCTCCTCTATGCTTCATGGTGGGAACCACACATGCGGAGTTCATTCGCTCACCTACTCTGTGTCTCACAGAGACACGGCGGTTGGAAACAAAAATCTAATTTGGACAGAATTCCACCGGTCTAATGTCCATAGCTCGTGTTTCTTGGCCCAAGCAAGTCTCTTCTTATTATTGGTGTCGTTTAGTTGTGGTTTCTTTGGTTAGAGTGTTGGGCCAGTAACCGGAAGGTTGCTGGATCGAATCCCAGAGCTGACAAGGTAAAAATCTGCCGTTCTGCCCCTTGTTTAATACTTTTTGGGTTACTACATGATTCCATATGTGTTAATTCATAGTGTTGATGTCTTCACTATTATTCTACAATATAGAAAAAAATTAAGAAAATCCCTTTGAGTAGGTCTCCAAACTTTTGACTTAGCACATAGTTTAATTAATCATACATGATGTATGATTAATTAAACTTGTAATTTTTTTTTTCTCTTCATCTTATTTGCAGGTTCTTCTCTGGCTCCCTGAAAGGAACACACATACATGCATGCATACATACATACATACATGCATACATGCATGCATGCATGCATACATACATACATACATACATACATACACGCATACACACACACACACACACACACACACACACACACACACACACACACGCACACTGTGACGTGAGAAAACAACTCATGGTCATGTTCTCCCACGCTCCCCTCCCAATGGCTTGTCTATAATCAGGACCCCAACCCCAACTGAACCACAACCCGACCCCCGTACTCCTCGGTCGGCTACCACAACCAACTCCCACCCTCTTCTCCAACCATGGCCAGCAAGAGGAAGTCCACCACCCCCTGTATCATCCCCAATAAGACCATTCACCTCCGTGAGGAGCTGGAGCAGGACTCGTGGCTGTCAGACCCTCCTTTCCTCCTCAGACAAGCCCAGGCCTGGGACCAAGGCTACCCCGTGGGCGGTAACAGGCAGATCCCGATGGAGCGATCCCCAGTTGAGTCCTCCAGGCTTGAGGGGGGCGACATTGTCAAAGACTGGGGCGGCACCTACACATGCAGGCATTGTAACTTTGAGAGCCAGGACCTCAACCTGTTCCTGGACCACGTCTACAGTGGCCACCCGGACTTCAGAGCTGACCCCAGCTTCCAGTGCATGGACTGTGGGGTGTCGGCAGCCAAGTTCGAGGGCCTGGCCCTGCACAACGCTCGGGTCCATCTCAGCACTGTGAGCACCACCCTACAGCTGAGGAAGAGGGACATGAGGTTGGTGGTGGAGCAGAGTCTGGTCACAGGGACAGAGACAATGAGGGACACAGAGATCTCCATCACCAAGACCCCCATCATGAGGATGCTGAAGGGCAAGTCAGAGTCCAAGAGGATTGTGGTGTCCCATTCTTCCCCTGATGAACCCTCCTCAGACCCCCCACCCCTCTCCATCTCTGCCTCCAAAGAGACCGAGAGAAAAGAGACCCCCAAAGTGACGGTTACTCACGTCCCTACCATAGTGCACAATGGGACGGTCACCAAGGTCACGCTGCCCTCAGCTATTCAGATAGTGAACGACTCGGGGGCTCTGCCCATGCTCAAGACCGCCATCACACAGGTACTTAGTACATACATTTTTGCTGCGTTTCGGGTACTGGTAAGTTCATTACTGCAAATGAGAATTATTGAACTTATTTGGTTCAATGTTTTATTTAATTACTTTGCCAGAATGTGTACATCTTCCCTCAGGGAGTTGAATGCAATTCAAAGTTTTTTTTCTATTCTCTGAACCAGGTTGTGTCCGTGATCCAGAACAGGAACTTTCACCATCAGACAGCTCCCATCACTGTCTCCTCAGCTTTCTCCTCCACCTCCTCTTACTCCACCTCCTCCAAGAACATGCCCAAGGTACAATTCCCCCTTTGATTAAATTGTGTTGGTCCCACTTTATATGAAGACTTTATAGGCAGTGTAGGTACACATTATTACAAATACATGTTTTTTAGTGTCTTTTGAGCTGAGTGTAAATCTTCTCCTGTTTCATATGAAATAGTTCCATGAAGTAGTGTAAATTCTGTAATTACGATTTTGGTACTACATAAAATATGTTTCTACCTTCTGTGGTCCAGGTGATGATCCCTCTGAGCAGTATCCCAACCTACAATGCCTCCATGGACTCGTCCTCCTTCCTCAAGACATCCTTCAGTAAGTTCCCCTACCCCACCAAGGCAGAGCTCTGCTACCTCACCGTGGTTACCAAGTTCCCAGAGGAGCAGATCAAAATCTGGTTCACCGCCCAGAGACTCAAGCAGGGCATTAGCTGGTCTCCAGAAGAGATTGAGGAGGCCAGGAGGAAGATGTTCAACACCATCATACAGACTGCGCCACCTAGCACCCAGCACCAGACACTACACCGTGGCCAGACCCAGGCCCAGCATACCATCACGGTCCTGCCTGCCTCTCTGGGTCCTACGGGGATCCCTCACATCCTCCAGAGCTCTCTGGTGGGCCAGGGAGGGGTGATTGTCACCCAGCCCATGATGGCCAATAGCATCCAGGTCAGCAGTGCCCCCATGGCCCTGGCGGTCACACCCAAGCATCAAGCTGCGGCCCGGCCTATGGTGCAGGCCCGGCCTGCCGCCGCCCTGGTGGCGGATAAGGGGATCAGCATGGCAGGGGGGACAGTGGGGAGCAGTAGCAGTGGAAGCAACATCAGTAGTAGTAGTAGTAATGGTGGAGGGAGTACTAGTAGTATCAGCAGTGGTAGTAGTAGTTTCAGTAGCCATGCTAGTGTTATTAACTTTAGCCTTGGCAACAACCGAGGGAACAACATTCATAGCAATCCCAATGGCAAAGCCATCAACACCAATGGTAAAATCAATCTTGCTATTGCTATTCTCAATGGTAAAAGCAACAGCAATGCTATCAGTATGGTTAAAAGCATCAGCACTGACAGTAGGCGCAATGTCGGCAGCAAAAGCCACAACAGTACTATTGATAAAATGATCAGTGAGAGTAGAGTCATCGCTGATATCAAAAGCACCATTGACAACAAACCCAATAGCAGCAAAGATACTAACAGCAGCAGCTTGAGCAACAACAAATCAACCACCACCCTGACCTGTGGTCCCACAGTCACAGCTACTCCTCCCCCTACAACCTCCACAAACACCACCAGTAACCCCACCACCACCAAAACAGAGGTGGCTTCTTCCCCCTCCACCAAACATTCTTCCCTGGCACCAAGTGGGAGCACGGTTGCCAGTGGAACCCCAAGTTCCCGAACGCTCCCCAACACCTTCCTGGACCCTAGCTTCTACAAGAACAAGAAGTCAGTGGAGCAACTGTGGGCACTCAAAAAGAGCTTCACTAACAACCAGTTCCCCAACCAGGAGGAGGTGGACCGTCTCATCTCCTTCACCGGCCTGACCATGCGCGAGGTCCGCAAGTGGTTCAGCGACCGCCGCTATCACTTCCGCAACCTCAAGGGGGGGCGTTCAAGTACGGGCGTTCAGGGTGGTGGTAGCACTCCAACCACACCCGGGTCGGCTAGTGCAACCACCCGATCTGGGACCCCCAGTGGTAACAGTGGTACCCCCATGGACCTGTTGGACACTGCCACTCCCAATGAACCCCCCCCAAAAAAACAGCAGGGGTTGGCAGCCCTCAGCTCCCCTCCCTCACAGATGCCCACTTCCCCAACCACCCCGTCCAGACGGCCCCCCAGACCCCCCTCCCCAGACTTCACAGCCATCCGCTACAAAGAGAGGGACCCTCAGCAGGTGAGTGGTGGTGTGACTGTGATGATTATGACTTAGTTTATCTACACATAGCTTAGTGTTCCATAAGATTTTTTAAAATCTCATATCGGTTAAGTATCCCTTTAATGTGTATTTACTGCCAATCAAATTTGCTCACTGTGACATGAGAAACTTACGCTCATCTACCCTACAGTAATCTCCTCTCTACCCCACCAGGTGAGGGCGCTGGAGGCCAGTTTCAGCCAGGACCCTGACCCCTCCGGAGAGGAGGTGGACCACCTCCGGTCTGAAACCAAGATGACCCGCAGAGAGATCCACAGCTGGTTTGCTGAACGCAGGAAGAGAGTCGCTGCTGAGAAGAAGAAAGAGGAGTTAGAGAGGGAGGAAGAGGAGGAGGAGGAGATGGATGTAGGGGAGGTGGGAGGTAAGAGTAATGATGATGCCGGGGTGAAGAATGAGGAGGATGCGGAGGAGAGGCAGAAGGAGGATGGTTCAGGCTCAGAGCTGAAGGTGAACCCCATTAAGATCAACCTGAAGATGCTCAAAGTGACTGAGTCCAATGGCAAAATGGAGACTGAGGCAGGGCAGGCAGACAGCCCTACGATGCCTACCCTATTTCCCCGAACCCTTACCCCAGAACCCTCCCCAGCCCCAACCCTCACCCCTGTTCCAGCCACAATTCCATCTCTAACCCCAAATCCAACCACATCACCCAAACCCTCTGCCTCTACAACCCCAAAACCAGCAGCACAATCTTCCACCCCTGCCCTCAAGCCCTCCACATCCCCCAAACACTCCCCTATCCGGGGCAAGAAGACGTTAGGGCAGCTCCACCTCCTGAAGCAGGTGTTTTCCCGGACCCAGTGGCCCAGTGCGGTCCAATATGACGAGCTGATTTCTTCCACGGGGCTGCCCAGGCCCGAGGTGGTGCGCTGGTTTGGTGACTGTCGCTACGTGCAGAAGAACGGCCAGCTGAAGTGGCTAGAGGCCTACCAGACCATGGTCCTGGAAGAGGACTTCCAGAGGGGAGACACTCAGATTCTAAAGGCCCATCTGGAGGCTCATGGGAGTCTGGAGGAGGAACAGGTACGACTCTCCCATTATCTCGGATCAAGATTTTTTATATTACAGAGTGGCTGCTGTTCTGGATTTTCTAGAACCCGACTTGCCGTGGCTAATGATACGGATATTTCTGCACATGCGCAGGATTTTCTTTTTACATAGTTATTTATTCCGCTGCCAACGTAGCTTCTGCTCAGTGCTCCGCTGCCGCTTCCCCCTACTACAATAAATACAAAATTAAATCAATGCTAAAGACATGGTCAACATGTCTATCTGCATGTAGCCTTACACCCCTTTTTTTCCAGGAGGGGTGTAAGGCTACATGCAGATATCATGTTGTACACAATCGACATGCAAGGAATAATAGTGAGCCTAAAACGTTCGGCTGCCCAGAGCTGTTCCACCAGCTAGGTAGCCTACTCGTGCGGTATTTGCATGATTATTGAGAAGTGAAATAGCAGTTAGTAGGGCAGCGTTTTCCAAACTCGGTCCTCGAGACCCCAAGGGTATGTTTTAGTTTTTGCCCTAACACTACACAGTTGATCAAATTATCAAAGCTTGATGATGAGTTTTTTATTTAAATCAGCTGTATAGTGCTAGGGCAAAAAACTAAATGTGCACCTCTTGGGGTTCAGAGTACCGAGATTGGGAAACCCTGTAGTAAATCCTGTGTGTGGTTAAAACTCACATAGTTTTTTGCCCAAATGCAAAACTCAAGTGGGGAGTTACAGTTGAAGTCGGAAGTTTACATACACTTAGGTTGGAGTCATTAAAACTTGTTTTTCAACCACTCCACAAATTTCTTGTTAACAAACTATAGTTTTGGCAAGTCAGTTAGTACATCTACTTTGTGCATGACACAAGTCATTTTTCCAACAATTGTTTAGAGGCAGATTATTTTGCTTGTAATACACTGTATCCCAATTCCAGGGGGTCAGAAGTTTACATCCACTAAGTTGACTGTGCCTTAAAACAGCTTGGAAAATTCCAAAAAATTATGGCTTTAGAAGCTTCTGATAGGTTAATTGACCTAATTTGAGTCAATTGGAGGTGGACCTGTGGATGTATTTCAAGGACTACCTTCAAACTCAATGCCTCTTTGCTTGACATCATGGGAAAATCTAAATAAATCAGCCAAGACCTCAGAAAAGAAATTGTAGACCTCAACAAGTCTGGTTGTCCTTGGGAGCAATTTCCAAATGCCTGAAGGTACCATGTTCATCTGTACTAACAATAGTACCCAAGTATAAACACCATGGGACCACGCAGCCATCATACCACTCAGAAAGGAGACGCGTTCTGTCTCCTAGAGATGAACGTACTTTGGTGCGAAAGTGCAAATCAATCCCAGAACAACAGCAAAGGACCTTGTGAAGATGCTGGAGGAAACAGTTACAAAAGTATCTATATCCACAGTAAAACGAGTCCAATATCGACATAGCCTGAAAGGCCGCTCAGCAAGGAAGAAGCCACTGCTTCAAATCTGCCATAAAAAAGCCAGACTACAGTTTGCAACTGCACATGGGGGCAAAGATCGTACTTTTGGGAGAAATGTCCTCTGGTCTGATGAAACAAAATTGGAACTGTTTGGCCATAATGACCATTGTTATGTTTGGAGGAAAAAGGTGGAGGCTTGCAAGCTGAAAAACACCATCCCAACCGTGAAGCACGGGGGTGGCAGCATCATGTTGTGGGGGTGCTTTGCTGCAGGAGGGACTGGTGCACTTCACAAAATAGATTGCATCATGAGGTAGGAAAATGATGTGGATATATTTAAGCAACATCTCAAGACATCAGTCAGGAAGTTAAAGCTTGGTTGCAAATGGGTCTTCCAAATGGAAAATGACCCCAAGCATACTTCCAAAATTGTGGCAAAATGGCTTAAGTACAATGAAGTCAAGGTATTGGAGTGGCCATCACAAAGCCCCGACCTCATTCCCATAGAAAATTTGTGGGCAGATCTGAAAAAGTGTGTGCGAGCAAGGAGGCCTACAAACCTGACTCAGTTACACCAGCTCTGTCAGGAGGAATGGGCCAAAATTCACCCAACTTATTGTGGGAAGCTCATGGAAGGCTTCCCGAAATGTTTGACCCAAGTTAAACAATTTAAAGGCAATGCTACCAAATACTAATTGAGTGTATGTAAACTTCTAACTCTCTGGGAATGTGATGAAAGAAATAAAAGCTGAAATAAATCATTTTCTCTACTATTATTCTGACATTTCACATTTTTTAAATAAAGTGGTGATCCTAACTGACCTACGACAGGAAATTTTTACTAGGATTAAATATCAGGAATTGTTTAAATGTATTTGGCTAAGGTGTATGTAAACTTCCGACTTCAACTGTACATACAGCTATGTAGGCAGCATATCAAACACAAGACTTTGACACACAGTCTAATTAGCTATTTACACTGCGTTACTATGTAGTTTTATTTATTTTATTTCACCTTTATTTCACCAGGTGGCCAGTTGAGAACAAGTTCTCATTTACAACTGCGACCTGGCCAAGATAAAGCAAAGCAGTTCGACACATACAACAACAAATGTAATAACCTGGTATTTGTGCACCTGAATGTAAAGTGTGACTAGAGCTGTTGCGGTGACCATATTACCGCTACACCAGCGATCAAGAGTTAAAGACAGTCAAATTCCATATGACTGTTTAGTCACAGTAATTAGGCTTCTCCAAGCTCTGATGCTGCTGATGGTCATTAGTAACCTACCAAACTAGCTAACTGCCTGGTACTCAGCACACTATTGTCCCTCTAATCACTCTGACGTCAATGCAAATGTGTCAAGAATAGTCTGATGGGTGACAATATTAGCCTATCACTTGTGAATTATATATTATCACCTGAATGATGTAACAAACTGACTTTTTGTTGTTGACTTTTCCTAATCATTGTAGCACAGCTCTTGTAGCCTGCCCATTGGCCTATATGTTATGATAAGGTTTGTATGACGAATAAAGTGGCCAATAACTTCTTAAAATTGAGTCTATTATTCCGCTTTACAAATCAAATCAAATTTATTTATATAGCCCTTCTTACATCAGCTGATATCTCAAAGTGCTGTACAGAAACCCAGCCTAAAACCCCAAACAGCAAGCAATGCAGGTGTAGAAGCACGGTGGCTAGGAAAAACTCCCTAGAAAAGCCAAAACCTAGGAAGAAACCTGGAGAGGAACCAGGCTATGAGGGGTGGCCAGTCCTCTTCTGGCTGTGCCGGGTGGAGATTAACAGAACATGGCCAAGATGTTCAAATGTTCATAAATGACCAGCATGGTCAAATAATAATAATCACAGTAGTTGTCGAGGGTGCAACAAGTCAGCACCTCCAGAGTAAATGTCATTTGGCTTTTCATAGCCGATCATTGAGAGTATCTCTACCGCTCCTGCTGTCTCTAGAGAGTTGAAAACAGCAGGTCTGGGACAGGTAGCATGTCCGGTTAACAGGTCAGGGTTCCATAGCCGCAGGCAGAACAGTTGAAACTGGAGCAGCAGCACGGCCAGGGGGACTGGGGACAGCAAGGATTCATCATGCCAGGTAGTCCTGAGGCATGGTCCTAGGGCTCAGGTCCTCCGAGAGAGAGAAAGAAAGAAAGAGAGCATTAGAGAGAGCATACTTAAATTCACACAGGACACCGGATAAGACAGGAGAAATACTCCAGATATAACAGACTGACCCTAGCCCCCCCGACACATAAAGTGCAGAGCCTAACTGGTATACATAAGCAGCACATGAGTTTCAAGTTTGGGGAAGATCATTTTCACAATATGCTGTTCTTTGCTTCTGAACTAGACTAAATTTTCTTCATATCATGCTTCTTTCGACCTGTCTAATAATAATAATGGATGTGTTGTGAAGGTGTAGGGTATATTACATGGATGTATTATACTTTTTTAAATGTAGATGTTCCAAAGGTCTGCATCAGTAGTTTGTGTGGAAGCCAGGAGATGCTAAATGTGTTTATGTTAATTAACGGTCAATTACCATGAGACCTACAGTTATTTGCGTGACAATCACCTGCTGACGAAATTTCCTGACCACCTCAGCCCTACGTGTGACTAGCAATTGTCAATACTCACATGTTGCCTGTGTGTCTATATTTTGAGTAGCATAATTCATGTCACTGGTAATATGTAACAGACTGTGTCTGTCCTCTACAGGTGTTGGAGCTGGCACAGGCTAGTGGGCTAACAGAGGAGCTGGTACGACGCTGGTTTACTACCCAGGTTCCTCTACTTCTGCAGGGGAAGGATAGGGGGGAAGCAGGGGAGACACCCGGGGTGGGGGGAGTAACTGTAACAGCCAGCCCAGCAACCACGGCACCCATGGAGGGAGGAGTGGCGGAGCCGGTCCAAGGAGAGGGGGTGGTGAAAGAGGAGAAGATGGAGCAGTCGGTGTGTGGAGGAACGTAAGGGGGATGAGGAGAGGAGTGCGGGAAAACAAGACTGAATCCTGTAAAAGGTAGTTGGTTTCCCACCAATTTTTATTTGATATGTAGTCTGCATTATTTTCTTGGTATATGTATGTTTTGAATATTGACATATTACACTTATCATTGACATTCACTGAGTTTACAAAACATTAGGAACACCTTTCTAATATTGAGTTGCACCCCCTTTTGCCCTCAGAACAGCCTCAATTCATCGGGGTATGGACTCTACAAGGTGTCAAAAGCGTTCCACAGGAATGCTGGCCAATGTTGACTCCCAATGTTTCCCACAGTTGTCAAGTTGGCTGGATGTCCTTTGGGTGGTGGACCATTCTTGATACACACGGAAAACTGTTGAGTGTGGAACAACCCAGCAGCATTGCAGATCTTCACACTAAAACCGGTGTGTCGTTCAAAGGCATTTAAATATTTTGTATTGCCCATTCACCCTCTGAATGGCACACATGTCTCAAGGCTTAAAAATCCTTCTTTAACCTGTCACCTCCCCTTCATCTACACTGATTTGGAAGTGGATTTAACAGGTGACATCAATAAGGGATCATAGCTTTCACCTGGTCAGTCTGTCATGGAAAGAGCAGATGTTCTTTATGTTTTGTACAGTCAGGGTATAAAGTGGCACCACACTAATTACCCATGTAAGGTTTATTTTAATTTGATTTTTTGTCGCAGGGACAGACTGAGGATCTTAGTCTGAGCAGGGAAGAGGAGTGAGTGAGTGATGGAGGGATGGAGAGAGGTGCCCCCCAACTCCCATATTTCTCTCCAACACTCCGCTATGCTGAAGATGGCACTTGAAACCACCACATCCTCCAATCCACCATTTTCTCCTTCAAACGACAAGTTCCAGTTGAGACTCTAAATGCAGGATTCACAGAGGAAGGGGTGGGAGTAGAGGATATGTTTCTCTCTCTCCGTCCTCCTCTCTGCTGCCGGCCCTGCTGCAGTTGGAGGGAGAAGTGGATGGATTTGGAGCAGAAAAGTAGGGGAGAGATGTGGTTGGGATTTGGACTCCAGCAGACATAGGGAGGGCGTGGGGTTAAAATCCTGACTGGACAGATATCGACCCAGCCGATCCTCTAGTGTGAGGATCCCTGGTGTGTGAAGAGCGAGAGAGACTGACTGTAGGCCTATCCAATAGGTTTTTGGTACTGGGGTACAAGATGAGAACTGCACAGAATGGTTTTTAATGAAACTTGAGTTTAGAGGTATCCTTGTTTTAGCATCAAGTGCTTCTGTTCTGGACATCTATTTCTGTTTTCGTGTATCTTTCTTAAACTGTAACAAACCTTGACTGACTAAAAGAAGTTCCAACATACTTAGGCCTGTTGTATAATTTTTTGATATTATTTGCAGAATAAACAAAATTTAACATTGGTTATTTATTACTTATTTTCAAAGTAACAATAGTCACCATAGGCAATTTTTTTTTTTTTAAATACCGCACAAAAAACTGGTGTTAATAATCTGTGAGATAAGAATTAAGACATTACACATTTATTACATCTTCACCATTTCATCAGGCGACAACCTTTATGCTCATCATGATCCTAGCAAACTAGGTGGGATTTCTATAATTTTGCTTATACTTCTTATCAACCTATCAATTCCTCTACACAAGTGGCTAGTGGGTAGAGGTTTCAATGTGGATCAGATAAACAAGTTCATCATCAATTAAAGAAATTGTGTACTTCATTGATCCATGATTAATCATCACTTCCAAGTGTTTACCTTCTCAGTTAACTGTGTAGTTTCACATTGAAATGGATGTTTATTCATGGAGAATGTTCATATTAAATAGTCAAACAAGCACATAAGATGAGGCCAATAGTTGAATAAGTACTTTATTTAATTCTCAAGCTTGAATATGTTTCACATGAAAGGCTAAATTAAAATGAATACTTTTCTCCATAGCTCAGGCACATTACAAAAAGGATTAGTTTATAAATGATACCATCGGTAACAAAATGATGATGCGTCAAGATCAAAATAAAAACAATGACAAACCAACCAAGGGATTTCTGAATGTGCAATGTAGCTATGTACTCTTACCCTACGTATTTGTTTGGACAAGTCAAATGTTTTATGAGGCGACAGTACAGAATGTCAACTCATTTGAGGGTATTTTCATGCATATCGGTTTTACTGTTTAATGCTTTAATTTCTATGTATCTAGTCCCCCCCCCCCCCATTTGAAGGTGTCAAATTACATTTACATTTACATTTAAGTCATTTAGCAGACGCTCTTATCCAGAGCGACTTACAAATTGGTGCATTCACCTTATAATATCCAGTGGAACAACCACTTTACAATAGTGCATCTAAATCTTTTAAGGGGGGGGTTAGGCCAGAGGTGGATGAACGGAGTGCCCTTGTTTGGGTGTAGGGCCTGATCAGAGCCTGAAGGTACGGAGGTGCCGTTCCCCTCACAGCTCCGTAGGCAAGCACCATGGTCTTGTAGCGGATGCGAGCTTCGACTGGAAGCCAGTGGAGAGAGCGGAGGAGCGGGGTGACGTGAGAGAACTTGGGAAGGTTGAACACCAGACGGGCTGCGGCGTTCTGGATGAGTTGTAGGGGTTTAATGGCACAGGCAGGGAGCCCAGCCAACAGCGAGTTGCAATAATCCAGACGGGAGATGACAAGTGCCTGGATTAGGACCTGCGCCGCTTCCTGTGTGAGGCAGGGTCGTACTCTGCGAATGTTGTAGAGCATGAACCTACAGGATCGGGTCACCGCCTTGATGTTGGTGGAGAACGACAGGGTGTTGTCCAGGGTCACGCCAAGGCTCTTAGCACTCTGGGAGGAGGACACAAGGGAGTTGTCAACCGTGATGGCGAGATCATGGAACGGGCAGTCCTTCCCCGGGAGGAAGAGCAGCTCCGTCTTGCCGAGGTTCAGCTTGAGGTGGTGATCCGTCATCCACACTGATATGTCTGCCAGACATGCAGAGATGCGATTCGCCACCTGGTTGTCAGAAGGGGGAAAGGAGAAGATTAATTGTGTGTCATCTGCATAGCAATGATATGAGAGACCATGTGAGGATATGACAGAGCCAAGTGACTTGGTGTATAGCGAGAATAGGAGTGGGCCAAGAACAGAGCCCTGGGGGACACCAGTGGTGAGAGCACGTGGTGCGGAGACAGATTCTCGCCACGCCACCTGGTAGGAGCGACCTGTCAGGTAGGACGCAATCCAAGCGTGGGCGGCGCCGGAGATGCCCAGCTCGGAGAGGGTGGAGAGGAGGATCTGATGGTTCACGGTATCAAAGGCAGCAGATAGGTCTAGAAGGATGAGAGCAGAGGAGAGAGAGTTAGCTTTAGCAGTGCGGAGAGCCTCCGTGACACAGAGAAGAGCAGTCTCAGTTGAATGCCCAGTCTTGAAACCTGACTGATTAGGATCAAGAAGGTCATTCTGAGAGAGATAGCAAGAGAGCTGGCCAAGGACGGCGCGTTCAAGAGTTTTGGAGAGAAAGGAAAGAAGGGATACTGGTCTGTAGTTGTTGACATCGGAGGGATCGAGTGTAGGTTTTTTCAGAAGGGGTGCAACTCTCGCTCTCTTGAAGACGGAAGGGACGTAGCCATCGGTCAAGGATGAGTTGATGAGCGAGGTGAGGTAGGGGAGAAGGTCTCCGGAAATGGTCTGGAGAAGAGAGGAGGGGATAGGGTCAAGTGGGCAGGTTGTTGGGTGGCCGGCCGTCACAAGACGCGAGATTTCATCTGGAGAGAGAGGGGAGAAAGAGGTCAAAGCACAGGGTAGGGCAGTGTGAGCAGGACCAGCAGTGTCGTTTGACTTAGCAAACGAGGATCGGATGTCGTCAACCTTCTTTTCAAAATGGTTGACGAAGTCATCCGCAGAGAGGGAGGAGAGGGGGGGAGGGGGAGGAGGATTCAGGAGGGAGGAGAAGGTAGCAAAGAGCTTCCTACGGTTAGAGGCAGATGCTTGGAGTTTAGAGTGGTAGAAAGTGGCTTTAGCAGCAGAGACAGAAGAGGAAAATGTAGAGAGGAGGGAGTGAAAGGATGCCAGGTCCGCAGGGAGGCGAGTTTTCCTCCATTTCCGCTCGGCTGCCCGGAGCCCTGTTCTGTGAGCTCGCAGTGAGTCGTCGAGCCACGGAGCAGGAGGGGATGACCGAGCCGGCCTGGAGGATAGGGGACAGAGGAAATCAAAGGATGCAGAGAGGGAGGAGAGGAGGGTTGAGGAGGCAGAATCAGGAGATAGGTTGGAGAAGGTTTGAGCAGAGGGAAGAGATGATAGGATGGAAGAGGAGAGAGTAGCGGGAGAGAGAGAGCGAAGGTTGGGACGGCGCAATACCATCCGAGTAGGGGCAGAGTGAGAAGTGTTGGATGAGAGCGAGAGGGAAAAGGATACAAGGTAGTGGTCGGAGACTTGGAGGGGAGTTGCAATGAGATTAGTGGAAGAACAGCATCTAGTAAAGATGAGGTCAAGCATATTGCCTGCCTTGTGAGTAGGGGGGGAAGGTGAGAGGGTGAGGTCGAAAGAGGAGAGGAGTGGAAAGAAGGAGGCAGAGAGGAATGAGTCGAAGGTAGACGTGGGGAGGTTAAAGTCACCCAGAACTGTGAGAGGTGAGCCATCCTCAGGAAAGGAACTTATCAAGGCGTCAAGCTCATTGATGAACTCTCCAAGGGAACCTGGAGGGCGATAAATGATAAGGATGTTAAGCTTGAAAGGGCTGGTAACTGTGACAGCATGGAATTCAAATGAGGAGATAGACAGATGGGTCAGGGGAGAAAGAGAGAATGTCCACTTGGGAGAGATGAGGATTCCAGTGCCACCACCCCGCTGGCTCGATGCTCTAGGGGTATGCGAGAACACGTAGTCAGACGAGGAGAGAGCAGTAGGAGTAGCAGTGTTATCTGTGGTAATCCATGTTTCCGTCAGCGCCACGAAGTCTAGGGACTGGAGGGTAGCATAGGCTGAGATGAACTCAGCCTTGTTGGCCGCAGACCGGCAGTTCCAGAGGCTGCCGGAGACCTGGAACTCCACGTGGGTCGTGCGCGCTGGGACCACCAGGTTAGAGTGGCAGCGGCCACGCGGTGTGGAGCGTTTGTATGGCCTGTGCAGAGGAGAGAGAACAGGGATAGACAGACACATAGTAGACAAGCTACAGAAGAGGCTACGCTAATGCAAAGGAGATTGGAATGACAAGTGGACTACACGTCTCGAATGTTCAGGAAGTTAAGCTTATGTTGCAAAAATCTTATTGACTAAAATGATACAGTACTGCTGGCTGGTGGAGTAGGCTAGCTAGCAGTGGCTGCGTTGTTGACTTTGAACGTGTAGCCTGCTAGGTAACCTCGGTAGTTTCAGTACTACACCTTGTCATGATACAAAGCAACTTTGTAGCTAGCTAGCTAACATAACACTAATCAAGACGTTCCTTGTAGTGTATTTAGTTTCAACAATGCTGCTCGTCGGTAATAGTTGGCTGGGTTAGGAAAAATGGCGTCGCGGGGGACGGAAATAGCTGGCTAGCTAACCTCGATGGCTGGCTAGCTAACAATTATCAAGCTATGACAAAGACAACTAAGTAGCTAGCTAGGTAACACTGCACTAGTCAAATCGTTCCGTTGTAAAGTATTAGTATCTACAGCGCTGCTAGTCGGTAACGGTTGGCTAGCTGGCAGTGGGTTAATGATGAAATTAATTTAAAGTATGTGTATTAAAGTTGTCAAATTTAGTATTTTGGACACATATTCCTAGGATGCAAAGACTACATCAAGGTTGTGACTCTACAAACTTGTTGGATGCATTTGCTGTTTGTTTTGGTTGTGTTTCGGATTATGTTGTGCCCAATAGAAAGAATAGTAAATAATGAATTCTCATTGTTGTCACTTTTATTGTAAATAATAGAATATGATTCTTAACACTTCTACATTAACGCTACCATGATTGTGGATAATCATGTATGAATCGTGATTGGTAATGGTGAGAGGTTAGCATGTTTTGGGGTATGATCTTTGTTCCTCTAACTTTCACTCATTATTCATGATTATCCGTAATCATGGTAGAATCCAAATCAATGTAGAAGTGTTCAGAAACATTATATTCTTAGCTCCCGAGTGGCGCTGTGGTTTAAGACACTACATCCCAGTGCAAGAGGCGTCACGGCAGTACCTGGTTCGAATCCAGGCTGCATCACATCCGGCCGTGATTGGGAGTCCCATAGGACGGCGCGCAATTGGCCCAGCGTTGTCCGGGTTTGGCCGGGGTAGGCCGTCATTGTAAATAAGAATTTGTTCTTAAAACCTCACTAGGATACGTGGGAAGCTACCGTCACACCTGACCAACATCCAGTGAAAGTGCAGGGCACCAAATTCAAACATCAAATCTCATAATTAAAATTCCTCAAATATACAAGTATTATACACCATTTTAAAGATAAACTTCTTGTTAATCCAACCACAGTGTCCGATTTCAAAAAGGCGAAAGCACACCATGCGATTATGTTAGGTCAGCACCTAGTCACAAAAAACATACAGCCATTTTCCAGCCAAAGCGAGGAGTCACAAAAAGCAGAAAGAGAAAATTCATCACTAACCTTTGATGATCTTCATCAGATGGCACTCATAGGACTTCATGTTACACAATACATGTATGTTTTGTTCGATAAAGTTCATATTTATATCCAAAAATCTCAGTTTACATTGGCGCGTTATGTTCAGTAATGTTTTGCCTCCAAAACTTCCGGTGATTTTGCAGGGAGCCACATCAATTTACAGAAATACTCATCATAAACGTTGATGAAAGATACAAGTGTTATACATAGGATTAAAGATAAACTTCTCCTTAATGCAACCGCTGTGTCAGATTTCAAAAAAGCTTTACGGCGAATGCATACCATGCGATAATCTGAGTACAGCAGTCAGCCACCAAAACAAGCCATACAGATACCTGCCATGTTGTGGAGTCAACAAAAGTCAGAAATAGCATTATAAATATTCACTTACCTTTGATCTTCATCGGAATGCACTCCCAGGAATCCCAGTTCCACAATAAATGTTCGATAAAGTCCATCTTTATGTCCAAATACCTCCTTTTTGTTTGCGCGTTTAGTTCACTAATCCAAATGCACAAAGCGCGGGCACTAAGTCCAGACGAAAGTCAAAAAAGTTCCATTACAGTTCGTAGAAACATGTCAAACGATGTATATAATCAATCTTTAGGATGTTTTTATCATAAATCTTCAATAACATTCCAACCGGACAATTCCGTTGTCATTAGAAAGGAAAGGGAACGGAGTTCGCACTCACGGCCGCGCGCGATAAACAACTAAAGGCTTTCAGCTGAGCCACTTACTGTGAGTGGTCTTATTCTCTCCCATTTTACAATAGAAGCCTGAAACAACTTTCTAAAGACTGTTGACATCTAGTGGAATCCTTAGGAAGTGCAATCTGACCCCATTTACACTGGATATTGGATAGGCAATCACTTGAAAAACTACAAACCTAGGATATGCATATTATTAGTAGATTTGGATATAAAACACTCTGAAGTTTCTAAAACTGTTTGAATGATGTCTGTGAGTATAACAGAACTCATATGGCAAGCAAAAACCTGAGAGAAATCCTACCAGGAAGTGGAAATCTGGATGCATGGGCTCTCTTCAAGTCGTTTCCTATTGAACACACAGTGACGTAGTAATAATTGTGCACTTCCTAAGGCTTCCACTAGATGTCAACAGTCTTTGCAAAGTTGTTTGAGGCGTCTACAATGAACAGAGACCGAATGAGAAGGAGGGGAAGTTGGTGAGGCAGGGAATGACATCACTTCTTGGGGTGCGTTCACGAGGGTGGATCCTCCGTTCCAAAACGTTTTTCAAGACACAGGAACCGTCCGGTTGAAATATTACAACGTTTGACATGTTTGAACGAACGTAAATACAACTTTTTTTACTTTTCGTCGTGACATTGTCCGCGCATTTGGAGTAGCTGAGCTGAACGCGCGAACAACAAGGAGTTATTTCGACATAAATTATGGACTTTATCGAACAAAACAACATTTATTGTGGACCTGGGATTCCTGGAAGTGCCTTCTGATGAAGATCATCAAAGGTAAGGGAATATTTCTAATGCAATTTATGATTTTAGATGACTCAAAGATGGCGGCTATCTGTATAGCCTAGTGTATTTTTCTGAGCTCAGTACTCAGATTATTGCAAAGAGTGCTTTCCTCGTGAAGCTTTTTTGAAATCTTTCACAGCGTTAGCATAAAGGAGATGTTCATCTATAATTCTTTGAATGACAGTTTAATATTTTATCAACGTTTTTGACAAGTATTTTTGTAAATTGTGGCGCTGTTTCACCGGCAGTATTTGAGGGAAAATATTTTCTGAACGTCACGCACCAATGTAAAATGCTGTTTTTATATATAAATATGAACTTTATCGAACAAAAAAATGCATGTATTATGTAACATGATGTCCTAGGAGTGTCATCTGATGAAGATCGTCAAAGGTTAGTGCCGCATTTAGCTGTGTTTTGGGTATTTGTGATGCATGCTAGTTGCTTGGAAAATTGCTGTGTCGTTATTTGTGTCGATGTACTCTCCTAACATAATCTAATGTTTTGCTTTGCTGTAAAGCCTTTTTGAAATCGGACAACGTGGTTCGATTCAGGAGAAGTGTATCTATAAAATGGTGTAAAATAGTCCTATGTTTGAGAAATAGAAATGATTAGATTTGTGGTTTTGAATATGGCGCTCTGATTTTTCACTGGCTATTGTCAAACTCAATCCCGCTAACGGGATTGGCGTCGTAAGAGGTTTTTAAGTTGGGGGTACAGAGAGAGCGAGAGAAAGGGTGTGTGTGTGTGTGTGTGTGTGTGTGTGTGTGTGTGTGTGTGTGTGTGTGTGTGTGTGTGTGTGTGTGTGTGTGTGTGTGTGTGTAATGGAGTCTTTCTATGAAAGGTTGACAATGGAGACAAAACATTTTACTAAAGTTGCAATGACCAAAAAGTGGCAAGATTCCAACCTTAGGCATTCAGTTCCAAACCCCATTTTCCACTTAATGTCCTCCAGTGATTTTTTTTTTTACTTTGTTGAAAAGCGATATCCCAAGTACTATACTAGTAATATAAAAATATACATTTTGAGCTGTGTTTTTTAGACAACTGCAATCTTCAAGGAGTAGGGAATCGGTGATGTCATCTGCCTCTCCCTTTGCTTAAGAAGCACCTCCCTACTTTAAATCAGCTGTTAAAGTAGGTGAAAAGAAGACTGGAGTGCCACTTTAACTTAATCCATATGGCTTCAAAAAGAGTTTCCCTTCATGGCGCAACAAACTATTTTCCAGGGAGAAAATCTGCTCAAGGGGGGCATTGCAGAGACTGACACACACACACACACACACACACACACACACACACACACACACACACACACACACACACACACATACTCACACACACACACTTTAAAACAGCTCTCTTCCCCCAGTCCCTGATCTCAGTGAGGGAATCATGTGATCAGACAGGGTAGTCACCTCCGGGTCCCTGTTTCCTTAGCAATCAGTAAAAACACTTTCCAGTGCAAGCTATGAAACAACATCAACAACATCTCTGCCTGGACTGAAATGTTGGCTTGCATGTGCTTTCATCAAAACAACAACAAAATTTGCATATTCACTGTTCATAGCGTCCGCTACTCCCGGCCTAAACCATTATGGGGGTAAAAGTTAAAGGGAGTGACCTTAGATTGGTTTCAGAGGGCAACTTCCATTAAAACACAGACTGAGTGAATATGCCAGACTAGCGTGTCAGTCAGGAATAATCAATAAGATTGATTAAATTTGCTTTCAGGAACAACACATATACATTCAGTTTAAGATCTGCTTTGTAGATGTATGAATAAATTCAAATATTTCTCGCTCCTCTCAATTGATTCACATTCAAATGTGATGTTATGACCTCTGCAGGCCGAGTCATGTCACTACCGACCACAGTGATTTAACCCCTATATGTCTCTGCAGGGTAATATAGAAGTGATGATATGACCTCTGCAGGCCGAGTTATGTCACTACAAACCACAGTGATTTAACCCCTATATGTCTCTGCAGGGTAATATAGAAGTTTGGGACATGCCAATCATCTTCAGCTCCACAGCAAACTGCGCATAAATTATCTTCAGACATTTTTGGGAGCATCTGGAATGCAGCAATGAAATGCAAAACAAAGAAAAACATCCCCTCAGCTGAATAATACACAAAAGTACCACTAACCTACAAGCAAACATTTAGGAACAGCCTTTCAATCCATACAGTCTATAGGATTTCAGTTCTTCAGTTCTTCTTGGCCAGCAATCTCACAACCAGTTAAGACGGTAATGAAAGCGGAATGACAGTCTACAATTAAGACAACTTTAACACATAGCTGAACATAAAGACCAAACTGTTATGTTTGACCTCCATGACCTCCATTACATTTCCATTTGGATTTAAATGCAAGTCCAGAGACTGTAGACACAGGAAAACATTTTTAAAAGGCCACTATGCATCCAGTGGCACCCTGCCTTTCCTCCCTCCTTATCCTCCTCCATAGATCTACATTGAAACAATTAAGGATGTGACTTCATCACTGGCATTCGAACTTACAGCATTGCTTACTGACACGGATAGCCTAGCCCTGGTCCGGCACTTTCAAAAGCAATATGGCATCCTAAAGGGTAAATCAATGAGACCCTAATCTCCAAATAGGGTAGTACTTTGACAAGGTTACAGTGCATTCAGAAAGTATTCAGACCCGTTCCCATTTTCCACATTTTGTTACGTTACAACCTTATTCTGAAATTGATTCAATTAAAAAAAATTCCTGAGTGGCACAGCGGCCTAAGAGACTACATCTCAGTGCAAGAGGCGTCACTACAGTCCCTGGTTTGAATCCAGGCTGTATCACATCTGGCCGTGATTGGGAGTCCCATATGGCGTCGCCCAATTGGCCCAGCGTCGTCCAGGTTTGGCCAGGGTAGGTCGTCATTGTAAATAAGAATTTGTTCTTAACTGACTTGCCTAGTTAAATAAAGGTTAAATAAAATAAAAAATCAATCTACACACAATACCTCAATTTCTGCAAATGTATTAAAAATTAACTGAACTGTCTTATTTATGTAAGTATTCAGACCCTTTGTATGAGACTCGAAACTAAGCTCAGGTGCATCCTGTTTCCATTGATCATCCTTTAGATGGTTCTACAACTTCATTGGAGTCCACCTGTGGTAAATTCAGTTGATTGGACATGATTTGGAAAGGCACACACCTGTCTATATAAAGTCCCACAGTTGACAGTGCATGTCAGAGCAAAAACCAAGCCATGAGGTCAAAGCAATTGTCCGTAGAGCTCCGAGACAGGATTGTGTCGAGGCACAAATCTGGGGAAGGGTACCAAAACATTTCTGCAGCATTGAAGGTCCCCAAGAACTTAGTGACCTCCATCATTCTTAAACTGAAAAAGTTTAGAACCACCAAGACTATTCCTAGAGCAGGACGTCTAGCCAAGCTGAGAAATCGGGGAAGAAGGGCCTTGGTCAGGGAGGTGACCAAGAACCCGATGGTCACTGACAGAGCTCCAGTGATCCTCTGTGGAGATGAGAGAACCTTCCATTAGGACAACCATCTCTGCAGCACTCCATCAACCAGGCCTTTATGGTAGAGTGGCCATAAAGGCCTGGTTGCCACTCCTCAGTAAAAGGCACATTACATTCTTCTCTGCAGATCCTCTCAAGCTCTGTCTGGTGGATGGGGAGCATCGCCGCACATTTTCAGGTCTCTCCAGAGATGTTCCATCGGGTTCAAGTCCGGGCTCTGGCTGGGCCACTCAAGCAGAGGCGGTTCTGGGGGGGGGCAGTGCCCCTGTGACAACAATTTTGGACCCCCTTGTGGCCCCCCTAAATGTGGAGTATGAAATAATTTTTACATACATTTTTGCTATCGTTCTTTTTTTACATCCGTTATTAGACAGTGGCAACAATGATGATTATGAACATGGTATTTTGCCTGCTAATGCCTGCAATGCAGTGAAGAAAACGATATGACAACAATAACGTCTAATGTAACTGGCCCCTCTAACAGTACAACTGGCCCCAGCTTGGCCCCCCCAGTTGAAATTGTCTAGAACCGCCACTGCATTCAAGGACATTCAGAGACTTGTTCCGATGCCACTCCTGACGTGTCTTGACTGTGTGCTTGCGGTCGTTGTCCCATTGGAAGGTGAACCGTTTCCCCAGTCTGAGGTCCTGAGCGCTCTGGAGCAGGTTTTCATCCAAGATCTCTCTGTACTTTGCTTCATTGATCTTTCCCTTGATCCTGACTAGTCTCCCAGTCCCTGCTGCTGAAAAATATCCCCGCAGCATGATGCTGCCACCACCATGCTTCACCATAGGAATGGTGCCAGGTTTCCTCCAGATGTGACGCTTGGTATTCAGGCCAAAGAGTTCCATCTTGGTTTCATCAGACCAGAGAATCTTGTTTTTCATGGTCAGAGTCCTTTAGGTGCCTTTTAACTACAAGCAGGCTGCCATGTGCCTTTCACTGAGGAGTGGCTTCCGTCTGGCCTCTCCACCATAAAGGCCTGATTGATGGAGTGCTGCATGGATGGTTGTCCTTCTGGAAGGTTCTACCATCTCCACAGAGGAACTCTGGAGCTCTCACAGAGTGACCATCAGGTTCTTGGTCACCTCCCTGACCAAGGCACTTCTCCCCTGGTTTCTCAGTTTGGCTGGACAGCCAACTCTAGGAAGAGCCTTGGTGGTTAAACATTTCTTCCATTTAATTTCTTAAACCTGTTTTTGCTCTGTCATTATGGGGTATTGTGTGTAGATTTGAGGGAAACAAATGTATTTAATACATTTTCGAATAAGGCTGTAACGTAACAAAATGTGGAAAAAGGGAAGGGGTCTGAATACTTTCAAATGCACTGTATGTAGGGGATGTGGGTGTCATTTGGGACGTAGGGTATAGGGGGTAAGAGTGTTTATACTGTACAGTTGAAGTCGGAAGTTCACATATACCTTAGCCAAATACATTTAAACTTCGTTTTTCACAATTCCTGACATTTAATCCTAGTAAAAAGTCCTTGTCTTAGGTCAGTTAGGATCACCACTTTATTTTAAGAATGTGAAATGTCAGAATAATAGTAGAGAGAATGATTTATTTCAGCTTTTATTTCTTTCATCACATTCCCAGAGGGTTTGAAGTTTACATACACTCAATTAGTATTTGGTAGCACTGTCTTTAAATTGTTTAACTTGCGTCAAACGTTT
This sequence comes from Salmo salar, assembly GCF_965601325.2. NCBI lineage: Eukaryota > Metazoa > Chordata > Actinopteri > Salmoniformes > Salmonidae > Salmo > Salmo salar. The sequence goes on from NC_138293.1 coordinate 50,250,774, forward strand.
CGGGTAGCCTTCCACGAGCTTCACACAATAAGTTGGGCCCATTCCTCCTGACAGAGCTGGTGTAACTGAGTCAAGTTCCTAGGCCTACTTGCTCACACACGCTTTTTCAGTTTTGCCCACAGATTTTCTATAGGATTGAGGTCAGGGCTTTGTGATGGCCACTCCAATACCTTGACTTTGTTGTCCTTAAGCCATTTTGCTACAACTTTGGAAGTATGCTTGGGGTCATTGTCCATTTGGAAGACCCATTTGCGACCAAGCTTTAACTTCCTGACTGATGTCTTGAGATGTTGCTTAAATATATCCACATCATTTTCCTTCTCATGATGCCATCTATTTTGTGAAGTGCACCAGTCCCTCCTGCAGCAAAGCACCCCCACATGATGCTGCCACCCCTGTGCTGCACGGTTGGGATGGTGTTCTTCAGCTTGCAAGCCTCACCCTTTCTTCCTCCAAACATAATGATGGTCATTATGGCCAAACAGTTCCAATTTTGTTTCATCAGACCAGAGGACATTTCTCCCAAAAGTACGATCTTTGTCCCCATGTGCAGTTGCAACCCGTAGTCTGGGTTTTTTTTATGGCGGTTTTGGAGCAGTGGCTTCTTCCTTGCTGAGCGGCCTTTCAGGTTATGTTGATATAGGACTCGTTTTACTGTGGATATAGATACTTTTGTACTTGTTTCTTCCAGCATCTTCACAAGGTCCTTTGCTGTTGATCTGGGATGGATTTGCACTTTTCGCACCAAAGTACGTTAATCTCTAGGTGACAGAATGCGTCTTCTTCCTGAGCGGTATGACGGCTGTGTGGTCCCATGGTTTTTATACTTGCGTTCTATTGTTTGTTCAGATGAACGTGGTACCTTCAGGTGTTTGGAAATTGCTCCCAAGGATGAACCAGACGTGTGGAGGTCTACAAATATTTTTCTGAGGTCTTGGCTGATTTCTTTTGATTTTCCCATGATGTCAAGGAAAGAGGCACGGAGTTGGAAGGTAGGCCTTGAAATACATCCACAGGTACACCTCTAACTGCCTCAAATTATGTCAGTTAGCCTATCAGAAGCTTCTAAAGCCATAACATAATTTTCTGGAATTTTCCAAGCTGTTTAAAGGCACAGTCAACTTCATGTAAACTTCTGACCCACTGGAATTGTGATACAGTGAATTATAAGTGAAATAATCTGTCTGTAAACAATTGTTGGAAACATTACTTGTGTCATGCACAAGGTAGATGTCCTAACCGACTTGCCAAAACTATAGTTTGTTAACAAGAAATTTGTGGAGTGGTTGAAAAAACTAGTTTTAATGACTCCAACCTAAGTGTATGTAAACTTCCGACTTCAACTGTATGTTACTTCTAGGGAGACTAAAGTGCAGCTGCTTTTACACCACAAAACAGGCAATGGAATGACATTTTTCAGAATGCAAGTTTGGCAAAGAAAGAAAAGCCTGTGTGTGTGTCTGTGTGTATGTAAAGGCTTGAGTTGCTCCATTGATAAACGTGGAGGAAAGACACGTTTAAAATAGCCTCAGTGTTTTACACATACTTTTTTTTAAATCACATTAGGAATGTTTAAAAGTAAAAAAAACATGGTGACAGAAGCTCTGCTGCCATTGTCTGACCAACAGCACAACAGGAATAAATATATTTACTCACAGTACAGATAAGAGAATAATCATAACTCAACCTGGAAAACAGTTTCAAACTGTTATCTTTTCCTCTCGCTCACTCGCTCACTCTACCTCATCTCTTCCCTCCCTCTCATCCTCCTCTCTCCTTTCCCTTACAAACTTTTGGGCTCGAGTAGACCACAACAAAAAATTCCCCATCTCCTGACATCTTAGCCGAGGGCTGAAACTTCTTAGCATTTTTTTGTTTCTTGTGTTGTTTTTGTCTTTTCTCTTTCCTGTCTGTGACTGACAGCTTCTCTTCCACCACCCACGTACTACATAGAGGGGGGAGGGACACGCAGAGGAGATGGAGAGCAGAGAGAGAGAGAGCTGCCTGAAATGTAGGCCAAAGCGGTGGTGGGCATTTCCAAAGAAACAGTGTTCACAGCAGTCAGTGACATCATCAGTATAGGGAGGGACTGGGCCTTGGAATACGCCCTGCTTGGTCCGGCCTAAACACGATTCTCTCTGCCCACTCTGGCCCTGCACACCATCCTGAGCGTGGGAGAGAGAGGACACTCTAGAATCTCACACAAAACAGAACACCTAAATGCTCAAACACAGACAGATAGAAACACATGTTTATACATAGAAGTACGCACCCTTACACATACCTCCTGTTCTGAGGGTCCAGGTCCAGCAGAGCCTCCTGTGATGAAGTCATTCAGGGGTGTCTGGTAGCGGGCCTTGAAGGAGCCCTTGCTGCCTCTGTTGGTCTGAGCTGCTGGGGACTGGGGCAGAGAGGACATGGAGGAGGCTGAAGACGTGGAGCCTGTATCCCCAGACGCTTATGCCCTGTCTGCGTGACCACTGCCACAGATGCACCTCCTACGGGCAGGAACAAGCTCAGCACCTCCCCATTCTCATCCTAGCAAAGGGAGAGAAAATAAGTTGAAGGAGAGGAGTGAGAAGGGGTGAATAACTGTCTCTCCCAGTAAATTTGTGATGGGCACTTTGACAGGGGTCGTGGAGTCCAGTGAGTGTACGCACCCTGCCCAAGTGATGTCCATGTACACCAACAGAGGCCAGCTCCAGATCCTCATTATTACTGTTCTTCAGAGGGACCGACCAGTAACCTGAGATAACACAGACAAAGCCATAGGTCTAGTAATGCAAACAGAATGATAATCTGAAATGTTTTGACGCCATTAGTTGTCCATGTCCAGGTCAATCTATCCTGCTAGTCAGAGAGCCAGTCAGGGTGTGTCATACTTGTCTTAGCCAATCCGAGTGGGTGTTGTTGGCGTGCATACCTGTCTTGAGGCTGTTGATAGGGAACATGTTGATCTCGTACACCACGAAGCGCAGAAAGGCAAATGCAGAGTTACATACCATGAACTGGAAGGGCTTCCGAGGCCACGTGGGGTTCAAACCGTTATCCGCTGGAGAAAAGATGAAAAGGGATCGATAAGAAAAGATTAGCTATCTAAATTGACCATTGTCATATATTATGCTTCATCATCATAACTCCATATACTGAATTACTATGTGTGTAGGTGAGTGTATTTGTGAACACTATGGGATGTTTTCCCAATCAGGTTCCCACACAGTCCTAAGCTGTTTGTACAACTTCCTGTTTTTCCTTAGGGAAAAGGGATGGATACCTTTGTCCTCCTCTTGTCGTGTCCTGTGTGTGTGTGTATATATATATATATATATGTATGTATGTATGTATGTAATGTATGTATGTATGTATGTATGTATGTATGTATGTATGTATGTATGTATGTATGTATGTATGTATGTATGTATGTATGTATGTATGTATGTGTATATATATATATATATATATGTATGTATGTATGTATGTATGTATGTGTATATATATATATATATGTATATATATATGTATATATATATATATATATAAGTGTGTGTGTGTGTATATATGAATGTATATATGTGTGTGTATATATGTATATATGTGTGTATGTATATATATATATATGTTTTCTTCCCATATCTTTTCATATCTTTTTTTCTAAAAACTCAACCTCAAAATACTCTCCTGCAACCCACCTCACCAATTTAAAAAAAAGTATACTGCTCAAAAAAAATAAAGGGAACACTTAAACAACACATCCTAGATCTGAATGAAAGAAATAATCTTATTAAATACTTTTTTCTTTACATAGTTGAATGTGCTGACAACAAAATCACACAAAAATAATCAATGGAAATCCAATTTATCAACCCATGGAGGTCTGGATTTGGAGTCACACTCAAAATTAAAGTGGAAAACCACACTACAGGCTGATGCAACTTTGATGTAATGTCCTTGAAACAAGTCAAAATGAGGCTCAGTAGTGTGTGTGGCCTCCACGTGCCTGTATGACCTCCCTACAACGCCTGGGCATGCTCCTGATGAGGTGGCGGATGGTCTTCTGAGGGATCTCCTCCCAGACCTGGACTAAAGCATCCGCCAACTCCTGGACAGTCTGTGGTGCAACGTGGCGTTGGTGGATGGAGCGAGACATGATGTCCCAGATGTGCTCAATTGGATTCAGGTCTGGGGAACGGGTGGGCCAGTCCATAGCATCAATGCCTTCCTCTTGCAGGAACTGCTGACACACTCCAGTCACATGAGGTCTAGCATTGTCTAAATTCGGAGGAACCCAGGGCCAACTGCACCAGCATATGGTCTCACAAGGGGTCTGAGGATCTCATCTCGGTACCTAATGGCAGTCAGGCTACCTCTGGCTAGCACATGGAGGGCTGTGCGGCCCCCCAAAGAAATGCCACCCCACACCATGACTGACCCACCGCCAAACCGGTCATGCTGGAGGATGTTGCAGGCAGCAGAACGTTCTCCACGGCGTCTCCAGACTCTGTCACGTCTGTCACGTGCTCAGTGTGAACCTACTTTCATCTGTGAAGAGCACAGGGTACCAGTGGTGAATTTGCCAATCTTGGTGTTCTCTGGCAAATGCCAAACGTTCTGCACGGTGTTGGGCTGTAAGCACAACCCCCACCTGTGGACGTCGGGCCCTCATACCACCCTCATGGAGTCTGTTTCTGACCGTTTGAGCAGACACATGCACATTTGTGGCCTGCTGGAGGTCATTTTGCAGGGCTCTGGCAGTGCTTCTCCTGCTCCTCCTTGCACAAAGGCGGAGGTAGCGGTCCTGCTGCTGGGTTGTTGCCCTCCTACGGCCTCCTCCACGTCTCCTGATGTACTGGCCTGTCTCCTGGTAGCGCCTCCATGCTCTGGACACTACGCTGACAGACACAGCAAACCTTCTTGCCACAGCTCTCATTGATGTGCCATCCTGGATGAGCTGCACTACCTGAGCCACTTGTGTGGGTTGTAGACTCCGTCTCATGCTACCACTAGAGTGAAAGCACCGCCAGCATTCAAAAGTGACCAAAACATCAGCCAGGAAGCATAGGAACTGAGAAGTGGTCTGTGGTCCCCACCTGCAGAATCACTCCTTTATTGGGGGTGTCTTGCTAATTGCCTATAATTTCCACCTGTTGTCTATTCCATTTGCACAACACCATGTGAAATTTATTGTCAATCAGTATTGCTTCCTAAGTGGACAGTTTGATTTCACAGAAGTGTGATTGACCTGGAGTTACATTGTGTTGTTTAAGTGTTCCCTTTATTTTTTTGAGCAGTGTATTATTTACCTCAAATCTGAAATCCACAACAGAAGCTAGCCAGAGGTTGGGCAGTTCACTGGCTAACGTTGGAGTTCAGCTAGCCATGGTTGGCGGTCATCAGCTATCCCTTAGCTTTTCGAGCTATCACCAGTTTTGTACAGCGCAACTCAGACCAGAGCATACCGGACCTATTTTCTCTCCATATCCCCGGATTTCTACCGCAGGCTCTGGACATTTACACCTGGATCTTGCAGCTAGCTAGCTGCTACCCGAGTGACTATTGGATAACATCGATTCAGGAGCAAACACCAATTATCCCGGAGCTAGCCAGCTGAAGAGTTCCATCATCCACTCCTGGGCTACAATCACCTATCCGGACCGGTTTTACTGCCGATGCGGAGCCCCATCAGGCCTTCATGACTGGACTACCGACGTTATCTGCCCGAGGGAGTTATCCAACTGGCCCCTCTGTCGCGACGTAACCTGAACGCCCATCTGCGGCCCGCTAATCGTTAGCTGTCTAATCGGCTGCTATCTGAATCGGACTATCGGACAATTTTCTTGGGCCACTATAACTATAACTATTTTGCCTATTGGACTGGTCTCCCTACCACACGGAACCCCACTAATCTACAGACAGAAACGCACGAGGTGGCTAAAAACAGACCTCCCTCCATCTTCAGCCAGCTTGCTACCTATGCCCCGGCTAGCTGTCTGAATCTCACGGGACCCTTATGATCACTGCTGTTCTGGTTAGTGTTTATTGGCTTATTTCACTGTAGAGCTTCTAGCCCTGCTCATTATACCTTATCCAACCTTTCAGTTCCACCACCCACACATGCTATGACATCTTCTGGTTTCAATTAAGTTTCTAGAGACAATATCTCTCTCATCATCACTCAATGCCTAGGTTTACCTCCACTGTATTCACATCCTACCATACCTTTGTCTGTACATTAAACCTTGAAGCTATTTTATCGCCCCCAGAAACCTGCTCCTTTTACTCTCTATTCTGGACATCATAGACGACCAATTCTCATAGCTTTTAGCCGTACCCTTATCCTACTCCTCCTCTGTTCCTCTGGTGATGTAGAGGTGAATCCAGGCCCTGCAGTGCCTAGCTCCACTCCTATTCCCCAGGTGCTCTCTTTTGATGACTTCTGTAACCGTAAAAGCCTTGGTTTCATGCATGTTAACATTAGAAGCCTTCTCCCTAAGTTTGTTTTATTCACTGCTTTAGCACACTCTGCCAACCCGGATGTCCTAGCCGTGTCTGAATCCTGGCTTAGGAAGTCCACCAAAAACTCTGAAATCTTCATCCCTAACTACAACATTTTCAGACAAGATAGAATGGCCAAAGGGGGTGGTGTTGCAATCTACTGGAGAGAGAGCCTAAACAGTTCTGTCCTACTATCCAGGTCTGTACCCAAACAATTTCAACTTCTACTTCTAAAAATCCATCTCTCTAAAAACAGCTGTGCTCTGGACACCATATGTGAACTGATTGCCCCCCATCTATCTTCAGAGCTTGTGCTGCTAGGTGACCGAAACTGGGACATGCTTAACACCCCAGCCATCCTACAATCTAAGCTTGATGCCCTCAATCTCACACAAATTATCAATTAACCTACCAGGTACCACCCCAAAGCCGTAAACACGGGCACCCTCATAGATATCATCCTAACCAACTTGCCCTCTAAATACACCTCTGCTGTTTTCAACCAAGATCTCAGCGATCACTGCCTCATTGCCTGCATCCGTAATGGGTCAGCGGTCAAACGACCTCCACTCATCACTGTCAAACGCTCCCTGAAACATTTCAGCGAGCAGGCCTTTCTAATCGACCTGGCCCGGGTATCCTGGAAGGATATTGACCTCATCCCGTCAGTAGAGGATGCCTGGTTATTTTTTTTAAATGCCTTCCTCACCATCTTAAATAAGCATGCCCCATTCAAGAAATTTAGAACCAGGAACAGATATAGCTCTTGGTTCTCTCCAGACCTGACTGCCCTTAACCAACACAAAACATCCTGTGGCGTTCTGCATTAGCATCGAACAGCCCCCGTGATATGCAACTTTTCAGGGAAGTTAGAAACCAATATACACAGGCCGTTAGAAAAGCCAAGGCTAGCTTTTTCAAGCAGAAATTTGCTTCCTGCAACACAAACTCAAAAAAGTTCTGGGACATTGTAAAGTCCATGGAGAATAAGAACACCTCCTCCCAGCTGCCCACTGCACTGAGGATAGGAAACTCTGTCACCTCCGATAAATCCACTATGATTTGAGAATTTCAATAAGCATTTTTCTATGGCTGGCCATGCTTTCCACCTGGCTACCCCTACCGCAGTCAACTGCACTGCACCCCCCACAGCTACTCGCCCAAGCCTTCCCCATTTCTCCTTCTCCCAAATCCAGTCAGCTGATGTTCTGAAAGTCTGGACACCTACAAATCAGCCGGGCTAGACAATCTGGACCCTTTCTTTCTAAAATTATCTGCCGAAATTGTTGCAACCCCTATTACTAGCCTGTTCAACCTCTCTTTCGTGTCGTCTGAGATTCCAAAAGATTGGAAAGCAGCTGCTGTCATCCCCCCTTCAAAGGAGGGGACACTCTTGACCCAAACTGCTACAGACCTATATCTATCCTACCCTGCCTTTCTAAGGTCTTGGAAAGCAAGTCAACAAACAGATTACCGACCATTTCGAATCCCACCGCACCTTCTCCGCTATGCAATCTGGTTTCAGAGCTGGTCATGTGTGCACCTCAGCCACACTCAAGGTCCTAAACGATATCGTAACCGCCATCGATAAGAAACAATACTGTGCTGCCGTATTCATTGACCTGGCCAAGGCTTTCGACTCTGTCAATCACCACATCCTCATCGGCAGACTCAATAGCCTTGGTTTCTCAAATGATTGCCTTGCCTGGTTCACCAACTACTTCTCTCATAGAGTTCAATGTGTCAAATCGGATTGCCTGTTGTCCAGGCCTCTGGTAGTCTCTATGGAGGTGACACAGGGTTCAATTCTTGGGCCAACTCTTTTCTCTGTATACATCAGTGATGTCGCTCTTGCTGCTGGTGAGTCTCTGATCCACCTCTACGCAGACAATACCATTCTGTATACTTCTGGCCCCTCTTTGGACACTGTGTTAACAACCCTCCAGACGAGCTTCAATGCCATACAACTCTCCTTCCATGGCCTCCAACTGCTCTTAAATACAAGTAAAACTAAATTCATGCTCTTCAACCGATCGATGCCCGCACCTGCCCGCCCGTCCAGCATCACTACTCTGGACGGTTCTGACTTAGAATATGTGGACAACTACAAATACCTAGGTGTCTGGTTAGACTGTAAGCTCTCCTTCCAGACTCACATCAAACATCTCCAATCCAAAGTTAAATCTAGAATTGGCCTCCTATTTCGCAACAAAGCATCCTTCACTCATGCTGCCAAACATACCCTCGTAAAACTGACCATCCTACCGATCCTCGACTTCAGCGATGTCATTTACAACATAGCTTCCAATACCCTACTCAATAAACTGGATGCAGTCTATCACAGTGCCATCCGTTTTGTCACCAAAGCCCCATATACTACCCACCACTGCGACCTGTACGCTCTCGTTGGCTGGCCCTCGCTTCATACCAGTCGCCAAACCCACTGGCTCCAGGTCATCTACAAGATCCTGCTAGGTATCGTCCCCCCTTATCTCCGCTCACTGGTCACCATAGCAGCCCCCCCTGAAGCACGCGCTCCAGCAGGTATATCTCTCTGGTCACCCCCAAAGCCAATTCCTCCTTCGGCCGCCTCTCCTTCCAGTTCTCTGCTGCCAATGACTGGAACGAACTACAAAAATCTCTGAAATTGGAAACACTTATCTCCCTCACTAGCTTTAAGCACCAGCTGTCAGAGCAGCTCACAGATCACTGCACCTCTACATAGCCCATCTATAATTTAGCCCAAACAACTACCTCTTCCCCTACTGTATTTATTTATTTATTTATTTTGCTCCTTTGCACCCCATTATTTCTATTTCTACTTTGCACTTTCTTCCACTGCAAATCTACCATTCCACTGTTTTACTTGCTGTATTGTATTTACTTCGCCACCATGGCCTTTTTTGCCTTTACCTCCTTTATCTCACCTCATTTGCTCACTTTGTATATAGACTTATTTTTCTACTATATTATTGACTGTATGTTTGTTTTACTCCATGTGTAACTCTGTGTTGTTGTATGTGTCAAACTGCTTGCTTTATCTTGGCCAGGTCGCAATTGTAAATGAGAACTTGTTCTCAACTTGCCTACCTGGTTAAATAAAGGTTAAATAAAAAATAAAAACATTTAAAAACTGAATTATTTACATACACCAAGTGATAACTGAGCAATAGACTTCAACCAATGGAAGTTTAAAAGATAATTAACAAAATGCAAATAATTAAAACAAAAACTATATCGAACACAGTTCAGAACTATTGCCTTTTTGAACTTTGGAGATGTGGAAGAAAGTCCTTTGTCCAAAGATTGTTGTATGCATGTAATAAAACAAGGAAACACAAAACAAACAAAACTAGGAGCCTGAAAACAATTACCATTTTTTTGCCATCTTATAAAAAGTAGAAATTGAGTTCTACCTAATATGCTAATTTATATAATTTTTCCAAAATGAATTCGTTACACAAAAAAATGCTGGGTTAAAAATAACAAAATTTTGGCATTGACAATGCAGCATTGGGGAAACATTGAACAAACACAGCATTGGATTAATTCAACCCAGTGGGGTTGGATTGTGCTTCTAACCCAGCACCTTGGGGTGAGCGCTTGACCTAGCAGCTTGGTAAATTAGACTATATTGCTGGGTTAAAACAACCCAGTGTGTTGGGTTGTGACATAAACCCAGCACATTGGGTTGGGGGATTGACCCAGCAGCTGGGTAATGTTTTATGTAGTCCTTGGGTTATTTTCAGTGTAATCCTAATTTCAATGTTGCTTATATATTTTTGCATTCCCTACCATCCCACCCAATCCTTTTCCTACACACAATCAAGAACAATGTTGAATTTCAAATAATTAATTTGAATTGCCTGCATTTCAGAACATAATCAAGTCAGACCACAGGGCTTTGTTTCAATGTGGCCTTAAAATGTGTTATATATTCTTGTACATTGTGGACAATTCTCTATGTTGTTTCAATAGATAATAGATAATAATCAATCCTATCTTATGAAATCTTAAAATGTATTTATATTATTTTGTGAACCAAACAGTCCAAACATCAGACAAAGGCCTCAAATCAAATCAAAGTTTATTTGTCATGTGCGCCGAATACAACAGGTGTAGACCTTACAGTGAAATTCTTACTTACAGACTCTAACCAATAGTGCAAAAAGGTATTAGGTGATCAATAGGTAAGTAAAGAAATAAAAACAACAGTAAAAAGACAGTGAAAAATAACAGTAGCGAGGCTATATACAGTAGCGAGGCTATAAAAGTAGCGAGGCTACATACAGACACCGGTTAGTCAGGCTGATTGAGGTAGTATGTACATGTAGATATGGTTAAAGTGACTATGCATATATGATGGACAGAGAGTAGCAGTAGTGTAAAAGAGGGGTTGGTGGGTGGCGGGACACAATGCAGATAGCCTGGTTAGCCAATGTGCGGGAGCACTGGTTGGTCGGCCCAATTGAGGTAGTATATACATGAATGTATAGTAAAGTGACTATGCATATATATACGGCTCAAAAAAATAAAGGGAACACTTAAACAACACATCCTAGATCTGAATGAAATAAATAATCTTATTAAATTATTTTTTCTTTACATAGTTGAATGTGCTGACAACAAAATCACACAAAAATAATCAATGGAAATCCAATTTATCAACCCATGGAGGTCTGGATTTGGAGTCACACTCAAAATTAAAGTGGAAAACCACACTACAGGCTGATCCAACTTTGATGTAATGTCCTTAAAAAAAGTCAAAATGAGGCTCAGTAGTGTGTGTGGCCTCCACGTGCCTGTATGACCTCCCTACAATGCCTGGGAATGCTCCTGATGAGGTGGTGGATGGTCTCCTGAGGGATCTCCTCCCAGACCTGGACTAAAGCATCCGCCAACTCCTGGACAGTCTATGGTGCAACGTGGCGTTGGTGGATGGAGCGAGACATGATGTCCCAGATGTGCTCAATTGGATTCAGGTCTGGGGAACGGGCGAGCCAGTCCATAGCATCAATGCCTTCCTCTTGCAGGAACTGCTGACACACTCCAGCCACATGAGGTCTAGCATTGTCTTGCATTAGGAGGAACCCAGGGCCAACCGCACCAGCATATGGTCTCACAAGGGGTCTGAGGATCTCATCTCAGTACCTAATGGCAGTCAGGCTACCTCTGGCGAGCACATGGAGGGCTGTGCGGCCCCCCAAAGAAATGCCACCCCACACCATGACTGACCCACCGCCAAACCGGTCATGCTGGAGGATGTTGCAGGCAGCAGAACGTTCTCCACAGCGTCTCCAGACTCTGTCACGTCTGTCACGTGCTCAGTGTGAACCTGCTTTCATCTGTGAAGAGCACAGGGCGCCAGTGGCGAATTTGCCAATCTTGGTGTTCTCTGGCAAATGCCAAACGTCCTGCACGGTGTTGGGCTGTAAGCACAACCCCCACCTGTGGACGTCGGGCCCTCATACCACCCTCATGGAGTCTGTTTCTGACCGTTTGAGCAGACACATGCACATTTGTGGCCTGCTGGAGGTCATTTTGCAGGGCTCTGGCAGTGCTTCTCCTGCTCCTCCTTGCACAAAGGCGGAGGTAGCGGTCCTGCTGCTGGGTTTTTGCCCTCCTACGGCCTCCTCCACGTCCCCTGATGTACTGGCCTGTCTCCTGGTAGCGCCTCCATGCTCTGGACACTACGCTGACAGACACAGCAAACCTTCTTGCCACAGCTCGTATTGATGTGCCATCCTCAATGACCTGCACTACCTGAGCCACTTGTGTGGGGTGTAGACTCCGTCTCATGCTACCACTAGAGTGAAAGCACCGCCAGCATTCAAAAGTGACCAAAACATCAGCCAGGAAGCATAGGAACTGAGAAGTGGTCTGTGGTCCCCACCTGCAGAATCACTCCTTTATTGGGGGTGTCTTGCTAATTGCCTATAATTTCCACCTGTTGTCTATTCCATTTGCACAACAGCATGTGAAATTTATTGTCAATCAGTGTTGCTTCCTAAGTGGACAGTTTGATTTCACAGAAGTGTGATTGACTTGGAGTTACATTGTGTTGTTTAAGTGTTCCCTTTATTTTTTTGAGCAGTGTATATATATATATATATTCACCTTTATTTAACTAGGCAAGTCAATTAAGAACAAATTCTTATTTACAATGGCGACCTACACCGGCCAAACCCAGACAACACTGGGCCAATTTTGCGCCACCCTATGGACCTCCCAATCACGGCCGGTTGTGATGCAGCCTGGATTGTCCCTTTAATCATCCTAAGGTCAACACCCCCATAGTATTCACATTTATCGCATGTAAATGTTACGAAGAAAGATTAAATAAACATTTGAATTGGGAAATATCCAGTCTTTGCTCTTTTCTTCATTACCTGATGATTTCAAGTGTTATTGGATTCATCTGTTGACATTCAATATATTTAGTATATTTACTACATTTAATGTTTTAGTTTTCTTCTCTGAGAAGTAAGTTTGTTTAAAGTTATGTGATTTGGTTTAAGTAGATACAATTCAATGTTGTTAACACACAGTAACAAAACATTTCTCTAATTTGCATATTCATACTGCGTATGAAAATGTGAGCATTCTGCAAATTTGAAACAAATTGGCAAAACGTTTGCCACAACTGTTTGCCAGAAGCCTGTTTTTTTTTTTTTGTAAGGGTGATGTCCACACAGTTCTAAATCCAGCCGGCTGAAACCTCCAAACAGTCTACCCGACCACACTGAGGCGTCCGCATGGTCCTATAGCCTCATTGTGGTCGGGTAGACAATCTTTGCTGCTTGTTGTATCACAGTGCAATGATAAAACTATGTACAGTGCATTCAAAAAGTATTCATACCCCTTGACTTATTCCACATTTTGTTCTGTTACAGCCTGAATTCAAAATGGATTCAATACAATTTATTTCTTACCCATCTACACAAAATACCCCATAATGACAGTGAAAACACATTTTTAGATTTTTTTGCAATTGTATTGAAAATTAAATATAGAAATATCAAATGAACATACTGTAAGTATTCACACCCCTGAGTCAATACATGTTAGTATCACCTTTGGCAGTGATTACAGTTGTGAGTTTTTCTGGGTAATTCTCTAAGAGCTTTACACACCTGGATTGTACAACATTTGCACTTTTAATTTTTTAATTTTTTATTGTTCAAACTCTGTCCAGTGGTTGTTGATCATTGCTAGACAGCCATTTAAATCTTGCTATAGATTCTCAAGCTGATTTAAGTCAAAAGGCCACTCGGAAACATTCAATGCCATCTTGATAAGCAGCTCCAGTGTAGGTTTGGCCTTGTGTTTTAGGTTATTGTCCTGCTGAAAGGTGAATTCATCTCCCAGTGTTAGTTGGAAATCAGACAACTAGGTTTTCCTCTAGGATTTTACCTGTGCTTAGCTCTATTCCGTTTCTTTTAATCATCTTTAAAAAAATCCCTAATCCGTGCCGATGACAAGCATACACATAACATAATTCAGGACATAAAGTTAATTTCTTGCCTCATTTTTTGCAGTTTTACTGCAAACAGGATGCATATTCTGAGTCAAGATCACTTTGGCATTCTAAAATTAACCTATTAAAAACAGTTCTGTAAGAATGAGGTTTGTGCAGTGGGCCTAATACATTATCACAGCAAATTGGCTATATGGCTGGCCTGGCATGCCAATATTGCTCTTCTCAGACCATACTATATTTCAGAACTTGAGCTTTGATAACAAAATAAATTAGTCTTATCACTTGCGAGGCACAGCTGAGCATAAATTGAAATCATTTGCTGTTTTATTTTACTCGACTGATGGTACTTGCATCTGATGGTTATGGTGCTTTAGGGAACTTGGAAAAATTCAGTTGGATGACTGTTTAAATAGATTTTTTTTCCAAGGTCCCAGTTGTTTTGAACACAGTCAGTAGAGGGAGGGAGAGAGTAGCAGAGGGTCTGCCTCTCACTGTCCCGCCTGTGACGGTCTTCTACCTGATGGCGAAACTCGAGTCCCACCACATCTGCCTCATGCACAAATTCACATTGTTCCTATGACCAGAGAAAGTGAAATATTTGCTTATTGATATTAAAATATACACGACAAGCTGCAGGGCTATCGATACACTTTGCTAATTATTTATTGCAGCTGCAATGCTCGTTTTATGTTTTGTAAAAGTATTGAATGAAAACAGTGTCGACAGTGCTGAATAAAACTTCGACATGAACTCACTCATAAAAACAGCTGCTCTATCCTTTGGCAGTCTCTGGTCATGGTTTTAAAAGTTATGAAATCTCACGTTGACTAGTATCAAACTTTGCTAAGCCAGGGTTGTGGAAGCTTTAGGTGATTTGAGCTATCCGATTAGCCAGAACAGTAGGCACACTGGATTTAGCCACAGATCCGCCGGGTAGGCGGTATTGGTCTTTTCAGACGAATTAAATGGTTCAAAAACAGATCACTACCTACCCGGTGCTAAGGCCTTCTGAATCAAGTGCACCTACCGCCAACAGCGCAAAATAATTATACAAAAATGGAGTGCAAGCATTTATTGTTGGCTTTTCTACAGAAATGTTTGATAACCTCAGTGTTCTCCTATCACAGCCATTAAACTAACTGTTTTAAAGTCACCATTGGTCTCATGGTGAAATCCCTAAGCGGTTTCCTTCCTCGTCTTTAACTGAGTTAGGTAAGACTCCTGTATCTTTGTAGTGATTGGATGTATAATACACCCTCCAAAGTGCAATTAATAACTTCACCATGCGCAAAGGGATATTCAATGTCTTTTTTCATCTACCAATCTGTGTTTGAAATTCACTTCTCGACTGATTACAGAATTGTATGTGAGGGGTATAGAGATGACGTAGTTTTTCAAAAAATCATGTTAATAAGAATCAAACCCTTTTTTTCAATTTCCTTCTAAAATGATATCCAAATCTAACTGCCTGTAGCTCAGGAGCTGAAGCAAGGATATGCATATTGATACCATTTGAAATGAAACACTGAGGTTTATGGAAATGTGAAATTAATGTAGGAGAATATAACACATTAGATCTGGTAAAAGATAATCCAAACAAAAAAACAATTTGTCATCTTCTTTGAAATGCAAGATAAATGCCATACATTGAGATAGGATTCTAAGTGTAATTTAGATGTTGTCCACAAAATGGCAGCAGTGTGTGTGCAAAGTTTCAGACTGATCCAGTGAAGAATTAAATCACTACACAATATTTTGTATCAAGTCCTCCAGGAGTTTGCCCAAATGTGCCGAATTGGTCAATTTATACATTTTCAAGTACATAACTATAGAGAACATACAAAAATGCTATGGTAATCAAAAAATAAAATGTTTACACACTCCCAGGAATGTCATACATGATGGATCATTAGCTTCCCAAAAGGAAAGACACTAACCTTCACACATCTAGAGGACCAGGTGGGGTGGGTGTGGAGCCAGAGACAGCCTTGGTGTCAAATTGTAGACCCCAGTTCCTACATTTGAATATAAAAAGGGATTTTATCAAACAAAACTATGCTACATTTTATCTCTCGGACCCTCAGGATGACAAATCAGAGCAAGATTACTTCAGAGGTGAAAGTACATTATTTACCTTCAGAGTTGAATGTATCAAACCAATTGCCATGATAAAAGTGCTTTGTTGTTGTGCACTATCCTCAAACAATAGCATGGTATTTTTTTAATGTAATAGCTACTGTAAATTGGACACTTGTCACGTCCTGACCAGCAGATGGAGCTGTTGTAGTAGTTTGTGGGTCAGGACGTGGCAGTCTTGTGTGTGTGTTTGAATGTTCTGTGTGTCTTGTGACTCCTGATCAGGAACAGCTGGGGATCGTTGTTCCTGATTGGGAGTCATATATGTAGGAGTATGTTTGTCACTGGGGTTTGTGGGTGGTTGTTTTTGCACTGCGTTTATAGCCTGCAGAACTGTCACTGTTGTCACCTTTTTTGTGGTGTTAAGTGGATGCTTTACTCCTTATTTTTAATTAAAGATGAGTATTCACATACCTGCTGTGCCTTGGTCCATTTATGAAGACAGCCGTTACAACACTGCAGTTAGATTAACAAGAATTTAAGCTTCCTGCCTATATAAGACATGTCTATGTCCCGGAAAGTTGGCTGCTGTTTAGAACGTCATTCTAGTCACATTATCGCATATTGAGCAACAACTGTACCCAGTTTATGGGCACCGATCCCATAGAAGTTAAACACTATTATTGCACACAGAGTGAATCCATGCAATTTATGTGACTTGTTAAGGCTGGCTCACTTCCTAAATAAGTGAGGTAACGTTAGCCATTCCGAGTCCGTTGACATGGAGCTAAACATCTTTGCCTGCATTTTACAGTGTTTTATGTAATCCAATAAAAGAGAATCGTCAACATGACAAAAATGAATTTAAACATGCCGTTCAATGGACAGCTATCTCGTCTGTCATATAGAAGAAACTGGCTACAAATATAATATAAGGAAACTTTGAGTGGGCTTGCTCGCCATATTATTCACTTAACCAGTATGCTAGTTACAGTACAACAGTAACAACTGTTGGATTCGACATTTTGAACATTGAAATATTAAATAAATGATTGGAAAGAAGCATAGAAGCAAAGGAGAAAGAGACTGGGCCTCTGTAGAAGGACAGATAGCTGTGGAATGTATTGGAATTTGTTGGGGGACGGGAGCAGAGCACCGTGTTGATACAGGAAAGACAGATGGACATCTGTGGATTAGATGAAGGAGGGGTTGAGGTCAGGAGGTGAGGACAGGTCACCTGAAGGGAGTAATAAGGGTTTGATATCTTGTTACTCTTTTCCTGTTAAACCATAAGATGTAAGGATTGGAGAGAAGGGGGAGTGTTTTAAGTGGGATATATATGTATGAGTGGGACAAATGTTGGAGTGTCTGAATTACAGCTGTACAGAACCTTTGGGCAAAATTAAACTTGGTTAAAGTTTCTCTAGCGTCCGTGGGTTATTTTCTCAGAAAAATTTGAACCTAACACTACTAATCAATTAGCTAATGTTAGTTAGTTTGCCAACAGTCACATAATCCAAAGTGGTTTAATTCTCCTTAGTCCAGAATGGTAGTAAACTTCACAGCAGCAACATGATTAGGAAGAAGATTCTTGTTGTATGCCATGGATGAGTGCCTCGGCTTGAGAGGGAGATTCAAACTTGTGTGACCGTCCATTGTAAGTCAGACGTAGTTTAGCTGGGAAGGCTATTCCACAGGCAATGTTGAGGGACCTGAGCTGGCGTGTGACTCCGTCGTAGCCTTTTCTCTTTTGGTGCAGGTCCGCGGATAGGTCAGGGAAGAACATGATCTCTCATTCCCCGTACATCACCTTGACCTTGGCTTTCCACATCAATCAGACTTTGTCTTGAAAGTTAAAAAACTTCATGATAAAGACTCAAAGTGTGGGGTGGTTTCTCGGGCCTGTAGGAGCCAGAAGCCAGTGGGCTCTTTCAATGCGCAGGGGGTCCGGAAAGCCATCTCTTGAGAAATGCAACTGCGTCACAATTTTCAACTTTTTCCGGTAGATTAATCAGTCTCAAATTAGACCTCCTGTGGTGGTTATTGAGCGAACTGAGTTTTGAGGTAAGGTCCGCCACCAGTTTTTCAAACTTTTCTGTTGTTGTTTTGACAGTGACGACAGTATCTTCCACCATGCTAATGCTTTCCTCTGCTTCATCCAAACATGTGGAGTAGGCTTCAAGGTCACGTTTAACCTCACTAATCCCTGTTAGGACACCTTTGAGTTTGGTGGAAAAATCTGCCCTCATGGCAGAGATTGCTTCCAAAACCCCTTGGTTCTGGTTTAGCTCGTCGTCATCGTTGGTTGTCATGTCGGACTCAGGGTGTGAGGAGCTTGCATGGCTAACTGGGTTAGTAGAGCTCACTGAATTAGCAGGGCTAACTGGCCTAGCCTGGACCATGTTGTCGATACGAGATGTTATTGTTTTAGGAGGACAATGTTGAAGTTGATTCATAATAGATGAAGATGCCATCCGTTCTACTTGCTAACATGCAATCATTGGAAAATAAAATTGATAACCTACGATTGCGATTATCCTACCAACGGGACATTAAAACCTGTTATGGCTAGGCGTGGCGCTACCGACCCACCTCAACAACATCCGGTGAAATTGCAGAGCGCGAAATTCAAATGACAGAAATAGTAATATTTAACTTTCATGAAAATACAAGTGTCATACATCAAAATAAAGCTTAACTTCTTGTTAATCCAGCCGCTGTGTCAGATTTCAAAAAGGCTTTACGGCGAAAGCACACCATGCAATTATCTGAGGACAGCGCCCCGCACATAAAAGCATTAAAAAAAATTCAACCAGGCAGGTGCGCCACGAAAGTCAGAAATAGCAATAAAATAAATTCCTTATCTTTGAAGATCTTCTTCTGTTGGCACTCCAAAAGGTCCCAACTACATGACAAATGGTGCTTTTGTTCGATAAAGTCCTTCTTTATATCCCCAAAAACTCAGTTTAGCTGGCACGCTTCATTCAATAATCCACCGGTTTCCGTCCTTCAAAATGCATACAAAATGAATCCCAAACGTTACCAATAAACTTCTCCAAACAAGTCAAACAACGTTTATAATCAAACCTCAGGTACCCTAATATGTAAATAAACTATAAAATTTAAGACGGAGAATCATTATTGTCTTTACCGGAGATAAACAACAAAGAACGCACTCTCATCCACACTCATGAAAACACTACAGCCAAAATGGGAGCCACTTAGAAAAACTACAAATTCTAGCTCATTTTTCCAAAAACAAGCCTGAAACTCTTTCTAAAGACTGTTGATATCTAGTGGAAGCCCTAGGAACTGCAATCTGGGAGGTTTTCGCCTCATATTAAAAATGACAGCCACTCACAGACATTATTTTAACAGTTTTAGAAACTTTAGAGTGTTTTCTATCCAAATAGATGCATATCCTAGCTTCTGGGCCTGAGTAACAGGCAGTTTACTTTGGTCACGGTTTTCATCCAGACGTCAAAATACTACCCCCTAGCCCAAAGAGGTTATTAAGAACTGTAATATCTTATGTTTCACCGAGTCAAATCATTAATCATTACATTTTTACCAGCATGTCACATGTGCAACCAGAGGAATAACAACTCTAGACCACCTTTACTCCACACACAGAGATGCATACAAAGCTCTCCCCCACCTTCCATTTGGCAAATCTGACCATCATTATATCCTCCTGATTCCTGCTTACAAGCAAAAACTAAAGCAGGAAGTACCAGTGACTCGCTCAATACAGAAGTGCTCAGATGACGTGGATGCTACACTACAGGACTGTTTTGCTAGCACAGACTGGAATATGTTCCAGGATTCATCCAATGGCATTGAGGAGTATACCACCTCAGTCATCAGCTTCATCAATAAGTGCATCGATGACGTCGTCCCCACAGTGACCATATGTACATATCCCTACAAGAAGCCATGGATTACAGGCAACATCCGCATCGAGCTAAAGGATAGAGCTGCTGCTTTCAATGAGCAGGACACTACTCCGGATGTTTATAAGAAATCCCGCTATGCCCTCAGATGAACCATCAAACAAGCAAAGCGTCAATACAGGATTAAGATTGAATCCTGCTACACCGACTCTGAGGCTCGTCGGATGTGGCAGGGCTTGAAAGCTATTACGGACTACAAAGAGAAACCCAGACTGCCCAGTGACACGAGCTAAATGCCTTTTACGCTTGCTTCGAGGCAAGCAATATTGAAGCATGCACGAGAGCACCAGCTGTTCTGGATGACTGTGATAATGCTCTTGGTAACCGATGTGAGCAAGACCTTTAAACAGGTCAATATTGACACAGTCGCGGGGCCAGATGGATTACCAGGATGTGTACTCAAAGCACTCGCAGACCTGGCAAGTGGCAAGTGTCTTCACTGACATTTCAACCTCTCCCTGACTGAGTCTGTAATACCTACGTTTCAAGCAGACCACCATAGTCCCTGTGTCCAAGAAAGCGAAGGTCACCTGCCTAAATGATTACCGCCCCGTAGCACTCACGTTGGTAGCCATGAAGTGCTTTGAAAGGCTGGTCATGGCTCACATCAACATCCTTCCGGATACCCTAGACCCATTCCAAATCTCATGCCGCCCCAACAGATCCACAAATGATGCAATCTCAATCGCACTCCACACTGACCTTTCCCACCTGTACAAAAGGAAGTCAGGCTCCTTAACAGCTTCTACCCCCAAGCCATAAGACTGCTGAACAATTCATGAAATGGCCACCGGACTATTACATTGACCCCCCCCATTTGCTTGTACACTGCTGCTACTCGCTGTTAATTATCTATGCATAGTAACTTCACCCATGTACAAAATAATGACCTCAACTAACCTGTACCCACGCACACTGACTCGGTACCGGTACCCCCTGTATATAGCCTCGTTATTGTTATGTTATTGTGTTACTTTTTATTATAATTTTTTTTAATAATTTTTTACTGTAGTTTATTTAGTAAATATTTCTTAACTCTTCTTGAACTGCACTGTTGGTTAAGGGCTTGTAAGTAAGCATTTCACGGTAAGATCTACACTTGTTGTATTCGGCGCATGTGTCAAATAAAGTTTGATTTGATGTAGATACGCCTGAAATTGTCCAAGAAAATTGCTGTTCGTGTTACGAGGATTTGAAATAAGAGATTCAAATAATTTTTAAGAAGTTTAGCCGAAATTGGCAGGAGAGCTCTAAAAACACATCCGCTCAGTTCAACGCCATAACCACCATTGGATTTATACTTTTACTTTCGATACTTAAGTATATTTCAGCAATTACATTTACTTTTAGTACTTAACTATAAGAGGTTAAGTATATTTAAAACCAAATACTTTTAGACTTTTAATCAAGTAGGATTTTATTGGATGACTTTTACTTTTACTTGAGTCATTTCCTATTAAGGTAACTTTACTTTTACTCAAGTATGAAAATTGGGTACTTTTTCCACCACTGGTCATGACACGAGAATTTCACCGGACCGCGGCTGCCTGCACATGTAGTTATGTTGTCTAAGCTCGTATGAACTGATGCTTGTGCTGATTGGTAGCAGGTTATTGAACCTATCTACAATTATGTAGGCTACAGGTAATTGCTTAAGGTTGTGGAAGTGACTCTTAACTGACCTTGGCTAAATTGGACTCAGGACTGGTCACATGACCCACTTCAGTGACTGTCATTGGAATGAGAAACAAAAAAATCTATAAATAAAGTTTGTTTATTCGATTTCATATGCAGATCAGAAACATGATGAACTACCCATTTATCATTTTCTATGTTGTCAGGAATCCACAACTCTGAATTGGCCAAAACTGATGGTGCATTGGTTGAACCAGAACAGATCATTTAAAACACAACATTTGAAAAATCAAATCATTATTCTGTTTCTCATTTTTTTTATACTGTCCTTTATACAATTAAAACAAAAAACAAAACCATTTATCTGTTGTTTAATTTCAGATTCAAATCAAATAAGTGAGGAACGACCCGTTTTTTTTATTAGCCAAAAAGTACACAGACCATTCAACTCCGTTTGGTATGTCAAGCCTAAATAAGTTCAGGAGTAAAAATGTGCTTAAAAGTCACATATAAGTTGCATGTACTCACTTTGTCTGCAATAATAGTGTTTAACATTATTTTTGAATGACTTCCTCATCTCTGTACCCCACACATACAATTATCTGTAAGGTCCCTCAGTCGAGCAGTGAATTTCAAACACAGATTCAACCACAAAGACCAGGGAGGTGTTCCAATATCTAGCAAAGAAAGGCACCTATTGGTAGGGTAAAAAAAGGCAGACATTGAATTTGAGTATGGTGAAGTTATGATTAACTCTTTGGATGATGTATCAATACACCCAGTCTCTACAAAGATACAGGTGTCTTTCCTAACTCAGTTGCAGGAGAGGAAGGAAACTGTTGTGTTTTCACAATAAGGCCAATGGTGACTTTAAAACAGTTACAGAGTTTAATGGCTGTGATAGGAGAAAACTGAGGATGGATCAACAAAATTGTAGTTACTCCATAATACTAACTTAAATGACAGAGTGAAAAGAAGGAAGCCTGTTCAGAATAAAAAATATTCCAAAACATGGATCCTGTTTGCAACAAGGCACTAAATAAAGTAAAATGTTATGTCCTAAATACAAAGTGTTACGTTTGGGGCACCTCTAACACAACACATCACTAAGTACCACTCTTCATATTTTCAAACATAGTGGTGGCTGTATCACGTTATGGGTATACTTGTCATCGGCAAGGGATTTCGTTTGGATAAAAATAATCGGAAGAGAGCTAAGCACAGGCAAAATCCTACAGGAAAACCTGGTTTAGTCTGTTTTCCAACAGAAACTAGGAGACAAATTCACCTTTTAGCTCGACAATAACTTAAAACACAAGTCCAAATATGCACTGGAGCTGCTTACCAAGATAACATTGAAGGTTTCTGAGTGGCCTAGTTACAGTTTTGACTTAAATCGGCTTGAAAATCTATGGCAAGAAAAATGGTGCCAACAGATAGGGCAGCCGTGCTTCTAGCTCCCCAGCAACTTTGTAGTATTTAATTTTTTTCTGTGTTATTTCTTACATTATAAGCCCAGAAAATGTTTTGTGTTTTTACATACAACCGGAAAGAACTATTGGATATCAGAGGTGCGATAACTCACCAGCACTACCAGCATTACGACCAGGAATACAACTTTCCCGTATTGGATCCTTTGTTCATACCCTCCAGGGCAATTGAACTGATTCCAGATGCTGATCCAAAACACCACCGGTGGAGAAGAGGTATTCGGAGTGGACTCCTAGTCCGACCCAGGAGGCGCGCACTCACCACCCACCGCTTCCGAGTATATTACTTGCTAATGTTCTCTGGATAATAAAGTTGACGAGCTCAGGGCGAGGATCTCCTTCCAGAGAGACATCAGGGATTAGACATACTCTGTTTCACAGAAACATAGCTCTCTCTGGATATACTGTCTGAGTCCGTATAGTCAGTTGGGTTCTCAGTTCTCTCGCAGACAGGAATAAAGATCTCTCTGGGAAGAAGAAGGGCGAGGGTGTATGTTTCATGATTAACTACTCATGGTGTGATTGTGATAACATACAAAAACTGAAGTCCTATTGTTCACTCGACCTAGAATACCTCACAATCAAATGCCGACCTTATCACCTCCCAAGAGAATTCTCTTCAGTTATAGTCACAGACGTGTATTTTCCACCTCAAGCCGACACCACAACGGCCCTCAAAGAATTACACTGGACTCTATGCAAACTGAAACCACATATCCTGAGGCCGCATTTACTGTAGCTGGGGATTTTAACAAAGCTAAACTGAGGAAAATGCTACTGAAATTCTGCCAACGTCTAATTTATTGTCCTATCATGATGGAATGGTCCCCAACCCCATACCCTAGACACCCACCTGAACGACCCATACAC
The DNA here is from genome assembly GCF_965601325.2 of Salmo salar. Classification (NCBI taxonomy): domain Eukaryota; kingdom Metazoa; phylum Chordata; class Actinopteri; order Salmoniformes; family Salmonidae; genus Salmo; species Salmo salar. The sequence goes on from NC_138293.1 coordinate 50,274,770, forward strand.
TAAAGAGAAGTCCCTATCTGTTTTATGGGCCTGCTGTAAGTTGACTATATGCAGCCAAAACAGAAAGATAAATGCGGTCAGTGGCATGTTGTGTTAGCGAATCCAAGTTCAAAATGGCCAGAAACGACAAACAAACTTTCCTCTGAAACTCGTCCGTCTATTCTTGTTCTGAGAAATTAATGTTATTCCATGCGATAAATTGCCAAGAAACTGAAGATCTCATACAACGCT